>NC_138166.1:63601538-64201538 GCF_964165515.1 Mesoplodon bidens | reverse complement strand
TTTCTTTTTGGAAATAGCTCACCAGAAATACTCTGACTGGCTCAAATAAAAGAAGGAGTGTGGTACTGGGATACAGAGGTCTTGTGGTATTAGGGACAGGAAACAAAGTATTTGGGCCTCATGAAAACTGAAAGTGGGAATTTGAAAGCCCTTTTAACCAAGGAGGACTGTCCTCTCCATATAAACTCTCTCTCCTTCCCTCCTTCTACTCCATGTGTTTCCTGTCTCTATTACTTCTGATAGAGGTGTCTGTCTGGGCATGTGTGTGTCCCAGAAGTACATGTATTTCCCCAGTTAATTGGTTTCGTCCTTTTGCCTTGCTTTGAAATTCAAAGGAAGTCAAAACAAACTTTGTTTTTTGAGGGTGAATATTTCTATTAGTGGAAAATTAATTTAGGACAGAATTAGTCCCGAAAGAGGGATGTCCATTTGAAGATGTGTTTTTGTTTTAAGGCTCATCCCCCTGTTGGTGTTACAGAGTTCGTCCCTAGTTGCTACCACGTAGTTATTCTTTATTTGTCACCATCCTTCAGTCTGTCTATCTTGGTTCCTTCCCTTCTGCCAAGGAATATGTGCATCTCTTACCTTTCCCTCTCAAAGGACAAAATTGAGGCAAGATTTTTTAATTGGACTACCCCTTGGGTATCCTTGTCATCCCCAATCTAATCTTTAAAATTCCTGTTCCTTCCTCTACTGCAATCTGGTCTCACCAATGGTGAGGATGTGGTCCCATCCACCTGTACCACCTGCCCCTTTTACAGTGATTACCTGGCAGCCAGCCAAGCCATTCTTTTGTTTGGTTTTAATCTAAGGATGGTAAAATAATGCATAAAACCACTCAAGGTTTTCATGGAGAAGTGCTGTGAACAGCCTATAGGGACTCTGTTTCTGTCTTTTTGTGCTTAATTTTCTCTTTAGTCTCTTTATGGCTGCCACCATCTTTAGAGTTTCTACACCTCTCATAAAAACTGTAGCTGAAGGATGGACAAAAATTCCTTTCCCACAATTCTTTTTTTTAAATTAATTAATTAATTAACAAATTAATTAATTAATGGCTGCGTTGGGTCTTCGTTGCTGTGCGTGGGCGTTCTCCAATTATGGTGAGCGGGGGCTACTCTTTGTTGTGGTGCGCAGGCTTCTCATTGCGGTGGCTTCTCTTGTGGAGCACGAGCTTAGTTGCTCCGTGGCATGTGGGATCTTCCTGGACCAGGACTCGAACCCATGTCCCCTGCATTGGCAGGTGGATTCTTAACCACTGTGCCACCAGGGAAGTCCCTCCCACAATTCTTAAGACGAGAAATAGAGTAGAATCATTAAAGCACCTGAGTTTGAGTATGATTTTTAGATCTTGTAATAGAATCTTTGAGCCCTTTTCCATTCACTGTTCTACTGCAGGGTGCCCAGAAAATACCCCCTTTTGGTTTTTAGGCTCTTTCAGCATGTAGCTCTCTGTTCTAGATCATCTGAGCAGATCTTTAGAAATCATTGAGCATTGAGTAGAGTTGATGACTGAGTCCACTTATACAGTCTGGTAACTCTCCAGGCCCTGCTGCCTACTTGCACACTTGCTTGTTGTCCTCCATGGAAAATACTTTTACTGAACGTTACTTTTGGGATCTTAAAAGAAACAGCGTTATGAAATTCCTTACTTTATGTTTCGCGCATCTCTGTGATTTGAGTACGTTACCTACTGTAGTACCCACTATCCTCGCTTAGAAAATTTTTTATGTGTGAAATGTGTGTCCTACCTGTGGAATTGTATAAAATATTTACATATATTTTTAAACAATAGTAAAGTGAACACCTGTGTACCCATCACTCAAATTAAGAAATGTCATTATTGGAAGCTTTCATTCACTTAAAATTCCTCCTTAATGCATTTTCTTCCCTTCTCCCAGGCCTCAGAGGAAATGGCATCCTAACTTTTGGTCTAAGTTTTTCCTTTGTAACTTTGTAACTTTGTAGCTTTTCTTTGTAACTTTACCATCTATGTATATATTCTTAAATATGGTATATTGTTTAGTTTTGAAAAACTGTAGGCATTGTTTTTTTAGTTTGACACGTATAAGTTTACTTTTTTTTTTTTTTTTTGTGGTACGCGGGCCTCTCACTGTTGTGGCCTCTCCTGTCGTGGAGCACAGGCTCCGGACGCGCAGGCTCAGCGGCCATGGCTCACGGGCCCAGACGCTCCACGGCACGTGGGATCTTCCCAGACCGGGGCATGAACCCATGTCCCCTGCATCGGCAGGCGGACTCTCAACCACTGCGCCACCAGGGAAGCCCTACTCTTTTTAATATTACTACTTTTTAGGATCCTATTTTGCTCTGTTTATAGTACTCATATATGTGATTTTGTGATCCGTGAATTTTTCTTAGAATCATTTTGTTGACACATTACAAATTGAAATGAAAGGTAGCAGACTGTGTGTGGCATTTCAGTTTCCCTGAATGTGTATTTCTTTGATTGCGCATCTCTCCCCAATTCATCCTCCTCCATATAGAAGTGTGCCCCATAGTTTTGGATGGTCTGACGATTTGTGATGTTTCCGTCTGTTTTTTGAAGTTTCTGTTTTAATGGTTTTTCAAGCCAAAATTAATAAAATATACTATTTTATTTCCTTTGGTGATGAATAAGAACATCTGTTTTAATGTTATCTGGAGGATTTTTATGATTGTTTTACTCATAGCTCTTTGTCTGACAAATATCAACAGGTCCCCAAATAAGTTTATTGAACTACTTTTTTATTATATTCTATACCTGGGTAAGAGACTTATTAGTGTGTTTTTAAACTTAATTGTCATTATTTTGTATGACCTTGGCTTACTGGCTTTTTGTGATAAAATGCAGCAGCAGTTTCTTACCCCGTCTGTCTCCATAACCCATCCATTCCTTTGTGCAGAGAAACCACTTTCACGTCTTCGAAATCTCAGCAATTCTACCATGGAAACCAGTAGTCCATACTTATGTTATTATAACCAGGTAAATATTGCTTAGTGCTGAGTCAGGTAGGGTAATTAATTGTTTACGTGGTAACAGTTTCTTTCCTGTAGTTAATAATTGCCTATTATTTTGTTTTCCTTCGGTTTCTGTATACTGATTAACTCTAAACCAGAATTAAACTGTAAAACGCTTAATTTATATGTTGCCAAACGTATAAAATTCACCATTTCAATTCTCCCACCCCTACTCCCTGGGGCCTCCCTCTTAGAGTCCTCTGTCTTCTGGTTCCACACTAGACTGATCACTCTCTAGGCTTGCATGTTGGAACTTTATATTTTACTTTTTCACTTGATTGCTGATTTGACTGATTTTAGTATTTTATTTTTCCTCAGACTTTGTTCCACTGTCTTCTAAGATTCAATTTGGCTTTTCAAAATTAAGTTCTGTTTTGCCATCAATTCCTTTTGTATGTGGCTTTTTTTTTCCCTCTGGCAGCTTTTGGGTTCTTCTTTTTCATGTCCTAAATAAAGGTCATGATGTGGTAGATTTTGTTTCATTCTTTGCATTGGATACCCTGTGGGTTCTGTTCATTTGGACATGTACATTCTTCTGTTCTGGGGAAAATTTTCTAGTAGTATTCCTTGGATGACTTTCTCTTCTCCATTGTCTCTGTTTTTCTCAAAATCCTATTGTTTGGATATGGAACTCTTGGATTGAAATCTAATTTCTAGTTTTTTCCCTCCCTTATTTTATCTGTTTTACTTTATTGTACTTTCTATGAGATTTCCAACTCTCCTAAAGAGTTTTGAGCTTGAAGTTTTCTTCTGCTTCTTGCATTGTCTCTTGACTGCAGGTCCCCCTTCAATTTGTATTTGTTTCTGTTTTTCACACTGAAAGCTTCCTCACAGCCTGGTGATCCTTAGCTTGACATTTATTTTTAAGAACGAGGTAGCTTGTAAAAGCCGGTTGGAAGGGTGTAAGGTGGATGGGACTTACCGACTAGTGGCTTTTATTATAGAATGAACAGGTCGGGATCATCTTGTAGCTTCTTTGTTTACCAGCCTCAGGAGCCTCTGTATACGGAGAGTGGAGGCACATTGGATTCTTAATCACTTCAGTGCAGAAGTGACACCAGGTACCAGTGACAATTGCCCACCCCCACCTCTTGTGGACACTTATGTGTGAGGGCTCAAGTGCACTCACCAAGGCAGGAAGCAGTATTCCCCGTCTCTCTTTTCCATTCCCTTTATTGCATTCAGGGAGCTTTTTGAGGAGAACTTTTAAATGATTTTCTTTATGACGGTCTCTCTACATTTAATGTTTGCTGCTCAGTATCTCTGTGACCACTCGGATCTGTCCCTGACTCTCCTCCTCCTTTGAATATTTACCTTTCTCTACCTGTTTCTGCTAAGTTCTTCACTGCTTCTCAGCTTTTGTGAGAAAAGCCTGGCCACTCTTTTGTAGACATAGCTACTTATCGGAAAATGCCTTCCACACGAGGAACCAACCACTCACAGAGCACAAAGAAAATACAATTCTGGTTTTCTGTTTTTCTCTATTATCTTTGGCCATTGGAGTTTCATAGTGGCTTCTCTGATACCAGAATTTTTTTTAGAACTACTTGATTTCTAGATAGGTTCCAGAAGCCTTGAGGAACTGGAAGATTAGTCTGTATGTCAACCACCCCTTTAATTTTGCTTAATAACCCCCTTTCTATCCTGAAGTGAATAGTCATAATTAATAGAACCAGTTTTCCAACTCTGTCTTCTCATGATCCAACCCAAGTCACCTATGAAGTGACTCAGTGTTTTTTTTTTAGGCTCTGTGGCAGAATAGACTCATTTTTTACATCAGTTTCTTACTCCTTCCCCGCCCTCCACCTGTTTTAAGGAAAAGTTGAGTTTCTTATTCTGTATGCTAATTTCACTTCCATTGTTTTATCTGACATTTTTTTGTTCTTCATTAATAAATCAAGCATTTACTGTTTATGCAGGCTGGATTTTGGGTTAAAAACGTGTCTTCAGTGGCCTGTGACTTGAACCAGCTCAAACTTCTCCAGCTCCAGCTTTGTGTTTTTTTTGGTTTTTTGAATGCTCTGTTAACTTGGCATGCTAGCACATATTTAATCATTCGGTCTAACAGCTGTAAACGAATATTTGAAAGATGTGTATTTCTCTTCGGCCTGCCGAAATTGATGAAAGTTGTTGGTTGAAAATATTGGTGTCTTTTCTACAAAATCTGCCCCCTTTTGTGTAATTATCTCAGCAAATGACATTTTTTTTCCTTTTTTTTTTTTAATTTAAAATTTTTGGCTGCATTGGGTCTTTGTTGCTGTGCACTGGCTTTCTCTAGTTGCACAGGCTGGGGCTACTCTTGGTTGCGGTGTGTGGGCTTTTCATTGCGGTGGCTTCTCGTGGCGGAGCACGGGCTCTAGGTGCACAGGCTTCAGTAGTTGTGGCACGTGGGCTCAGTAGTTGTGGCTCGGGGGCTCTAGAGTGCAGACTCAGTAGTTGTGACACACGGGCTTAGTTGCTCAGCGGCATGCGGGATCTTCCTGGACCATGGATTGAACTCGTGTCCCCTGCATTGGCAGGCGGATTCTTAACCATTGCACCACCAGGGAAGTCCCTCAGCAAATGACACTTAACCACACTGTTTGTTGTCCAAGTCTAACGCTGAGAAGATATCCATGACTATCCCCTTTAGTTACCTCTGAAATCCAAGTAGTCACAAAATCCCATTGGTTTCTTCCTTCAGAATATCTCTGGCGTCCTTGCACTTCTTTCTTTGTACCCTATCATTCTGCCTCCCTGGGACACCCTGACATTCTCCGTCTCTCTGGGACATCCCAGCATCTCTCTTACTAGGATACCATGGTATTCTCTCTCCCTAGGACTGCCTCAGCTCTGCCATCAGTCCTGTCCCCCACAAGGCTATTTGCACACTGTGGGACTGTGACAAGGACAATGCAACTGGAGTACAGGTTTTGGGGAAGAAGGAAGAATAGTGAAAGGGGTCTGGAAGTGTATGCAGGACCAGATCCCACATGGCATTTTAGACATGTTTAGGGGTTTGAGTTTCTTCCTGAGAACAATGGGATGCCAGTGAAGGACTGAGTGGATAGTGTTAGTGTGATCGTGTTAATTTATTTTTAACGATGGCATGATGTAGAGAATACACTGTAGGAGGAGTGAGCCTGCATATAGTGAACCTGTGCAGGAAGGTGTTGCCATTGTCCATGTGGAAGGGGATGGTGGCCTGAGCTAGTATAGTGGGGGTGGGATGGAGAGACGCGGACAGACTCCATGATATTTGGGAGGCAGAGTTCATGAGGCTTTGTGATTGAGTCGTTCTTTTTAAAATAATTTTAGGACAGCACAGGTTTGCACGTTGCTGTAATTTTCTCCAGCGGTGCTCAACAGAGGGTTAAGAAGCTAGGTGTGCCTGTGAGGAAGGAGAAAGCTGTGAATAGTGGGGAATGAGCTGGAGTGTTGGAAGATAACAGCCCTGAGGAGGGCAAGTCAAGAAATGAGCTGAGATGAGCAGGGTTTAATGAAGGGCTCAGGAGCAGTGTCTGGAAGTGACAATAGAGGTGGCTGCTCGCCTCACCTCCAGGTCTAGAGCCAATATAGGAGCATGACAGAGTGACTCTCACAGCAAGGTGAGGTTTCAAGGCAGGAGAAGGAAGCATCTGGGTAGAGGCTGACGCTGATGGGGAAGGAAGTTTTTCACCGTGGAATGGAGGTCCCAGTAGCAATGATGTGAGATGTTGTATGTTTGACTGCAAGGTTCCCCCAAAGTGAATGCCAACAGTCTTATGATTGAATAGTTTTTATGTTTTCACTTACTCTTCAGATACCTTTTGAATCTCTGCCCTAGGAGAGGCTCAGTATTAGGCACTCCAACAGCTGCAGTGATGTATCGAAAGTTCACAATCTGGTAAATAAAGTATTCTTTTTCTTGGCCCTGGCAGACAAAGAGTTAAATTAAAGGCATTAATGATTTGCTTATAACAGACTGGCAGGACCAAGCTGAGAACTTTTCTCAGCCTTCCTGATTCTCATTCTCTTTCTCACCTTTACTTTCTCTTTCCTTAATGCTCCAAAGTTTCCCTGCCTCTAAGTTTAAGGGAAGATGCTCAGCTCTCAGCCAGGCCTGGTGGGCTAGCAGGTGCTGAGGATTACATCTCAAACTTGAGACTGGAAATTCTCTTAATTGATTTCTTTCCAAAATATTCTCTCATATTCTCTTTCTTAAGCATTTACACAGCAAGACAACTCACTCCAAGGGTAATTTAATATCATTTTGAATTACTACTTTCGTTTTCTCTTTGAACTTTGTGTGTTTCATCATTCTTTGGTAAATAGAGGTAAAAACCTCTGGGATTAACACAGCCTACCAAAATGTGATGATTGGTTTGAATCTACTTCACTGAAAGGTTTGGGAAAGAAGAGAATTATAAAATTATTAAACGTTAGAACTGAAAAGTATTTTTAAGATCTTTTACATTCTCACCCCCTTATTTTATATCTAAGGAAATCAAGGCTCAAAAGATTAATGGGATGTATGAGTAAATGTGGTAAATGTTTGCCAAGCTCAGAATCCTTTCAAATTTGCACAGTAGGAACTTTCATATTTTCTGACAGGTGGTGGTTGGTAATATTGCAGAAGAAACCTTTTTTTAACCACTAGGAAATGCTGAAATATCAACTGATCAACTGTAATGGAAAAAAATCAATTTTAAGTATTCTGATTACTACATCTTTTCTGTTTAGCAAAATAAAACGACCTATGTGATAGTCATTAAGGATTGGAGGGTAGGAAGGTAAATGCTGGGAACACTATTTTGGATTTATTGCAAGTCGCATCATTTCCTAGTGATTGTAACTTAGAACATTCCTCGTAGATAAGCAAAGTTTATTCTCTCCTCCTGGCTATGCAGGGCCTGAATACACCAGAAAGTCTGCCTCCCTGCTTTATTAGTTAAGCAAAGCTGTCTATATAATCATGGAAGATGGCACCATAACCTATAGTATATTAGAACACTATATAATTTTGAGGTAAGGAAGACCTTCACAGACAGGAAATGCAGAAGAAATAAATTAAAATATTGACATTTTACTATGAAATTAACTACATAAAATTAAAAAATTTTTTCTGACAGAATACACTGTAAATTATATCAGAAGATTTTGTCACACATGACAGTAAAAAAATTTGTATCCCTAATCTTTAAATAGGGAAACAGAGAATCCAATAGGAAAACAGACAAGAATGTGAACATACAATTCACAGAAGAGTAAATGAAGAAAACAGAACAAAACAACCCACTAAAATGATGCTTTGTTGTAAAGCAACTATACTCCAATAAAAATAAATAAAAAAATTTTTTTAAAAGTAAAATGATGCCTTGTACAAATAGGCAGGAAGAACAAATCAAAATAACAGTGAGAAAAACATTTTCGCCCTTCCTACAGGCAAAATGTAAGAGGATCTGGGCATATTGGGTGCTGTGTTATAGAGATATGGACCCCTCATACATTGGTGAGGGTGTGGACTGGAATGGCTTCTCTGGAAAGTTCATGTTCTTTGACTTGGCAGTCTCACAAGTCTATTCAATAGAAATAAAGGCACCATTTTTTTTACATGTACAGCGATGTTATTTTAACATTTAAAAAATTATAGCAAGGAATTGAAAAACATTCATATGACCAATAACAGGAAAAGGGCTGAAAAAATTGCAGTGTGTTTGTACTGTGCAATATTTGACATCTGTTACAATAAAAAGAATGCCTTGGGGCTTCCCTGGTGGCGCAGTGGTTGAGAGTCCGCCTGCCGATGCAGGGGACACGGTTTCATGCCCCGGTCTGGGAAGATCCCACATGCCGCGGAGCGGCTGGGCCCGTGAGCCATGGCTGCTGAGCCTGCGCGTCCGGAGCCTGTGCTCCGCAACGGGAGAGGCCACAACAGTGAGAGGCCCCGCGTATCGCAAAAAAAAAAAAAAAGAAAGAAAAAAGAATGCCTTGGGTTACAAGTATTGATTAGGAATAATCTTCATAATAGATTAATTAGAAAAGGAACATTTCTGAGAGATATTAACAGTACGATCACATTAAAATATATGTTTGTATGGTTATAGAGAAAGACTTGGAAGGATGGACACACACACAAATGTTTTTACTGATTATCTTAGGTGAATAGGCTTGGGGGAGGGTTGCTAGGAGGAAACCATTTTTTTAAATATATAGACCTCTGGACTTTTTGTCTTGTTAGAATATGTTCAAATTGTTAAAATATATTTATCTATTTAATATCTAATATTTAAACATCTAATTATTTATTTAAGCCCATAACTCATTCTTAAGCTTCCTAAAGTCTCATCACTTGCTCTGAGGGCCGGGGTTTGCCTATTTGCTGGTCTTTTGAAGTAGCCGTGCTGTGCCTCTGAGAGAACTGACTTCCGCTTCCTCTCCTGTACTACTTTTTAGCTCCTTTATCTGTCCCTCTTATTTCTGTGATCCAACACTTCACTACTGTCTGGCCAATATGCCGTTTCTTTGCCCCTTTATATTTCATTTATGCCAGTCCAGGTTAATAACAGTGGAGTAAAATCACACAGTCCTACCATTAGTGGTCTCTATGAATTTGTGATCTTGAGTTGATCCCTTAAAGATGGCTCTACAGTCCTTCTGTTTTCCCTCCTTACCTCTCTCCTTAAATGCAAGTGGTATTTCAGATATCCCCTTCCCCCCTTTCCTCAAGCTTTTAGCCCTGCTACCTGTTCTCTTGAGCAGCAAGTGGCTCTGTGCCCTCACTCTAGGGAAAACAACAACTCTGTAAACTCCTTGCCACTAAACATGCAAACTTCACCTTCCTCTTGGCTGACTGGCCCCATGTGCTGGGGATCCCAGCCCTTCCTTTCTCCTTCTGGGGGTGATGCAGAGGGTGTATGTTCTTGCTACATGGATTATCCCTGCCATCTCATATATCTCTTCTGTGTTTCCTCATTCATACATCCTGAAGAATAAATATAATGGCCTAGAATACCTATGTCTGATTCTTTGTTACTTCTCTGTGTTATACACGTATTTGCTGGATGGATAGAAAGAAGGAAGAATATTTGGGTAAAATAACAAGAAAGCAGCATGAGCTAAAGAGAGTAAAAAGACCTCAATAGTAGAGATGAAAGAAACGATGAAACAAACCTAAAAACAGCCTTACTTTCACCTGCCCAAATCTTCTGGCCAGGGGAGGAGGAGAATGGGGATGTGTTTCACTCTTACCTGATCAAATGAAGGTTTAACTGTTAGGACTGCCAAACTATACCATTGTGGTTTCTTAGCTAGAGTTATAAGCCAGATTCTCATATTTTGATATTTGTGTTGTATTTCCCAATTTTTGGAAAACAAATGCACGATAAAACTTTATCTGTAAACTAGGTTTCCCAAGGATGTATAAAAGTAGCTTGGCTTTGGGAAATACTGAATTAAATAAATCTTTAATGTGCTAACATGCTTTGTGAATTTCCAAGAGCAGGAGACAGTGTGATTTCCAGCTTTATGACCATTAAGCACTTTTCTGTACTTGCTCCCATCCCCTTTTCTGAATATATATTATATGCCAAGAAAAATACTTTGAGAAATGCTGAGGGACACAAATTAATATGTGTACTAAAGGATTAAAAAAAAAAGAAGAAAAAGAAAGGTCAGGTTGCATGACACACAGTAACATGACTATTAAGAATTTTTTATTTCTTGTCAGTTTGTGTTTTTCTGTACATTTTGAAGATAGAAAATGATTTTTTAAAATATAAAACTTGTTTTGACTAATGATACCTTAGAGGAAATAAGCTGTTTTGTAAATAAGTATAGTAGAGTTCTAGTGTGGCTAAAACTTCTTGTAGTACTGGCAGATTATCATGCTCTGTTATTTCAAGGTTTTATTAGGATTGACCTGCTTTCTGTTATTCAAGTTACGTTTTCTTATTCTCTTTTCCAGCGGCAGTCGATTAGGAGGCCTGGTTACAGTGTTGTGCTTCTTTTTCAATCATGGAGAGGTAGGTAGTCAACAAATATTTTCAAAATCTTTAGGGAATTTTACTTCTAGAAATATGAGTTTCTTCTTTAGGTAGTCAGTCAAGTATTTTTTAAAATTTTAGGAGATTTTACTAATAAAAATATAAATTTCTTCCTTAATTTCTTTAAATGTAATCTATAGTAGCATTCTTTAAATGTTTGATCTTATTTTGATTCATTTTTTTAAACACTAGCACTTATCTTTAGTTAGCTTTTCATGACCATTATATCTTTTATGTGATACATCTCTTAGTGGCATGAAGAAATAGTGGGTCTGTATTAATTGTATATATAATTTAACACTGTGTTTTAACTATGACTCAAATAAGCTAGCCATGTATCCATTAACTTCCTGTGTCGGGGTAACTTTTTGATATAGGAGCTATAGCGTATGTTTCTAGTTTAATGCATTTCTATTCAACTTTGATACACTTTTGAGTATCCTTTACAGAATATTTTATTGTATCTATAAATTTTCACATATCCAAGGGCTTTCCAAAGAGAACAGCATTGTAAAAAGCATAGACTCTGGATCCAGGTTACCTGTGTTCAAATCCTGGCTCTGCCATTTAGTGACTGAGTGACCTAGGCAAGCCATTTAATCTCACCTTAGTTTCCTCTTTGTAAATGGGCATAATGATGTTATCTATTTCATGGGATTATTGGGGAGATTAAATGAGTTCATATGTGTAATGTGCCTAGAACAATGTTTGACACACAGTTACTGCTAAGTAATTATTAGTTTGTGTAATTGTTTATATTATTATAACTTATTTTAGATTAAATTTTAATATAAATTCAAGATGCCAGTGAAATCCTTCCACGAAATTAATTGTAGTTGTAAATGAATTTCTAGTAATATATCTCTGTCCAGTTTTCTTTCATGGTAAGTTTTGTATGAAGGGAAAGAAAAGAAAGGTCAGGTTGCTTTGTGTGAAGTAACTCATTCCTTTTATGTGTTTCTACACTGTGTCTACAGCATTTGAATATGCACATGTTACAAAGCTCTAAGAGTAGTCATGCAAAAACTTAACTGTAGACTCAAGGTTGAATTTTTTATTATTCAGTGGATTACTGATGGAAATTGAACTAACACATGCTTAGTGTTTAGAATCACAGAAATTTAAAGCTTTATGGATTAGAGCATTTGACAAATGATTGCAATATGACATCAATTAATTGATTTGATCTGAATTTTGAGCAAAGAAAAAAAGAATTATTTGGCTCTTTTTGACTGTGGATGCTGCTCAGTGCTGTCGTTGGATCATAAACCTTTTGGAAGCACAGATCTGTGAGAATGACCTAAGAAATAGGAAATAACTGCTTAACAATGGAAGAAAGGAACATTGAGTGTTCACAATGAGATGCTGAGGGGAAAGGGACTGTTGAAAATTTTGAAGCCAAGGCACAGTTTTTGTTTTTTTTTTTTTTTTGCTGTACGCGGGCCTCTCACTGCTGTGGCCTCTCCCATTGTGGAGCACAGGCTCCGGACACACAGGCTCCGCGGCCATGGCTCGCGGGCCCAGCCGCTCCGCGGCATGTGGGATCTTCCGGGATCGGGGCACGAACCCGTGCCCCCTGCATCGGCAGGCGGACTCTCAACCACTGCGCCACCAGGGAAGCCCCAAGGCACAGTTTTAAATACTACTGTCTCTTAAGCAGAAATGTTCTCAGTGTAAATTAGAGGTTATTAATTCCTGATCTTACATTTTTCTAATAATTTTGATACTCATGTAGCATGAACATCATTCTTGACAAAGTCTTTTCAGTTTTTAACAATGAAATTCAGACAATTCAGTTCATTTTTCAGGTTGAGAGGTTTTTTTTTTGATACTTTTCAACTACTTGGTACACTGAAACATGCTTAAGGAACACTTTCCATTTAGGAAAAGGTAAACTAAATGAGATTAGAATTAGAATTGTGGTTTTACTGAATTAGTCAAGTAGATAATTGTACTTATATCAGTAACTATAGCTTTAGAGTAGAAAAGTAACCATTTTGAGTAATGACATATTAAAATTTAGAACATAAACTGCAGTTTGGGGTAAAATAATCTTGAGACCTCAAGTAACTAAAAACTATTTTATTATAATTTTATATTTATTTTGGTTTTCAGATTGTACAATTTTCAGACCCTTGTTTTCTTCTGATTTTTAAAAATGTTGCCTAAAGTACATAGTTTTTATAAGGGGGGAAGCATCTACTCTGATAGTACCTATTCATGCATTTAGTGAACTTTTCCAGAGAGTCGGTGTTTGCTTCACGGGAATTTCTAGCCAGTTTCTAATTGGTACCCTTATTTCTTAGAAGAGTTATTTAAATCATGTGAGTGAGTGGTTTATGTGCCAAAAAAATAGTTGTGAATTGTTACCTGCTTTTTTCTATTTCCATTATTTAGTTTGCTCTGTACTTGAGTCTGAGATAGTGTAAGATGTACTTTTTAAAATATTTTTTTCTCAGATGATTTTACAAGGGAAAATATTTGCTTTAATAAAAGAACTGCAAATTATGTAGTGTAAATGATTAATCAAATTATTTAAAACAGAAATTTAAAACCTTCAAATCTGAAAAATGTGAAAACACATTAAAGGAGCTATTAATTGCTCATAGTAATGATCAATAATATTGAGGTTATATATTTCATAATAAAAATTATGCAGATGTTTTCACTTATCAAGCTTTTTAATTAAATGTTGATTCTGTCCCTGTTGAGAATTATTGCTAAGATGAAAGCTAACAATTTTGCTTAGCTTTTAAAGCATTTAGATGGGTACATTAAAAAAAAACTAAATGCAATGTTTTTCTGCAATTTTTTTTTGTGTGTGTGGTACGTGGGCCTCTCACTGTTGTGGCCTCTTCTGTTGTGGAGCACAGGCTCCGGACGCGCAGGCACAGCGACCATGGCTCACAGGCCACGCAGGCTCAGCGGCCATGGCTCACGGGCCTAGCCGCTCCGCGGCATGTGGGATCTTCCCGGACCGGGGCACGAACCCGTGTCCCCTGCATCGGCAGGCGGTCTCTCAACCACTGAGCCACCAGGGAAGCCCTTTTCCTGCAATTTTTGACTGTTAATTTCTTTTCCTTCCTCCCTCCCTCCCTTCCTCCCTTCCTTGCTTTCCTTTCTAATGATGGTAAGGTTTTGGCCAGGATATTTATTCTGAGTCTTCTGTTTATTCAACTCAATTAAAACAACATATACTGAGGTCCTACTGTATGTCAGGACTTGTAGATGCTGGGGATGTGTCAGTTAGTAAAACAAAGACCCCTGTCCTTGTGGATAATAATGTGAAGGTGGGACAATCTTCTGCTTAAGGTGGGGGAGTACTGGTTTATTTGGGGAGAAGCAAGGAGGCCATTGTGGAAGAGCAGAGAGTAGAAGGGATAAGGCCAACAGTGAAAGACGGGAGGTGGCGTGTGGAAGGAGCTGATTCTGTAGTCTTTTCAGTCATTGTAAAGTTCATTTGGAGCACATGGAAAGGCCATGGAGGGTTACCTGCAGAAGAGGGACATGATTTAAATATTTTTTACATTAATTTGGACGATAGTGTAAGTGCAAGATGTGTTATTTATTCAGGCTATTGAGTGGTGTGCCTATTTGTGAAACTTACATTAACTCCAAAAGTCCAAAAACAGAGAGTGTGCTAGTCTTAGCTAGAAATGAATCTGTTGATGTAGATATGAAAACTAGCTTCTAATGTAGTAGAAAACTAGCCTGCAATATCTTTCATGACCTGGCCCTTTCTGCATCTCACCACTCCAGGGCATTTTCTTTTTGCCTCAGTCCTGCTATCCTTCCTTCCTCTAGTTCCCAGAAATGACTGTTCCTTTTCCTTCCTCAGGGCCTTTGCACATGCTGTTTCCTAGCCCTGCATACTTCCCTCCCCCTGTATCTCCTAATCTGTGCCTAGGGCCTTTGCACATGCTGTTTCCTAGCCCTGCATACTTCCCTCCCCCTGTATCTCCTAATCTGTGCCTAGTTAACTCTTAGTCATCTTTAATAACTGGATGTTTTAGTTTGGGTTTCAGTGGTGTTCTTCATTTCTTCCTGCAGATCTGGGTTTCCATTTGGTATAATTTCTCTTTAGTCTTAAGAACTTTATTTAGCATTGTGGTGAAGATCTGCTGCCCATAAGTTCTCTTAGCTTTTGCCTTTCTAAAAACATCCTTATTTTGCCTTCATTTTTTTAAAGTATATTTTTGCTGGATAAGAATTCTGGATTGAAAGCTTTATCTTTCAGCACTTTGTGTCATGCTTTTGTATTCTGGCTTCCACTGTTTCATAAGTCATCTGTCACTCTTATTATTGTTGTCCTGAATGTAATGTGTATCTTCTTTGGTGGTTTGAAGCTTTGTTTTTTTTGTTGTTGTTTTTAAAATTAATTAATTAATTAATTATATTTTTGGCTGTGTTGGGTCTTCGTTGCTGCATGCAGGCTTTCTTTCTCTAGTTTCCGTGAGCAGGGGGCTACTCTTCGTTGTGGTGCGCGGGCTTCTCATTGCGGTGGCTTCTCTTGTTGTGGAGCATGGGCTCCAGGTGCACGGGCTTCAGTGGTTGTGGCTCGCGGGCTCTACAGCGCAGGCTCAGTAGTTGTGGCTCACAGGCTGAGTTGCTTCATGGCATGTGGGATTTTCCCTGGCTAGGGATCGAACCCCTGTCCCCTGCATTGGCAGGCGTATTCTTAACCGCTGCGCCACCAGGGAAGTCCTTAAAGCTTTGTTTTTATATTTGATTTTTATTGGTTTGATGGTGATGAACTTAAATTTGGTCTTTTTTGTATGTATCCTGCTTAAGTTTCACTGAACATCTTTGTTCCATGGGTTTTTTGTGGGTTTTTTAAATCAGTTTTTGGAAACCTTTTAGCAAATATCTTTTCTTCAAATATTTTGTCCTCCCCATTCTCTCTCATTGTCTTTGAGGATTCTAATTCCATGTATGTTCAACTTTTAACGTTATCCCATAGGTTTTTGATACTCTCTTCATCTTTTCTTTTTTATTTTCATTTTTTCTCTCTTTGTCTCTATTTGGATATATTATTTTGCCATATCCCTGAGTTCATTGGTATTTTATTCTGATATTCAGTCTGCTTTAATGCCTATCTGGTGACTTGTTTATTTTAGATATTATAAATTTCAATTTTAGAATTTCATTGTTTTCCTGAGCTTCCATTTCTCTGTTGAAAATTCTTGTCTGTTTACCCATTCTGTCCATCTTTTTCTGTAAATTTTTAAACCTAATTATTGTTATTTAAAGTCCTTGTCTGCTAATTCCAACATTCATGTTATCTGTGGATTTAACTAGTATTTACCTTTTGATTGTGGGTTATATTTTTGTATTTTGCATGTCTCATAGATTTCTCTTTTATGCAAGACATTTTGTATAAAAGAATGATAAAGCCTGAATTAGGTAATTGTTTTTGCTTGTTTTTTTCCCAGAGAGGGATTATCTTTTCCCGTGTCAGGTATGTAGGGTAAGGGCCTGGGCAATTTGATCCCACCATGAGTCTTGCTAAGCTGGGCAGGGCTGTGGTTTTAATTTGTTTTAGTTTACCTCCAGTTTCAAATGAATTAAGGAGATTTCTGCTCTGTGGCTCAGTCTCCAGTTTCCCAGATGCTCAGCCCAGGGCATGATCTCTTTGATCTTACCAACAATTGAATTTGGAGGGGGTGAAGTTTTAGCTTTTTAGTTTCAGTCCATCACTGGCTTCGACTTCAGCAAGTTCCTGGAAGCTAAGCACTGTGTGAGATTGTAACTTCTCTCTGCTTCCTCCCTGTTCTTCACCCAATCTGAATATCCAGTTAACTTAGTACTGTTTGTTGAAAAGACCATTCTTTTCCCATTGAATTGTGGTGCTTTTGTCATTAATCAAGTAACTGTAGATTTGTAGATTTGTTTTTAGACTCTCAAATCTGTTCTATTTTTCTATTTATCTTTAAGCCAGTATCACACTATCTTAAATATTGTAGCTTTAAAAGTTTGATATCTGGTAGTAAAAAGTCTCCAACTCTGTTCTCCGGTGTTGCTTTAGCTAGTCCAGGTTTTTGTATTTCCATATAAATTTTAGAATCAGCTTTCCATGATTCCCCTTCCCCCAGTAGATTTACAACCTGCTAGGACTTTAGTTATGATTGCCTTGATCTCTAGATCAATTTAGGAAGAAGTGACATTCTAAATATATCAGATCTTCCCATCTATAAACATACGTATTCTTTCATTTATATCAATCTTCTTCAATTTCTTTCAGCAATGTTTTATGTCTTGCAAATATTTTATTAGATTAATTCCTAACAAATGTGTGTGTGTGTGTGTATTTTTGGGGGGCAGGGGTACTGTTCCCTTTTGATATGTCCTCAGTGTTCTTTCAACACTGACTTTCTTGCACAAAAAGGTGTTTCAAGATCACCTCGTACTGTCTTGCCCCCAGATGTGGAAACAGCTATTTTCCAAGGAATCTTGGATCCTGTTAATGGAAAATGGTAACTAGAGACCACAAGTGGGGTGCTTGATGTGCTTATTACTGCTTGGATGCAATCACTTTTAGGTCCTTTTAGCAAAAATCATTAATTCATACTGATTCCTCCAATAATTCTAATCTAGTAATCTAGTAGTATAAACCCTGCCTTCTCCCACTCCATATTTGTATCTCCTCCCTCCCCACAATCTAAATGTATTTACCTACTTGCTTTAGTCTATAATATACACAAAATAGTTTCAGAATTAATGCACTACGATTACCAATAACAAACCTACTAAGTAAGGTTTAAGATTTCTTTGCTGTTCTTTTTTTCCCTAAGATTATATTCTACTAAGGGGGTACAGAGTTCAAAAATAAAACAGCTCAAAATATACCTAGATTATTTTTGCTTCTCTGTTGTTTCCATTTAATACAGTTAGAATCATTTGTTTCAGTTTATATTTATACTGCCTTTGTATCTTGACAAATACCTTCATACTGTATACAGAATTCTGATTATGTTGATAACCTTGAGAAGTTTAGTTTACAACCACATGGTAAAGGTGGTAGAGTTGATATTGATAACATCTTGTCAGCTTTTTATATTTTAAATAAGTAAGGAATGGTCAGGTTGCGTCATTGCTATAAAGGATAGAATCATGAAGATGTAACTTATTGCTTATCCAACAAAGCTGACTGATTTCACAGAAGTTCTATGCAAACTTTATGGTAGGATATGGTGATATCCTAGAAGTTCAGAGACAAAAAAGGTAAATGTTTCTTTTCATAGAACCAGTAGAAATTCTTTATTAAGATGGTAAAGCTTAATAATCGCAATTATACATCACTGAAACATTAATTTTCGTGTGAGCCAAAATTGTATTACAAATTCAAATTGTAACTGACTGGTTATTTGGACAGCATGTCAGTACACGGTACAGAAAGAGACAAACTCCAAGAAAGCTACCTGACTTATTATCAAGGTGCAGTCCCATCAGCCTCACAAAGCCCATGCCAAGCTAAGGGTCTACCTAAACAATGGGACTGCTCTAAGTAACATCAGATAGAAGATGTTCAAACGATAGCTGTTGCACCTAGCATTATTATGGTTGACATCTGGATAGTTGAATCCTTAAACCTACACCATTCTCAGAAAAAGAGTAGCCAAACCCATGGTGGTCAGAAATCTTTTTTGGAATTGCTTGTAAGTATAGTGTTTCAAGCAATATTATAGCTAACATAGCAGTGCAGCAGTCAGAGGTGGGATAATTTGTTTTAAACCCAAACATTATACCAACAAGTTACAATTGATCCTACAAAGGTTAACTCTAGTTAAAACTCTTGAACAAGCCTTAAACCTGATCTGTTTGATACTAACTGTAACTTATAATTGACTAGTCAGTTCTATTCCTATTTTTAAATTGTGAAGAGAAATCAATTAGATTATGCTAGATCTCTAATAGTATAAGTAAACTATTTGAAAGTAGAGGTTGAGAAATGAAGCTGTTTATTGCTAAAATTCTTCATTTTTGATTCTTGAGTACATGATTTAAAAATTCAGCCTTCACCAAGCAGAAAATAGATTAAAAGCCTGTTGTCATCAATATCTAGGCAGTGTTATGTTGCAGTATTATTCAATGCTATGAAATGTGTGCTGAAAATTATTTAGTGGATGATGACAGTTAAAACGGTGTAAAATTTTTTTATTGAGTTTACTTTCACAATTAAAGAATTTCTTATTCTTTGTCAGAGTATAGAATACATTTGTGTAACGCTTTTTGAAGCAGTTCATGTGTGTATATTTCCTCCTTTCATTCTTACATTTGAACCTATAAAGAGAACTATAGATTTTTATTTTCTATTTAAAATTATAGTTAAATAAAAAATATTTATTCGTTGAAACTTAAGGTATGATTAAAACAAATCTGTTTACTATTCTCATATTATATGGTGTCGTCTGGAACAGCAATTATGTTAGTACCAGATCTAGTAAAGCACCCTGTGTTTGTTATTGGAGAAACAATAAGAAGCACTTTCACATACATATGAATTCATTCACTCTTAACTTTTTAGAAGGAGAAAACCTTGCTCTTTGTTACTAATTTATAATTGAGCCTTCTTATCCTTACTTTACAGAGGATGTAATCGAGTTTTAGCAAACTGAGTGATTCCTGCTATTAAGAGAAGTGAATTTCTAAGAGATGACAACATAGTTGTATTTGGTAACAAAATAAATATGGGTGAACAGTCTGTATGAAGAAAGTTTTCAAATTGTGTATTACATAGTTTAAATATTTTCTTATTGGTTTTTGCATAGAGATTGGTAGCCTTATAAATTTTAGTCATATATCTCTACTGTCAATCATACTGAAATCTCTAGTTAATCTAATAAACTAACAGATTTTTTAACTTGTATTTCAGTAACAACAGATATACATTTTAAAAGACTTTTTCAATCTTTTCATGTTCTCTTGTATGTACAGTTCTTTATAAATAGATATTTATGTTAATTTCATAGAGAATGGTGAGTTTTGGTAAAAAAAAGAGGAATAAATTGGCTCAAACTTTCTATAGCAGTAGAAGAAATATCTAATAGTCTGAGGTAGAGCTAAAATAAAGGAAGGACTTATTTCCACTGTGGTCTTTGTAATACTATATAGTCTTTAAAGTAGCCCTGCTTGACGTGAAAGATGTAATGATTTCTTCTAGTGTGACTAGCTTAGTAGTAGTAATATCAAATTGTTTACATTTAATCCAGTGCAGTTTTCTTTAAACTGAAAGGTGGACTTATTAATATATTTAGTATATATGCAGAAACATGATGGAGTCTCATACTGGGATACTACATTATTTAATTAAGTCTAAAGTAAGCTTTTCAGAAAGGTTGGTACTTAACTATTTTAGGACTTTTGTGATTTTATTTGATCCCCTGTGCCGCTTTTAAATATTTTGCAGCCCAGGGTGGCTTGGGCAAAGAAGAAGTAAAAACAAAAATGGAGTGCTCCTTTTAAGCAGCATTGTCAATAAAAATACTAACAGTGATGACCACAGGGAGTTTTGAAATATTGGTTATGGATAGTTTTGCTGAAATTCACGTGAAAGAAGACAAACTATAGTTCATTTTCAAAACCAATTCAAATGTAGTGTTTTTACTTTTGGCAGAACATTTTCTGGCTGGTGCTTTCCCTACTTTCCTTTTAGGCTACAGTTGAAGTTTTTTAGGACTTTGTTGTTGACAATTCATGATGTTCCTGTTGCTCAAGATCTTATGCCATGTGTATCTTCCAGTTTTGTTGTTGGTAGAAAAGTTAGTAGCTTGTTTTCCAGCACACCATTAAGTTGTAGAAAAAACTTCATAGCAGCTTTCGCTTGGTGTTTCTTACTCAACAATTTTAGCAAAGATACCATACACTATGAATTTTTTTTCAGTGTACCCGTGTGATGTGGACACCTCCTCTCCGCGAAAGCTTCTCGTATCCATTCCTTGTACTTCAGATGCTGCTTGTGACTCATATTCTCAGGTAACTTTGTCTTATCTTTAGTAGTTGTTGTTTGTTTGTTTTGCATTGAATAACTTAAGCTAGAATTTTTTTAAACTTCCAGTATAAAAAGTGTAATAAAATAATTAAGTTGATGCAGTTGCTAGGTTGAATTCATAAAGGGGTTTTAAGAGTATAACTTCAGGGGCTTCCCAGGTGGCGCAGCGGTTGAGAGTCCGCCTGCCGATGCAGGGGACATGGGTTCGTGCCCCGGTCCGGGAAGATCCCACATGCCGTGGAGCGGCTGGGCCCGTGAGCCATGGCCGCTGAGCCTGCGTGTCCGGAGCCTGTGCTCCACAACGGGAGAGGCCACAACAGTGAGAGGCCCGTGTACCGCAGAAAAAAAAAAAAAAAAAAAAAAAGAGTATAGCTTCAAAATATTTACTACCCAAAACATTTTCTTGATCTGCCTTTTAGTCTTCTTTCCTTTAATTAGTGGTCCATGGGTACTGCTCGAGGAGCAGCAAATCTGCTTCCACTTCTTCTGCCATCTCTACTTTCCCAAGCCATTTTCTGCCACCACAGCAGCCTCCCAAAAATAGAAAGAAGAGGGAAAGCTGGTGGCAGTAGAGTGTATTCCGTAAGCTATTGCCCTTGAAAGCAAAGAACGGTTCATAGAATAGGTGTGGTCAGGTACATTCATACATGTAGTTCTTCTTTCTGTGTTTGTTTAGCATCCCTGAGAATTGGGATAGTAGGGGTAGAAAGAAACCACATGAGTAGACAAAGATATGCTAGGATAATTCCTGCTAGAAACTCAGGATTGGATTGAGCCCTCCCATGTTTCTCACTACAAGAGTGGAGAGAGTTGGACCGAGAACATTTCCCTCTCCTCGTTATTGACAGATATTGAATTTAGATTGATGCTACCTTGTTTCAGACGGTGAAGATAAAACAAAACGGGGTCTATGAAAGAACAGAACAAAGCTTGATGAAAATCTGAAGATGACCCAGACTAAGAACTCCTTTCAGTGATCTGCAGAGTTCAGGAGAACTGGTTGAAGTCTGTTACATCAAACCCTTTGAATGATCTATTTCCCGTGATGATCTCAACAGGAACAGAGCCATTACATGGCTTTGTCCCTTATGTAGGGTTTTTAGACCAGCCTTTCGCAGAATGTGGGATGGGTGGCAGCTTTTGTATTAGCTTTTAAAGTCTCTGCAACTCCAGCCTGATTGCTGTCCCTTAAGTTCCTCTTTTATTATGAAAATTAGAACTTCTTTAACATCTTTACATAAGATGAACTCTGAATTCATAACCTTTAGTTCTGGGGCACTTTGATAGAGGTTTCCTTCTCAAACACTTCAGGAGGAAGTGTTGTGCCGTATGAGTGTCCGATTCATCACTGCACATGCTGTGTTTCCACATCCGCGTTCTTGATCTTGGCTTTTTTCTCCAATACAATACAATACTGTATTCTCCAATACAGTGGACTGCCCATCAGTCTCTACTTTCTGCTTTTCTTCTACCTCTGCTTCTGTCTTAAATCCAGTGATGGCAAACTCTTGATTCTTCTCATATTCCCTTGCTGATGTGCTGTGATCTGAGCAGCTGTGTACGGTGCTGCTCCACCTGCTAAGTGTTGCTTCCTTTAATCCATCCCGAGGGGTGTACTGTAGAAGGTTCTGCTACTTTGCTATTGCTGCTGTAACAAATCACCACAAACAGATTGATCATGTTACATCTTACAGTTCTGTAACACAGAAATCCTAAGATAGGGGTGTCGGCAGGGCTGCACTTCTTCTGGAGAGTCTAAGGAAGAACCAGTTTTCTTGCCTTTTTTAGTTTCTAGAGGACTGCTTGCATTCCTTGACCTGTGGCCCCCTCTATCTTCAAAGCTAGCAATGGTGGATTGAGTTCTTAGCAGTCATTTTACTCCAACCTTCTTCTTTGACTTTAAGGACCCTTGTGATTACATTGGGCCCCCCTGGATAATCCAGGATAATCTCCCTATTTGAAGGTCAGCTGATTGGTAACCTTAATTCCCCTTTGCCATGTAGTGGGCCTCTTTGGAGGCTATTATTCTACTGACCACAGTGGAGCTACTCCAACTCCTGTTTCTTGGCTTCAGGGACTGCTTTCTGTTAGGTTCTTTTGTCTTGTTTGTCAGGTGCTTTTGTGGTAAGCTCTTTATGTTTTCTTTAACCTCCTAATCATTGTCATTTCAGCCTCATCCACCTCCTCATTCTTGTCTTTACTTTTGGTTTTTATAAAAAAGTGTTAGGTAAGGGAATTTCCTTCCTTCAAGGGCTTTTATCATTCTCCTTGTTTTTCTCTAGTTGACCTCTTCCTTCTGCTTTCTTGGCAACTGCAGTCCTTTTTGCTGGGGAAAAGCACATCCTCCTTTCCTAGAGTTGTGGTAAACTTCTTACCTTTCTTCTGAAGGATGACAGCCTCATTTCTAGTGGTCATTTAAAGTCTTCTGATATTTCATCTTTATTACTGAATTTTCTCTCTTTGGCAGAGCAGCCATTTCCTCTAGTTCTCGGTTTCCACCTAGAGTTGACATCTCATGATGTGGGGCGGTGGAGAGGTGAATGCCTTGAGTGAGCCAGGAAGAAGCTGAGCAATGTTCATGTGGGCTGCAGGTACTAAGGATACTGTTATAAAGCTAGAATAGACTTTTCCTAATGCTAAACATCATTTACAAATAAGGTTAGAAAGATATTTTATCCTAACACATTGGTTTTGTCCTATTTTGAATTTTAAGTATTTTTAGAAATTCAGTTTTGTATAAATCACCTAATACCAGCCACAGTGAAGATGTTAGGCATGTTGTGGGCTTCACACTGGCTCACTGACTTAAGAGAAAAGTACTTCTGAAAACTAGCATGAGAGATAAAAGCACCTCACCCTCCTAAAAATCCCTTGCATACAAGTCAGGACCAAAGCAAAGCCTCTGGATGTGACTCCAGAGGGCCTCTGCCATTGACTCTTTTCTGTGTCCTACCTGTGCAGGACCCAACTTTTATCCCATATCCTCCACAAAACCTCCCTCAGCTGCTCAGCCTGTATCCTGAATACTTGCTTGCTTGTCTGCAGAATACTTAGCACTTAGAATCTGCTACTTCTGTGATTTTTTCATAGACATCGTTTGTCTCTCCAAATGAATCTATTGAATGCAGCTTTAAATATGTTTGGTTATGAATTTACCAAAATATAGTTTGAAAAATCTCAATGGATACACTGACCTAGGTGCTGTCTCTCTCCTTGGAAAGCTTTGTTTTTTACAGTTATATTGGGGATTTACTTTTCCTAGGAAATTGTTGTAATTGAGTGTCAGGAGGTATAATTTCTAATCCATTGGTTCATTTTATATCTGGTTTATGTTTTAACCAGCTCATGTTTAGAGATTCTAATTTGCAGTGGTTTGGAGCCATGCTAGAATATTTTCTGGTTAAACTTACTTATTTTATCTTTTTAAGGGCTACAAAACTTTATAGAGGAAGCCTGATTGCACTCTGCATTTCCAATGTATTTTTTATGCTTCCATGGCAGTTTGCTCAGTTTGTACTTCTTACTCAGGTAAGGTGCTTATATTTTTAAAATGAATTAAGCTTAGTGAGCTTGATTATGAGAACTCATTTGTCTAAAATTATAGAACTGAGATGTTACATGATTCTAAGTCCTAAAAAGTTTTTTTAGTCCATATTTTGAAAGAAATTTCAGGATAGGGAAATATATGATTTATTTATTAATGGGTGTTAATTATTTACTTAATAGTAGAATGCATTTATTGAACTCAAGTTTATAAGAATGCTTATCTTTTTTCTTCAATATTAGTTTGCTTAAAAGAGAACTAGTGTTATAACATTAAGTATTTCTCTTAAGGAGACTGTAGTATTTATCTTAAGTAAAATGTTTTTGTGAATAATAGTGGACTTTCTTACACATAGGATAAATACACATAGGATAACATAGGAAAAATAGCTAAACAATTTATGTTTTATATAACTCCCTTACCAGCCTGTAATATATTTATCATCTTTCCACGTACTCTTGTCTGTCTCTTTCCCTTCAAATAGAGGTCTATAAAGCAAGGTAAAGGTCGCTTGTTGAGAGAGGGAGTAAAATGTGTGCTCATTTCTCCCTGCCACCACTGTTTCTACTTCTTTCTTATACTGGCCATATTCATATTCATATAAAGCAGTATAAGAGTTGCTTTTTAACGTTCTTTGAGATGTCTTGCTTGAGAAATGAAGTCAGACCTGGATTTGTGTCCTAACTCTATTCACTGGCTGCTTGAGTTGGACAAACTGCATAACTTTTCTTAGTTTCAGTTTTCTCATTTATGAAGTAGAGAAAATGAGAGACCCTACTGTATTGGGTTGTGTTTAGGATCGGATGGGGTCATGTATGTAAGAGTCTTAACACATTACCTGCTACTTAAGACATCAAGTTAGCTGCTTCTATCATTTTTTTTTAAGAGGCTCTATTTGTACTTCATTCTTTCTTTGATCTTATCTTTTAGACTCCTTTGTCTTCTTTAGTTTGAGGACATTTTAAATGTTTCTGGTTTAAAATGTCCCTGAGGGTCGCTCCTTAAGATTCTACCCTGTAGGCCTGCGGTGTATTGCTTAGCCCCTGGAGTGGAAAGGGAGAGGTCCTATCCTTTCACTTACTGGAGATGGCCTGCTTTTTGTTTTTGTTTTTGTTTTTTTGGTGGGGGAGGGGGAGGAACTGGGGGGAGGTGCATGGAGTGAGGGTAGGCAGTACTGTGCTCCTCTGTCGGGCTTACATTGGATAACAACACACTTCTCCACAGCTATTGTGTCATATCTGTCACCCTTCAGCAGTGCCATGTTCCCCATGGGGAAATCTGGGTCAAGGGAGACCTTGTTTTTCTTACTACTAGGAAAATTTGTTGTAGATTACTCGGAGACAAAAAACTTGATGAATGGAACTTAAGTTACCTGTTTAAGTTTCAGCTGTTTTGCCATTTGTTTAAACCATATTTGTGTAGTAGGAGAAGCGTGGAATTTAATTTGAATTGCTTTTTCCATGAAGAAAGGTAGAGAGTCATTGTTTGACATAATACCTCTCTATACTTTACTGAGGTAAATTATTTAATCAATTAGTTCATATAATCAATTAATGCATATAAATAACTCCAGTACTCTTAGAATTCTTGGTAAATACATACACAGTTTTCTTCAAAACTGTTAAAAAAGTTAAAAATACCTTTGTAGTGAAAGTACTTCTAGTTTGAAATTTGATAAATTTGATTATGCCCAACACTTGAATATTTGTATAAATGAAAGAAAACACTAATGGAGACACTCGTAAAGACTGACTAACAAGCAGAACTCAGTGTATTTTTACACACACACACACACATTATATAATTATTTTTTAGTTTAATGTACCTTCCCCAATTATGTATTGTCACATGTTATAATTAAATTTTTATATTTTTTGATTGAGCAAGGCACTTTGTAATTGTACATGTTGGCAGTAGAGTCACTCTGACATTAAAAGGAGTATTGTTTGGATAATCCATAAAGTAGATAATTTACATGGTTAATTGAGAGAGATGTGAATGGAAGAGAAAAATCAACTGATATGTGCTATATTAATATATTGACCATAATAAATAATAAATTAGCAGGTAAGAGGGAAACTAAAGAACTTACTTTCAATACAAATATAAATTTGAGGCAAAATAAAGATAATCTTTTCTTAATTTTTTAATCTATTCATTATATATATAATTTTAATTTTTAATATAACTTCTTTTTAAATTTCAGATTGCATCATTATTTGCAGTATATGTTGTGGGATACATTGATATATGCAAGTTACGGAAGATCATTTATATGCACATGGTAATGGTTTTTAAATTTTTTTTCCCATTTACCTTGACCTTAAAACAAACTCCTGATTAGTATTTTATTTATTCATGGTTGCAACTAGTTTTGACATAATTCCATAACTAAAACAAGTATTATTCAAAAACTGTGATATAATTAGCAGACATTGTTTTAAATAGGCCGCCCATAAAATTTAATTATCTGATTTGAGTTTGTGCGCAGCTTACACATTATCAGTAAAAGAGGTAATTCGTGAAAGAGAAACATGGAATGGTATATTATCCAGGAGCCTTCTGTTAAAATGAAGTGGAATATTCATTTATTGAGCACAAACTATCCAGGCATGTGGGACATATCAGTGAATAAAACTGCAACGATCCCAGCATATATGTGGATTATATCCTAAAAGAGTGGAGGAAGAAGACAGAGGATAAATAATAAACATAGTAAATGGGTAAATTATATAGTATGTTAGAAGGTGGTAAGGGCTATGGAAAAGGACAAGTCATGGTACCCCAAGGAGGTCAGGCTGGCCAAGTGTCAAGGGATGGGAGATTGAGGTGTCACATGAGGAGGTCAGAGGAGGTCTTATTGAGAAGGGGGTAGTGGAGCAAAGATTGGAAGGAGGAGAGGGAGTCAGCTAAGTAGATGTCATGGAGAAGAATATTCTAGCTTGATGAAATAGCCAGGGCAAAGGTCTTAAGGCTGGATGGTTGATTTTGATGAATATTGATTTTTAAAAACATTTGTCTTCTCTGTCATTAGTTCTTACAATTTTGATATTTTCTTTTTCCTATAATTTTAATGTAATTACAGCATGCTGTTGTTTTGTGCTGGTCTCAGCCTATCAATAACAATGTTGTGGTTGGACAGGCACTTGTGGTTCTTACGATTGCAAGATGCCCTTCAGCAATAACTGTCAGGAAACTTTGAAAAAAACCAAGGTTTATTACTTACAGGACCTGGAAATTACACAGCACACCTGGGACCACACAGTTAGGTCGTGGGGTGTAGGGGGAGGCATGGGAGAGTTAAGGAACAAGCATGCCCTGGAGTTCTGCCTTTATGGGGGTCCAGGATGGGGGCCTAGGATTTTGAGGGCTCATTTTTTGTGTGTGCATGAATTTAAAACATACGAGTGGGAATTTAAATCACAGGAAGAGAAAAAACTGTCCCAAAGGTCAGTTGTTGAAATTAACCAAGATCTCTAAAACAAAGGAGCCTCAGTGGGGGAAGGTGGCCTGACCCTTTATTTAGTCATGTGGCTGGTAATATGTTTATTCAAGAGATATCCATGTTTGGAGTGGATCGCAATAAAAGCTTTAAGTCAGACACTTGTATTACAAAGAAGAAAAAATCCCCAACTGTCAGGGTTTATACTACAGCCATATATTTTTTTATTCTCTAATAATTGATACATATAAATAGGACATTTATAACATATAGAGAAGTTATGAACAGAGTTCTAAAATAAACAACCATGAGCCTACCCTCCAATTGAAAAATGGAACCATCATTACTTTGAAGCCCTTGTGTGTCCTGAACACATCCCCTCACTTCTCTTGGAGATAACCACTATCCTGACTTTTAAAATTATAATTAACTTGCTTTCCTTTATGACTTTACCATCTACTTATTCCTAAATAATATATTTTTATTATTAAATATTAGTATTGTTTTTAAGGTTTATAAAATGGTATCCTTTTTGTGAGACATAAGTTTTCACTCAGATTTTTGAAATTTGTATGTTGCTGGAGTTCAGACATTTTCTTTGCTTTATGTTTTGCATTGTATAAATAAAGCATGATATATTTATCCATATTCTTGTTGAAAGACATTTAGGTGTTTTCCTTTTACGTATAATGGTGTACATTCTTACACATACCTCCTGGGGAATATATATTGAGTTTCTCTAGGGTATTTACATAGTAGTAGAATTTTTAGGTGGTAAATTAAATACATGTTCAACTTCACAATTTAATGTTGCATTGTTTTTCAAAAATGATTAGACTACTTTGAACAGTAACGTATAACACTTCTTGTTATCCTATATCTTTTTTTATTTTGTCAATTTGGAGAGTATAAAATGGTATCTTATGGCCTTAATTTACATTTTCTCTGGTTTTCAATAAAGTTGAACATCTTTTCGTATGTTTATGGGCCCTTTGTGTTTCCTTTTTTGTGTCACTCCTATTCAGATTTTTCATCAATTTTTCTCTTATGTCCAAGGAAAAAATGGCATCTGTTTTATTCACTGCAATGTAATCCACTATTTTCATTATTTGCTTTGATGCTTGAATTGTTCCCGATTTGGCTGGCTACTTCCTGCTGGCTTCTTTGTTCTTTTAACATGTCCTCATTATGCTTTGAACACTTTTTCAAAGAAATTAATAAAGGCTCAGCTTCATCAAATGCTTTTTTGCATCTGTCTAGATGATCCTCTGTATTTTTCCCTCTTTAATATGTTACTGTGGTGAATTACATTAATTGATTTTTTTACATTAAGAAACCATGCTTTTCTGGACTAAACAATTTTTATACTAATTATATTGCTGGATTCATTTGCTATTATTTTGTTAGTGTTTTAAATCTCTGCTCATGAATGGTATTGGACAGTACTTATCCTTTTTTAGACTTAAGTTTTTTTCCCCTGTTTAATATGTTTTTTTTACATAACAATAAAAATTCAAGTAATTGTTAAGCATTTAGAGTCTGTCAATCACACAGTCACATAGGCAACTGTCAATGAGAACTTTGACTCAAAGTTTTAGTTATAAAAGTACTAACATTACACAGGTTTAGTTTGTAGTAGAACCTATCCTGGGTAAATGATATACGCTTTATGATGTCACTTACTGACTATGGAACTAGTTACTTATTATCCATAGTTGCTTTATAAACTCCTAAATCCCTATAGTTAAAAAGGAAAAAAATATGGAATTGTTTCCAAAAATTTTTTCCATTTTTTTATTGTGATAAAATACACATAAAATTTACTGTCTTAAGCATTTTAAGTTTACATATCAATGATGTTAAGTACATTCTTATTGCTGTGCAAACATCACCACCGTCTATCTCCACAAGTCTTTTCATCTTGCAAATATGAAACTCTATACCCTATAGAGTTGTAACTCCGTATTCTCCTTCCTCCCCACAAGCCCTGGAAACCCTCATTCTGCTTCCTCTGTCTATGCTTTTAACTACTCTAAGTACCTCATATAAGTGGAATCATGCATTATTTGTCTTTTCCAGAACAGGTTACTTTGCCTGGCATAATGTTCTCAAGATCCATCCATGTTGATGCAAATGGCAGGGGCTTCCTTCTTTTTTATAGTTGAATACTGTTTTATTGTGTATATATACCACATTTTCAATATCCATTCATCCATGGATAGAAACTTAACCTGTTTCCATGTCTTGGCTGTTGTGACTAATGCTGCAATGAACATGGGAGTGCAGACATATCTTTGATATCCTGTTTTTGTTTCTTTTGGGTATATACCCAGAGGTGGATTTGCTGGATCATATGGTATTTCTATTTTTAATTTCTTTTTTTTTAAATTTTATTTATTTTTTTATACAGCAGGTTCTTATTAGTCATCCATTTTATACACATCAGTGTATACATGTCAATCCCAATCTCCCAATTCATCCACCCCCCCCACCCATGGCTTTCCCCCTTGGTGTCCATACGTTTGTTCTCTACATCTGTGTCTCTATTTCTGCCCTGCAGATTTCTCAAGGAGCTTCCATACTGTTTTCATAGTGTACCAATTTACATTCCCACCAACAGTGGGAAAAAGGGTTCCCTTTTCTCCACATCCTCACTAATACTTATCTCTTGGCTTTTTGATAAAGGTCTTTCTAACCGGTGTGAGGTGATGTCTCATTGTGGTTTTGATTTGCATTTACTAATAATTAGTGATATCGAGCACCTTTTCGTGTACCTGTTGGTCATTTGTATGTCTTCCTTGGAAAAACCATCAATTCAGGTCTTCTGCCCATTTTTTAATCAGATTATTTTTGGGTTTTTTGCCACTGAGTTGTAAGACTTCCTTGTATGTGTTGGATATTAACTGTAGCTGGTATATAGTTTGCAAATATTTTCTCCCATTCTGTAGGTTGCTTCTTCTTATCATTGATTGTTTCTTTAGCTGCGCAGAAGCTTTTTAGGTTGGCTCCACTTGCTGTGATTTTGCTTTCATTGTCTGTTTTTAAACTCATGCAGGACTGTTTGCATTAGGGCTGGTTTATGAGGGATGGGTAGCTGCTGGTGAGCTAACAGCTAAAATTTACTGAAATTGACTACAATTTCCCATCTAGGGGTTCTCCTGGAAGTTGCAAGTTTTGATAGATGCCCGAGTTCCAAAATACTTCCATCAGATAGTTTGCCAAGTTGCATTTGTTGTCTAGGTGGGGAGACAGATTCCTAGTGCTCCCTATACTGCCATTTCCCCAGAATCCTCCAGCTACACTTGCCTGATTTTGATACCAGATTTATTCTAGCCCCATAGAATTAATTGTGTTTCTACTTTCTCTGTCTGTGGTAGATTTTTTGTAAGATTGGAAGGAATATTCCCTGAAAGTTTGGCAGAGCTTGCCTGTTAAACTATATGGACCTGTTATTTTTTTGTGTGTGGACAGATTTTAAATTAGTGATCTAAGTTGTTTAATGATAATAGGACAATTTAGATTTTTTCTTGAGTCATTTTTTAGCACTTTTATGTTGTTAGGGATTTTCCCATTTTCTTAGTTTTAAAATTAACTGACATGAAGTTGTTCACAGTGTGTTCTTATTTTTTTTAATCTGCTAAAATATAGATACTCAAAAAAGATATAGATACTAAAATAACTTGTAATATCTCTCTTTCATTATGTACCTTCTAAGTTCTCAATTTTCTCAGTATAGTACTCCTCAAATTTTATTCTTCACATTTAAATTAACTGATGTTTTTGAGCACCAGTTGTTTGTCAAACATTTCCTAGGCCCTTAGCATACAACAGTGATAAAAACAATTTAAAAAATCTCTTCCCTCGTGGAGCTTATATTCTAGTGTACGTAGACAGAAATAAATCAAATATATAAACAGTATGTTAAATGGGAGTAAACAATATTACGGAAAACAAAGCAGACAAGGAGAGTGAGCAGGCAAGGAGAGTGGGATTTACTGAGTAGGTAGGGGAGGTGGTAATTTAAAGGAGCGGGAAAAGAAGGCCTCACTGAGAAGGTTACATGGGGTTAGATAAGGGAGCATCCATTAGGTTAAAAGAAGCAGCAAGCATAAGTGCTCTGAGGTGTTCTAGAATCTGCAGAGTGTGGCTGGATTGAGTGAGAAGGGAAAGGGTCATTAGAAATGAGGTCCCAGAGGTTAGTGGGCAGACTCTATAGGGTCGTGTAAGTCTTTGAAAGGTCTTTGGTTTTTCCTTGAAGTGAGAATCAAAGCCCTTAGAGGGTTTGAGCAGAGAAGTTACCAGAGTTGGGAGTGGAGGTTGTGCATATTGTCCGTTATATCTGATCTGTGACTAAAGCAGTAATGTTAAGACAGCCTAGGAAGAACATCAGTTTCCTAACATTATCAATAGGAATGGTTCATAAAACCCTGCAGCTCTATCCTGATGCTGCATGGCACTTATCTTGTGTGGTCCTAAATTGGTTCGTGTAAAATAGTTCTACTTCCTCAAGAGGTACCACTGACAATGTTGCAGATGCTGCAGTTGCCCTTCAAACCAGATGTGTATTTAACTCTGTGTTATATAACTGCTGGTTCCTTTAGCCAAGATGCCAAGTCCAACTTTTTTTTTTCTCCAATTAATCACATCCTGGGATTGATTATAAATCCAGTATTGCATGTCTTGTGTGTAACTGTTCTAAAGAATCTTATTTTATGTACCATATGTATCAGAATAGTGTACATTGCCATGTAATGTAAAAAAGAAAAATCGACATAAATACTGCACCCAACTATCTAAGTGTTATACCAACTAAAACAATAAATAAACCTTGAACAGTAGAAAAAAAAAGCTGGGGAAATGGACCCCAAGTATCTCTCCAGACCCTTGACACATCCTTTCTTAATACTACCTTATATTTCTCTTGAATACCCTTAGCAGTGCTTTGCCTGATTCTTGGTCATGAATCTGTTTATTCAAAGTGATGATATTTTGCTAGTTTCTGCCAAAATTGATTGGGAAAATTTTAAAGTTGGTTTTAAATTGTGGCACTTAAGGAAAAAGGCTATTGTTATAAAATTTTGAGAATTTGGTTCCTTACCCATTTGAGATAGGCTGGCACCTGGTATCTTCTACTGGAGTGCTTGCACCTGGACATAGGCTGGCACCTGGCATCTTCTACTGGAGTGCTTGCACCTGGACGAAAGTCTCCATTGAGCAATAAGATACAAAGAAACTATAAGTGACTAAAATAACTACACCATGCACAGTTGGAGCAATTATGAGCAACAGGATACAAAAAGGCCAGAAATAAACTACAAGTTTCTGAGGTGCTGGGAGCAAAAAGCAGGGTACTGCACATGATTCCTGCACATAGCACCTCCAAGGGCATGGGCAGACCACCTAAGTTAGGCCTCCTGCCCAGCCCATTGTCCACCCCCATTGTTACCCCATGTAAGGATCCAAGCAGCTCTTCTCCGGGAGTGGGCAAGGGTAGCTTTTTCTCGCTTTCGCTCCCTTGTGCTGCAACATGAGCCCTGATTAAGCATTGCCTGAAATTCTCATCTGGCCTCTTATCAATTTCTATTGGTTAAAGAGTCCAAGGACCCGGGCAGTTAACAGTTAGTAAGCATATAAGAAAAAAATAACATGACAGTAAATTTATTCCAAGAATGCAGGATTGGCTTATTATTAGAAATTATGTTAACATAATTTATCTCATTAATAGATTTTAAAAAGATCAACAATGTGATCATTTCCTTTGATATTGTAATGGCATTTGATAAAGGTCAACATCTGTTTCTGATTTTTAAGATCTTAATTAAATGAAAATAGGTGGATATTTCACTGAACTTTTAATACATACATATACTTTAAACCAAAAGCTAGTATCACACAAAATGATGAATCAGTAGAACTATTCCCATTAGTGCCAGAAACTTGACAAATATGCCTACTGCCACTCTTAACATTGTTGCATAAATATTAACTAATAAAATTGACTAAAAAATAAGAGTTTCAAAAATAGGAAATAAGATGTAAAAGTATCATTGTAAGTATGCTTTTGAATACTTAAAAAACCCAAATTAATGAACTGATTACTACTAGAAACAATGAAAGTTTATATTCATTTATGCATATTTAATGTAACTTTTCTAAATATAAAAAATCAGAAAATATGAAAAGATTTCTGATACAATAGCAAAACAAGTAATATACTTTGAAATAAACTTAATATGCAGGATCTATATAAAGAAAACTTTGTACTTCTACTGATGTATGTAAAAGAAGACTTAAAGAAATGGAAACAGGAAATTCCCTGGTGGTTCAGTTGTTAGGACTCTGTGCTTCCACTGCAGGGGGCACGGGTTCAATCCCTGGTCTGGGAAATAAGAACCTGCAAGCCGTGTGGTGTGGCCAAAAAAAAAAAAGGAAATGGAAACAGCATGTATTATTTTCAGATGTAAAGATTCAATATTGGACAGATGTAACTAAAATATAATGTAATGTACATTTGTAGAATAAGGTAATTCTAATAAAAATATCAATTTTTGAAACCTAGGCTGATTATAAAATTCATATGGAAATTGATATATGTGGATCAAAAATAAAACTTCCAGAAGAAAACATGGATTATTTTATTTTTAAAGGCTTTCTAATAATGGAGTTAAATCCTGAAGACTTAGAGGAAATGAATGAAAAACTGACTAACATAAAAATGTAGAAAGCAACTACAATAGAGAAATACTACAAAGAAAGATAAAAATGAATTGGGAAAATATTTATAATATGTTTGCTTGGTAAGGAGCTATGCTCTATCATATATGAAGAGAGTGCTTAAGGAAAATACCAAAGCCCAATAGAAAAATGGGCACTAGGAATAGACAATTCATACACACACAAAACAATATAAGCAGTAAATAGAAGAAAAGATGCTATCTCACCCACTAGTAAAAGAATGGAACAATGAAACAATGAGGCAACATTTTTTTTTTGGATTAGATTGGCAAATATTTGAAAGAATAATACACGGTGTTGGCAGGAGTGCGTATCAGCAGGAACTCTCATGCCCTATTGGTGGAGAGTACAGTGTTTTGTATGGCAATTTGTCAGTATTTTCTCAAATTTTAAAATATGTGTATTGTTGATTCATTTATTCCATGATAGTAATTTATCCCATAAATGTGTTGACATGTACATAAGATACATAAAATAAGGGTGTTTTTCATAGCGGTGTTTGAAAAACAAAACTAACAACAAAACAAAACAAAACTGGAAAGCACTTAAGTTTTCAGAAGTAGTCAGAGGACTGGTTAAATAAGTTATAGTACATCTCTAGAGTGGAGTACTTTTTTCAGTTACTCAACAGAATGAGTTAGATTGGTTTGAATTGATAGGTAAAGCTCTTTGAAACAAACTAAGAATAAAAGCAAGCAATAGCATAGCTTCTGGGCCAAGTTTCCATTTGTGGTTTTAAAAAATTATAAAGTGGGGACTTCCCTGGTGGCGCAGTGGTTAAGAATCCACCTGCTGATGCAGGGGACACGGGTTCGAGCCCTGGTCCAGGAAGATTCCCACATGCCACAGAGCAACTAAGCCCATGTGCCACGACTACTGAGCCTGTGCTCTAGAACCCGGGAGCCACAACTACTGAGCCCACGTGCCACAACTACTGAAGCCTGCGCACCTGGAGCCCATGCTCCACAACAAGAGAAGCTACCACAGTGAGAAGCCTGCGCACCGCAACTAAGAGTAGCCCCCGCTCGACACAACTAGAGAAAGCCCACGCACAGTAACGAAGACCCAACACAACCAAAAATAAATAAAATCTATTCTTTAAAAAAAAATTATAAACTGGAATTTGTACATGTGAATGTCTATAAGGATGCACAGAAAATTGTTGTTGGTGGTGATCTCTGGGGTTTTGAAGTGTGGCATAGAATTCGGGCTGTTTTCCTTGTATATTCTCTTTTGAACAGTTTGAATTTTGTTTATCATGGGCATGTGCAATTTTCAGAATAAAATCATTTTTTTTTGTTTTCTGTGTATTAATTATATTTTTCTTGGATTTTTCCAGATTTCTCTTGCACTTTGTTTTGTTTTGATGTTTGGAAACTCAATGTTATTAACTTCTTATTATGCTTCCTCTTTGGTAATTATTTGGGTAAGTGTTCCTTAAGTAAATATCTGTTTTTGAAACTAATGGTTTACCAGTTTCTTTATCACTGGCTTGAGATTTGTGAGGGATTTTCTACAAGAACTGTTTCAAGTGTCTTACTGAATACATCTATATGTGATAATGTGTTTAAGTTCTCATTTCCAAAGAAACACAACAAAAGTTAATACTGGAAAACATAGTGCTTTGCTTCACAGTCCCAATCTGTCCTTTCCTCATCTTTTCTGTCACCTAACTTTTGGTCCTAGAGTTCATTTTAAAATGGTTTTTATGCCTTCCTCTTTTTCTTGTCTCCTCCCCTCTTTTCAGTGTTTATCCTATTCCTGCTCCACTTTCTGACCCCCTTTCCTCCCTCTGGCATCTCAAGCAGTCTCTCCTTGTTCCACTGTGATCAGAGGCTTAAGGCCTTGTATTTTTAGTTTTTTCCCCTCGTGTCTATTTGTATGAATTATTCAGATAGTTTAAATCAGGTAATGATTCAGTAATATTTTACTAGATCACTACCAAGAACAGATTTAGATTATGGGGAGACTGTCTTATAGAATTAGAGCAAAAGGTAAAAGGTTATCTAACTCCTTCTGCCACTTTTGGCAGGATGACTTTCTAAATATAAGTCTCTCTAAATTTAAGGACTTCCAGAGGTGGTTACTCCTTTTTTTTTTTTTTTGCCAGTGGGTTTCTCCATTACAATGTTTTGCAAACCTAAGAGGAAAAAAATTATTCCTTATATTTAACATGCATGTGCTTTAGTATTAGGCTGGTTTTTTGAAGATGAAAGCACAGTGCACTGTCTTAACTGAAATGTTTTCTACTTCTTGAATAACCATTTAAGTAACTCAGATCATTTTGTCTTTCTTGATTTCTAGAACCCATTAACAGATTTGGAATCTGCTATTTCTTTGTCTGATTTTACAAGTAATATTTATTTAAGATCCCATTTCCCAGGAGTATACCTCTTCCCAATCTGGGCCACCACCCTTTTCAGGTTGTGTGACTTGAGTATACTTAGGCACAGAAATTAGCAGTTAGCATGTGGTGATGCTGTGCTTTCAACAATGACAAAAACAAAAAACAAAAACAAAAACCCAGTAACTGAGTTGCTGTGCTGTGAGATTAGTGATAGTTCTTACAGTCATGAATTTTGTTTGTAATTAGGAAATGTGTCAATGGACTCAATTCTATATTTAAATGTGTACATGGGGAAGTCCTGCTATTACTCAGAGTAAAATACATGACTCTTGTTACTTTTGTACAGTACACAAGTACATTGAATGGAAGATTTCCTATCAGTAAATCTAATCATAAGTACATTTTGCAGGAAATTTCTCTTCAGATCTATTGAGCACCTACAGTGTGTCAGGTTTCCTACTAGGTGCTTGACACTGAGGTGTGTCTTAGGTATGGATTAAGCATTATGCATATTTCACGTATTTTGGTGTATAAAAGTAAATGATGGCAACAGGTACAGAATATAGCATGTTTTTGCATATTTAACTATAAACACACATTTGCCTGTTTTTATTTCTGTATCACTTTGAAACCTTAATTGTAACACATTTTGTGTTCTCAGACATTCAGAAACTTCTGAAAAGATTTAATTTGGGTTCATGTATTTATGTTTTGATCTCTAAGCATATTTTTGCCAGGTTTGAAGTAGATTTAGATCTGTATAGGTACTATACTTTGGGAGTCTATTATGTACCTGGAAAGAAATAAGATTTGATAGGAGAAGTATTTAGTTGATCTGTTAAAAACTCATTTGTAGTTTTTTCAAGGAGTTAGTAATATTTAACTTAAGAAAAATCTTGTAACTATAAGACACCTGTCTAAAATTCTGAAATTATTATATACTTTTTGGTTCTTAGGTAAATCAGAACCAGTCATAGAAATCAATCATAGAAATTTATGTATGGAGATTCTGTTTTCAACTTTACAAAGTGACTAACTGACCTAAAATACTCTGGATAAAACAGGGCTTCTTGAAATCAAATGAGCCTGTGGTGATTCTATGTGAAACACTGAAAGTGTGCTGAATTTTAGATTCTTGAGAGTCTTATTATTTAGAAGTATTTTTTTGGTACCTGAATTTGTGTCTGTAAGTATTAACTGTATGCTATGTTATTTTCTGCATGCAGGGTTTACTGGCAATGAAACCATGTTTCCTGAAAATAAATGTATCTGAACTTAGTTTATGGGTAAGAATCAATCTATTTGAATGTATATGTTTTTCCTTCTCTAAAATATATCATTGGTTTTATGTTTTACTTTCAAGGAACTGTCCTATATAATGCAGAGGATCTAACAGTTTTATAACATATTAGGGCTCAATTTTAATGTGCCAAATTGCTCTTTTCGTGAAGCAAGTTAAGATTAATATTGGATAGGTAGTTAAAGAATTTCAGTTTTATGTATTACCCATGCTTTTTCTGAGGAGCAGTGCATGTGCAAGAAACTGTTAGTAGAAGGGGAATTTAACTGCAATTGCTGTATAAATCTCCTATAAAATATATTCATTTTGACAACAAGATTGTGTATATTTTTCTTTTTGATGATAGCCCCTTGATTTTGGAGTAACATTCTTTATTTTAATTTAAGGTGCATTCTTTTTGGCATTTTCTCTTGGATATAGAGATAATTACTTCACGTGTGATTATGTGGCATGTACATAAGATTTATTTTTTTCTTCCTAGGCTATGTCTGTGCAATGGCTATAGTTTTGTTTTGCTATATTTTTCTTTTGTAGGTTATCCAAGGATGTTTTTGGTTATTTGGAACTGTCATACTCAAGTATTTGACATCTAAAATCTTTGGCATTGCAGATGATGTAAGTGTATTTTTGCTTAAACTTGGAAGACTTGAAATAAATCAAACAGGCTAAGAATGAATTACTAGAGTTGTTAAAATGCCACTATTTAAGCCAAATTCTAAGGTGAAGTCTATTCACCTGTTATTTTATCTATTTACTATAATAGAGAGTAAATATGACTATGTCTATAGTCTGTTCTCCAAAATTAATTTCTTGACATAACTCTCATATTTTATTGGTCTTTCTGTATCACAAAGATTCTAAAATTTTAAAGTAAGAAAGCTCTAGAGACTTAAGCTCAAATTTTAAGGCCTCTACAGTCATTTTTCTCTGGTTTCTTTATAATCCCCTTTTGTAACAGATAAAGATGCCAGCTTCAGAGACTCTTAAAGAATAGATCATATAACTTATTCTCTTTTTCTTCCAGTTTTCTAGTCAATGCTTGTGAAAGGTTTGTAGGTAATTTAATCCAAGTTAGTCTTATTAAGAGACATTTTTATTATTGTTATTGGTTTTGCTTTTTTTTGGTATTTGGGTAGGAGAGAAAATAAAATGAGAAGAATTCTGCTTTATAACTGTAAAGATTCACTCGATCTATAATTTTGTTTTGCCTATTTTATTTTGATGTTTTGGTAAGCACATTAATTAAATTAAAAGAGAGAGCAGGATACCAACCAACATGGAGAGAGTAAAGTAAGCCACATATTTTTTTCTGTAATTTATTTTAATTGATGGTCTTTCTTCCTTCTGTAATAGATTAAGGTTGTGGTTTTGAAACTGAGTTCTGTGAAGTTCTGGGACTTCAAGGACTCTTTGGTGGGGTCCATCTACTTCTCAGTGCCCCTGCCAGCCCCTCTTCACCCAGGATAGTCTTGCTTTAATCTCTTACATAGTGGACATTTATACATGTTTTCATATGAACAAAGGAATTGTTTGCTTAAAAAAGATTGAAAACAATGGGCTATTAAAGGGGTGGTCTACAACCTGTGAAAGATATTTTAAAAGTTTAAAAGTATAGTCTAAAATGCATTTATTTATTCATTCATTCAATGTACCTGCTATGTGCCTGGTAGTAGAATGCATCCTAGAGATACAGAACTGAATAAGACATGGTCTAGTGGGAGACAGGGACAATTTCTGGCAACTATAATACAGTGTAATGAAAGCTCCAATAAAAATAAGTACAGAGTGGGACTTCCCTGGTGGTCCAGTGGTTAAGACTCCGTGCTTCCACTGCAGTGGGCACAGGTTCTACCCCTGGTCAGGGAACTAAAGATCCTGCATGCCACATGGCATAGCCAAAAATAAAATAAAATAAAAATATAAAATAAAATTTTAAAAATTCAAAATGTATTTTTTAAAAATTCATTAAAGAAAATAAGTATAGAGTGCTGCAGGAATACACAGGAAGAATCAGGGAAGGCTCCTAGAAGTCAACTGTGAAGATGAGCACTAAGTGGTGATTGAGTCAGCCAGGATGTAGAGAATGAGCAGGAAGAAAAGGGAAAGAGCCCAAGTCCTGGGTTTATGGAATCTGTCTACTCACTGGGGGAAGACAAGCCGGTTAAAGTATTAATTCAGGTTAAAGTGACTATTGTCATTTCTGTCATAGCCTGATGTTGCAGCAGGGCCAAAAAAAAAAAAAAAATGCTGTAAAAAGTTATTTCCAAATCAGAAATAAGTTAGTTGCAGCTTTAGTATTTCTAGAAATCTGTAACATTGATCAAGGACATCAGCTCATAAATTCTTAATTTTAACATTGGTCAAAGGAAGAGAATGGCAAGGCCACATGGCTCTTGAGAAGCATTTCCACCCACCCTTATCTGTTAATTAGACACACACTTCCTGTCCTTTAGGAACCCAGCGAGGCATTTCTCGGTCTATCCTGGATTTCCCATCCTTGCTCCTGTCAACATTTTTCGTGGTAAAATCCTGATGTTGTATACCAGGGAAGCTCAGTACTAAGTGCCCCAAGGTTTTTATTGGGGGCTGGTAACATAGGCATCCTCTGCCTAGCACGTTATCAAAATTCCAAACTCCCAGAAAGAATGTAGGTGTTCAGTATAAGCTACTATTATCATTTAGGGTGATGGGAGCCTTCCGGAATTCAAGTTCCCTGATGCCAGCTAAGGGTCAACCTTGCAAGCAGGTTTTTCAAAGGATCCCCTTCAGACCTACTATGTTAACTCTCATCTGAACAGCAAGTTTGTCTCATCTTTTCCTTTCTGCCATGCCCACCTTGGATCTCCCATGAATATGCATACCACCTCCCAGTCAGTCATAGATTTGTAGAGAGCTTGGGCTCTCTTGGATCCCCCCAGCCTCTGTGGACAACTTTCCAGTGCACCAGGGATGTGAGAACTTGTCTCCCGTCATTGGTTGTCTCCTTTTCAGAATCTCTGTAAAATGTCTAGCTAGTCTGCCAGTCTACTGTTCACCAAACGAGTACTGTAACCCTAAGCTGGCAGAGCTGTGAACTTCTGCCTTTCACTTCCTTCTGAGTTTGCTGCTTTTACTGATGGTGCATAGATTTTTTGCTCTCTGCCCCCAAACAAGTCAGCTCCTTTCAGTAGCAAAGGTTCTGCTTTTCATGGCCAACCCCACCCAGGTAGGACCGTTGGGCTGACCAAGCTGGGGGAAGCAGAGGTGATGTAATGATGGGTGGGAGCGGCCAAAGCAAAATGCCACAGACTCCCACTATTTCCACCCAGAGCTCATCAGTTTTTTGGGGGTTTTTTGGCTGCATAGGGTCTTCGTTGCTCTGCGTGGGCTTTCTCTAGTTATGGCAAGCAGGGACTACTCGTTGCGGTGTGCGGGCTTCTCATTGTGGTGGCTTCTCTTGTTGCGGAGCATGGGCTCTAGGCACGTGGACTTCAGTAGTTGCAGCATGCGGGCTCAATCGTTGTGGCACGTGGGCCCTAGAGCATGCGGGCTTCAGTACTTGTGGCACATAGGCTCAGTGGTTGTGGTTTGCAGGCTCTAGAGGGCAGGCTCAGTAGTTGTGGCGGTGCTCCATGGCATGTGGGATCTTCCCAGACCAGGGCTCAAACCCGTGTCCCCTGCATTGGCAGGCGGATTCTTAACCACTGCGCCACCTGGGAAGTCCCTCATCAGTTTTTTTGTGAATGCATGTTTCTCCATTTGTTTTCCTTTTGATTAATTACTTGATCCTAATATGGTTTTTGACAGTTTTGTCCAATTTCATAGTTGTTATTGAAAGAGGGGATTTACTAACTTCTTCCTCTGCCATATCTGGAAGTCCCCATATTCATTGATTTTTGCGTGTTGATCCAGCCTTATATTTCTCAGATAACCTCACTTGTTTACAATGTATTAGTTTTTCTAAATATTGCTGCATTTGGTTGGCTAATATTTTTAAGGACTTTTGCTGATATTTATGGGGATATTAGTCTGTAGTTTTATTTTCTTGTGATGTTTTTACCTGGTTTTAGTTTCAAGGTAATGCAGCCTTCCAGAATTATTGGGAAATGTTCAATCTCCTATTTTTAATGAGAATTTGTAAGAATTGATATTATGTCTTCCTTAAAGGTTTGTTAGAATTTGACAGTGAAGCCCTCAGGATCTGGAGTTTTGTTCATGGGAGATTTTTCTGTTACAAATCCACTTTCTGTAGGAATCTATTGGTGTTTTATGTCTTTAGAGGAAACTCACCCATTTCATATATATCATCAAATTAAAAAAAATATTGTAGAATTCAGTTAGCGAAAAATTCTTATTGAAATTTTTTGCATATATGTGAATTGTCTTTTGTGTGGATTTGGAATCAATATTATATTAATCTATAAAGACCTGCTTTTTATTTTTTTACTATTTTTTCTACTTTCTATTTATTATATTAATATTTTCAAAGTACCACTCCTTTAAAGTCTTCCTCGGTTTTCTTGTATTTCTCTTTGTAATTGAGTTCTGTCACCCTCATTTCTTTTCTTCTCATTTCTCTGGGATTGTTCTGTAGCATTTTCTGATGGTTGAGTGAAAGTGCTTGGCTCTTGTTTTCACCTCTCTTATTTTCTGATAAATGCATTTTAAATCTGTAAATTTTCCTCTAAGTAGTACTTTTTTGTGTGTCTTACAAATTAACTATTTTGCGACTTTCTTTTTAACCTAAAAAGTTTTATGTTATTCAGTTTCTAGCTGAAAGGATTTTTAAAGCCATTCCTAGTTACCATTTTCCAATTTTGCTGCATTTATGATTAGAAAAAAATAATTTGCATTATATAAATTCATTGAGATTTATTGTGGCATAGGATGTGAACATTAAAAAACTTTTTACTTGTGTTTGAGGGTAACATATAGTCTCTCTTTGTGAAGTTTGTATTCTCTGTTTGTGAGCTTATTAATATTCAGATTTTATGTTAACATTTAACTGCTTTTTCTACTTTAGAGGGAAATATTTAACATTTCCAATGAACATTGTCAACTTTTTCTTCCTACAGAGTTTTTCAGTTGTTCTTCTATACACTTTGAATCTATACTGTTAATTGCAAATATTATATGTTCATGATATGTATAACCTGGCTTTGCTGTTTGTTTTATCAGCATATAATGTCATTTTGTTGTCTTTTTTCATATATTTTTGTTTGAATTTAGTTTTGTGAGACATTACAGTAGCTAACCCAGATTTCTTTGGTTCATTTTATCTGGTATATCTTGTTCTCTTTGTCTGTTTTCAACCTTTCTGCATACTTTTAACTTTGTCTTTTGTAGACAATATGATATTGAATTTTTCCCCTTAAATCCAACTTGAGCACCTGTCCTTTAGTTAGTGAATTTAACCTTTTTACGTTTATGGCAGTTATCATTATATTAGGACTTACTTCTTTCATTTTATTTGAGATTTTCCAAACATTTTACTTTCTTTTTAGATTCTTTTCCTTTTCAGTGGATAGGTAGTTTGTGTATGCTATTTTAGACCTATGTACTCTCCCTCCTATTGATCTCTTAAACTTATCAGAATACATTTCTTCCCCAGGAGACAGAGCATTTGAGATTCTTCAGCATATCCCACCACCCTTTATAGTTCCTACTCACTCCCTGACCCCCTACTTCATTTAGGTATTGTTTAGGGTTTTAGTCATGATGTGTTTCAGTTATAATTTATCCCCTTTTCTATGGTTCTTGCTCTTCTTGCTCTTTTAGACAATAATGAATTGAAAGTTTGGCAAATGTTTTCTCATTTGTTAAATGAAAACAATTCCAGCTTCCTCACATGGCTTCTTGTGGGAAGTAAGTTAGGTGATATAAGTGTGAGCACTTGGTGACATGTGAAGAATTACACAGTTGCTGATTGTGAGGCAAAAGGTGTGTTTTATTCCAAGGCCTGCCCATTTTCTACTTCTTTCAAAAAGTCTTTTCCAACCCCTTTTCAGAAATCTGAATTAACGTTTGCTTTGCTTTGCTCTATCACACGTTGTCCCTTTGTGATTGACAGATGCCTGTGTGTGTTACCAAGCCTACTGGATACTGTGTAGTGTATTTCACCAGGTTTAACACCTTGAGCAGGGAAAACCCAAGGATAAAAGCCTTTGGAATGTTGATGATGGAGCGTGGACGGCAGGGTGTTGTTGGAACTATCACTTGTCAGCAGTAGAAGGGAGACTGTGAAGTTGGAGGGTCCAGAAGTAGCCAGGTGTGGGAACAGCAAGCTCTGTCATGCAGTGGAAACTACTTTTAGGTACTATTAAGATTAAAATGCATTATTACAATATACGGCATAATCTAATGGTATCTCCCTTTATTCCTTACTAGGCTCATATTGGCAACTTATTAACATCAAAATTCTTCAGTTACAAGGATTTTGACACTTTATTATATACCTGTGCAGCGGAGTTTGATTTTATGGAGAAGGAGGTAAGATGTGATTTCTCCTTTCTTTCCTTAGGTTTTGGTCCATTCATTTTTCATAAAGGGTGCTCCTGTTATTCAGATTCTTACCTCTGTGCTCTTATCTCAGTTTGAAGGAAAAGGAAAACCTGGCAGCTTAAAGGAAGGTATTCCTATTTACATTAATACAGCTTCCTGAAATATATGGTCTTTTCTTATTTTGATAATTTAGAAACATGCATTCAGTCTAGCAATAGTTTTAGGATGAGTAAACACAGAGGCATTTCAAGTTGCCTCTTTTTAGGGATAGCATTAGTTCAGTGAAGCTCTCAAGCTTTTAAGTTTCCACTCACTTTGTAGTTGTTTGTTTGAATGATCTCATAGCTTTGAAATATCATTCAGTATAAGTTCTTCATTCCAACAACATTTTGTTTCTAAAACTGTGTTCAGGTGTTTAGAAGGAAACCAGAGAGTAGTTTAGTGGATAGTGAGACAGAAGTCTGCGATATTACTTGATGTTCTTGAACAAGTGACTCTCATTCTTTGAGTTGTAGCTTACTAGTTTCTGGTAGTATGCTACAGATAGATATTGTGAGGACAAAAGGAGATACATAGGAAAGTACTTTGATATTTTAAGATATTTTATATTAAATACCATTTTGCAATACTTTATGAGCTAGTTTGGTTCAACAGACATGTGTATATATATGTCTTTTTTTCACACCACCCATGTGGACCCAATTTATGATGATATTTTATTATCTGTCAGACATTTTTCTTCAAAGCTGTGTGTGTGTATATATATGGAAGTGGCCAACAGTCCTCTGTTGACACATTCATTTTCCCCGATCTCCACTGGGTTAGCCCATGTCCTAAATTACAGACCAGTGGAGGAGAGTGCACCACACAGCAGACTTTTACCAACTAGACATTCTGAGTTGAGCATGTCCTGCAGATGTACTGTTTACTCCAGTGACCTATCAGTCTTCATTTCCTGTGTTCTGGCAAATGGTTTTGACACATAATGGCTGATAAAAAGTGTACAAATGATAGTGTTGAACCTGCTGAAAGAAACTAAGGAAAAGTATCTTGCAAGGCTTTAAAATGCATGCTTATAGCAGATCAAGACTCTTTCAAGAAGGTGGTAAAGGAAGTAGAGTATAGAAATCAACAGAGAAATTAGGACTCAGTGGAAATCCTTTAACATTATTGAGGATATACACGCTGTTGCAACCTGAGAGTATGAACCATCAGTTATGTGATAAAAGAAATTGTTTATTGAGGCATAAGATGCCTTCAGTCAATTTGAAGAAAATGGCAAAGCTGTGTCCAGCCTGCCATTCCTCATCTCCATAGGTACCTTCACAGGGATGATGCTATAGAGAGAGAGCACGGTGCCAGTTCAGAGAGGGCATCACTTGTATGGTACATCCATATAGCGGGGAAGAGGGAACAATTTAACATGATATCATACCGATATGGAAAGACACTTAAGATGTATAATGGGTTGAGCAAAATGGTCCGATCTTATTGACCTATAATTAGCACACATAGAATAAAGTGTAAGAGACCAAAATTTTAACAGTGGTTTTTTTGGTGGAGAGATAATCAGTGATTAACTTTTTTTTTTTTTTTTTTTTTTGTAATTTACATAGAATAAAGTGTAAGAGACCAAAATTTTAACAGTGGTTTTTTTGGTGGAGAGATAATCAGTGATTAACTTTTTTTGTAATTTGCATCTTCTAAATTTTCTATAATAATCATATTTTAATTGTATTGTGCTACTAAAAAAAAAAGTGAAAACAGTGAGGGGGATCTTTGCTTTTTAGATATGAAAATGGAAAGCAATAGTATTTAAAGTACAAGGATACCAAAACAGGAACATTATGACCAAAAACGGACAATGCTGGATAGACCCATGTGTAGGTACTTAACTGTGTTTATGCGTATGTACTTAGTATAAAGTGAAGAGAGCACCACATAATATATCAATAAATGGTTAAAAGATGCATTATTTCATGAATATTCTTTGAAAAATTGAATTGGGGTGGGGAGTCAGGTTAAAGCCTTGTATCATATTATACACCAAACTTCATTTCAGTTAATGTGTTAAATATAAATGAAGCCTGAAAAATTAATTTGAGAAAAATTTCAATAAATATTAACTTCATTATTAATGAGCATAATACAAGTGCAAAACATATATGAGAACGATTAATAGATTTGTCTGCATGTAACTTAAAACATCTGTACATTAAATATTACAAAAATTAAAAAGGAAATGACTAACTGGGATGATTTTTGCAATAAATATAATAAATGAAACTAGAGGTTAATATAATTAGTATAGGAGCTTGTTCAAATCAATAAAAAAAAGTTACCAAAGGCTCTCACCCTTTCCCAGCACCAAAAACACATCCCCCCCCCCGCCACATATGCAGAAATGAGCAAATGTGAACATACAATCCATCCGGGAGGAAATGCTCATAACTGATTATAATGTGAAATTCATTGTCTCCTTTATTTTTTCTCCATTTTCTAGTTTTCACAATGAGCATATGTAACTTTTATGCTTAGAATAAAATCAACAATTACAAGAAATATTAAAATAAAAGAACTTACAGTTCTAATAGGACACACACACACGTGCATACATCTCTCACTGTGTGGTTTGCATTTGTTCTGTGCATACCCTCTCTCTGGTGTATCTTTTGGCATTGAGGAAGTTTTATAATTTTGTTTCCTTTATATTAATACTTGTATATATTAACCTTAGTCCCTTCTATCGGTTTCCTCCTGAGAGTTATACTGGACTTAGCTAGTTGTTTCTTGCCCCATGCCTATTCCCACCCATTTCTAGTTTATTGTAATACTATAATCAGGGAGATTATTTTACTTCTTATATACTCTCCCCCTCTTACACCATTTTTATGAGTCCCATTGTATCTTCATTGTCAGCACGTATAACCTCTCATACTCTTCTGTCACCTTTATATCCCCATCATTGTCGTAGTTCTGTAGATCATTGTTTTTATTGTACACTATGAGTTGTAGGATCGAAGAACACATTCCTTGGCTGTGTGAAGATTACTCTCCAGTGGATTCCTCAGGAAGGGCTCATGGGAGCAGTAATCCCTGAATTTTTACATGCTCAAAATATTTTATCAGTGGCTTTTATGTGTGAAGGTCAGTTTGGCTAGATACAAAATCTTTGGCTCACCTATCTTTCCTTGAGAATCCTAAATAAATTACTCTACTATATTCTGGTCTAAAGTGTTGCTATGAAAATCTGATGCTAATATGATTTTCTTTTTAAAAGAAATATTTTAAAAACACCTTTTAAATAAACTTTTGGAATATAATGTTAAAATTGTTTGAACTCCTTATTAAATTTTGTTAAATACTTTTAACACAATTTTGACATACTTCCTTTTTAAACTAAACATCTGTATCTTACTACTTTTCTTATATTTATTGTTAACTGTTACTAGCAAATGTCTAACTTTTAAAATAATAAAATAGTTTTAGGGGACTTCCTTGGTGGGCCAGTGGTTAAGACTCTGCGCTTCCACTGCAGGGGGCATGGGTTTGATCCCTGGTTGGGGAACTAAAATTCCGCATGCCATGCAGTGTGGCCAAAAAAGTAAATAAAATTTGAAAGTATAGATCTATAAAAAAAATAGTTTTAGTTATGACTTTTGTGTAGGTTAAAACATAACTTAAAAATTACAAAATAGAAATATATTTAATAACATGCAAATGTTTATAAAGGTAAATAGTAAAATGAAAACATAAAAATTCTCTTTTTAATGGAATTTCTAACTCATGAAGAATGCATTTTATATAATGAATTATGAAAATTACTTGTCTAATACAGAATAGTGAGAAAATTGGACTAAGGAGAGGGAAATCAGAAAATGCTACTTACTGTATACTTTGTAGAATTAAAATGTACCAGCATTTTTAATATGGTTGAAGCTAGATTTCTCTTTATAAACATATTGGGGAAAGCACACATCATTTTACTTAATGATGTAAGATTATTTTTCTGAGGGAAAGTGTTGGTAATAAGCAAATCAATTGCAATTTAGAAATTTCAAGCCCACGATTGTTTAAGACTGTGATCTCAAATTATCGAGAGTTGTATAGAATTACAATGTGTGGGGCTTTTTTAGTAAAAAAAATTTTTCTGTAGTTTTTTATCTGTTACCAAAGAAAACGTAAAAATGTTCTTATTCCTCTTATAAACATTAGTCATTATTGTGTGTGTGTGTGTGTGTGTGTGTGTGTGTGTATCTGGAGATCATGGTTATGATTTTTATCCCAGATAAAATGCACAGTAAAAGCTCATGCCATTTAAAGGAGTTCTGCTGACCCTAGGTGAATAATAAGTTATGCTCTCTAGTTAGAAAAGTAGTGTGCAAAAGTGAACAGTAGTCTTTCTAGTCATGTTTTACTCTTACAAGTGTTTGGGAACTGTATTTGTTAGTGTTTTCAACTCAACATTTTGGGGAAGTTCGTTTCTATGGAAATGCATCTTCATTTTTACGATGGAAGTCAGTGGGTAGATTGGACCCTAGATGGGTGAATGCTTATGTTTCTTTACTAACATGTTTTAAAATTCACTTGGATCATGATTTGAAATTTCATTTGAAATAATCTTTTCTTCTAACGAAACATCTCTTTGAATTTCAGACTCCACTGAGGTATACAAAGACATTATTGCTTCCAGTTGTTCTTGTCGTGTTTATTGCAATCATTAGAAAGGTAGGTCTATCACTTAAGAGCACTTTCTCGTAATAGAACATTTTCTTATTTCTTCATTTCTTGTGTAGTTACATATACTAGGCTACATGTTAATCTAATACAATATTTTATATAGATTTATTGAAACACATTCTGTATTTTCTTACTAATAGCCTTTGATGAACATTTATAAGCCTTAAAAACATTGTGCTAGTTGTCAGTATAAAGTAGACCTATGGAAAGGATGCTCAAGTTTTGATAGTCATGTATTTTGTAAGATAGGATCAGAGGAACCATATTGATGCAGATACAGTTGTTTTTGCTTATGTAAATTATTACTGATTCACTTTTAACTTTTATGTAATATTTCTTTAAAATATTTAATATATGCCATTCTAAGTCATTTGTGCAGTATTAACTTCTGGATAGAGTTTATTATTAATCAAAAGGAAAAAATAGAATATTAACAGTGTATTACTAAACTTGATAAAATAGACTCCCAACTTGACTTTGATAATGAAATTTTAAGTCCAGGGAGGTTCCAATCTTCAGTAAAGAGTGATGTAATAGTCCCTCTTTTTTTCTTTTAAGAGTTGGTGAACTCTGTAACTACAGGTGTTTTAAGAGAATGAATTGGGGTTAGTCTGTAATCAAAATGATAGACCCTAAAAGTTTTCTGATTTGTAGCTATCATTTTTGTGTTACTACAGTGTCATATATTTGTAGAATATTCTGTACTATAATTATTATTTACATCATATATTTATAATCTCCCAAAACATTTCATATACCTTATTTCAATTGGTTCTTCAACAGCATTGTGGGGTACACAGATATTATTATTTCCATTTTGACAAATGCAAAATTGTAAGGTCAGAGAGGTTATTACCAGCCTCACATCATGTCCATTAAAAAAGCAAGGGAAGAGAGAATCAGACTGTACCTTTACCCCCCCTCATTGAGTGTTGTATAGTATTCAGCTTTGTAGTCCCACAGCCCTTTTTAAATCTTGTCAGTTTATGGTTAGTCAATTTCTGCTGTATGCCAGGCTCTGTGCTCTTTGCTTCCTTTGCTTTCTTTATGTGGGTGGGCACCCAGTAGGTAAAAAAAAAAATGCTAGATGTTGGCAATCCAGAATGTATTAAAAAGATAGCAACCTGGATGGCTAGAGATGATGAAAATGACTAGATTGGGGTCAAAGAAAGTGGGATGTTTGATGTAAAGGAGAAAGACTTAAATGGAAAGAGGATAATTCTTTTCAAAGACTTAAAAGGCTACCACTTGGAAATAAGATTATACTCATTTTGGCTCCTTAATATTATGGCCAATTCTAGGAGTTAGGGCTTTTGACCAGCATTGGTCTGGACTGATGAGGAAAGTGTTATAGGTTTAATCAGCAGCTAGGTGGTTCTTCCAAGGGCTGAATTAAAACCTATCAGGCAGTGTCACAGAGGACATCCACATTGGGGACAGGATTTCAGATTAGATGACTTCCCAGTGACTGCTAAATATGAAAGCACAGTGTTTAGTTAGTTGTGCTTAGTCTCTGAGCCAGTTCTCCAGTTATGTGTGTGTATAATTAAGGAGAGGCATTGCCAACAACCTGGGCATGGTGGAATTCACTTAAAGGTGAATGGGAAGCCAAAAGGTCAAGTTTCAAGACCCTTCTTAGTTGTTGTCCACCTTTAGGGAGATCATTTAATCCTTCTGAGCCTGTTGCTCATTTTTAAAATGAGGATAATAAAACTTATCTGAACAGGGTTGGATATAGATATGATGAAGTACTGTACAAATGTAAGATTTTGTTGTTGTAATTACTATTTTCTGAATTACTTCTTATCTCCATACTTTTGTATTTTTAAGTAAATAAAAGTTTGAAAGTTTAGAAGATACATTATTTGAAATGTTCTTTTTCCCAATACAGCTGTTATAAAATGTTTAAAAATCTATTTGCAGATTATTAGTGACATGTGGGGTGTCTTAACTAAACAACAAACACATATAAGGTAAATATGCCATTAATGATTTTGTTGCCTCCTCTGTTTATTAAGTAGTTATTTATGGTATATTAATTTTATAGTTACATGTTGTACACTCAACATTTGTTAATTGGTGTTTCGATTGTTGCCATCCCCCTTCTCCGCTTTTCTCATTATTCCCCATTTGTGTAGAGCTCAGCACATCACTTATTCATTCCCCAAATCCCATCCAGTATGAGCTGACTGTAGCCCTATACTAATCTATACTTGAAGGATACAGCTTTGTGCTTCAGTTTGGCAGGGAAAACAAATTACTCTGTTGATGGTTTTAGGACCAATGGACAGCTTTTTGAGAGAAGAGCAGGGAAATGTAAAAGTGGACCCATACCTCATTTTTACATAAAATAAATTCCAGATGGAGCAAAGATTTAAATATAGAAAAAAAATGAAACTCATAAATGAACCAAGGGATTATTTTTATAATTTTAGGGTTAGAGACGCCTTGTTAAGTATGACATAAAGCCTATAAGCTAGAAAGAAAGATTGACAAGGTTGACCAGATAAATTCTTTGGTTTGGTAAAATACTGTAAGCACTGTTCAAAGAAAAATACAACTTGGAGAAAATAGTTGCAAATTATAACAAGGCCCTTATGACCATCATACATAAAGAACTGCTATAAATTAATAAGAAAAATACTAAAAACCCATTTGAAAAATGAGTGAAAGACTCAAATGGGCAATTGAGAAAAAAAAAATTCCCATTTTCCCTTTTCTGCTACACTAATGTTCCACAGATCTCCTTTCTGCTCTTTGACCATGACAAGTAGTTTCCTGCCTCTGCAATTTTGCAGTGGTTGTACCCTAAGTCCGTTAATTGTGCCTCCTGCTTTCCGCAGCCTGGCTTGGCGTGACTCACTCCTTTAATCCTTGCTTAAATGCCACCTCCTTCAAGAAGGCTTTCCTGACCATCTTTTCTGAGTAGATCCCTTGTCTCCTTCCTTGTTATTCTCCGCCATCACACCTTTTTTCTTTCTCTCGGCATTTGTCACCATGTGTGCTTACATACTGATGTGTTGCCTGTATCTCCTGAAGGGGGATGGGGTCATTTCTGTTCAGTTCAATGGTTTATATGCAGTGCCTGGCACATAGGAAAGAATAGTAGTTGAGTGAGTAAAGACTTATGCATGACTTACAGATACATGAAAAAGTGCTCCATCCCGTGGTAAAGATAAAAGTGAAAGCCTTTTTACTTATCAAGTTTGTAAAAATTAATAATACCCAGTGCTTGCAAGCATGGGAGGAAGTGGGTGGTAGGGCAGTTAGGCAAATACAAGCAAAACATAGAGTGGGCCTGTCCTTTAACTGCAGTTTCACCAGTGCAAACGTGTCCCCTAGAAGTGCTCACGGAAATGCAGAGGTAATGGTACAGAGATGCCCACTGTGGTGGTGTATGTAATGTGGAAAATGAGAACAACCAAAATATACACTAGTGCGGGATTGATTTACTTATGACCCAGTCATAAAGTGGAATTTCTTTATGGAAATATTTCATTGTACATCCTTGAATTAAAAAATTACAAGACATATAAATGATGATTACACTTTTGTTTAAAATATAAAGATTTTGTATGTGTCTTTGTACATAGGAGGGATATGGAAGGATAAAACTTGTAACTGTTAGGAGCATGGGATTAGAGGATGGAGCAAAGGAAGTTTTAATTCTAATTTCATTCTTTTGTGGGATTTTTGGGGGAGTAGAGATTATTGAATTTGTGTGTCTATATATTTTCTTTTATAACACACAGCCTTATCTATTGTTCTTTCACCTCCAACCAGTGATAAATTATTGCATGCACTCTTGAGACAATCCTTGTTGTCGTTTAGAAACAATTTACTGTAACTGTGCCCTTACTTCTTTCTACCTGATGCCTTTGAGGGCCGGGGAAAAGAAAAAAGCTTCTGGTATGTAAATGCCAAAATTTCTCTTCAATTGAGATGAAGTTTTTTTAAGAGCTCAGAAAGGGGCTACCGTTATAACTATAGTATGCACCTCTGGAAGAGAAGGGTGGAACTTTTCACAGAAACAAAACAGTCTTTTCAATAATAACTCAACTATAGAAGTAACTATAGAAAAGCACTGAGCTTCACAGGGCTCTCAATTCAGGTAGGATCAGAGCTTTTTGGAAAGGAGAATGGCACATCGACATTTCATTTTGCATAAGTACCAAAGTCATATGCCAATGTAAAAAGGGGAGAGGTAGGACATACATTTTAATTCTCAAGGTGTGAGTATCAGTATCTCCTTTATTCAGGGAGCTAGGGCATAAAGTAGGATAGAGACAGCATGATGAAGTAGAAAATATATTGACTCTGAAACCAGTCAATATATAGACCTGGCTTCACCTCTTACTACCTCTGTAACCTGTTTTCCTTAGCTGTCAGTTAGGATAATAAATAGTTGTAAGATCAGAGTTAATGGAATGTAATGATCATATTAACATTTTAGGTGCTTGGTAAATGGTAACTGATAATTTTTACTTGGCATGAAAGAAGAATAAAGGAGGATCCATTTCACTTCCTTCATTTGCCCAGTAATTTTACTGTTTGCTAACACATCAATATATTTGAAAGCAAGTCCTCAAATCAGCTTGTGTGCTACCTAGATTGTGTGCTACCTATTCAATTAACCTACCTTAGGGTAGGTAGGTCCCCTACCTACTTAGGGGTTAATTGAATCATTTGCTCATTCATTCAAAAAAAAAAGATTGAACTCTATGTGCTAGGCATTGTTTTCTAGGTCTTGGAAATATATCAGTGTTTAGGACAGAGAAGGTATGTGTTATCAAGTGGCACATTTGTGTCTCTGATCCAGACTTCTCCCTTGAGCTTCAGATTTATACATACGATTCCTTGCTTGTCATTTCTACTTGGGTGTGTAATGAGAATCTCAAATTTTGTGAACACAACACTGAGCCTCAGAATGTGCTTCCGTGTCAGTACCCTTCTCCTGGATCTCCCTCATCTCATTCTCCTCCTCGCTCTCTCTTCTCCCTAATCATGCCGTCTTTGTTAGCCTATCAGGGAGCCTGCTACCATGGGCTTTGCCATGTGTTCTCTCTGCCTGAAGTGCTCTTCTTCCCGGAGGGATCCTCAGGCTCAAACTCTCAGCTCCTTCAGGCTATGCTCAGATGTCACTCAGTTGGTGACCACACTGATAATATATGCCATCCCAGTCACCCAGCACTCCCTGCATCTTTTACCCTGTTTCCTTTTTTCCCCCACAGTATTTATCGCCATGTGATGTATGTTTATTTGCTTTTTGTTTGTCTCCTTCAACTTAAATGTAAACTCTGTGAGGGCACGGATTTTTTTCCATCTTGTTTACTGCTCAGGGCTCGATGAAATTGAGTGGATGGATGGATTTGTACCTGGTCCTCCTGAAGGGTTCATTTTAGTTAGGAGAGACATATGATAATCAAATAAACCAATGAGTGAAAACTGTGTTTTCTGTGAGAAGATAAAACAGGGAAATGGAGTGGGAGTGATCAAGGTAAGGGGCACTGAATATGGGAGTCAAAGGCGGCTCTCTGATGTTTTAAGGCATAAAATTAGTCTAGTATGACTGGAGCACAGTGATCAAGAGGGAACCTGGTAGAAGATGAGTTTCCAGGATGGGAGGTGGGGAACCAGATTAGGAGGACTGTGTGTAGCATGGTAAGGATTTGAGAGTTTACTTTAATTACAGAAAACCCCATAGCTGATTGGTAAACTTTAAGTAAGGGAGTGGCATGTCTGGATTCCCATTTTCAAAAGGTTGCTCTCACTGCTGTGATGAGACTCAACACGGGGTCGGGGTGTGGGGAAGGGGACCGAAGTGAGATGTGGGGAGGATATATGGGCCTATAAAGATGCATCCTGTCTTAGGAAATTAAAACTGTCAAGCAAAGGTAAAGCTGGCATTATGTGGCTATTTTTATATTCCAGAGCTGCTGCTGAAAAAAAATCTTGTGTGTGTTTTCTTAAATGGTCTCTAAAGCAGCTAGAATTTACAGCGGAGCTGAGGGACTGCTGGGGACAGGAAGTAGGGGTATGGGACTGTGAGGGCTGCAGAATTTCTCTTCACTCCCTGCTTTGCCAGATTATATTACCAATGAGGCATCTGATACACACAGCCAGCGAGCCTTGTTGGCCTAATAAATATCCGTATAGTCAGGTATGTGGGATATGCAAAATAAACTGTTTTAAAAGACTGTAGCACCAGTTTGGGTTTATAACTTTCAGTTATCTTGATTTACATGTATGTGTCCTGAGGGAGTATTACAGAAGTTGTAAAACTCATATTTGTAAGATAAAAATGCGCATGATTGAAGTAAGTGCTTCAGTAGTGATTCAATGATAGTATTTCTTTTTCCATTTCAGAAAACACCAATTTGATCATGGAGAGGTAAAGACTTAATATTACCAAAATTTGTCTTGTTTTAATGTTTGTATATATTCGGATTTTTCTTTCTAGTTCCATTTTCTAACTTTATTGGTAAGTCACTAATCATCTTCAAAATAGGCCTGTATGTGTTTTTATGAGAATACGACAAACATGACCATTCATTTGTTAGAGCAATTAGGTAGGAAACTCATTTGGTCGGCTCTGATCATCCTCAAGGTAATAGCAGTTCATTGCTGGAGACCATTTAGACACGTATTCAGAGTGTCTTTCGCATGATTAGGGATCACTTTTCTCTCTGCTCACCTTGCCCTGAGGCCTCAGAGATGTGACTGGTTGCTGTTCTCATCTCCTGGTGATTCAGCCTGGTTTTTTTTTTTTATTGAGGTATAATTGACATATAATATTATATTAGTTTCAGATGTACAACATAATGACTAGAATTTGTATATATTGTGGAATGATCACCATGATAAGTCTAGTTAACATCCGTTACCATACATAGTTACTCAAATTTTTTTTCTTTTTTTTCTTGTGAAGAGGACTTTTTAAGATCTACTCTCTCAGCATGGTGACTATAATTCATGATACTGTATTTCATATTTCCATCTGGTTCAGAAATGTGGGCTTTATTAACCCTAGGCTTGATTCTGAGTAGAATTATAGGACCACTTCCCTTAGGGACTTTATAATTTTAGCCCTCTAATAAAAGGGACAAGTTTGAAAGTGAATTTTAAGACTTTCAGAAATCAAAATATTATATTAAATATTATTAAATATTATTTCAGAAATCAAAATATTGTTACTAAGAAGAAGTACCCTTTTCTATATATTCACCAATTTAACAATATATTCTTAAACTTCACAAATAGTAGGAGTAAAAATACTTTCTCTTTCTTTCAGCTGGTTTATCATGCATTGCAACTGTTAGCATATACAGTTCTTGGTGTTTTAATTATGAGACTAAAACTCTTTTTGACGCCACACATGTGCGTTATGGCTTCCTTGATCTGCTCAAGACAGGTGAGATGATTGTTATGTTGGCATTATAGCTGCTGTGATAATTTTACCCCAGCCTTTGTTATTGAGTGGCCCTAAAATAATATTAAATTACCCAAAGTTCTTTAAATTGTTTATAATTAAAGTTCTTCATGGTTTTGTACTAACCTTTCCTAAGGGGTAAGGGCCAAAGCAGATCCCTTATCCTTTTAACTTCTAAAATAGTCCTTGGTATACAACAAACACTCATTCAGTGCAGGCTGAATTCATGAATGATAACTACAGATGTTGATAGAAAGCAATGATCGCACAGGGGCCCACACTCAGGACTCTGCACCTAGACTGATGCTCTGCTGTTGCTGTTTTGAACTTCTTAAAAAATGTCAGACAAGGAACCCACATTTTTTTTGTCTTTTGGCTGCACCACGTGGCATGTGGGATCTTAGTTCTTGACCAGGGATTGAACCCGTGCCCCTGCAGTGGAAGCATGGAGTCTTAACCACTGGACTACCAGAAAAGTCCCAAGGAACCCACATTTTTATTTTGCACCGAGTCTGGCAAATTATGTAGGTAGGCCTGGCCTTACCCGAATCTGGAAGTAGAGCAAGTTGACGGAAGAGTTTCTTAAATCACGTCCCGCCTATATTAGGCTAATGGTAGAATTGTTTTGATCCCTCAGGTTATTGTTTCTGGAACTTTTCCTTAGAAGTATTAGTCCTGTATCTGGGATTCTAGCAGAGACTGTATTCTTCTCTGGGAAGTTGGATGCAGGCTGGTTTGTACTAACAGTTGTCAATGTATTCTTAATTTGGTTTCAGCTATTTGGATGGCTCTTTTGCAAAGTACATCCTGGTGCTGTTGTTTTTGCTGTGTTAGCAGCCATGTCAATACAAGGTTCAGCAAATCTGCAAACCCAGTGGAATATTGTAGGGGAGTTCAGCAATTTGCCGCAAGAAGAACTTATAGAGTGGATTAAATATAGCACTAAACCAGGTAAAAAAAAGGTCATATTATTTAGCTGTGGTTTTCCCTACAGTTTTATGTATAACTGCACAGTCCTCAACCCAAGTTACTTCCAATGGTTTTACTTCCAGGAAAACTGTGGTTTTCCCTACAGTTTTATGTACAACTGCACAATCCTCAACCCAAGTTACTTTCAATCTTTCTAAGCAATCCTGCTTCTAGATTATCCAGAAAGAGACAGATGTCAGTCTTGCTTATGTAGTTTGCAAAGGAAATGTTACATGTATTTTCTTAGTAATTTATTTCTCTATTTTACATAAATTCTATTTTTTTTCAAAGTATATCCAAAGTTTTTGCATGGCATAATTTAAAATAATTTATGTTATGCTTATTTTCCTAATTAGTTTTTAATCTTAGCCCTTCACATTCCTTCTTGAAATGAACTCATGGAATGTGATATTTTATTCATGTATAGAAAGAGAGGTTTTTGTTGTCATCTGAGTATCAAGTGACTGAATATTAAATCATCTTCCAGAACTCCGAGGTGCTATAAAACTTCCCTAGTCAATTTGTTACTTCTTTCCTAGAAGCAGGAAAAGACATTAAAAACAAACAAAAGAAATGGAAATCCTCAATGATGAGACATATGATGAGGCTTTATCTTCCAAGGAAAATAGTTTATCCAGGCTTGGTTGCTGACCACCATTTTATTAGCTACCTGACTTCATTCCGGTTCTGTCATTGAATCTTTATCATGATTCAGGCCTCAGCTTTTTCACCTGGGAAGTAACTGAGTTGACCAGAAGGAGACGCCTTGTCATGCTCACCAGGTGTCTTCCTAAGACCTTCCTTCCTGCTTTGCAGATGCAGTGTTCGCAGGTGCCATGCCCACAATGGCAAGTGTTAAACTCTCCGCACTTCGGCCCATTGTGAATCATCCACATTATGAAGATGCAGGTTTGAGGTTAGTACACAAATATCACATTGTTGAAAACAAATTTTTCTTACAAATAGTGAGGGAACCAGCAAAATAATGAGAAGTGTTTCAAAAGGATATGGTGGGGCTTCCCTGGTGGCACAGTGGTTGAGAGTCCGCCTGCCGATGCAGGGAACACGGGTTCGTGCCCCGGTCCGGGAAGATCCCACATGCCGCGGAGCGGCTGGGCCCGTGAGCCATGGCCGCTGAGCCTGTGCGTCCGGAGCCTGTGCTCCGCAACGGGAGAGGCCACAACAGTGAGAGGCCCACGTACCACAAAAGGAAAAAAAAAAAAAAAGGATATGGTGAACTGGGGTTTATAGAGTTTGGGGACAAAGAATGCTGAAATAAGATGGCTAAGTTCAATACAAACTGTTAAGGCCCCATAGGACAATAAAACTACAGTCTTTGGGGTTATCTTCTCTCCTAGGCAGTAAAAAGAAATCACCCCATGTCTGTTTTATACAGGTTACAGGGCTCCAAACACCCAGGTCCTTATTATTTATCATCACCTTTAAGTTCCCCAGAAGATTCACTAGCCTATAGTTTTTATTAAGGTTTTCTTATAGGCTATTTTTCTTGAATTCTGAGGAGTCAGTTGAGATGGAATCCCATTCAAACAGGGTTTTTTCTGATTTTCACCAATATAGCCTACTAGAATGATCTTGTTTTGGGGGGTTTTTTTAACTAATTTTTCATAAGTTAGAGTGTTGTGTTCTCTTTGTAAAGGAAATAGATTTAATTTTCATGCAATTTCTAGGTTGATCAACTAGTCATTTCCTAAGTGACTGGTGAATCCTTATTAATATTTTGTGTAACAGCAAGACATACCTTTTATAAGTAAAAAGCTTTTTCATTAAAAAATCAATTTTAGCAAACTAATTTCCAGAGCAATTGTGTTGAATAAGTTTTGTTTTTTGTATTTTGTTTTTTTTTTAAATTAGGAATAAAATGGAGAGCCATTTAATGCTAATTGTTTGTTCTCAAAGTTAGGACTGTTATACCTTTAAAGTAGTCCTGTAGTTGTGTCTGTGTAGCTAATACTCTTATTTGTGATAGAGTGATGGAGAATTTAAAACAAAAACAAGCACTCAAACAAACCAAAAGACTAAGTTTGGAAATGAGGAGATTAATTAAACTGAACTTTTTCTCTCAGGACTCTTGTGCTACCTGTGCTTTTCTCGATTGACCTCCCCAATGCCCCTTAGCAGGAACTCCTGTGAAGAATGTTCCCTTGATGTGATTCTTCTGTAGAGTCTTTCTTCTAGTTCCATTCAGTGCTTTTGTCCAAATAGGTTGATTGCATTCTTTTGATCTTGAAAATCTTCTGCCTAATTATTTTTCTTTAGAGCCAGAACGAAAATAGTATATTCAATGTATAGTCGAAAAGCAGCTGAAGAAGTGAAGCGAGAATTGATAAAGTTACAGGTGAATTACTACGTTCTGGAAGAGTCCTGGTGTATAAGAAGATCCAAGTGAGTACTCAATACAGTATTTTATATTCAGAAGACATTAAAGTTAATTCAGTCTCGTGGCAAGTGCTTTACTAGTTGTATGTGTGAGATGTATATAATAGCAAAATATAAGCAGAAAAAACTTTTTTGATAATTATTTGGAGTTTTTTCTTTTCTAGTCATTTTAAACATCTATTTATTTTATAATGATTTACATGTGCACATTACCTTAAAGGTATTGGCACTTACTGATAATTTCACAAATTGTTCATATTTGCCTTTGATGTTTTTTTGAGAAACTTTTATTTAAAGTTGGATGTATTTTCTTTCAAAAGACTTGTGGAGTCTGAAACCAAATAATGAAGAGTCTCATTATAAAGAAGTCAGGCAGCTTTGTCCATACGACATCTCTGCACCATACCATATCCTGTGATAGATGGGACCCCCCCCACCGCCAGCATCAACCCAGAGTGAACTTCTTTCTTTCTGTTTTGCATCTTATTTGAGTGGAAAAATAATTAACCTTACAGTACAGTGACCCGTATTCTCTTGGCTTTATAGTTTTAAAAAGTATCTATTTCCACAGAGAAGTTCACTAAGCAGAGTAGAGCAATAAGAGTAAGATTTTAAAAGCAAATGTGAATTCTAAAGTTGACTATTTAGAAATGTTACACTTGGGTGACTAGACAGCAGATGATAGCTTGCTATTAAAATATCAGGGGCTTCCCTGGTGGCGCAGTGGTTGAGAGTCCGCCTGCCGATGCAGGGAACACGGGTTCGTGCCCCGGTCCGGGAAGATCCCACATGCCGCGGAGCGGCTGGGCCCGTGAGCCATGGCCGCTGAGCCTGGGCGTCCGGAGCCTGTGCTCCGCAACGGGAGAGGCCACAACTGAGAGGCCCGCGTACCGCAAAAAAAATAAAAAAATAAAAAATAAAATAAAATAAAATATCAGAGCGTTCACCCCATGAGGAATACAGAAAGGAATAGTTTTATCAGAAATCAAGGATATTTTATGGAATACTATTATTTTTAAAATTCTCACTACTCTTTAAGTAAACAGAAGTCTCCAGGAGATTGCTGTATCTGTGGCTTAATCATACTCATTTACCATGTATTTCAACAACACACAAGGGTGTTAAGATGAAATGATTAAATATTGACTTAGGAGTAAAAATAGTTCTGTGACACAGTACCTATCAAGCATTGCCCACAAGGAAACTCAAATAAATTTTTATTGTTGAATGATTTTCCATTGAATATGTCACAGGTGATTTGAATTTAATCAGGATCTACAGAAAATGTTATTGAGTCATAATTTAGAAAACGCTTTAAGTCTTTATGAACGTAAGAATATATGTGAAACTTATATACATAACCTTTAACTTTGTTATATAAATTTAGGACAAAAAGTCATAAGCATCTCTCATAACAACTTGATGAAGACACTGTAATAAATGAATGGTGGGCTGACATTTGCAGTCAGAAGGACTCAGTTTTTTGGCAGAGATTTCCACCAGCACTGGGATCTTCTTTACTGACTTAGGGTTTACTCTCCAACTCTCCAGTTCAGTGATGCCAGCCTGAAACACCTGTAGGTTACTGGAACATAAAAATTATTTCATGACCTTTTTTCCCCAGGCTAATGATGAATCTTGATTCAAGGTTCTTCATTTTTTCCTAGACTCCTGCATAGTGTTTTGAATATGTGGAAATTGCAGAGGCTAAGGTGCTTCATTCTGAAAAGAAAAAAGGGACTTCCCTGGTGGCGCAGTGGTTAAGAATCCGCCTGCCAGTGCAGGGGACATGGGTTCAATCCCTGGTCCGGGAAGATCCACATGCCATGGAGCAACTAAGCCCGTTGATGTTGATGGAGCTAAGATGTTGATGGGGCTCCTTGGGTTTGCATAGTTGTAGTAGTCTCATGTTCTGATGGACAGAGCACTGGTTTTTGTACACAGGAAAGGATCAAAAGACAAATTCAGGAAGTACGGCAATAAATCTTGCACACTAAACAAAGTCAGCAGTAAATTAACTGGCTTCTGATCATCTCCATTTAGAGCTCACTTACAGGCATTAAGACTGAGAGTCGAGAGGGGTGGTGTGTGCCATCTTCCCCCACCCTGGACCTTGACTTGCCCTTGTTGTATTTGTTGCAGCAGGAGTGGGGAGGGAGGAAGCTGAAGAAGTAGCTTCCTCTCATCTGGTTTCCCTGCACAGTTACTGAAAGAACACTATCTACTACAGGATTATAAGTCTCAGGAAATCTTAGACAGGTGCACTCTGCTTAAAGCTGGAGGCAAAACACAGCTGTGCTTTCTGTCCTGACAGGGAAGCAGGTGGAGGGTTCAGACAGAAGAGGAAAGGGAGGAAGGACTAATACTTAGCACATACCTTTGCAGTAGGAAGAACTGAGTTTCTGGCCAGAGAGCTCTCTACCAGAATCGGGATCTCTTTTATTCCCTTGGCCCTCACTCTCCAATTCTGTCTGTTATGCCAACCTGAGACAGCTGTATGTTACTGGAAAAGAAAGATATGGCAGAACAGGGGGAGCAAATGGGGAATTCAAATAGGAGAAGAGGGACTAATATCTATCTGGAGCTTAAACTGAGCTTGGCACCTTGGTGGGCACTGTATTTATGTGCTCTCACTTACAAAGTGGCTTAATTGTATGCTTGATTATTCCTTAAATACTTGATACCGTGTGTTCAAATACAAGTAGGAAAATATACTCAAATGCAAGTTGTAGATGAGTTTTTAATTAACTCCTTTTTTATTCTCAGTTCTCTGCTCTCTTTCTCATTAATTCCCATAATAGAGTTGACATAAAATTAAAATATGTGAATTCAGAAGAAAATTATTCAGATTTTCACTAATGCCATTTTAAAGATGTAGCTGGCTGACCTGGGGAAACTTCAGAAAACTCAGAAAAGGACTAAAGGATGTTAGAGCTCACAAAGGCAGCTCTTTGCCCTCTTATTTTCCTGAAAGCAATTGAACTCAGTAGCTGGTACTTCATGTATGTTTTACTCTCTACTATCATTGGCCTGCAGTGTAATAATGGCTTGGCCTTAGTATGTGTGAGAAAATTAAAACGTAGAAAATCCAAGTTCAGTCATATTTTCGTACATTGATAGAATCTAGTGTTGGCAAGGGTGTGCAAAAAAGTGTGCACTGAACACTTTGCAGGAACACTCACTGGTAATACCTTTTTGGGAGATAATTTGATAGAAACAAAGTGAAAATTGTATAGCCTTTTGACATAGTGATAGTGCTGCTTCTAGAAGTTTAGCTTACAGAAAAATATGGGCATAAAATTGTTTATATCAGTATTGTTTTATAATGACAAAATGAGAAACAATTAAAATATCCATCCATAAAAGAGTGGTTAAATAATACATAGAAGTACTAGCATCTATGAAAAAGAATAAAGTAGGTCTTTATGAAATGCAACAATGACCACTTTTTATTGCTAAGTGAGGAGTCCCAGATTAATCTTGTTTTTGTAAAAGCAACCCAGGAGCATCTGTGAATATAAATATGTCTGTGCCTATGTTTTTGTGTGCTTGTATGTCTGAACGTGAATAAAAAAGGTCTGGCAGAATGTATGCTGGCTTGTTTATAGAAGCCACCTCTGAGAAACGGTGTTGGAGGTGACAGTGACTTTCACTTATTTATTTTGATAGATTTATATTTTGACACTTTTTGGGTGATGGTTACCTTTAAATTAAAAATGTTATTGAAAAGGAGAAAGCATGTGCATTCCTGTCTAGTGCTTGCCTCGTGGTGGGGAGCAGGGGAGTGGGACTGCCATTGGAAACAAAAGGGACTTGTTGGAAATGTTTTTTTCTCTTACAAAGAAAAGTGAAACAACTATGACAAAACATAAGCTGTTGCAAATCTCTATAATTTGTCCTTGATTTTTCTGTTTTTTAATATTTAAAAAGACATAAACATTGTGAAATTCCTTTCACCTTTTTTGTTTTTATTGAGATTTGGAAGAGTCCAGGCCAGTTGTCTTGAAAGAATGTCCCACATTTGGATTTGTCTAATTTATTCCACATGATTAGATTCAGTTTGACAAAATTTGGCAAGAATGGTACATAGAAAGTTTGTACTTTCCATTATGTCACTTTGGTAGGTACCTGTCACATTGTTCTATTATTGGTGATGCTAAGTTTGACCACTTGATTAAAGAATGTTCCCCAATTCTCTCCATTTTAAGGAGACAAATCTCCTTTATAATCAATAGCCTTTCACCAGGTAGTTCTTGCATCCACTTCTTATAATTCCCTGAATCAGTTATTACATTGGTGATTATAAAATAGTTAGGTAATATAGATTTGAAAGTAATATATCAGTTACTGATTAGGTGATCTTTGATGTTACTATTGTAATTGTTTTGGGGCACCATGTACTGTACCCATATAAGATGGCAAACTTGATGGTTGTGTGTGTCCTGACTGTTCTACCAACCAGCCATTCCCCCCATCTCTCTCCCTCTCCTTGGGCCTCCCTATTCCCTGAGACACAGGCCAATTAATAACCTTTCAGTGGCCTCTAAGTGTTCAAGTGAAAGAGTTGCATGTCTCTCACTTTAAATCAAAAGTTAGAAATGATTAAGTTTAGTAAGGAAGGCATGTCAAAAGCCAAGATTGGCCAAAAGCTAGGTCTCTTGTGCCAAACAGTTAGCCACATTGTGAATGCAAAGGAAAAGTTCTTGAAAGAAATTAAAAGTGCTACTCCAATGAATACATGAACGATAAGAAAGTGAAACAGCCTTATTGCTGATATGGAGAAAGTTTTAGTGGTCTGGATGGAAGATCAGACCAGTCACAACATTCCCTTAACCCAAAGCCTAATTCAGAGCAAGGCCCTGACTCTCTTCAGTTCTATGAAGGCTGAGAAGGTAAGGAAGCTGCAGAAAAAAAGTGTGAAACTACAGAGTTTGGTTCATGAGGTTTAAGGAAAGAAGCCGTCTCCATAACATCAAAGCACAAGGTGAAGTGGCAAGTGCTGATGTAGAAGCTGCAGCAAGTTATCCAGAAGATCTAGCCAAGATCATTAATGAAGGTGGCTACCCTAAACAACAGATTTTCAATGATGAAATAGCCTTCTATTGGAAGAAGATGCCATCTAGAACTTTCATAGCTAGAGAGGACAAGTCAATGCCTGGCTTCAAAGCTTCAAAGAACAGGCTCTCTTATTAGAGGGTAAAGCAGCTGATGACTTGAAGTTGAAGCCAGTGCTCCATTTATCATTCTGAAAATCCTAGAGCCCTTATGAATTATGCTAAACCTGTTTTGCCTGTGCTCTATAAATGGAACAACAGAGCCTGGATGACAGCACAACTGTTTATTTACAACATGGTTTACTGATTTTGTTAAGCCTGCTGTTGAGATCTACTGCTCGGAAAAAAAAGATTCATTTCAAAATATGACTGCTCATTGACAGTGCATCTGGTCACCCAAGAGCTCTGATGGATGTACAACAAGATTAATGTTGTTTTCATGCCTGCTAATGCAACATCCATTCTGCAGCCCATGGATCAAGAGTGATTTCCATTTCCAAGTCTTATAATTTAAGAAATATACTTTATAAGACTATAGCTGCCATAGCTAGTGATTCCTCTGATGGATCTGGGCAAAGTCAATTGAAAACCTTTTTGGAAAGGATCCACCATTCTAGATACCATTAAGAACCTTTGTGATTCATGGGAAGAGCTCAAAGTCTCAACATTAGCAGGAGCTTGGAAGAAGCTGATTCCAGCCCTCAGGATGACTTTGAGGGGTTCAAGACTTCAGTGGAGGAAGTAACTGCATGTGGTAGAAATAGCAAGACAACTAGAAGTAGAAGTGGAGCCTGAAGATGTGACTGAATTGCTGCAATCTCATGATAAAACTAATGGATGAGGAGTTACTTCTTATGCATAAGCAAAGAAAGTAAGTTTTTGAGATGGAATCTACTCCTGGTGAATATTGTTAAAATGACAACAAAGGACTTAGAATATTATATAAACTCAGTTGATAAAGCAGCAGCAGGGTTTGAGAGTACTGATTCCAATTTTGAAGGAAATTCTACTGTGGGTAAAATGCTGTCAAACAGCATTGCATGCTATAGAGAAATCATTCATGAAAGGAAAAGTCCATGAAGGGGGCAAACTTCATTATTGTCTTATTTTAAGAAATTGCCACGGCCACCCCCGCTGTCTGCAACCATCACCCTGATCAATCAGTAGCCATCAACATCAGAGCAAGGCCCCCCGCCAGCAAAAAGATTCTGAAGCCTTATCACTGAAGGCTCAGTGATGGTTAACGTTATTTTAGCAATAAAGAATTTTTAAATTAAGGTATGTAATTCTATTGCACATTTAATAGACTTCAATATAAACATAAATTTTATATGCACTTGGAAACTAAAAAATTCATGTAACTCACTTTTATTGCAATGTTTGCTTTATTGTGGTGGTCTGGAACCAAACCCGCGAACCAAACCTCTCTCGGAGGTACGCCTGTATAATGTTCTGTGTCAGTATATTACCTCTGACTATGTGCTTGATACAGTCTCTCCCTTAATCCCTTATGTCATGGGTACTTCCTGTTTTACAAATGTGGAGGGAGACTGAGTGAACTACCCAACACCAAATTCTTGGTAAGTAGCTGAGGCAGAATTCAACTGAGATTTCTTACCGTACCACCTGAATTCATGTATATTACATGTCTTTTCTTTCTTTATAGTTACCTTCGCTGTGTTCACCTTGTTCTCAAGAGGATTTATGGTAGCTTACATAAATATAAATAACTATGATATGATTTTTTTAAAAAAACTAAGTAGAAAAAAGTGACACGAGAGCAGGAACATAAAAAGTGTGTTCCTTTATCTGCCATTATATAATGTACATTGATTTTTAATCTGCACATTAATTTTTCTAGGCCTGGTTGCAGTATGCCTGAAATCTGGGATGTAGAAGATCCTGCTAACGCTGGGAAACCTCCCTTATGTAACCTCTTAGTAAAGGAATCCAAGCCTCACTTCACCACTGTATTCCAGAATAGTGTTTACAAAGTCTTAGAAGTTATAGAGGAATGACCGCTGCCTACAGAAAAGTCCACCAGTAATGGTTTTCATGTTTTGCTAATAACTCATGCCTTGTTTTTAATTCAAATCCCCAAAACTTTTATAAGTAACTGTTTTCAAATGAAAAACGTCTTATTTGGTCAATTTGAATGTCCTTCTGATTGTAAAAATACTTATACGTTTATCAGTTGGTTACTATTTCAATGCACCCCTTAAAATTTGCTATGCAAATGAGTATATGCTTGTACTTGACTTAAATATTTGTCCTAAAGTGAGCAAAGCTACCTGTATAAAAAATATGATGGGTCGTGACAAGGGTGATATGAAAATATAGTCACTTACTAACTGTTTAGGGGCTCATTTTACAGTTCATGGACTATTGATGCCACTTGCTTTTTTCTCTGCGTTTTGCTGTTGTCTTTTGAACATTTCAGCGATTATTGTAAGTTCCTCAGTTAAGTCAGCCCCTGTCATCAACTTCAGTAAGAATAGATGGGGCAGACATGGGTATTTGCTATGTAGAACTCTGTTTGTTTCCCTTCTTCACATTCTTTTGTTCTCTGTTGCTCTCGTTAATGAAGCATTTCCTTCCTGTTAGTAATCCAAGCTCTTGGACCTAGTCCTTAAGACCAAATTCCTGTTAACTACCAACCATGTGGCATTAGTGTGTGTGCGTCCGTCTGTCTGTCTCTCTCTTTCTCAATATTCTTTGTCAAATAAGTGCTATTTACACATTTAGTTGCTTATCAAGTACTTATTCTTGGTTTAAAAAATTTAATGACAATTGTGTATTTTTAGTATTACTCATTTTTAGTATTGTTCAAATGTTTATATTTTAATAACTTTAAACCACTTAAAATTTTTCATGTATAATTGTAGTCTTAAGAAAACTATTTTGAACAACCACAAATATAATGCATCTAGAAACTAATGTATATTTGAGTAGACATAATTTATAGTGGAACAGTAGACTGTAGTATGTGGTAATTTTTCTTTTACTATTAAGATACAATAAAATATGACTAATTTTTTTGTCAAATAAGTAAATGAATAATGATAAGTGAATGGAGTTTTTATATTTTACTTTTAAAATTGCCTGTCTTTAATAAGACGAAGCCTTAAACCTTATGTTATAATTTTGTTTCCAAAAAGCATCATTTCAGTATGAGGAATGAATATATTCAGCCTTCCTCTTTGTTTATTTTTCTTTCCTGTTTATTTTTATTTGGAAAATTTTCCAACCTGCTTTAAATTCCTAGTATGAATTTTTGTTTCTTAGAAGTTAATTTGTGTGAAATGAGATTCTTCAAAACAGTGAATCCTCATAGTTTTGAGAAATGGTTTTAAGATTTAACGTTCTAAGCAAACCATGACTCTGGTGGACTACACGTTTAATTACACAGTGTTCTCTTTATTAACCACAGGCAGATTAACCTCATTGTGGATTGTCCTTGAGACCTGAGTCCTCAGGGATGGTTTCCGGTGCCCACTCCGGGGAGCCAGTGAAGAGCTGTTCTCTTTCTGCCTTCTCACCAGAGCCCAAGGACAAGCCTGGTCTGGGGGAGGCACTAGCTTGCTTAGAGCAGACAGCTGCCGAGACAGCCTGGGCTGAGGATTGTGCAGCCCCCAGCCTGCCCCAGAGCCCGCCTCTCCCAGGGAGCCTCCTTCCAGCGGAGATTGTCAGTGTCTTCAGGTGCCTGCCCCTCTTTCTCACTTACCGGGTGACTTATTTCTTGGTCTTTTGCCAGTCAGAAAACAAGGAAGCATCTGGGGAGTTGTGGATTAGGAGTAGAATTTGAGCAATGATGAAGCAAATGCAGAAAAATGGCAAGTGGGCACTTGAGGTCGAGGAGGATGAGAGACATCATGGGCAGGAAAAGCGGAAGTGTGTGCTCTGCTTTATTTGCCATTGTTTCTCTCATAAATATGTTTTGTACATCCAGCAGTTACAATTTTCTAAAAAAAAATTTTACTTTTAAAGTTATTCTCTATTCTTCCCACCTTTCAGTAATTCCTTTCCCAGTAAGTTCACATGTAATTATTTGAAATTCTATATAGGAAAAACATTAAAATACTGTTATAACTGTTTCATATGCTGGGAAAAGATAAAAGTAATCAAATTAGGTTTGTTTTTTTTTTCCAGAAGACTCCTTTTGTAACAGTATTTATTGATGTAACTCCACCAGCAAACCATGAGTATATTTTAGGCCAGTCAGTTTAGAACGGAGGCCTTGGGCTACACTGCACACTCAGCCTTGGTCACATCTGGTAGCAGCTGGTGCTGTAGATTATTAATATCTTTTATGGCAGCACAGAGTAGTGGTAGGTTTGATATACATGACAAAATAGTATTAAAGCTCAGTATTTTATGCATTTTTAGCGTTTAAAAATATTTTGCTTTAGTGTGAGGAAGGTTAAGATGGGCAAGGAAGTGATAAAATAGCTATTGCTATGACATAAAAACAAAGTTGGGGCAGTATTTCTATAAAAAGATAAGCCTCTAAAAGTGCTTAGCAGAAACAGCGTAGTGTTAAAATAGAACAATGATATTAAGGAGAAAATGAAAGGATGTATCAGAAATAAAGTGATAATGCATAGGGGAATTGTATTTTTATGAATTTTATGCCAGTTTACATGTATTATATATGTTAAATAAAAAAGATCATGAAAAATATAGAAAGTGTTTTTTTGATTGTTATTTTCATTTCCTCCTTGGCTGTGGACATGTTCAGCCTCATTCTGTAGTCAGATAACCATGAACTGGTTTGTGACAGATTGCAGTCCTGAATAAATGGGAAGGGTTAAAGATCCATGAAACTACTTAGTCCTCTCCATCGGTGGTGGTATAGGTGTTGAGGTTCCCCATACTCTTCTTATATTTATGGCATTATACACTAACATTACTTTATCATTTCCATGAAGGGACACAATCATTCTTTAAAGCCATATTTTGAGGATAATTCCAGAATTGCTGAAACTTTTTTTTCATACATTAGATCTAAACCACAGTTTGGTCTCATGACATTTCCTAAATTATAGCTCCTTGTATTTGCTTGATATAAGCATCAACTTAGTTTTTGTTTGTTTGTTTGTTTTGTTTTTAATCTGCTTGGAGGAAAGACAGTTTAGCTTAATTCATGCCTATATAATTAATTTTTTTACACAGTAACACCTTCATTCTCTGACATGTTTGAGGTCAGTTATTCTCAAATATAGTGTGCATCAGAATCACCTAGAGGGCTTGTTAAAACACAGATTGCTGCACCCCGCCACAGAGGTTTCTGATTCAGTTGGCCTAAGGTGGTGCTATATCTGAATGATTGTGTCCCCAAAATTTATATGTTGAAATCCTAATCCCCAAGGAGATGATATTAGGAGGTGGGACACTTGGGGGTGATCAGGTCATGAGGATGGAGCTCTCATGAATAAGATTAGTGCCCTTATAAAAGAGGCCCAAGAAAACTCCCTCTCCTCCTCCACCATGTGAGATCACAGCTACAAGGTGCAATCTATAAGCTATGAAGTGGGCTCCCACCAGATGCTGAATCAGCTGGCACCTTGATCTTAGACTTCCACACTCCAGAACTGTAAGAAATAAATTTCTGTTCTTAATAAGGTACCCAGTTTGTGGTATTTTGTTATAGCAGCCCCAAAGTAGTAAGGCAGGTAGGGCCCCCGAATTTGCATTCTAACCAGTTCTCAGATAATGCTGATGATGTTCCTGCAGGGATTGTTCTTGAGAAAAGTGGCTCTAATGGATGGGAAGAGACTATCTGGAATCCTGGCCTCTAGAGGGTGCTCCATTCCTGACAGCACTTATCCCACCAGGACAGGCTAGAGGGTCCCTATATTGGGAACTGAATTTTATGGAGTCCTTTCTTTGTCTCTTAGGGAGCGTGCTTCAACGGAACTTGCAAGGAACAAAGAATAGATAAGGTGATTTTTAACCAAGAACAGATAAGGTAATTTTTAACCAGACACTAATACAGCTCACTTGCATTGTGTTTTCTGAGTAGGTGGTATTGGTCATTTAAGTATTTTGAACTTGTACACTAGACTGGGCTTAGACTTGTTTCTTTTCAGTTCAGAGATGGAAAAAGAGTGAAATCATTTGAGATCAAATTTACTTTTGTAAAATTACTTTGCCTAAAAGAAAATAGATATATTCAGTGATGTGTGTGGATTTTAAAACTTCATTTTCCACTTTATTACTTTTGTTTGGCTCCAAAAATCCTTAGTCTTCTCCCTCTATTAGGGAGCAGTTAAGGATCAGCTCTGGTTCACAGATCACCTGTTTCTCTCTTCTGCCTTCCCTTCTCCTTCCCCCAACTAGACCTTTCTAATTTAAATCAGTAAAATTGTTCCTTGTGCAGAAAAAGAGGAGGTGCTTTTGAACTTCATTACATTCTTGATCTTTATTTCACAGTACTGTATCAGTACAAATACATTTTTACATTCAAATTTAAAAAGGACATTAAGATATAGAAAAGTCTTGAAAACTCTTTCCTCTTACCTTTCCTTCCATGAGAGAGATTTTAAAATTCTGAATGAATGTGAGAGTTGAAGACTTTTTCTCTTAAGATTTTGAGTCATTGTAGTGTAATTAAAAGGTAGATTTTTTTTTTTTGCAAAGAGATTAAGATAGTATTGATACTGGCTCTGCTTTCAGAGCAATGCTTTCTGTACTTCTAAATCTAACCCAAAGTTCTAATTAAGTAATGAGTTGTCAAAATGACTTTCAAATAAATGGTAGCACTATCAAGTATTCTGTTTATGCAGCATGTGCATTTAAATTCAGCATAATATAATTTCATTGATTTTTTAAAAGTAGCTGGACTTTTTTTCCCTGTATGCAGATTTAATACCTTGAAAGAAAGTTGAATGTAGCAGAATTATGCTCATTCAGTTGTTATGCTGATTGCTTTTAAAGCTTTAGTACTTACCCATTTCTAAAAAAATAGAAAGTGAAAATAAAAAATGACCATTTCTAAGAAGATTTGGCATCAGGCCATGAAAACTGATTTTTTTAAAATGGTGCCTGAAGGCCAGCTCTTCAGCTCAGCTTTATGGACACAGCTAACATCTCTGGTTCTGCCCCGCTGGGTGATGATGCCCCCCTCTGGTCTTCATTCTTGGTATCTGCTTATTAACCAGAGTCCAGATTCAGAGGCCTCCCTCTTGCCCTAGAACATCCTCTTCCTAGGAGGTGCAGTTCGGTTATTCACTCCAAATCTATGATGAATTTGGCTTTTTCTAACAAAGACTCTTTATGGCAGTCGTCCTCATACTTGTCTGTACATTGTAAATAATTTGCAAAGCTTTGAAAATACTGAAGTCTTTCCCTCACCTCCACAGATTGAGATTTAATCAGTGTAGGGTGTGTCCTAAGATTTGGAACTTTAAAAAAATGCCCAAGTGACATTTTAGAACCAGGCCTCTCTGCCTTATGTCTGTATGTTCACCCTTTGCATATCTCTGCCCAATTGAATTAGAAACGGTAAGCAAGTTTCTCTCACACAGTCTCCTTTATTAATAATGATTGACTCTTTCTACTTTATGAATAATGGAATGTAGTGTTGAGTAGACTCTCTAAGGAAAGAATTCTGTGTTTGGTTAGAGCTGAGTGCCATGGTGGCTGTGGGCGGTGGGAGAGTGGCAGCATAAGTATGTATATGTATAAACACTGATTTGAGTGCCAGTGAGAAATGGGGATATAGCAGCCAACAAACAAAAAACAAAAAGGAATAAAAAGAGACTAATTTAAAAATCACTTTGACAATTTAATATTAGTTGTGGAGAATCAGGTTTCTGCTCTTTGCTGATTTTTTTTTCTTTTTCGTGGAATATGCTTTCTTGATCAGTTTTCATTTCAAGATACAACTCAACTCAAATGTCACCTCCTCTGTGAAGCCTTCCCTGACTGCCTATCCTTTGGCTGAGTTAACTGCTCCTACTGTCCACACTCCTATAACCCCTAAATTCTGCACATTTAACATGACTTTTTCTACTGCATTGTGTCCTGTTAGACGGAACCTATGTCTTACTCCATTCCGAATCCACAGTGCCTCCTAGCACCGTGCCTAGCAAGTGGTAACACTTAATGATTTTTTAAATCATACTTTATTCAACAATGCAGTCAATTCCATTGTAGATGGCACTAAAAATTTTTTTTTTTTTTTTTTTTTTTTTTGCGGTACGCGGGCCTCTCACTGCTGTGGCCTCTCCCGTTGCGGAGCACAGGCTCCGGACGCGCAGGCTCAGCGGCCATGGCTCACGGGCCCAGCCGCTCCGCGGCATATGGGATCCTCCCGGACCGGGGCACGAACCCGTATCCCCTGCACCGGCAGGCGGACTCTCAACCACTGCGCCACCAGGGAGGCCCTAAAATTTTTTTAAAAACTAAAAGAAATGGAAGATTATGTATTCCAACTGTGGAGATGAAATAATAAGGAAACGCAGTATCTCCAGATTAGATTAAGAGAAAAATGTCCCTGATAAACAGCTAAACAAAAATGAACCTCACAACATATCCTAGCTACCTTGATACATTCAGAAATGGCTGGTAATCAAAAAACTACTGGGAAGCAATATGGCAAAGATGGATATGTCTGTCTCCAAAGGAAGGATTCTCTTTGGCCTAGTTTGGGTTGTGTGGCCCAGGATACTATGATGGCTGGTCCTAGGATACTATGATGGCCAGTCCTGGGCACATTCACTGCTGATCAGGAAGCAGGGAGCTCTGATTAGGAATTTAGTTCAAGTCTGGGAGGAGGGGATTCCCAAAGGATGGGGAGAGACTCACGTTGTCACTAGATGAGGATGTTAGACAAAACAGATGACAGCAGTCATACAATTAATACTACCATAATTGAGACAACTAAATTAGAATCCTGGATCCATTCTTTACAAACTTTTTAAGGTAAGACATGTTTATTTATTTGAGAATCAGTCTTCTTACTTTTAAAAAGGATATGCCTCCAAGGGTGGTAATTAAAAACAAGTAGACAGGGCCTCCCTGGTGGCGCAGTGGTTGAGAGTCCGCCTGCCGATGCAGGGGATACGGGTTCGTGCCCCGGTCTGGGAGGATCCCATATGCCGCGGAGCGGCTGGGCCCGTGAGCCATGGCCGCTGGGCCTGCGCGTCCGGAGCCTGTGCTCCGCAACGGGAGAGGCCACAACAGTGAGAGGCCCGCATACCACAAAAAGAAAAAAAAAAAAAAAAAAAAAAAAAAAAAAAAACAAGTAGACAAATTCACAAACACAGCAGGAAATTTTAACATACCTGTCTTAGAAATTGATGTAATAAGCAGGCAAAAAGGTCAGTAAGGATATACATGATTTGAGTAATAAAATAATCTTGATGTAATGGTCATATATAGAACAACTACACTGAACAAATGAAAAATACACATTCTGTTCTAACATGTGGGACGTTTTCAAGAACTGACAAAGCATGAACTCCAGGGAGGCATAAATTTTTTATCCATTTTTTTCACTGATGTAACCTAGAACAGTACCTGGCATATATGTGTGCTCAATATTTGTTGAATGAAAAAAATTGATCCTATGGGGGGCCAAATAGTGATTCTTGAAAAAAATTAATGATTAAAACCCCTTAATGTGAGAAATCAATACAAAATATAAAAAACAGTTTTAAATACTCCATGAATCAAAGAAGAATCTTATGATGAAAATTTGAGGAAAAAAATAGAACAATGGTATACTACAAACTACTTGAGGGATATAATTAAAGCAAATCTAGAAATTTGCTTTTTTCTTATTTAGTCTAAAATGCACATATTAAACTAAAAATGAATTCAAATGTCAATGTCAGAAATATAGACAAAGAACAGCAGAATACTCCCTCCCCAAACTGAAGGAAATAACGAGCAGAACTTGATGAAATAGAAAACAGTGATATCAAAGCCAAAGTTGGTTATTTGAAATAATTCATAATTGAGAGAAAATAATAAGGCATAAAAATTAGGAATGACAAATTATGGAAGCTGCAGAGAGTAGGTGGAGGAGATATTATGAAAAACTTTGTCAATAAATTTGAACACTTAGATAAATGGTTAAATTCCTAGAAAAATACAACTAGTCCAAAAAGAAATAGAAATTAGGAATAATCTTATCCCTAGCAAAGAAATTGAATTAATAATATTTTAAGATCTCCCCTCAAAGAAAACAACAAATCCAGAGAGTTTTGCAGACCTCTTCTACTAAACATTCAAGATACCGATTATATCAATTTTGTACAAACACCCAGAGAATAGGAGATAAGAGAACTCCAGTTTTTTGGCAACTGTAACATTAAGCAACAACAGCAGAGTAGGATTAATGCAGTATAGGAAAATTACAGGTCTATTACATTCATGAGCAAAGATGTAAACAAGAACCAAGAATGAATTGAACATAAGTTGTAAAAATACTAGCTTACCTCAAATTGACCTATATTTTAATCAACATACAAATAGGGCTTTTTATAGAGCTTGACAAGCTGAATGTAAAATTTTTATGGATGAATAATCAAGACAAATCTGAAGAAGGACATGAAAGGACATTTTTGCCTACCATCTAGAAAGATTTATCACAACAGCAGTAAAAGTATCGGCACAGGGATATGGAAATTGACTAATAGAATAATAGCTCAAAATAAACGTGCATATATTTAATAAATGAAGCTGACAATTGGTTATATGGAAAACAAATTGTTTCCCTACCTCACATCACCCATAAAAATAAAATTCCAGATAGATGAAGACCTAAATATGAGAGATAATACTATAAAATCTAGAATACAATATAGGATAATATCTTTATGTCCTCAAGGAGAATTTCCTCAAAGAAGAAGTTCCTAAAATCCCAAAACAATAACTTTTTTTTTTAATTTTAGTTATTTTTGGTTGCATTGGGTCTTCGTTGCTGTGTGCGGGCTTTCTCTACTTGTGGCGAGCAGGGACTACTCTTGGTTGTGGTGTGTGGTCTTCTCATTGCGGTGGCTTCTCTTGCTGCAGAGCGTGGGCTCTAGGCGTGTGGGCTTCAGTAGTTGCAACGTGCGGGCTCTAGGGTGCGCGGGCTTCAGTAGTTGTGGCACACAAGCTTAGTTGCTCCACGGCATGTGGGATCTTCCCGGACCAGGGCTTGAACCTATGTCCCCTGCACTGGCAGGCAGATTCTTAACCACTGCGCCAACAGGGAAGTCCAAAACACTGACTTTAAAGGAAAGGAGCGATCAATTCACTATGTTATGGTTAATAACTTCTATTCACTAAAAGACATGAAGAGAGTGAAGCAAGCCATGATGTGTAGAAGATATATGCAACTTGTCTACCTGACAAAAGATTAGTATACAGAATAAAGAACTCCTACAAAGAGTAAAAATAATGAAAAGAAAAATTGGCCAAAAACATGGCATTTCCTGAAAAAGAAATGCAAGTGGCTCATAATCTTTAAAAAAAATCCAACCTATTCATAATCAGACAAATGCAAAATGCAACCGCAGTGACAACATTTATAACTTGCAACATTGGTTAAAATTTTAATGTACTAGGAAAAGGGTGGGACGGGTGGGACAACACCAAGTCTTTTTCCTTCCCAGTAGAGGGTAATCATTTTGGAAATAAATGGCATTTCCTGATAAATCTGAGATTATACATACTAAGACCCAACTTCTCCATGCCTTAGATTTATACCCCAGAAAAATTCCTACACGTGCATCAGGATACATGCCTAAGAAGTTTACTGCCAAGTGTTCATAACAGCAGAAAATCAGGAAATCACTTGCACATGTGTCTAGAGTAAATAGAATGGATAAAGACATTGAAGTATAGTCATCCAGCAATATCCTATTGAATATATAAAACTAAAACAGCTTTAGACAACAATGTGGATGACTCCTAGGGAAATACTGTTAAGCCAAAAAACAAAAACTAATTTCCAGAAGAATTCATGTGATGTGAGTTCATTTAGAGAAAGTTCAATAACATGTAAAGTTAAACAACACATTTTTAAGGGATTAAAACATGGTAAAATATGAAGAAAAACAAATTATAAGTAAAATTAGATTAGTGACTGTCTCTCAGAGGATGGAAGGCACAAAGGGGTCTTCAAAGTTGAAGTGTATGTGTTCTTCTTTGAAATTGGGTAGTGGGTACATGGATGTGATTCTACTATAATTATTTATACTTTATGCATATTTTATAATTATTCTTCAACAAATATTCAATATTGAAAAAACAAATAGACACTCTCAGATACTAAAACACATGAAAAGAAGAGCCCATCATAGGTGTGGCAGGTGGTTGAGAGAAAATCCTCAATTTCTCTGGCAATCACAATTTGTAAATAGTGTTTCCCTTGGTGCCTGGCATACCATTGGCCCTCAGTTCAATATGAAGGGAACAGAGGGAGGCGGGAAACAGGTGTCTCATTTAAAAGGCCAGCAGCAACCATTTAGGATGATAAAATCTGTTACTGAACTCAGGTCCAGCTGCTCACTGCTCAAAAATCAATACCCCAGAGGCAGTTGGTGGTGGAAAGGAAAGTTGCTTTTAATCAAAAAGCCAGCGATCTGGGAAGAAGGCAGACCTGTGTCCCCCAAAACCAACTCTGAAGATTCTGCTCAGCCATGAAAGTTTTAAAGGGAAAAGGGGAAGGAATCTCAGTTAACAATTGAGATATGGGGTCAGAGGAGTCGCCACCCCACCCCCCACTGTTGTGTGCAGGCTCCTCGACTTCTTGTGATCTTCCTCTAGATGCTATCTTGTTCAAACAGTTTGTTCACACAGTTTGTTCTCAAGATTACTGAAGGTGAAGCTAGGGAAGAGATCTGGTCATCTGTTAATTACTTATTTTTCATTTCTACTTCTTTGATCTACGGAAAGAACCAACAGGCTAGGTAACGTATTGTGTGATCAGAAGATTTGAAAAGTGTGCTAGGGCTGGAGATGAGCAGAGCACGGGAGTGCCTGAAACCAAGTTTAGTTACAATATAGCTTTGCTAAAGTGACAAGACAGACAGTAACACAATCATAGTAGGGGACTTTAACACCCCCCATTCACCAATAGACAGATCATCCAAAATGAAAATAAATAAGGAAACACTAGCTTTAAATGACACATTAAACAAGGTGGACTTAATTGATATTTGTAGGACATTCCATCCAAAAACAACAGAATACACTTTCTTCTCAAGTGCTCATGGAACACTCTCCAGGATAGATCATATCTTTGGTCACAAATCAAGCCCTGGTAAATTTAAGAAAATTGAAATCGTTTCAAGTATCTTTTCCGACTGCAATGCTATGAGATTAGATATCATCTACAGGAAAAAAATGTAAAAAATACTAACACATGGAGGCTAAACAATACGCTACTAAATAACCCAGAGAGCACTGAAGAAATCAGAGGAAATCAAAAAATTCCTATAAACAAATGACAATGAAAACACGATGACCCAAAACCTATGGGATGCAGCAAAAGCAGTTTGAAGAGGGAAGTTTATACCAGTACAGTCCTACCTCAAGAAACAAGAAAAATCTCAGATAAACAACCTAACCTTACACCTAAAGCAATTAGATAAAAAAGAACAAAAAAACCCCCAAAGTTAGCGGAAGGAAAGAAATAGTAAAGATCAGATGAGAAATAAATGAAAAAGAAACGAAGGAAACAATAACAAAGATCAGTAAAACTAAAAGCTGGTTCTTTGAGAAGATAAACAAAATTGACAAACCACTAGCCAGATTCATCAAGAAAAAAAGGGAGAAGACTCAAATCAACAGAATTAGAGATGAAAAAGGAGAAGTAACAACTGACCCTGCAGAAATACAAAGAATCGTGAGGGATTACTACAAGCAACTATATGCCAAATGGACAAATTCTTAGAAAAGCACAACCTTTTGAGACTGAACCAGGAAGAAATAAAACATATAAACAGACCAATCATAAGCATAGAAATTGAAACTGTGATTAGAAATCTTCCAACAAACAAAAGCGCAGGACAGATGAATTCCATCAAACATTTAGAGGAGAGCTAATGCCGATACTGCTCAAACTCTTCCAAAATATAGCAGAGGGAGGACACTCCCAAACTCATTCTACGAGGCCACCATCACCCTGATACCAAAACCAGAAAAAGATGTCACAAAAAAAGAAAACTATAGACCAATATCACTGATGAACATAGATGCAAAAATCCTCAACAAAATACTAGCCAACAGAATACAACAGCACATTAAAAGGATCATACACCATGATCCAGTGGGGTTTCTCCCAGGAATGCAATGATTCTTCAATATACACAAATCAAAGAATGTGATACACCACATTAACAAATTGAAGGATAAAAACCATATGATAATCATAATAGATGCAGAAAAAGCTTTTGACAGAATACAACACCAATATATGATAAAAATTCTCTAGGAAGTAGGCATAGAGGGAACTTACCTCAACATTATAAAGGCCATATATGACAAACCCACAGCCAACATCATTCTCAATGGTGAAAAATTGAAACCATTTCCTCTAAAATCAGGAATAAGACAAGGATGCCCACTCTCACCACTGTTATTCAACATAGTTTTGGAAGTTTTAGCCACAGCAATCAGAGAAGAAAAAGAAATAAAAGGAATCCAAATCACAAAAGAAGAAGTAAAGCTGTCACTGTTTGCAGATGACATGATACTATACATAGAGAATCCTAAAGATGCCATCAGAAAACTACTAGAGCTAATCAATGAACTTGGTAAAGTAGCAGGATACAAAATTAATGCACAGAAATCTCTTGCATTCCTATACACTAATGATGAAAAATCTGAAAGAGAAATGAAGGAAACACTCCCATTTACCATTGCAACAAAAAGAATAAAATACCTAGGAATAAACCTACCTAACGAGACAAAAGACCTGTATGCAGAAAACTATAAGACACTGATGAAAGAAATTAAACATGATATAGACAGATGGAGAGATATACCATGTTCTTGGATTGGAAGAATCAATATTGTGAAAATGACTATGCTGCCCAAAGCAATCTACAGATTCATTGCAATCCCTATCAAACTACCAATGGCATTTTTCACAGAACTAGAACAAAAAATTTTACAATTTGTAGGGAAACACAAAAGACCCTGAATAACCAAAGCAATTTTGAGAAAGAAAAACGGAGCTGGAGGAATCAGGCTCCCTGACTTCAGACTATACTACAAAGCTACAGTGATCAAGACAGTATGGTACTGGCACAAAAACAGAAATATAGATCAATGGAACAGGATAGAAAGCCCAGAGATAAACCCACACACATATGGTCACCTTATCTTTGACAAAGGAGGCAAGAATATACAATGGAGAAAAGACAGCCTCTTCAATAAGTGGTGCTGGGAAAATTTGACAGCTACATGTAAAAGAATGAAATTAGAACACAATACACAAAAATAAACTCAAAATGGATTAAAGACTTAAATGTAAGGCCAGACACTATAAAACTCTTAGAGGTAAACATAGGAAGAACACTCTTTGACATAAATTACAGCAAGATCCTTTTGACCCACCTCCTAGAGAAATGGAAATAAAAAGAAAAATAAATAATTGGAACCTAATGAAACTTAAAAGCTTTTGCACAGCAAAGGAAACAAGACAAAACAGACAACCCTCAGAATGGGAGAAAATATTTGCAAACGAACCTAATGACAAAGGATTAATCTCCAAAATATACAAGCAGCTCATGCAGCTCAATATCAAAAATACAAACACCCCAATCCAAAATGGGCAGAAGATCTAAATAGACATTTCTCCAAAGAAGATATACAGATTGCCAACAAACACATGAAAGGATGCTCAACATCACTAATCATTAGAGAAATGCCAATCAGAATTACAATATAGCTGATTCACTTTGTTATAAAGCAGAAACTAACACAACATTGTAAAGCAGTTATACTCCAATAAGGATGTTAAAAAATAATCATATAAAAAAATGTGACAAAGCAAAGGGGGTTTCCTGCTGAGGGTGGTTACAGTACCTGTAAAACAACTGCATCAGACAGTGGGTCTGTGACTCCACTGTCCTAATTCTTAACTGCTTAAGCCTACTTTTTTTTGACTCAGGGAGGTGTGGGAGATTTCAGCTTATCTACAAACAAGAGACAGGAGACATGGAGCGGTCTTTGTATTGTACTTGAGGGGGCTGGGGGCGCAGGGTTCTGCTGGGTTCCAAAACCACAGGCTGTTAGAAGAAAGTGTTTGCTGGCAAGGTTGAAGTCAATATCTTTTTATAAATGGAGAAGCTGAGGCTGTGAGAGGGGAAGTGACTTGCCCAAGTTCGGGCTAGTACTCAGTAGTAAAGCTGAAATTAGAAAGTTGCTCCCCAGGGCCTAGCCGGAGGCACCCCATTCACCTTGGTGTGGTAGGAAGAACACGGCCTTGGCCTTAGGAACACAGTTAATGGGGTTGGAATTGCAAATGATTATTGTGGTTCCCTGTTTACTCCAGACACAAAGACCTTTTGTTATCACCAAAAGATCCCTATGGTAACAGAAGAATCATGCTGAGCAAAGATTTCTGCCAAGAATCAATTTCCTGAAGTCAGGAGGCCTTATCATTCATAGTCTGTGTGCAAAGCTTTTTTTTTTAAATGTATGATAGCCTCCTTTATTGATTTCTCCCTTCACCCAGCCTCCCGTTGCTTGCTGTTTCCCCCTGACTTCTGGAATCTTACCCTGGGTGATAAAGAATTGGCGAGACACTCCCTACCCAACGAGGTGCTGTGCAAAGCCAACTCACCCTAGCGCTGGGACCTTTTAGCTACGCGGGGAGCACAGGTGTGGCAGGCTGGGGGGCTTTGTGGTGCCCCCAAAGGGCCACTGGGAGGTTGGCTGAAGGTCCTCAGGAAATGTTTACTTGAGGCAGATCTGGGTCACATTTTAGCTATGTGATCTCAGGCAAACTGTTTAACTTCTGAGTATCTGAAGAATATTCTCCATGACAGAAATTGTAGGATTTAGTTTCATTTTTTGTTGCAGTTTAACATACATATATTGAGTACCTGCTGTATGCCAGGCACTGGGAAATCATTATAGAATAAATAAGTCACGCTCCCTGCTATCAAGGAGAGCCAGAATTAAGTTCAGGGACGTGCAAGTTTTATCCCAAGCACACTGGTTAGGAGCACATGTGCTGCTGAGGGTCAGAGCAGGGCACGCAGCCTGGCTTTGCCATTCTCTGGAAAAGGCTAAGGGATCTTAGGCAACACATTAACCTTTGTAAACTTCTGTTTTCAAGTCCATAAAATAGGAATAATGATTCTTCATAGCCTGGGTGTGAGGTTTAAATGAGATCTAATTTTTGTGACCAAGTTACTGCCAGCTCTCTGTGCTCAATCTTCCATTTAACATAAGAATAAAATGATCTAGGGATCTCATCCCACCTGCTGTTTTTTCACCCCATGGCGTGTCAATCACACCAGCATCTTCTTTCATCTTCTTTCCTATCTCTGTTCTCTCCTCCTCACCCTGAACTCAGCAGGCAGCTGCTCTTTTCCTTTAAGCCCCCTGGACACGGCTGGCCAGACACCAGAGCCACAACATCACACACTTCCCCTGAGGTCTGGGGTGAAGGGAGGGCCTCGGTGGTGCTGCTGCCATTGTGCTCCCATTAAGACCTCGGGAAATGTTTCACTAGCTAGGCTTCCTCCCTTGGCCCTGCCCTCTGCCAGGCTGCTGGACGCTGTCCTTGCTCTGTTTCACTCTCCTTCCTCCTCTGGTCAACAGCCCCCGACTTCCAGCCACTAGTGAGCCCCCTCTGGTCAAATCCTAAGTTCCCCTTCATTACGCAGAGCAAGTTATCTCCTCATTGCCTAACCCTTTTTTAAAAAAATTGTGGTAAGAACACTTAACATGAGATCTGCCTTCCTAACAAATTTTAAGAGTACAATAGAGTATTGTTAACAGTAAGGCACAATGTTGTACAGCAGAGCTCTAGAACTTTTTCATCTTGCTTAAGTGAAACTTTATACCTGTTGGTTAGTAATTCCCCATCTCCCCCTCCCACAAGCCCATGGCAACCACCATTCTATTCTTTGCTTCTGAGTTTGACTATTTTAGGTAACTGATATAAGTGGAATCATGCAGTATTGGGCCTGACTGGTTTATTTCACTTAGCATAATGTCTTCAAGGTCCATCTATGTTGTCACATAGAGCAGGATTTCCTCCTTTTTAAAAAGGCCAAATAATATTCCGTGGTATGTATATACCACATTTTCTAAATCCATTCATTTGCTGATAGACATTTAGGTTGTTTCCACAAGTTGGTTATTATGAACGCAGCGAACATGGCAGTGCTAATATCTCTTTGAGATCTTGATTTCAATTCTTTTCTCTAACCTTCTTATCTAGGTTATCTATTCCCAGGGGGCTTCTCATTCATAACCAAACATTTCTGTTAGGTTATTTTTCCCAACCAGAGGATCAGGGATCTCTTTGAAAAGAATTCCCTATCAAGCTTAAATAGCAGACACCTTAAAAACATTCTCCCTCTGGGACTTCCTTGGTGGCGCAGTGGTTAAGAATCCGCCTGCCAGTGCAGGGGACATAGGTTCGATCCCTGGTCCGGGAAGATCCCACATGCCGCAGAGCAGCTAAGCCCGTGCGCCACAACTACTGAGCCCACGTGCCACAACTACTGAAGCCTACATGCCCTAGAGCCCATGCTCTGAAACAAGAGAAGCCACCACAATGAGAAGCCCTCACGGTGCAATGAAGAGTAGCCCCTGCTCGCCGCAACTAGAGAAAGCCCATGAGCAACAATGAAGACCCGACGCAGACAAAAATAAATAAATAAAATAAAATAAGTTATAAACCAAAAATTCTCCCTCAATCAGGGTGGAACTGATCACTAACCATTCTTAATACTGAAAACTTCTGAGGTTTTCTTTTTGTGCTTTTCCTCCCAGATGTCTCTCCAACCCCCACCCAGAATAATTTTTTGCTGTTCCTCTTTGCTGTTCATTGAGAGTAGGAATAATTCATCCAAACATAAGGAGAGGGAAAAAAAGCTTTGTGGGGGAAGGGAGGAGAAAATCAATCTCCTGTCAAAATAGTCTGGCTCCCACATCTGCCCCTTTCACTCAGCCTTTGCTTAAAGTGGGCCTGGCTGGTTGAGATGGGATGGGCCGGGAGCTCTGCTCAGCACAGCATCTGTCACTCCCTGCAGAGCTAGGGATGCCTTCTGAGATGAACAGGAAAATGACTAAGTGATGACAGAGAAATGGCTGCTAATTCCAAGTAAAATTGCCACCTTGGAGAACGCACAGCATTGCCTTTTCACATGGTATTTTCACAACGACCTTGCACTCCCTGCAGAAGCTTATGATCTGAAAATATGATTCCTGTCCAAATGCCCAGGCATCCACTGACTCCTAGAGTTGTAGAGTTTTATGCTGGGAAAAATCCTTTTGAGTGAAAGGCAAAGTTATAAGCTGTGAAATTGGTTTTGGAAGTGTTACCGAACCAAACCTGGGTCCACTTGCTTGCATAATAAAGCCAATCTACTGACACTGGGTTGTGGTGAAAGAAAGTGCAGCATTTATCATAAGGTGCCAGATGAGAAGTCCAGGACAACTCATGCTCAAAAAACCCGAGCTCCTCGAGGGGTTTCAGGGAGGTATTTTTAAAGGCAAACTAAGGGAGGGGAGTTGCAGGGTATGTGATCAGCTTGTGCACAGTTGTCTAATTGGTTGGTGGTGAGGTAACAGGGTGGTGTCACGGGGTTAGGTTCTCAGTCCTCAGGTACCAGTAGGCCTGGGGGCTATGTGCTCCCTGATTTTCAAGTGGTTTACTTCTTCCACTTGGCAGAGGTTTTAGCATCTGTAAAACAACTCAGGAAATGTGCATCAGATACTGTTATCTAGGTACTTCAGAGAGGAACTAAAGCAGAGGATATGGGGGAGGGGTCTGTCCCAGGAAGGCCCCATAGGATCCTGCTTGGTTATAGAAGGATAGGAAATTCCTAAGGAAAGTTTCAAGAATTCCAAGGTTTCTGAGTGAATGCTGAGGAGAGAACACTGGACTTATTCTGGAAGACTTAAGTGTTAGTTTCCACTTTGACACTAACATTTTGTGTGTTATTGGGCAAATTACTTCTCTGAACTTTTTCTCACCTATAAAATGAGGATGTTGAATGGGAACAATAATTTTCAAATTGTGTTCCTAGGGTCCTATGTGTCAATAAGTTGGGGAGATGCTGGAATAAATGACTTAGAATACTTTAGTAATGACCTTCTCAGAACCTTTAATATGCCAATATGCACAATGACTTTCCAGGACAAGGATAACCTGCAAGTTCTCATAAGCAATTAAAAGCCCTTTAGTGGAGGAGGTGGCAGTCAAGCCACTTATGACTTTATTGGTACTAAATGAAACTTGTTCTGGACATTTAGTTACACAGTTCAAGAAGGTGGAGAGAAGCTAGAGGAGTGTAAAGAAGAGCAGCACAAGTCCTGAAGGTAAAGAAAGTGAGTCCCATGAGAATAAAAATCAATGGAAATGAGGATGTGAAGTTAGAAGGAGAGATGGATAAAAGGCAATTTGACTGGTATTCACTTATATGAAGGGCTTTAATGAAGAGTTGGAGGTCATGGAGGACCAATTAAAGGTAGAATGACTTGAAATTTAAATAATAAGAAAAAAAATCTTACATGTTTGCTCAGTTCCATGTTTGCTCTTCATGCCTTTGTGTAGCTCAGGATTTCCACCTGGTATCATTTTCCTTCTACAGGAAGGACTTCCTTCACATTTCCTGTGGTGCAGGTCTGCTGGTGAAGTATTGTTTCAGCTTCTGTATGACCGAAATGGTCTTATTTTGCCTTTGTTTTGAAATATAGTTTTACAGAGTGAAGAATTCTAGGTAGACAGTTTTTTCTTTCAGTACTTTAAAGATGTTGCTCCACCGTCTTCCTGCTTTCACCCTCTCCAGGAAGAAATTTGCTGTAATTGTTATTTTTATTCCTCCATATGTAGTATGTCAGTATTCTCTGGATGCTTTTTAAATTTGCCTTTTCTCACTTGCTTCTTAGCAATTTGATTGGGATGGGTCTTGGTATAGTTTTCTTCATGTTTCTTGACCTTGGGCTTCATTGAGCTTTCTTTGATCCATGGGTTTATAGTAGTCATCAAATTTGGAAATTTTAAGCCATTAGTTCTTCAAATAAATTTTCTGTCCATACCCCTTTCTCTGTTGTCTCTTTTGGAGACTCCAGCTACTTACATTTTAGGCTGCCTGTATTTGTCCTGCAGCTTACCGATTTTGGGGCGGGGGGGCAGGAGGGAGGGATTCTTTTTACTCTCTGTGTTTCATTTCAGATGGTTTCTATTGCTGTGCCTTTAAGTTCACTAATCTTCCTCCCTGAAATGTCTAATCTACTGTGAATACCATTCAGTGTACTTTACATCTTAGACATTATAGTTTCCATGCCCTGAATTTCTATGTGGGTCTTTAAAAAATATTTCCATGTCTCTCCAGAACTTTTGAGCATATTGGGTAAAATACATTTTAATAAATGATTTAATGTCCTTCTCTGCTTGTTCTACTATCTATGTTAGTTTGGGGTCAGTTTCTATTGATAGATTAATCTTCTCATCATGGGTCATGATTTCTTCTTTGCATATCTGAAAATCTTTGATTATGCCAAACATTGTGAATTTTATCCTGTTTGGTGCTGATTATTTTTATATTCCTATAAATATCCTTGAACTTTGTTCTGTGATGCAATTAAGTTACTTTGAAACAGATCTTATATGTCTTGCTTTTATGATTTTTTTAGATGGGTTCAGAGCTGTGCTCAGTCTAGGACCATTTATTCTCTACTACACTATTTTCCTGGGTACTCTACCCAATGTGTATGAATTATGTGTTGTTCTCTCTGGCTGGTAGAAACAGTCACTATTCACAGTCCTGTGTGAGCACTGGGCACTGTTCTCTAATCCTTCAAGATGGTTTGCCCTCAGCATTGGGTAGTTTCCTTAAGTGCATATGCTTATTAGTACTGTGCTGAATACCCAGGGAACCTCTACAGATCACCCTCTGAGCAATTCTCTCCTTTTTGGTACTCTGTCTTGCAAGCTCAAGCTCCCTTCACCTCCCCAGACTCTCAGTTCAGGGAGTCCATGATCCTCTTTCTGGCTTCCCCCTTCATAGGCTGCAGACTGTAAACTCTCTCAAGGCTGTAATCTGAGGCAAGTCTAGGGCTCACCTCATTAGTTCGCTATCTCTGGGATCACTGTCCTTCATTGCCTAGTATCCAGTGACTTAAAAATCTTTTTTTCATATATTATGTCTTTGTTGTTATTTCAGTAGGAGAGTAAATCCAGTTCCTTTTACTCTGTCTCAGGTAGAAGCAAAAGTCTTTAACTTAAAATTGTAGCCGAAAGTTTAAGTTCAACATAAGCAAATGTTTTTTTCTATCACTATTAGGAAAAAAATCATAGAGATAGGAGACTCAGGGATATTTTGGAGTCCTCGTCTTGGAGGCCTTAATAAAGGGGACAGAATGTGAGGGCAATCTGACTGTGACATCTGTCACCCCACTGATCACGAGGGTTGATTTGGCTGATCTGGCTGGCTAGGCAGGTGTCCCCTTCCTCCCTCACTGCTCCACAAGCATCCCTCCCAAAGCTGCACACTTAGTTGAAGAGGACAACCTTCACTTATAGAGGTGAACCGGCCTTTAGTCAAGGCTACATGAGTAGCTGCACTCCCCTGCTAGAACCTCCAATCAAGCTCTGCAGGATAACGTAGGGTAGTCAAGCTTCCAAGATTGCAGACACATCCAAATGTGGTGCTGCATGTGGCAGTCTGCCTTTCTTTAAAAAATAAAATAAATAAAATAAAGTGGACAAATGGCATTAGTAATGGATGGTTATTTATTAAGGTTTCTCTCTGATGTATGTGACAGAAAATAAATTCCAACCTTCAGCAAAAAGAGTCATTTATTGGCTTAATACTTTTCCGGGAAGTCCAAGGAGTTGGGCCAAGCACATCTGTCATTCAAGATATGAATGGCCATTCTAGATCCACACCTTTCCTTAACTCGAGGGCCAACGCAGAGAGAATAATCCTCTCCCCAGCAGAAGTAATCTGAATGGCCATTTAAGTCATGTGAACACTGCCAGATTAATTATTGTTTCTCGAGAAATGATTTAAATTACTCTCTGGTTGTTTAGTTTGGATCTTGTTTCTCAGCATCTCCACACTCCCCTCCAACCCTACCCATCCCCATGATTGACAGTTTTATTAGAATTACATGCAGTGGGGGAGGGAGGGAGTGGGTAGTCAAAATTTTACCCGTGAAACATGAGAGAGCTATATGAGATGATCTTACAAGGTTTCCACCTACTCTAAAAATTCATGATTTTAAGGATCAAAATGAATATAGAAAAGATTTGAAAAATATCAATTATAGGGCTTCAGACAACACACAGTAAATTGATTCCCTTCTTAGGAAGCATTTCTTAAGGTTTTATTTTTCTGAATTTTTTTAATAGACATATAGTTGATTTACAATGTTGTGTTGATTTCTGCTGTACAGCAGAGTGACTCAGTTATACACATATATACGTTCTTTTTTATATTCTTTTCCATTGTGGTTTATCACAGGATACTGAATATAGTTCCCTGTGCCATACAGTAAGACCTTTTTGTTTATCCTGTTTTTCTGATTTTTTTTAAGTAATGCATGCTTATAACTGAAAACTTGCAAAATTGAGAAAATCTCACTGCCCAAAGAAGACCCCTGATAGCATTTCAGCATATATCCAAATTGTTAAAGAACTTGATTGATTTGAATTAAAAGAAGGCATACCTGAATAAAGTCTGTTGCTAAGTCTCCTGATATTTCATGCTTACAGAACAAGTTGAATACCAAATCTTGGCATTTATGCTCCTAGTAACAGTGAGCAGATTTTTCAATTAATTATGTCATGTATACACTTTTGAAAGTCTTATTCCTTTAATCACTTACTAGTTGCTGCTCTACGTTGTGCGGCTATTCAATAAAAATGCACATCATTAATGTCCGGCCACTGCGGCTCTATCCCGCATTACAAAACTTCACTGTGATACACAGCTTATCTTGACATATTTCTGAAAGGTCTTTATATAAATAGCAATGGTGAGGTATGGGCTGGATGGAACCCATGGTTAATTTTGTGCTGCTTCTGCTCATTCATTCCTGCATTCATCATTCATTTACTCATTTATTCAACAACTTTTTTATTGAATTCCTACTATATTCCAGGCACTTACAGGGTAGAAGAGAAATAAATGTGAACAAAACACACATGGTTCCTTTCCTCTCATAGTTGGAAGTTTAATGGGAGATATGGAAAAAAATAAACAAGTCAATGAAATAATTACAAACTGTGATAGCGCTATAAAGGAAGCAAACAGTGTTGAGATTTATAAAATTTAGACCAGACAAGGTTCTTTTCTCTTCAAACCATCCATAGCTCTGCATTGCTTATATAATGCAGCCAAACTCCTCAGCATGACATTCCAGGTTCTTTATAATATGGCCCCTACCTGATATTCCCAGCTTCCTTTGCCCCCAACACTCAGACACATGTAAATATTCAGCACTCCCTGGACATGTATGTAATGCCAAGGAGCTCAGATTTTGACTTGCTAATACTGGTAAAGAACCTTGGAGTAGTTCCAGGTGAGGCAGTGACACAAGCTCAGACAATGTATACTTTGGATGGTAACTGCAAAGTGGAGTGTGCAGGAGGACCTGGTCAGGTGGATGCATGAGGATCTGTTAGGAAACATCAGCAGGGCTTCAGCAACAGGATGCCGTAACCTGAAGTGTCAGTGGGAGTGACAGATCTACAAGATACTGAAGTGATCCATTCTCTAGGACCTGGCTGTGAGGGCCAGGAGAAGGAGAGAGCAAATGACTCCCAGCCTCCTGGCCTTGAAGAGTTTGGCGAGCTGCCAGCTGAGGCAGTAAAAGTAGCAGTAAAATGGTGTTAAGGTAGTAATACTACCTTAATCAATATATAGATTCTTCCAGAGAAACTCAGAAATAATTTCTTCCTCTGGGGCTCACCAGAGTCTTACAGAAAAAGTACCCAGACTTCTTGCCAGTGGTGTTCTGACATCAGAAGACATGGCAAGAAACGTTATTTCATAAGCCTCTAACCTGGGGTCTCACAAGGGTGGTTTATAGGCTGAATCTGTCTTACAGACCAATGAGCTGTCTTTTTAAAACATAGGAAGTTCCCCCCTGAAATTTCTGATTTCCAGCTTCTCTTAATTAAAAATGAGATCTGCTAAAATGTTCATGACACCGATTGGCTGGAACTGAGGGGTGACTCTCTCCTTCCAAAGACGTCTGCCCCTCAAGTTCACCAGGGGCCCCCCACTCCCTAATGTCCATCTGGACAGCAGTTTGAGAAGTCCTCCGTGACTGTTCTGTATAAGGGCTCTTGTGCAGTGCTTGCAGGGACACGTGTGAGACCCTGGGGCACACAGGTGAGGTCCTAAACACAGTCATCCTTCTCTGGTTCAGAAGGCTTCGATCTTCCCCCACACCACCCCTCCAGGTGCCTGGCCCTGGAGTGCCCCGCGCTGTGGCTGCTCTCCCCACTCCTGAGTCTCTCCCCCAGCAGCATGTGCCCTGATGGGATCAAACCCAACACTCTGCCCTGTAGCAAGGAGTCCTGCAGGTGAACTGCAGCCTATCTATTATTTTAAGCACTGTTGGCAATAACACTTTCAGTGATATTAATAGGAACAATTATAAAGCACTTAGTCTAGATATACGACTCCTTCAATGCACCTCAGGGTAGACATTATTATTCCCAGGCTACAGATGTGGAAACAGAGGTACAGAGAAATACCTCGCACAGGGTTACACCATGGGTGATTAGGGAGAGAGGAGAATCTAGGTTAAATCCTTAGCACCTACCCTTGAAAAATTTCTTGACAGATTATGTATTTTTAAATAAAATTATTCCTCTTACATCTATTTTTTTAAACCTTAGTATTATGCATGTTTGGAATTATCTTTAAACAGCCACATCTATCTGGAATTGCTGATTAACTCTAGATAGTGGGCCGTATGCTTTCCCGTCCTGCCTCTTTGTGCACGTGTTTCTCCTGCTTGGGTTGTGGTCCCCTCCTCCTCCTCCTCTTGGCCCATGTGAATCTCTACTCTGGAAGCTTCCAGTAGCAATTTGCATATGCCTCTTTAAAAATTTTTTTAATTAATTTTATTTTTTTACTGAAGTATAGTTGATTCACAATGTTGTGTTCTTTCAGGTGTACAGCAGAGTGATTCAGATATATATATACATATATGATCCCTCTCTCTCTCTCTCTCTCTCTCTCTCTCTCTCTCTCTCTATATATATATATATATATATATATATATATATATATATATGTATATGTATATGTTCTTTTTCAGATTCTTTTCCCTTGTAGGTTATTAGAAAATATTGGGTATAGTTCCCTGTGCTGTATAGTAGGTCCTTATTGGTTATCTATTTTACATACAGTAGTGTGTATATGTTAATCCCAACCTCATAATTTATCCCTCCCTCCCCCCACCACCTTTCCCCTTTGGTAACCATGAGTTTGTTTTCTATGTCTGTGGGTCTATTTCTGTTTTGCATATCAGTTAATTTGTATCATTTTTTTAGATTCCACATATAAGCAGTATCATATGATATTTGTCTTTCTCTGTCTGACTTACTTCGCTTTGTATGATAATCTCCAGGTCCATCCATGTTGCTGCATATGCCTCTTATAGGTGGCATGGGCACATTTTCTGAGGCAGTCTTGATTTCAAATATTTGGTCCTATTGTTATACTTTCTCACAGCTTGTGTCCAGACCATGGATTCTTGATTCAAAATATATGACCATGGTGTGTGTACAGTCCTTTTAATCTCTACTGAGAGTTTGGCTTTTTTAAATTGCACATGAGTCTCCCTTATGAGACAATGAGGTCCTAAGAGCAGAAATCACATCTTACTCATGTTCATGCTGCAGCCCAGCTTAAATGATAAAGAGCATTGAATGGAGTGGGCAGAGTTTGTCTTGCATCCATTTAGATATCAGTTCTCCTTACTTAATAGCATGTTCAGATTTCTTTTTCTCTCTCACCATTAAACCAGCTGGGTTGAAATGATAGAAACTTACTCTGAGGCATCAGAGACTAATGCCGATTTTGTGTGGTACTTAATTTTCAATTGGCATCAAAGACCTCATCCAGAAGCATCCACATAGAAAAGGTCAGTGACTAGAATCCCATGTGTGTGAGGGCAAGTGCATATTAAAATGGACAACCATGGTGAGTTCAGAGCAGAGGTACTGAACCAGGGGTGATTTTCCCCCTTTCTTTCCCCCTCAAAGCAGTGTCTGAAGACATTCTTGGTTGTTGTAACTTGGGGAGGGACCTTCTACTGACATCTAGTGGGTAGAGGTGAGGGATCCTACAAAATATCCCACAATTCACAAGACAGCCCCACAACAAACAATTTTCCAGCCCAAAATGTCAATAGTTCTGAAGTTGAGAAACTCAGGTTGAGAGGGTTTCCTATTGCTACTGTAACAAATTTCCACAAACACAGTGGCTTAAAACAACACACATTTATTATATTATAGTTCTGGAGGTCAGAAATCTGAATGGGTCTCACTGGGCTAAGATCAAGTTGTCATCAGGGCTATGTTCCTTCTGGAGGTTCTAAGGGAGAAAACATGTCCTTGCTTTTTCCAGCTTCTAGAGGCCACTCACATTCCTTAACTTGTTCCTCCTGCTCTCTTTCTTCAGCAATGTCAGGCCAAGTTCTCAGGTGCCATGCCTCGGGTTCTCCCTCTGCTGCCTCCCTCTTTCACTTAAGGACCCCTGTGATTATGATGGGTCTATCCAGATAAACCCCAATAATCTCCCTATTTTCAGGTCATCTGATTAGCAACCCTAATTCCACCTGTGACTTTAATTTCTCTTTGCCCTGGAACCTTACATACTCATAGGTTTGGAAATTAGGATGTGGGTATCTTTGGGGGCCATTATTCTGCCTACCACAGAGGCCTGTCCATGTCCTACAAGTATTGGCCACAACACAATCCTAAATCAAATGCATTTACTGGCTTTATCAAGACCAATTTTCAAGTCATTTAAGTAATGCCCAAATACCATGATATGATTTTAAAATAATTATGTGTGGACGGCTCAAGATATATAATTGAGTTCATTCCCCTTCAATTATAGTTACTTACAGATCAAGGCCTACCATATGACCTCCTATGGCATTATTTCCTGAGCTGTAGGACTTGTTAAGGGCTCTGGGCTCAACTACACTGGCCTCCCAGTGTCAATACCTGGTAAGAGGTTTACACACAAGGATCAATAGCCAAATGGAAATCAAGGTGCCTTTTCATTAAGTGCCAGATGCCACAACTTTCAGTGTAAAGATAGGAATCCAAGAGAGGCTTCACTCCCCTTCCCTGAAAATGTAAGACCTCAGCCTAAATTTCCTACCCAGTTACAGGCAGAGTGGAGGTGGAAGAGAAGGAGCCCTGGCTGGGCCTGCCGAGAGACTGAAGCCCCGCCCAGGTCTGCCTCCCAAAGGACCCATCATTGTCTGCTCCCTTAGATCAACTTAGAAAATTAGGTTAAAAATAAAAGCTAACATGAGCTTAGGTAGATATTGGAGAGTTAGATTACCCTTAGGAGGCGTGTTGGAATTTGGGGGCCTTCAACAAAAGGATTGAGGTTACCAGTGGTGGTACAGAATGGGCGGTGGAGAGAGTACTGGTATTGGAATCAGAAGGTTCTGTGTTCTGGTGCTGGCTCACCTCCACCTGGGAAGGCTGCCTTATATAGCTTTCCAGGATCTAAGCCACTGTCCTTCCCCCTGCTGACCTACAGCGTGGTGTTCCAGCCCCCTTTAAGCAGGGCAGGTGCATGCAAATTACTATTCCCTACAGAAAACGCACCTGCGGATCAGTGGTCATTATTTTAGGAACACAGTAGGAACATTGCTCTGATTCCAGGCACTCTCCAGCTTTTGATAGTAAGGCCTGAGTACCTGGCATGTCACAGCGGCTGTGGTGCTGTTGTTTCCTGGGTTGCCATGTGAACCCAGAGAAATATTCTCCATGGGAGCCAGTAATATGATTTATTTGAAAGAAAGTCTATAATGAACATGTGCTTCAAATGAAAGAATCAGGATGGTACTGCCAGGGTTCGGCCTGTTACGCTAATGCTCTGCAGGGTGGTAGCTTGAAATTGCTTTTATTAAGGGAATGGAGCACAGCGTGGAGAAATGGAGCCTGCTGGCAGCCAGAGGTCTCCTAATCTCTTCACTTTCGATTTGCAAGCATCTGGGATGCCAGCTACGGTTGGCAGGGTGGTTTGCTGGTGCTGGCCTGGCAAGCTGACTGGGCCTGGAGAAGTGCCTTCCCTGCATCCCACAGTCTGCCTGAACTTGCTTTCCCCAGCTCTCTGTCCTCTCTCTTGGTGAGAGTCAGGAAAGAAGAACAGACCCCATTGTCCCCACAGTGCCAGGGTGAGGCAGGTCACGCTTTAGTTAAGAGACCTGGTGACAGGTGGAATGGCTGTGTCCCACTGGCGCTAACATACACAATGCCGTCAACCTGGAGGATTCCAACAGGCTCTGGGTGGACACTGGCCTCACCACCTAGGTGGATGACCCTTTTGGCAACATAAAAAGCATTTTACCAAGTGAGTGAGTGACCCAGAGATGGCCTGGGGACCTCAGAAGGTACGGATGTTGCCATTTGCAGCATATCTTGGCCCATGAAGTTTTGGAAAATGTCCAAAGCCCCCATGTGCTCCCATCAACCCTCCCTGCCCTATATGGGGGTGTATTCATCTCCTACAGCCACTGCAACAAATTAAATCAGATTTAGTGGCTTAAAACAACACACATCTATTCTTTTACAGTTCTGAAAGTCAGAAAGCGAAAACCAAGATCTTAGCAGGGCTGTTTTCCTTCTGGAGGCTTCAGAAGAGAATCTATTACCTTCTCTTTTTTAAAATCTAGAAGCCACCTGTATTCCACTCCACTCCAGCTTCTTGCTTCTGTCATCGCATCTCCTGCTACAGACTCTGAGCCACCTGCGTCTCTCTTGTCAGGACCCTTGTGATTACATTGGGCATAATCTCCCCATCCAGAGATCCTTAACTTAATCATATCTGCTAAGTTCCCTATACTGTAAGGTAAAAGTTTCCAGGACTGAGAGCTGAACATCTTTGGAGGGCTATTTCTCAACCTACTGCAGGGGGACCACAGCTGGTGGTGGTGTGGGACAGGGAGACCACATCAAACCTTGCCCCATCCAGCCCAACAATGCCTCCTTCAGTGTGGCGGCACCGGACACCATGTCAAAGGGCAGCTCTGGACCCCGCTTGCTAGGATAGGCCTACCCTAGCCACTTTCCATGACCTCTCTCCTGAACCTGAGCTGCTCATCTTCACTCTGCTGGCAAGTGACCTTGCAGCTCCTTCTCTCCTTTCGGACTTTTTCTTCATCACTAGAGTGATCAGGTTGTACCATTTCCTTTGTTCTATCCTTGGATTCTCTTTTTTTTTTTTAACATCTTTATTGGAGTATAATTGCTTTACAATGTTATGTTAGTTTCTGCTGTATAACAAAATGAATCAGCTATACGTATACATATATCCCCGTATACCCTCCCTCTTGTGTCTCCCTCCCATGCTCCCTAATCCCACCCCTCTAGGTGGTCACAAAGCACCGAGCTGATCTCCCTGTGCTATGAGGCTGCTTCCCACTAGCTATCTATTTTACATTTGGTAGTGTCACAGTCTTTTTTTTTTTTTTTTTTTACATCTTTATTGGAGTATAATTGCTTTACAGTGGTGTTAGTTTCTGCTTTATAACAAAGTGAATCAGTTATACATATACATATGTTCCCATATCTCTTCCCTCTTGCGTCTCCCTCCCTCCCACCCTCCCAATCCCACCCCTCTAGGTGGTCACAAAGCACCGAGCTGATCTCCCTTTGCTATGCGGCTGCTTCCCACTAGCTATCTATTATCCTTAGATTCTCTTATCCACGTCCCACTTATCCTCCTTGTGGCCCTACTCGATTGAACATTTTCCCCAGAAAGCTTACCATGACCCAAGAAGTTCTGTGAAGTTTGAAGACATTAATGTTACAACAGAAATGCAAAAATATACCATCTCTTGAAGCCAAAGATAAAATCTGAGGGTAGCATGTGGGAACAGGGATGAGGTCTCAGTGCTTCAGGCGTGATGACCAAGGGCAGAGAAGAAGTAGAACCAGTGGGACAACTCGGGGGCAGGAAGCAGAGATTTGTCATAGATGAGGGTGCCTCAAGGTGAGACCTGCTTAAGAAAGACCTGAAAATGAATGAGAAACCCCCAGGGGATGCTGATGAGACCTCTGCTCAGAAAGTGTTGTATCTGAGACAGAGGAGACAGTCACTGCTTAGGGCAGCTGGCGGGGGTGGGGGTGGGGTCCCAGGAGGACAGACTATGAACCTAAGATAAGACCTGGACCAACCAGAGAAGATCAGGAATGTGGGAGGGTGAGTTTTCTCACTTATTAGTGGAATCCATCTTTTACCACGTGTATTAGTTTCCTGAGGCTACTGTAACAAATTCCCCAAAACTTAGTGGCTTAAAAGAACAGAGATTCATTCTCTCACAGTTCTGGAGACCAGAAATCTGAAATCAGTATCAGTGGGCTGATATCAAGACATAGGACTGTGCTCTCTCTGGGTGCTTTGGGGGGAATCTGTTCCTTGACTCTTCCAGCTTCTGGTGGCAGCCGGCTTTCCTTGACTTGTGGCTACTTCAATCTCTGTCTCTGTTTGACTTGTGGCTAATTCAATATCTGCCTCTGACTTGTAGCTACGTCAATCTCTGCCTCTGTGGTCACATTGCCTCTCCTCTGCGTGTGATCTCTCACTGTGCTCTTTTATAAGGGTACTTGTAATCACATTTAGAGCCCATCCTGATAATCCAGGATAATTTCCTATGTCAAAATCCTTATTTTAGTCATACCTACAATGGTTCTTTTTCCTTATAACATTTACAAGTTTCAGTAATTAGAACCTGATATATTTGGGTGACCATTTTTCAACACATGACACCATCTTTACACCAGCCTTGTCAATGGCCATCAGCAAGGAAGGGGATAAGTGACTGCATTTCCAGCCTCTCATCATAGCTGTGACCTTTGTAAAATCAATCACGAGGTGAGTGCTAATGATGATGACCCTGACATTCTTAGAGAAAAATTCACAGAACTTTCCCAGTCAAAGAAGACAGAGGATGTGTCTATGGACCTATGGCCTGGGCTCCTTGTTAAGTACACCATGAAACCCTCAATGTACCAACTTTTTGACAGATGATGGAAGACAGATGACCTATTCTAAGAATTCCTTTTCTTTGGTTCTTTTCTCTTCTGGTCACTGTTTTCAGAGATAGTATCATGGGAGGAAAAACTGTATAAGCAACTGAAGACCCAATGCCATAGGCAACTCTTCTGTTGTAAACACAGTGCCCTCAGATCCAGATCCTACCAACTCTCAAGGCTTTTTTCCTCTCTCTCTCTTACTCTTTCTCCCTCTCCCTGTACATGGCTAAGTGGTAAGATTTTTAATAAGAATTTGTAATTGAAATACATCTATTCAAAGTCTCAGTATCAAAATTTGTTGCCCTTTTCCCCTCTATTTGACATTGGGAAAATCACTACCCCTTTCTAGACCTCAATTTGCTCCCTTGTAATTTGAAGGGAATGAACAGAGAGGGCAGAGGCAGGGAGGGATGTCTAATGTGAAAAAGACTGTATAACGTAGTGGAGAAGCTCAAGCTTGAGAACCAGGCAGCCCTGAGTTAGAAACCTGCCTCTGACACTCTGCTACTCAGGTGCTCTTGAGCAAGTTGCTTTCCCTTTCTGAGTCCCTGGCTCCTCATCTGTAAAATGGGAACAACAATTGGTGTGAGGATTGTTTATAGGTTGAATTGTACCACACAAAAGGAGATACTAAGTCCTAATCCCCGGTACCTGTGAAGGTGACCTTATTTGGGAATGGGGTTGGTGCTGCTGTAAGGTGTTAAGACGAAGGCATACTGGAGTAGGGGGGCCCCTAATCCAACATGACTGGTGTCCTTATAAGAAGAGGAGAAGACACACAGGGAGAATATAGTCATGTGATGATGGGGGCAGAGATGGGGGTGGAGCATCTACAGCCCAAGGAATGCCTGGGACTACCAGAAGCTGGAAGAGGTAAGGGAGGATCCTCCCCTAGAGGCTTCAGAGGGAACATGGCCCTGCCAACACCTTGATTTCAGACCTCTGGACTCCAAAACTGTGAGAGAATAAACCTCGGCTGAGTTAAGCCACTCATTTTGTGGTTGTTTGTCATGTCTACTCAGGCTCCTCTTGGCTGTGACAGTTTCTCAGACGTTCCTTGTTTTTGATAAACTTGGATTTTGTAGTGTCCTTCTGGTGGAATTCGTCTGATGATTTTCTCATGATTGCACTGGGGTTATGTATTTTGGGGAGGAAGACCAGAGGTAAAGTGACGTGCTAATCACATCATATCAAGGGTGCATACTATGAATATGATTTATGACTATGGTGCTGACCTTCATCACCTGGCTGAGACAGTGTTTGTCAGCTTTCTCTACCACAGAGAAAAAAGCTTATTCTCCCTTTTCCTACTGTGCTCTTTGGAAGGAAGTCACTATCTGCAGCCCACACTTAAGAGATGGGAAGTTATAATCCACATCCTTGAGGGTGAAATATCTACCAACCTTATTTAGAATTCTTCTGTATGGAAGATTGGTCTCTTCTTCTCTGTTTATTAATTTATTTAATTATTTTAATATGAATGTGGACTCGTGGATATTTATTCTACACTGTGGATTATGATCCAGCATTACTTTATGTTGTGGTTCAAGTTGTTCCAGCTTGGCCATGGGGGCTCTTTCAGTTGGCTCCTGAGTCCTTTTGAGATACCCCCATCACTGTGAGGTTTTTTCCTTCCCAAGAACTCCCTTATTTCTGGCACTGCAAGATGCTCCAGGGTCATCTTGTATATTTCCTGCCCCAGCCGTAGAATCAGCTCTGGATAAACCCTGGCTTTTTGAATTAGAGAATGGTATTAGAAATCACTGTGTGCTCATTGCTACTGGAGTGTCACAGCTTTTAGTCCCTCTTAGCTGACAGAGCAAGAAAATATACGTGTGTTTACTAACCAGCGTTTTTCTAAGTTGCTGTTGACCTTAGATTTGGTATTTCTTGGATCCCTCCTCTTTATATTCCTAATAGGAATAGATATTGTTGGGTCCAGACAAAAGGGTCCATCAGCAGGACAAGTCTATTAAAATGCACATGATGATTGAGTCTGAATGGGCTTTCTTTCTTTATCCTAATTATCCATGTTTGTCAAGTCTGTACCCTTATAGCCTCCCTAGCGTACCCCATAAGGTCCTACCTTGGGACTTAAACTTACATTGTTCATTTTACCTACCATGCCTGGCTGGCCCTTTACCTTCTATTTATCCAAATCTTCCCCATTTTTCTAGGTCCAACCTGGGTGGTTGCATGGGTGTGTTCCCATTATCATGATTCATCAAATTGTACATCTAGGATTTGCACAAATTTTTAAATGTTGGCTATACTTCAATAAAACGTTTACTTAAAAAGATACCTTTGATCTAGGTAGATGGCATCCATGAGTTTGCTCCCATGAGGTTGTAAGTAAACTTCATGATACTAAAAATAAAACTTATTCTTAGGCATCAGTTCAAATAGATTTGTCTTTAAGAAACCCCATCTCAAGCTGGTTTAAACAAGGACTTTATTATCTCAGGTTACAGGAAGTTCTGAGGTAGGTGGACCTCAGGCACAGCTCATTTGGTCGCCCAGTGATGGCACTGACGACCTAGGTCTGACTGTCTGCTCAGGCCCCCGGGCGCTGACTGGTCCTCAGTGCCAGCAGCCACATTGAAGCATCACTCCCAGACCTTCCCATACTCAGAGTGTCTCTTCCTGTGGCTCTCCCTAAAGAGCAAGGGAACCTTCTCAGCAGCTTCCCCCTCTCAAAAGAGTCTTCCCTTCACACCCCCTGAGTCAGAATTGAAAAAGGGAAGGGAAGGGTCTTGGTATCTTTGTGTCAGTAACAAATGCTGTCACTCCTCCTAAGGAAGGAAAACTCTTTCAGGCAGGTGAACATATGAGGCTCACATTCCAGGGATTTTCCTCCTAACCGCCCTCAACAGTTTATTTGTTGGCTCTTCTCTGCCATGTCTTCTGGTATTGCTGGAATCTGGTCTGAGTGGCCATCACCTTCTGGACCTGCTGGAGGAGGTGGGCAGTGAAGGGTCAAGCAGTACCCGTTATGAAGGAGGTTGCACGCCCCTGGTGCCCTGGTGGTTATTATGGACCAGGAAACAGCTTCAGCGCCCCAACCAGGGCTGCATTGTTGGTAAAATAGACCCTAGACCTGGGCTCCTGGCCCAGGATTTTAGAGGTGGGCTCCGGGCCACTGAAGTGTTCCTTCAAAGTATTTAACACAGTTCTAATTTTATATTTTTTGATGATTAATTGATTAATATCTTTCTCCATACTATTCTGTAAATTCCCCAAGACTAAGGAACATGCCATCTATTTTGCTCAGCTTTGTACATCCAGCATCCAGAATAGCATCTGGAACACACGGGAGTTCACCACTATTGCTTGAACCAGTGAATATGGTGGAAAGGGGTATAGGTTTTGAGATCAAACCAATATGGGTTCAGTGCCTAACCAAGGAGGACCTTTCAGTTTCTGGCTTTGACCAGGGCCATTTAACTTCTCTGAGCCTCCAAATCTCCATCTGTAAAACGAGGAGAACACTACCTACCCTTTAGGAGAGCTATGTGTTAAGCTCTCACACATGTCAGTGTGTCCCTTATTTTTCACTCCCCTGACCCCAAACACCCCACCAGACTGTTTCTTTATAAATCAAATGGGGACCAAAGGCTTATCTCATAGAATGGTTATGGAAATTAAATAAAGTAAAATTTGTGAAAGAAGGTGCTATGTAAAAGTTGGCGCTAAAATTACGAGGGCCATCATTTAAAGAGGCAGGTAGAAGAGTCCTGAAGTCTGTGTCTACCTCACAAGATTTCCCAAAATACACAAACCTTCTTACCCTGCAATTGATTTTGCTCTGTGTCATTTAAAGACCTCAGTGGCATTTTTGAGGGTAGATTATGCAAAGCTGTATTGACTTTTTAAAAAAAATTTTTATTAGTTATCTATTTTATACATATTAGTGTATACATGTCAATCCCAATCTCCCAATTCATCGCACCACCACCACCCCCGCCCCTCTGCTTTCCCCCCTTGGTGTCCATATGTTTGTTCTCTACATCTGTGTCTCTATTCCTGCCTTTGCAAACTGGTTCATCTGTACCATTTTTCTAGATTCCACATATATGTGTTAACATACAATATTTGTTTTTCTCTTTCTGACTTACTTCACTCTGTATGACAGTCTCTAGGTCCATCCACATCTCTACAAATGACCCAATTTCATTCCTTTTTATGGCTGAGTAATAGTCCATTGTATATATGTGCCACATGTTCTTTATCCATTTGTCTGTTGATGGGCATTTAGGTTGCTTCCATGACCTGGCTATTGTAAATAGTGCTGCAATGAACATTGGGGTGCATGTGTCTTTTTGAATTATGGTTTTCTCAGAGTGTATGCCCAGTAGTGGGATTGCTGGGTCATATGGTAATTCTATTTTTAGTTTTTTAAGGAACCTCCGTACTGTTCTCCATAGAGGCTGTTTCAATTTACATTCCCGCCAACAGTGTGAGAGGGTTCCCTTTTCTCCACACCTTCTTCAGCATTTGTTGTCTGTAGATTTTCTGACGATGCCCATTCTAACTGGTGTGAGGAGATACCTCATTGTAGTTTTGAAATTAGTGATGTTGAGCAGCTTTTCGTGTGCTTCTTGGCCATCTGTATGTCTTCTTTAGAGAAATGTCTATTTAGGTCTTTTGCCCTTTTTTTTTTTTTTTTTTTTTTTTGCGGTACGTGGGCCTCTCACTGTTGTGGCCTCTCCCAGTGGGGAGCACAGGCTCCGGACACGCAGGCTCAGTGGCCATGGCTCACGGGCCCAGCCACTCCGCGGCATGTGGGATCTTCCCAGACCGGGGCACGAACCCGTGTCCCCTGCATCGGCAGGCGGACTCTCAACCACTGCGCCACCAGGGAAGCCCTTTTGCCCATTTTTTGATTGGATTGTTTGTTTTTGTATTGACTATATTCTAAAAAAATTTTTGTATCCTTAATACTCTGACATTTGGTGCCTTGATCTTGGAGAGATTGCCCCTCCCAGGGCCACCTAATTCCTAAAAATAGCAAATGATTTCCCCAAGAGTGCACCTGTCATATACAAACCAACCAACCCAGAGCCCACACATACATCATCTCCTTTACCAAACTTGCACACAACAAGTCAGTATTCCTCCTGCCCTTAATCACCCTAGAGCCAGGTGCCAGACACCTAGAGACCACCCACACAGCCCAGAGCCTGCTGAAATTCTTCAAACTTCCCCATCCTAAGTTTACTCATTGTACCTACCCTGCCTGGCCCATCCCCTCTGGGCAAAACCCTAATAAACGCTCTGGGCCATGTTCTCTTCTCTTGCCTCTTCTGCCTCCTAACCTACCCTGGTGCTTCTCATGTGGCCCTGCATGGCATGGCATGGTGTACCTCTCGTTTCTAGGGACCCATGAGTATAAATTTCTTCCTCTGTGACAGTCTTGTCTGTGTCATACCTGACTGAAGCAAACCTGGGTACATTTTAACACAGAAACAGACCCCAGGACCGAAAGCTCTGGGTGGGGGTAGGTGGAATGGTGTGCGTATGTTGGAGGGAGGATAACAAAGAACCCCCTTCTCATCTTCTTAGAGGACATTCAGTGGCAGAGGCTACGTGGACAGTGGCCTCAGACCCTGGGAAGGGTTCATGAATTTCTTGCTGATGCACAGAAGACCATCTGTACTACTCAGAAATAAGTGGAAAAAATATTATTTAATACCCTCGAGACTTAACTGGAATCACATTTGCAGGAATTTCCAGTAAAAGGGTCAGAAAAGAAAACATTCTGTTGAGTATCTACATTGTGCTTGTGTCAGGGACACAACAGCCTCCCAAAGAAGGTACTATTTAGCCTCTTGTTACAAATGGTGAAACTGGGTCATGGAAGTCCGTTGCCCAGCTTGTAAGTGGTGAGGCTGGGACTGGGACACATGTGTGTTGCTCCAAGGCCTCCCTGACCCCATCCGCCTGTTGTCTCTAGACCAGAGTGACGTCATCAGACATGCACACAGGGACAAGGGAGCCTGAGGTCACCCCCGTCCTTTGGGCAGTGTGGGTGGAGAACAGAAGTAAAGAAGAGAAAGGAATAAAGAAGAGAAAACCCTATAATCCTATCATCCTACCACCCAGATATCTATGCATCTATATATCTAATGTGTGTGTACTTATAAAATTGGAAGTATACTGTTTATTATATACTACAAAACATATACATACACACACAAAAAAAAACAAATGGAGTTACACTATAATATAGGCATTTAACTACCTTTTGTTAGCAGCATTTTACACAGTTGGATGGTAGTATTATTTTGCATAAATCAGTACTTTTCAAGTTTGGCTGTGCTTCATAACAGCCTGAGGAGCTTAAACCTTTTTGTAAATTCCTGGGCTCTTTCCCACATGCTACTGTGTCAGGATTTCTAGGTTTGAACACTGCAATTTCACAAGCCTCCCTGGTGGTTCTGACATAGCCCAACCTGCTGTGACCCATTTGCAGAACCACTGGTGTCCGTGTGCCGTCATGAGCAGTAGGAAGTAGCAGAGGTCCCAGGACCACCTGCAGCACGTGGTGAGAACAGAGGAGCCAGGAAGGCCCCGCTGGCTGAGCTTCTGGCTTTCTCCTTGAGGGCATCACACAGTCAGCCTCCTGGAGCTGACACGGAAGAGAGAACTCCGGGAAAGAGGAAAGGTTTATCGAAATGAGTAAGTGCCGGGCTCTTCCTATGTGTGACCTCATTTTGATAACTCCTCACAGGACCTATAGTCCACACCCCACCCTGTTTCTCACCTTCCAACCAATACCACCACAGATGTCCTTCCCCCACCCCTTTTTATTCTGTGAGCATCTCTGATCATGTCTTCCATCCTCTTCAACTCTTTCCCAAGGGCTGGACCCTGCTGCTGTGTCAGGTCTGCTGAGGGGACAATGGCATCATGGCCGACTCCAGCTGAGTGGCTTCCTCACAGCCTCACAGATGCCCCTCAGATGTCAGCTCTAATCCTGTCCCTGGGGACTGAGCAAATCTCTAAGCCCTTGTGAGTAAACACATAGTCCCAGACCAGCAACAGTAATCTCACCTGGAAGTTTGTTAGAAATGCAGAATCTCGGGCTGAATCCAAACCTGCATGTTCACAAGATCACAAGGGATTCCTATACACACCGAAGCTCTGTTCTAAGGGGTTACATCTTCTAAAGAGCATAGCTGCTTCCGGTGCCCCACACTCAAGGGCCTGATTTGAGGGGTGAGATCAGAGGCTGCAAGTTCAGGCAAGCCACTGAGAGGCCCAGTAAGGGCACCCGGACCTCCAGCTCCATCACTGGATTGACCTGGAGATCCCCAAGTTTAAGGTGAGGAATCAAGCCATTCTGCAAGACGGTGTCAAGCCCCAGCACTTCCTGGAGGCCTCCAGCTGTGCTGGCTCATGCCCTTGGTGACACCTGGCTGCTATTGTTAGGGGAGAATAAGGACCAGCAGGGACAGTGGCACTGCAGATACTGACTAAAAAGGCAAGGCTCCTATCCGTATTTGGAATGACAGGCCAGATTCTGTTTTGGAAAGAAACAATGGCTCTTTTTTCACTGGATGTTACAGGATTTCAATGGCAGGAACCAGCCAGAGAGGCGAGGGGATGATTAAGAGACAAAATGCAAGGCATTGTGTGCACACCACACTTAGTCCAGCCCTGAAAGCATTATTGTAACAGCCTTTGTTCACATAGCCCCTGCCTGGGCCCTACCACCTTCCTCAGAAATACTGTAGGCCTTGGACATGCCGAGGTCTATTCAGCTCTTCTCCAGAAAATGGGGGTGAAGCCACAGCAAACTCTGATGGAGTCTTGGGAGGGGAAGTGGGGAGGGGGAGATGAAGGGGCAAAGGACATGTGGACAGAAGAAGGTGACAGTGAGGGTTGGTTAGGTCATAGACCACAGCAGATCAAGGAAGAGATGTTGGGAGCCAGATCAATTTATGTTGTACTGGGGTTTTGAGGAGAAGAGAGAAAGAAGAGGGCAGATGAGGGCAGGGAAGTGTCACCACTGGTTCACACCATGAGACAGGATATCAGAAAGCCCGAGTTCAAACCCCATACCCCTTAGGGCTACGTGACTTGGACATTTTGCGTGCCCTTTTTGAGTCTCATTTTCCTCATCTCTAAAGTGCAGATACTGACACGTGCCTCTTGAGGGGATGTGACAATGAAATTAAATGAAATGGAGCATGAGAAAGTATCTAGCATACTTGGCACAAAAATCATGAGTTCTAGTTCAGAAAGATGTTGCTTTCTGTTGCCTGTCAACTAATACACACCACCACCCCCAGCCCTGCCGGTTTCACCCTCTAAGAAAGTTTCAAGTTGTGATTCCCAAAAGCAGTGTGTGGGGAGGGCGCGAGGCAAGTCTGGTGGTAGTTAGAAGACTATGGCAATTATCCTAGTGGTAGTTAATTATGGTCCGAGCTACGGCGGGGCGTGTGGGAATGGAGAAAAGGCAGCGATTTTAAACAGGATCTGATGTCACCAAATTTGCATTTTAGAATAATCAGTTTCAAGCACTCTGAATGACTGGGCCTGTGTCTTCTCCCCTTGAATTGTTTTATTGTTTCACTTGAATTGTTTTACTGTTCAACCCCTGTTTCACTGATTCTTGCTCTCCCCTGATAATGAAGGACAGTTCCTTCCTCGCAGTTTCCAGAGAGTGTTGTTCAGGAACAGTTCTGTCCGCTGTCATACTGGGTCCTGGGTCAGCCCCGTCTTGGAGGGTGGCAAGGTGGACAATCTTCTTTCCGTGGTCATTATGGGACTCGCTTCCTCAGAGCCCTGGCCCGAAATGCTACGCAGAGTGAGCTTTCCTGTGAGGTCTTTCCAATTCCTCACGAGAGGTTTGTCTCAGCTCCACCTGGAGCCGCTGCTTCCTTCAAACAGGCTTGGTGTTGCAGCCGGGGCCCCTCGTCGTTCTGGTCATCCCTACCCAGGCCTTTGGCAATGTGAGGACTGGCAGTACCTCTTTCCCCATCTGTATTCTATTTTGACAGGGGGGGGCAAAGCAGCCCTGATGGGTTTAAACTGGAGTTGCTAAGGTGGCAAACACAGTGACGGATACCACAGGACTCCCAAGTTGCTCTCCTCTGAAGAACCAGGCCTGTGTTACTGGGCCGTGCTGGGCACCCAGCTCTTCCCCTTAGTGGGAGTTCACTCTCTCTCATGCCAAGAGCAGGCTCACCACCACCCCTCTCCTAGACAAACGCAGATGCTGCTGTGTCCCAGAGGTGGGCCCTGCTAGGGTTGACGCTGGGTGTCTAGTGCAGCTCTATGTTCAGATCCCATCCCTTCCTTTGACTTGGGGGATTACTCTCTGCTGAGGGACCTTCAACTCTTATTGGTCAGGGATGCTGAAATTCCCAGTCTCAGTGTTCTCCCCAGCTAGGTCAGAGCTACTCAGAGATGGATGAGCCAGGCAGGCATAAGGGGGTTCTGGGAGGCGCTGGCGCTGGGGGGCACTGAGGGGAGGTGCTGAGGGGTACTGCTGCCTCGTGTCCCCCTAGCTTTCTAGTGGAGGATGAGAAGGGGTTCCAGACTCCAGCTCGCTTTGACTTCTGGCATATACCCCCTGAAAGCTGCCTTTCTCCTGCTGACTTCTTGCTCTTTAATAAAGGAAATTCACCAGAGGTTTATATAATAGTATTCTAATGTACCCCAGATTATTTGGCTACTTGGCTAGTTTGAACTGTCAGTCAAATTCATCTCATTTGATGGCCTCACTAACTTCTTTATTTTGGGAGCAGAAGGTTGAGATAATTCAATAAATTATAGCTTCCCATGTTATAAATTTTAAAGATTGGGAATTTTTTTTTTTTTTTTTTTTTGGCTGCACACACGGCATGAGGGATCTTAATTCCCCGGCCAGGGATCGAATCAGCACCCCCTGCAATGGAAGCACAGAGTATTAACCACTGGACCACCAGGGAAGTCCCAAGGTTGGAAACTTTTAATAAAACTGACGGGCTTTCTCCATCTGGGGTAGACGTGCCTCATTAGTTTATTCATTCCACAGATTTCATAGTGCCTGCTTTTCATATCTGAACTCCTTTATTGAATGTGAGACTATGCACACGCACAATGTCCAGCACCACGATGTCCTTGAAGAAACCTCCTTTGTTTCCCCATGTGGGCTGGAGAATTCTTCTTACTGTGATGTCTTTTCCTTTACCCTAAACTCTGAGCCTCATAATAACCTAAAGAATAAAGCAAAGATTCACCTACTTATTCTCCTTTCTTCCCAAAGTGCCGATCTTGCCAAACTCTCTATTATTTATTCACAACTTCTTCCCAAAGCTAGTTACTCAAGCCACCTGACAGATAGGTAGGAAGAAGCCCACATGTTCATGGTCTTTTAGGGGATCACTCATCACAGTCTGATAACATTTATGGAAATGAATTGTTCTAGTCAGACAAGGCACAGTGATGCACTCAAGTTAAGTCAAGGAAAAAGAGGGTTATTATAAGGACAGATGTAGAAGGAACTGAACAACTGTCAGGATCCAAGATACCGCCGTGGATAGGTTTCTCCAAACTGTGTCCTCTCTCCCTCTTTCTTTCTCTCAGGCCTCTCTCCCCCCCTCCTCTCTCCATTTGCATTTCTCTGTACAACTACCCTATTGTCCTTTCTCTATCAGTCAACTTCCTCTGCTTACTCATGGGTCCTACTGTCTTATGGGCTTGAAAGTGTCCATTGTCACCTCTCCCATTTGAATCATATGAAATTTGGGTTTCAATTCCCACTAAATGACTCAGTCTCTTGTCCATAGTATGCTGACCAGTCTGTGGATGAGCCCCCATGGATTGGCGGTCTACCTTGGTCTAATCTGCTTTGGCCAGGAGGTGCTAGGCCACATGGGACCAAACGTTGGCCTGAGTATTAAAGGCTGTGCAGGACAGTGTCCTTCAGAAAAGACTGTGGGTGTGGTAGGCCCACTAAAGGGAGCCCAGGCCAGCATTATTCCTGCTATGGTGAGGATCTGAGCTTTTCTCTCTCCATTTCAAGCAAAGAAAGGTGGTCTCCAGGGCAGGTGGACTCTGAGGCAGGGAATTGCTGAGGGCACAAACTTCCCTCAGAAAAAGCCTGGTGATTTGTAAGTAAATGCCGCTATTCTTTAAAAAAAAAAAAAAACAATAAAAGAATGTGCTAAGGATATCCTGTTTTGTCTACTAAAAATGACCCTTTGTGGACTCTGTAATTGGGAGCAGGTAGAGAGGCAGGTCAAGAAGGGTTGTTTCTCCTTTAACTTTCACCCAACTTTGTCCAACGAGGACTATTTGGCTGGCTTTCCGTGGGCTAGTCACAAGAGAGAAGCAAATGTAGTTCTCCTCTATTTTATACCTAAGGAAGTTAGGAGGGGGTGTGTCTTGAGAAAGAGCTAATTGAATCTGGATGGGGAGCAAAGGAAAGATTGTTGGAGGTCAAAACAGGGGGTGCACAGAAAGAAAACACTTCCTTGGGAAGATCCTTCCCTGGGAAGGTGTGATCATCTTAGTCTCTGGAAAGAGGATCCCTCAGTCCTACCTGGTGGAGTTTAATCTGATTGGTTTGAATGTGGGAAGATGATGCTGAGCATGCTCAGCTCAGCTCCACACTCTTTCTCCTGGGCTCGGGCTGTCCCCAGGGTACAGAAGTTTTCTTCTGCTCCTTTATGTCTCCCCTGCACAGCTAACTCCCTGCTGTAGGAAAACCTGTCCTGGGTCAGTGCTTCCAGGAACCTGGTGGGTATATCAGGCAGGGTGACCTAAGTGCTGCAAGAAACAACTTCTGGAAATTTCTTAGCTTCGTCCTTTTCTAAGTCCTCAGAGTTCTTTCCATTCAGCTTGCAGATGGAGTTGGGGAGAGCATGAGAAATACTCATGGGAAGTTTTTATGGATCATGCTAAAAGGGAGCACATAAGGGTGTTGTTTTAATTTCCCTTCTGTCATCCTTTGTTTTATTTTATAATCTGTTCAAAGCTCTCATGGGAAGAGAGAGGCTATTTTTGGACCCCTCAACTCCAACATTTGGTGCAGGTCCTTGGAACATTGAGGAATAAAACATAGGACTTGAATAACAAATTGGGAAGGAATTGGACTCTAATTTTCCTCAAACCTTAAATCACAAGGGGAAGAGAATATGATTTGAGACCTTAAATCCTTTGGGCTTTAATATCTTTGGACTTTAACTTAATCATTGGCTTTAATCATTGAAATTTAATTTCTTCCCAGAAAATTCATGGTGAGAAGGGGTTGATACTCCAACTTGGAACATCTTGTATTTGGTATTTTATTGCTGGAGTATCTTACCGTCATTTAATTTCTTTGTAGAACATATAATGATCCATATTTAGAGTGACAATATAATTTATCACCCAAACTAGGATAGTTTTGAGAGAGAAAGGAGGCTCTATTAATAATTATGCTGGGACAACAGGCATAAACCTATACTGTTTGGATTGAACTGGGCTGTACAGTCACTCTAGCTATATTGGACAATGTGGAGGGACATCATTAGGAAAGATAAATGGAATAGGGAATTAATTTCCAGCAATGTAGAGATTTAATTAATGGAGATTTTCTGACTCATGTAGGAACCCTCTGGGGATCAATTCTAACTTGTCCACCAGTGGTCCCAGGAGGATCCACGAAGGAGCTGTACCAGTCAGGGGCCATCCAAGGGAAATAGGAACCACGGTAGATATTTCAGATAGAAGGGTCTCAGTGCAGGGAATTGGGTACACAGGTGCTGGACAGCTTAAATAGCAAAGAAGAATGGTAGCATAGAGATGAATAACTGCAGAAAGCAACTACCATCCCTCAGACTGGGGGAACAAAAGGAAGGACGTGGAGTTACTCCCACTGGCCCAGTGTAGCCCCATACTCCCCAAGATGTGTTCTTTTTTTACAATATCCTGCCCAGCTCCCTTTGGCAGACCCTACCTAACAAGAAACAACTGTCAAAGGAATTGGGAAATGCGGTTTGCAGAGTCCCCGCCCCAGCTTCAGCATCAAAAGTGGAGTGGAGGGTGGGCTTGGAGCTGAGAAACAGTAGGGACATAAAGGGCCCAGATGCTGTGGATGGCATTGGGGGAGTGTCTGATGAAAGAGGAGTAGAAAGGTCTTGATAGAACTTCTGGTGTCCTCATCGGAGGATCACCGCACCCCTGGTTGACCATAGGCTAAATAGTTAAAGCACAAAGGGGTTGAGAACAAACAATTGAAAGTCGGTGGTGGGTGATGCTTGTTCATTTCTGATGTTTCTTTTCATGTGGAGATGCCACATTTTCAACTTTTATTTGCTCTTCAGTCGCCCAAAGGGGAAGGAATGGCCTAATCTGCGTCAGGAATTTGGAGAGAATAAACTGGGCATGCTCAGCTCAGCCCTCCTCCTCTCTTGGATGCTGATGTTCTTCTCTGCCCCTTCTTCTGTAAATCTTACTATTTATTGACACCTGCTCTATCCCAGGCACTGTTCTGGTCCTGAGGATATAGCAGTGAACAAAATAGACAAAGATACTTGTCTCATGGGAGATGCAGGCAATAAGCAATAAACATAATCAATAAGTACATTATATAGTGTATTGGGAGGTGATAAATGCTGGTGCAAAGAAAAACACAGAACAGTGTGAGAGATCAGGGTTGCGGGGTTGGCAGCTGCAGTATTAAAGAATGTGGTCTGGGTAGGCTCACCTAGCAAGTGCATTGAGCAAATGAGGAGAGCCATTTGTCTGCCCACACTCAGAACCCTGTAAACACCAGAGCTTTTGAGGTGAATACTGGCCAGTCTGTTTCTCAGTCCACGCACCACTTGTCCCCAGTCCTGGACATGCCCTGAGCATCTTGTTTGAGTAGGACTATGGGCTGTGGCTCCCAGCAGAGACAGGTTTAATCACTAGGTTTACCTGTTGAGGTGTTGTCTTGGAGCAAAGCCTCAATCATAATTGCCTATAATTAGTGCTTTACCCAGCTTTGCAAACAGAGGCATGTGGTCCATTAGCCTACCCACCTCACCCTGCCTCAGGTTTGCAGCCAAGACAGCAGTATTAAAGCAATAGCTATTGCTATTGGCAAACAAATGTGCACACTGTTTTTCTTTAAGGCAGCAGTCCCCAAAGTGTGGTGCAGATCCTGGTGGGTGGAGAGAACCTTTCAGGGAGGGTCTGTGAGATTAAAACTATTTTCATAGTAGCACTAGAATGTTTTTTGCCTTTTTCATTTTCATTCCCTCATGTGTACAGTGGAATTTTCCAGAGGTTACATGGCATGGACTAGCACAACAGATTGAGTGCAGAAGCAGATTAAAATACTCCTTTTTTCCCTAACTACATATTTGTGTGAAGCCTGATCTTCTTTATATATTTCTATCAAAACAACATATTGCCACAGATTGAATGCAGAAGATCTGAAAATCCAGCTGTCTTCTATCAAGCGAAACTTAAAGAGATTTGCAAAAAGTTAAAACAAGTCACTCTTCTCGCTAAATATTTTTTTGAAGGGGGAAATACAGTTAACTTTCCACATAGGAGATATTTATGTTAATATGTAATGAGTTTATTATTGTTATTTATAAATGAATTCATAAGTAAATATTAAACATTTTCTCACTTTTAATTTTTAATGCAGTAAATATCTATGGGTATAATCCACATAAACAAGCATAAAGGGGTCCTGAGATCAAAAAGTTAAGAAAGGCTGCTCTCAAGGGCTTCAGTGTGATACCCCATTTACATGTTGTCACGGCCCCCAAAACATCCCTTCAGAGGCATCCTTCCTTGTTCTCAGACATCACATAAACTTGTGGCCATACTTCCCCACTTGACTTTCTTTTGGGTATCTACCTGCATGCAGAACTACTTTATACTAAGGTCTGTCTTCTTGGGTGGGGGCAGGACAGCATTTAGTTCAGAGTGGAGGGAAGAAATTAGAGTTGTCCTGGGTTTACCTAACAGATATCTGGAGAGTTGCGAGGTGATCAAGTTGGACTCTTAGAAGAACATTTGTCCTCAGGTTGGACCCAGGGCAACTGCACGGAGGTAAGCAAAGGGGGCCCACACATTTCCTGGCCATGGGGAACTTGGGCTCTAATGACCCGGCATGCTTTTGAGTGCTGGCTCCTCAGTACTGGCCCATTGAAGAGCTGCACCAGAACCCCCTGCACCAGAATCATCTGAGTTGCTTGCTGTACATACAGATTTCCAGGCTCTACCCAGAAACCAGTGAATCAGAATGCGGTTGGGGATCTCAAAATCTGTACTTTTTTTCTAACCCCTTGGGTGATTCTGTGATGCAGCCAGATTTGGGACCATTTGATCAGCCTTCTTAAACCCTGTCAAATCGTTATAGAGATGATTTACATGACTTTGGCCCCAAATATTTCTTCTAGCCCCCTCCTGCAGGCCCAAAGTACCTACTTTTTAGGAATTAGTTCTTTGGGGATAGGTAACACCACCTCAAATGTTCCCTATTTACATGAAATCCTATCTGGAGGAATGCTGATTCAGCTGTGATCTGGGAGTAACGTAGCAGGTGTATTATCTATCTGCTATACATGAGGGAGGAGAAAGGGCAGAATGGATGGAGACAAGAGGAGGAGACTCTTTGTAAGTACATGGGAGGCTAGGAGTAAAAACTTCGGGACTCAAGGACCCCTCAGTAGGCAACAAGAGAACAGAAGCTAGTTATTGATTTCTGCTGAACTGACACCCAAGGCTCTGTGGAGGAGCCAAGATATATTTCTGCAGATTCTGAAAAATCTTGGCATCAAATATTCCTATTACTGGATGCTAATGATACATGCTGGCTCGGATGCAGAGAAGGAACCCAGAAGGATCTTTCAGCCATCTCATCTCTGCTGTTTCTTGTAACTGAGACCCAATTGATCACCTCTCTCTTTCCAGTCTGGCTCCCTTCTCTGCGTGGCTTCCAGAATAATGGTCCTAAAAGGCTTTTAAAAAATACAGTCTTAGAAACTCTTTTTATTGTGCAATGTAGCACACATTCATAAAAGTGCACGAAACTTAAACATATCGCTTAATGAGTAATTAGAAAGTGAACACCCAGAGCAAGAAGTAGAACCCTGCCAGCCTCTTTTCTGCAGGCTCCCTCCTAAGCATTCTAAGCATTCTTTACTCATTAATTCTTTATTTCAAAGGGACCACCTCAAAGTTTTATCATTAGGTTATTTGGTACATAGCCTTTAGAGTTAGGAATTTCTTTTTATCTCAAGTTTTTGAAAACCTTTTATCATGCCTGAATGCCCAATAATTTTATCAAACATTTTCCTGTATCTATTACACTGATTTTTTTAATATTATAATCTATTAGTGTAATGAGTTATTTGAGTGGTTTTCTAATATTAAGTCAGCTTTGCATTCCTGGAATGAATACAACTTGGTCACATGCTTTAGTCTTTTTATATTTTGCTGGATTTGATTTGCTAACATTTTATTTGGAACTTTTTATTTTCATGACAGAAGTTCACTTGTAATTTTCCTTTTGGTAATATCTTTGTAGGGTTTTGGCATTAAGGCTTTTTTAGTCTCATAAATATTTTAAAAGTCACTCTTTCTGTAGTCTCCTGAAGACTGTATAAAATTGGAGTTGCTTTGTACTTCAGTGGTGGTAGAACTCACCAATGAAGGCATATTCTTTCTTTAGTAGTTATGATACTTACTACTCATATTTTCTGTTTCTTCTTCTGTCAGTTGTAGCAAGTTGTCCTGTTCATTTATATTTTCAGTTTATTTTAGTATAAGCTTGATCATAATATCTTTTTATTATCTCTTTATTGACTTTAGGACCTACAGTGATATCCTTAAAATAAATGATACTGCTTATTTGTGCCTTCCCTCTTTTTTTCTCCTTGCCAGTCTCACAAGAGGTTTATAATTTTTTTTTTCAAAAAACAGAAGTTTATCTTTTGAGCTTTTAAAATTATATGTTTGTTTTCTTTTTTCTTTTTTTGCCATGCTATGCACAGCTTGCCGGATCTTAGTTCCCAGACCAGGAATCGAACCCGCACACTTAGCAGTGAGAGCTCGGAGTCCTAACCACTGGACCACCAGGGAATTCCCATATGTTTGTTTTCTATTTCATTAATTTTACTCCTACTCTTATTATTTTCTTCCTTATATTTCCTCTGGGTCTATTTTGGTGAATTTTCCTAAGTTCATAAAATAGATGATTTATTCATTGACTTAAAGGAAAAGAAGAAAAATTCTTCTTTTTAGTGTTAGTTTGTCTGTATCCTGCACACTTGATATAATTTCATTATCATTCAGTACAATTATTTTCTACTTTCCATGTATTTTCTTCTTTGACCATAAGTTATTAAGAAATATATTTCCTAATTTCCAAACATATGGTAATTTTCTAGTTATACTCTTGCTCTTGAGCTCTAGCATAATTGCATTGTGATCAGATAAACCAGACTATATGAGCTCAATCTTTTGAAAGCTTTTTATTTTTTAATTAAAAAAATTTTTTAATTTTTGGCTGTGTTGGGTTTTTGTTGCTGCATGTGGGCTTTCTCTAATTGTGGTGAGCAGGGGCTACTCTTCGTTGTGGTGTGTGGGCTTCTAATTGCGGTGGCTTCTCCTGTTGCGGAGCACGGGCTCTAGAGTACAGGCTAAGTAGTTGTGGCACACGGGCTTAGTTGCCCCGCAGCATGTGGGATCTTCCCAGACCAGGGCTTGAACCTGCGTCCCCTACATTGGCAGGCAGATTCTTAACCTCTGTGCCACCAGGGAAGCCTCCTCAATCTTTTGAAAGTTTTGAAGCCTGTTTTATGGCCTGGCGTATGGTCAACTTTTGTAACTGCTTCACATGTGCTTGAAAAGACTGTTTACTCTGGGGTGGTAGGATAAAGTGACCTACGTGTGTTACTCATGTTGTTCCAGTTATGCAGATCATTCCTTATTTTTGCCTGCTTCAATTACTGGAATTAAGAGTGATAAAATTCCCCACTACAGCTGTGGATTTGTCTATTTGTTTTGTAGTTCTGACAACTTTTTGGAATACATACTTTGAGGCCATATTGTAAATGCATAGAAATTCAGAATTATTATATCATCTTACTGAACTAAAACATTTATCACTTGAAATGTCCCTGTTTAACTCTACTAGTGCTTTTTGCCTTAAAGTTTATTTCGTCTTTATTAATATAGTCTCACCAGCTTTCTTTTAGTACTGTTTCCATGGAATGCCTTTGTCCACTCTTTTGCTTCCAAACTTTCTGTGTCGTTGTGTTTTAGGCATGTCTTTTGCAAACAAAAGTCTAGTCTGACGATCTTTGATTATTAACTGGAGCATTTAATCTGCTTACATTATTACAGTTACTGATATATTTGGACAAAAAAAGTCCACCATTTTCCTATGTGCTTTCTATTTGTCCCAGCTGTTCATGTTCCTATATCTCTTTTTTCTTGCCTTCTTTTGGACTGCTAGAGTGATTTTATCATTTGTTTTTCTTCTCTTTTAGTTTCGAAGTTGTATACTTTATTTCTATTATTTTAGTGATTACAACATGGATTCTTGAAATTAAAACATTCATTCTTGGTGTATTAATGTCTAATGGTAATCTATATTCTACCCTCATTCCAGGTAATTCAAGGATTTTAAGCAATTTAACTATCTTTAGTTTCTTCTAGACTTACACATATACTATTTTTGTGTGTACGAATATGAATACTGAGTCACCTCTTTGGGACTTCTCAGGGGGTCCCTGAGCAGACTGAAAACCGTGAGACTACATGACCCAAGCCTCTGTCCACCTTAACATTCTATACGCGTGGAATTGCACTTTAAAAATGTTAACCAAGGGCTTCCTTGGTGGAGCAGTTGTTGAGAGTTCGCCTGCCGATGCACGGGACATGGGTTCGTGCCCCGGTCCGGGAAGATCCCACATGCTGCGGAGCGGCTAGGCCCGTGAGCCGTGGCCGCTGAGTCTGCGCGTCCGGAGCCTGTGCTGCGCAACGGGAGAGGCCACAACAGTGAGAGGCCCGTGTACCACAAAAATAAATAAATAAATAAATAAATAATAAAAATGTTAACCAAACCAGCCCTGTTGAGGATAATGCATTCTTAAAATGCAACTGCAGAGATATGAAGCATGTGTTTTCAGGTTTCCAAAAGCGAGGAGGTTGGCCCCTAAATAGGACCATCTCCTTTCAATCAAATACAGTTGAAAAGCTGCAGAAAACACTGGTAGATCTGCATATAAAATGAGGTATATTCAGATGATGATAAAAGAACTGTAGTTGCCAGTAGCCCTGTAGTTTACCCAAGATGATCCTAGAAGATCAGAACTGCTTTATTTCCTGCCAAAAATATTTTTGTTTTCCTGTTTCCCCAGCAGACCCAGGCTTGTGGTCCCTTTTGACGCTGTGGATGCAGAAGGAAGAGGCAAAGTCCTTTCTGTATATGGATGTACAGATTTGTCCAAATGAAATGAGGAAGCAAATTTAAGCTGCATGTTTGTTTGGTTGAGAAGGAATACATTTTTTCTCATCATTAATCACAAATTAAAGCCATTAAAAAGGTATTACCAGTTTCTGGGGGGGAAAAGTGGGAGATGTTGCTTGGCAAAATTAAACTTCCATTAAATTATGCTCAACACAAGCCCTGAAAGTAGAGAAGTTTTTACCATTTATATTTAATTTAGTTCAGTAAAGAAGAGACACATTTTCTCTAGCATGGCTAAATATATTAAACACACTTATTCTCGTTATCCTAAATTTTCACCTGTGCCTAAAGCTATGAGATAATACAACCACAGGTTTCTTTGACATCTGGATGTGGGAAGTAAGCACCTTTATTTTATATAGCTCCCTGCTGGCTTCTCTGCCCCAACTTGGGCATCCAAGGCTACAAACGGTGACATCACAACACTAAGCTGCTCACTTTCTCCAAGAGCTCAAACTGTATTTCCCAATTAGGAAATGATGTTTCTCTCACTTCATGGTGATAGAGGGGGAAGTTACAGCTTCTAAAGAGCAAATAACTCAGCTTTGAGTCATACAGTCATTGGTTCCCTGGGGAAGAAATTCCAGAAGCTCTGACTCTCTGGATGTAATTTAAGTCTTTACAATCTTAGAACCTGTATCTCTAAAGAACCCACAATACCTTCTGCTCCAGACTTATTTTGTTCCCATCCTACAGATGAGACAGTTGATGCTCAGAGACATTAAGTAATTTGTCCAAGGTCATAAGACTATGGAACAATTACCAGTGTTCCTCGATGTTTAAATCATGTTTCCTCAAGCTCAGAAAATACATGAGAATAAAGATTCTAGAATCCACACCAATATGAAGCAAGTTTCATTTTAATGGCAGCTTACCCTGCAGCAGCCGGTACCATCATCTTACTGATCTCCAGTCTTCACTGGGAATGGGAGACACAGCACCACAACAACTACAAAATCACATTCACAGTTTTTAAGGAGCACAAAGCCCCTCACTCAACTCTTTCCTTAACTTTCAGGGTCTATTGATAGGTGAGGTAGGCTTGTAATGTCTTTTGCAGACCAGAGCTTGACAGAGATTGAAAGCATCTGTCAAAAGAACCCAGGCCTCCCATTTTGCCATTTAGGACAGCCACCAGATTTTGCCATTAATAGGCTCCCATGCAGGCAGTTATTTTAGCAATGATTCTGTGGGTCTTCTGTGGCACATCTTGATTTAAAGTGAAATGTCAAAAAGCACTTCTCAACCACTCAAAGCTTCCAGGGTTTCTCACTTTTAACTGATTGGACAGAAAGGAAGGCAGCCTTCAAAACTGTTCTGTAGACATACAACTAGATTATTCGGTCTCTTCAAATTCAGAAAATAATTCGGAGAGGTGGTGACTGAGGAAACTGATTTCTGCCTAAGAAATACTTTCCCTAAGGTCAGATGGAATTGGAAAGAGAGTTTATGGGAAAAATGCCACTGTGACCTTAAATGTGAAATCTTTGGGTTGATACCATAATGAGGAATAGAGTGCTATTAAAATATATTGCAGATTTTAATAACTCCACTAGCAGTAGACCAAAAAAAAAAAAAGGCTTAAGCTCAGAATAATTCTGGGAAGGAGGGTTTTGCCAAGGAGATTTTAATGTCAAGAATGTATGTGAGGCTAAAAATAAGGAGCTCACGCGCATCCCAGAGCCGTGGGTGTGGATGTATATATAATCAAATTAAATTATTCCACTTCCACTTATGGAAAAATGTGATGGTAAAAGTTGACTAGAAAACATTTAGTCATATTTCACTTGGATTATGCTTATATATACCAAACTCCGGACTTGTCAAAATAAGCCTCACCAGTGCTTCCCAGCCAAGGTGTTAGATAGACAATGGGTGCAACATGCAAAAATGATAAAGATCTTACAGCAACATCATGCCTGGAAAAGCCACAGGAATTCAGCTCCCAACTAAAGAGAGAGAAGTGTCCCTGAGGTATGAGGAATGGAGCCCAGAGTGGCCTAAATGTAGAATGCAAAGGGAGGAGCCTTCAGAGAGCCGTAAAGCCATGTGTTGAGACCTAGGTCCCAACTCTCAGAGCCTGGAGGTCAGGGACCCATGACTTTTTGTACTATTTCTTTTCCTACCAGAGAAAGTACCCCTCAATTTCAACCTTGCTCTGGAGGGCCAGCATTTGTGTTCTTTCTACAAATCATTTGTTGATACAATGAGACTGTGAGATTGGCTGCTGCCAACACATCCATCTGCCAACCAAGGCCATCTGCAGAAGAGACGCAAAGCTTCAATGCCTGGAAGTGAATTTGTTGGCATTTCAAGACAAACATCTCTTTGGCTACAACTACTGAAACTTAAATCCAAAAATGGGAGGAAAATCTAGGCCCAGGTAAGACTTTTATTTACTTCTTAAACTGTAATTATAAGACACATGTACCATGCTTCTTTAGTCCCCTCTGCTTGCCCAAGCCTAGGCCTGGGCCAGTGAAGTCTCTGTCCATTGATTCTAGTGCTGACCAACGGACAGCTGGGAGTGGTGGGGAAAGAAGGGGCATCTTTCCTGGCTGGTGTGAATAGTATGTGACTTCATATTGGCTAAAACTTGCCAATGCAGGTGACACACACTCATTAGGGTGTTTTCCTTGTGCATCCCCCAAGTGATGAAAAGTGCAGCGTGGAGAAGTTGGCTCAGGCTTCGTGCACATGCCCAGGGTGCTGATGGGGACCCAGGAGAGCTGATGGGGCTCAGCCTAGCAATACCACTGCCTCAGGGTCTACATGAATTCTGGCTTGGACAGAATCTGCATCTCATGCCTCTCAGTTCTCTCCTGACATGTCGTTCTGGAATCCCGTGATCTTTGCTCCCTAGAGAAAGAACAGAGCAGAGAGGAAAAATAATTTGACCTGATGAAAAGGGAAGTGGGGATGTTAAGAGCTAACAGTTATGGAGAATGTATTAAGAATCAGACATTATGCTAAGCACTTTATATGTAATACCCCTCACCTTCCTACCCCACCACTCACAGCCCTCCTTCCTACTGGTCAGCACCAGAGCCCAATGGACAGAGACATCATTGGCCAAGAGGTAGGCACTGCTATTAGCCCCTTTTTACACGTGAGGAAACAGAGGTTCATGGAAGTTAAATAACTTTCCCTAGGTCACGTGTAGCTATGAATCAGCAATGGCAGCATCAAACCCAAGCCTGAAACCATTCTACGATTCTATCACGGAGACAAGAGGAAAGGGGAGGGGAGGGGAGGGGAGTGCGGCAACAAGTGAGAGGCCAGAGGCAAGGGGGGGCAGGGGATGGTAGCCATTCTAGTACTTATCAATGATTTTTAGGATCCCTGAGAAATGCTACCATCCATAATTCTAGAAGGACTTGAAAGATCTTGTCAATTGATGGAGGAGAGATCCATTGGAGGGCATCAAACCCAAACCTGAAACCATTCTACGATTCTATAACCTATAGATTTTTCCACCTACTCCCTGTAGCTTGTGCAGTAAAACAGCTGAAAAACAACAGACTGAGTAGATGTGGGAGGGATCTAATTTCAGCTCTGCAACTAATTATTCATATAATCTCAATAATGTCATGTAACCTTGTGAGCCTGAATTTATCTGTAAAATGATAATAATGCTTCATGTTCTGCTATCACCAAGGCATTGTATTGCGACAACTCATGTAGAGAAGCTTTGAACTAAAAAAAAAAGGTCTTCTATATGTGACCTGATTAGGATGGTTGCTATAAGAGGTGATGTGATATAGGAGAAAGCATGAGCCACGGATGAGGCTGGATTTGAATGGCTTCCTTTGCCATCTGGCAGCAGGAACCAACTTTCCTCCGTAACGCTTTGACTGACACATTTTTTACCCCAGACCTTGGCAATCTATTAAAACGGAGCAATTCAAACACAAAGACCACTAAACATTCTGGGCTCAGGTGGTGAAGCCTGGCATTGGCCCAGAATAGTGGTTCTGGGGCATGGAGGGGCAAAGCTTCCATTTGGGGGAATTTTTTAAATGCATGTTTATGTATTTGTGTGTGTTAGGGGAGGGTTCTGGTTTTCCTAGGGATACCGGTCCTCCTGCACGATGCGGGCGGTCCCACCCATGTCCCAGACATCCTTCAAATGTTATGTAGCAGAGAACCCTGTTTATAATGACCCCAATCTAGAAACCTAACTCTGTTTTATATATGAACACAATATTTTAAATAAATACTGAGTCTTCCAGAAGTGTAATTCCCTTGCAAATAGAGGCAAGATTACTTTGTTTAATTTGGAACTTTAGCAGGGTTTGCTCACCTGCTGGGAAAATAAAGTCACTGGCAGCAATACTGCTTAGTTTTCAGGTCTCCATGAAAAACACACCTGCATTGGTTTTCATTTGGAGCTATTACTACTTCATTGGGCTGTGCCCAAGTATTTCTATATTGAAATCTGTGTTATTTTATTATAAATTATTTTCTTTCTATTCCTCCTTTATATTATTGTATATTGATCCTTTAAGAATTATGTTAACTTGGGCTTCCCTGATGGTGCAGTGGTTGAGAGTCCGCCTGCCGATGCAGGGGACACGGGTTCGTGCCCCGGTCCGGGAAGATCCCACATGCCGCGGAGTGGCTGGGCCCGTGAGCCATGGCCGCTGAGCCTGCGCATCCAGAGCCTGTGCTCCGCAACGGGAGAGGCCACAACAGTGAGAGGCCCGCGTACCGCAAAAAAAAAAAAAAAAAAAAGAATTATGTTAACTAGATAGTTTTATGTATACATTTCATTTCAGGGTGGTAAAGGGGCATCACAAAATATTTGTTATAGGAAGGAGCGTTTGGGTCTGATTGGGCTGTTGACGCTGGTGACCTCCTTGTGGACAGCACTGCTCTGTGACTAAAGGGAGCCCAGTGCCTGGGAATATAGTCCCTGATTATGAAAGGCTATATTGGCTCTGAAACACATGTATAAGATATGTTTCCTAACTCAACATCCAGGGAATGTGCATCTGTGCTTCTGATTATCTGGGAAGGCAAGATAATCTTTGATCTACTTCAGAAGCTTCTGGGAAAGGATTTTGAGCCCTGGTGGGTGGCATATGCTCTATTCCCAGGTCTGCCTGCAGTGTTGTTTTGTGACTGTGTTCTGCTCGCTGAGTCACACTCTTTGTGGTCTGTTTGGCATTTTGCAGTTGCATTTTGGAAAGGTGAGCTGGACGGTTCTGGTGATTTGATATACTAGAAGAGCTAACATGAGAGCTATGCTCCCAGAGCTCCCAAGAGCCGCAAGAAGGGTAGGGAGGGGTAGTATTTGAGTTAAATAAAAAGGAAATGGTACAAATCCCTTTCCTTCTTGCATAACCTCATTCATTCATTCAACTAATATTAATTAAGCACCTAGTGTTCATGGACCCCCTAAGGCCTTGGTGATAACAGTGTAAGGAACACAAAAGCAAAAGTCATTGCTCTCATGGATTTCTTATGCCAGCAGGGGAGATAGACAATAAGCAGATCAATATCTATCCTATACTGTCAGGTAGAAGTAAAAATATGAAGGAAAATAAGGTAGGGTAAAGACTACAGGAGAGCTATTTAAGACTTATCAAGGAGGTCTTTCTGAAGAGGTGGTATTGTTGGAAAACAAGATGATGTGAGGGATAAGCCATGCCACCATCTGAAGGCAGAACATTTCAGGTGGGGGAAACAGTGCAAGGTATGAACAAGTTGACATTTTGAGGAAATAGCAAGAAAACCATTGTGACTGTTATAGAATAGGAAAGGGGAAGAGCAGGGGAATGGGGCTGGAGACTTGGCTGGGGGATAGATCACAGAGGCCATGTAAGACATGGGAAAAAGTAGGACTTTATTCCAATGTAATGGGAAGCTATGTGTGGGTTTGCAGGGTAGTGATAGTGTCTGATTTACATTTTTAAAAAGATCACATTGGCTGCTTTGAAGGGAAGGAATAAGAGAACATCAGCTGCAGTGTTCCAGGGAGAAGTTGGTGGGAGCTTAGACCAAGGAAATAATTGTATAGATGCTGAGAAATGGTTGGATTCGAGATCTCTTTTGTAGGTAAAGCCTCTAGGCCTTACTGATGGACTAGGTATGTGAGGTGGGAGAGAAATAGAATCATGACAGACAGATGATTCTTAGGTTTTTGGTGTGGACACTGGGTGAAAGATGCTGTCATTTACTGAACTGGGGGCAACAGGAGGAAGAGTTATCTTGCAGGAGGTAGGAGAGCATGAGACTTCTGGGTTTTCATGTCGAGTATGATAAGCTTATTAGAAATTATACACAGAGATTTCAAGTAGAAATCATAGATATAATTTCCAAGCAAAGGAAGTGTTCCAAAGAAGGACGAATCAAATGTTGCTTAGAAGTCAAGTAAGGTAAAGATTGAGAATTGATATTTTGCATTTTGTTGGTTGTGGTGACCCTGATAAGGATGCCTTTACTAGAGTAATAGGAAAGAAAGCTAACAGAAATAGACTCCAGAGAATGAGAGGTGAAAAGTGGAGGAGTTCTGCTAGAAAAGAGAGTGTTAAAGAGTGTCTGTTATGGGAGAGTTTATCGAGGGAGCTATTACAGTATGCTTGTGTGCATACGATCCAGGCAAGGGGGACATTTGTGGGGGGGAGGACATGACTGGAGAAGCAAATCTTGAGTTGGCAGGAAGGAATGGGATACAGGGCTCAAGTGAGCATTTTGGATTTAGAAAGAAGCAGAGACAGTTTATCCATAGTAATAGGAGAAAAGACAGATAGAGATGCAGGTAGGTCCATGGATGTGAAGGCAGAAGAATTAGGAAGTTCTATTCTGATAGAGTATTTTCTCAGTGAAATAAGAATCAGGGTCATTAACTGAGAGGGTGGAAGGGAGAGAAAATTTTGAAGGTTTGAGAATAACGAAGAATCTGACATATATTAGGTACTCTAGAAATACCTTTTTTTTTCCCTGAGATGAGGTGACTTTATGGGCATTAAGAGTAGAGAGAAAAGGGCTTCCCTGGTGGCACAGTGGTTGAGAGTCCGCCTGCCGATGCAGGGGACACGGGTTCGTGCCCCAGTCCGGGAAGATTCCACGTGCCGTGGAGCGGCTGGGCCCGTGAGCCATGGCCACTGAGCCTGCGTGTCCGGAGCCTGTGCTCTGCAACGGGACAGGCCACAACAGTGAGAGGTCCGCGTACCACAAAAAAAAAAAAAAAAAAAGGAGTAGAGAGAAAGGAAAAGGAAAGGGAAGACAACAGTAGGGTGGAGAGAAGATAAGGCATCCATTAGGGAAGGATTTATGGTGACCTTGACATTAAATATCCAGAAGAAATGGAATGCCACTTTTGTCTTCCTCTGGTTGATGGACTTCAGCCCTGGGGAGAGTGTGCCTTCAGGAGAGCAACTGGGTCAACTGGATGATGGTGAGCATCAGCTTCAGCCAGTTATGTCCTAATTGATTTTCTCCACATTACCCACCCCAGGGCTGTGGTGGACAACAATATTCATAAAGAGAGTGATTAGAAACCAAATGTCAGCCCTTGAAGGAGGCATAGATGGACTGATTAGCTCCACATATTCTTATCTAATCAGACAAAGGTAGAAGTGCCCATAGACAAATTTTTTAATTGTATGGGCTCTCTACCTACCAGGTTCTAGGTACAAATTTGCTTTTGGAATGTCCACACAGTTCTGCAACAAAAGGAGGGACGGGACATTGCTTACCAAGAATGATGACAATGCTATACTTGATGGCCTTGATTTTTGCCTTTGAGATGAGCCCTCGGTTGGAAATGGTGCACCGCTTTCCATCTGCAGGCACAAAAGGAGAATGGTAAAATAAATGCTGCTTGTCATGGGACCACTTCCATCTTCCTCACCTATGCCCAGGAAGACCCCCCTTGGACATTTTCCTAAAGATGGCTCTGGGCCGGATGCTGGAAACTGCTCAGTTTGCAGCTTAATATAAAATGCAAATGCATTGGGACATCCAGACTCTCTCAACAGGCTTGGCTGGATGCCCTGAATCAACTGAAGCTGGAATTAGCCATGTGACCACAGAGGGCGGTGCTGAGACACCTGTCTTGTCCCTTCAGCAACTTAGGGCAAAGCAGTTTGCCTAGAACTGTTACCCCAGACTAACGTACTCATTTAACTCAGAAACCCTACTCTCAAGAAAAGCTCAAGCGGGGCTATAATAAAAACCTGTCCCAAATAGGAGCCTGGTTATAACTTTAAGCCTATGTGGGTTGTTTGATAGTAAAACGTGTGAGGGTTAAATATAAGAATCCACTAGAATGTAAGCTTAATGGAGACAGAGACTTTGTGTTGTTTCTGCATCCTGTAAACTTAGTGAATGATTAATAAATATTTGTTGAACGAGTTAATATAAACCTCTCTCTAGTCAAGAAGTAGTGGGCTCAAGGGGCACAACTCTAGTGGTGGCCCAGGTCAGAGGCCCACCAGGGCACCTAAGTCAAATGGGGCAGGGCGGTTATACCCTAGAGGCCAACTACTGTGCTCGCTGGTCCTCACTACATCGTTCAGATTTCACATTTGAAGCGTATTTTTTTTTTAATCAGTTATACATATACATATGTTTCCATATCCCCTCCCTTTTGCGTCTCCCTCCCACCCTCCCTATCCCACTTGAAGCGTATTTAAATCCTCATGGAAACTGGTGTGAAATTTACCTTTGCACTATTTATTTTACCCCCTCTCCAATCCAATCCAGTCCAACCCACCAAGCATAGCACATCTGCTAAGAGCTAAGGACCGAACAAAATAGTCTAAAATAGAGTTCCTCTTCTCTAGGAACTTTCAATCCAGCAGGAAAGATCACACACTCCGCACACAGCTGTGTGAGATGAGAGCGACGAAAACCAAAAACCGACTATGAACAAAGAAGGAAGCCATCCCCCTACCGTTAGGCAGAGGAGGCCATGTGGCAGAGGCAGAGATTCCCAAGGCAGAGCTGGGGGTAGGGGCGTGGGATTGGGAAAGACTTGTGAAGCAGAGGGAAAGTCCTCAGCCAAGACACGGAAACAAGAAAATGTAGGAAGCGTTTGGACCTCGATGAGTCATCTCGCTTGGCTGGAGCCTGAGAGGACGCTGGATTTGAGAGTGGAGAGAAGAACTGAGGCCAAAGTGGGAAGACCTTAAATGTCTCCCTGAGGAGTTTGGGCTGAATTTCTGAGGCAGCTACAAGCCATCGAAGCTTCTGAGTGTTTTCACAGAGGGGACACTTACTCACTGGAGAGGACAAACTGTTAGCAGGAATCATAGGAATAAGGGGCTTTTTATGTGCAATGAACTGAAATGCTAATTAGGATTGATTTTTATTTCTTAATGTCTCCCCTGGAAGGCCACTCTTAGGCACCATTAGGGACTTCAAATCATTCTGTGCATTTCACAGCACCACAAAACATCAGTGGTGTAAGAAAGCAAATGCTTCAGAAGCATTTACAGCTGCGGTTCTCAAGTGAGGGCAATATTGCCCCCTGGGTTATATTTGGAAATGTCTGGACACATTTTTGATTGTCACAAATGGTTGGGGGTGGGTGCTACTGGCTTCTAGTGGGCAGAGGCCAGGATGCTGCTAAACGTCCTTCAGTACACAGAACAGCCCCTCACAAGAAAGAATTATCTAGTTCAAAACGCTGATAGTGACAAGGCTGAAAAGCCTTGATTTTCAAGGTGATATCTTGGGAAGGATACAGACTTTAGGGTCAAACCTGAATACACCCTCCAGCTCCACAACTTACTAGCGGTGTCACCTTATGCAAATTGCCTACTGTTTCTAGGCTCAGTTTCCCACTTTCAAAAATGAAGCATAGGGCCTCCCTGGTGGCGCAGTGGTTGAGAGTCCGCCTGCCGATGCAGGGGATACGGGTTCGTGCCCCGGTCTGGGAGGATCCCATATGCCGCGGAGCGGCTGGGCCCGTGAGCCGTGGCCGCTGGGCCTGCGCGTCCGGAGCCTGTGCTCCGCAACGGGAGAGGCCACAACAGTGAGAGGCCCGCATACCACAAAAAGAAAAAAAAAAAAAAAGAAGCATAAAACACCAAACTCACAGAGTTATTCTGATAATTAAAATAAAATAATGTATTCAAGATGCCAAGCCCCACACTGAGAATGTCAATTCCCTTATTAGTTGGGATGAATAGGTTTTAACGGTATTTCAGGAGGTATGAGCTGCCTTTTTGGAAGTGAACAGAAGGTATTACCATGTACATTTAGATAGGCTATTATACAATGTTATCTGTATATAGGAATTGTATACATCAAATAATTATCAGGGTGGGATTATAGCCATGGGAGGCAAGTAAAAGACAGCAGATCAGGGCTCCCCTGGTGGCCCAGTGGTTGAGAATCTGCCTGCTAATGCAGGGGACACGGGTTCGAGCCCTGGTCTGGGAAGACCCCACATGCCGCGGAGCAACTAGGCCCGTGAGCCACAACTACTGAGCCTGCGCGTCTGGAGCCTGTGCTCTGCAACAAGAGAGGCCGCGATAGTGAGAGGCCCGTGCACCGTGATGAAGAGTGGCCCCCGCTTGCCACAACTAGAGAAAGCCCTCGCACAGAAACGAAGACCCAACACAGGAAAAATAATTAATAAGCTCCTACCCCCAACATCTTCTTTAAAAAAAAAAAAAAAAAAGACAGCAGATCAAATTGTATCTTTTTGGGTTTCCCTGGTGGCGCATTGGTTAAGAATGCACCTGCCGGGCCTCCCTGGTGGCGCAGTGGTTGAGAGTCCGCCTGCCGATGCAGGGGATACGGGTTTGTGCCCCGGTCTGGGAGGATCCCATATGCCGCGGAGCGGCTGGGCCCGTGAGCCATGGCCGCTGGGCCTGCGCGTCCGGAGCCTGTGCTCCGCAACGGGAGAGGCCACAACAGTGAGAGGCCCGCATACCGCAAAAAGAAAAAAAAAAAAAAAAGAATGCACCTGCCAATGCAAGGGACACAGGTTCGAGCCCTGGTCTGGGAAGATCCCACATGCCGCAGAGCAACTAAGCCCGTGCACTACAGCTACTGAGCCTGTGCTCTAGAGCCCGTGAGCCACAACTACTGAAGCCCACATGCCTAGAGCCCGTGCTTCGCAACAAGAGAAGCCACCTGATGAGAAGCCCACGCACCGCAACGAAGAGTAGCCCCCGCTCACCGCAACTAGAGAAAGCCCACGCGCAGCAACAAAGACCCAATGCAGCCAAAAATAAAAAAATTAATAAAATTAATAAATTTATTTTTGAAAAATTGTATCTTTTCAAAGTATCTCCATTTGCTGGACTAACAGCTGGCTCCTAAACAGTATGGCTCTGAAGACTTTGTTGGTTTTTCAGACAACTTCTCAAGAATGACATTTGTGCTCTGAAATCTGCTTAAAATGGAAACTTGCAGTACTTTCTACAGAGCAAATGGGTGACAATATAATCAACTCCTGCCCTTCGATCTTCCAGTGAGATCAGTGAAAAGCATATTTAATCTGACCGCTCTAGGAAATGCAAAGCCTCCAGCTCCTAAAGATGGCTCTTCAAAGTGAGCTGAGCTATAAAATCCCAGTATTCTCCTTTATTGGGAGATGAAAGGATTATTTCTACTCAGGCCTTGGGGCTGAGCTGGAGCCAGAAAAGCAGTTAAATTCAGCTGTCACTGTGCATTAATAGGGGGTAGCCTAGAGGCGGTGGGTCGATTAGATTCAGGACTGAAAGCATCATGCTGCCTTAGGCTGTCTTAGTTCAAGGATGCCTGCCTAGTGGGGGCCCACGCTGGAGGGTTAGTCTCCAAGTGGCCAGTTCCTGCTCCTTACCTTCCCATGCTTCATGCCCCTTGCAGAGTCACTGGGAACCTATTTTTCTTGTGCGCTGAGCCCATGAACGGGGGGCAGTTGGTATCTAGGGATTTTAAGTGAAGCAGAATTTATTCCTGTTGGGTGGAGGGGACCGACAATGGGCCTACAATGAGTCCAGGTGATTTGTTTGTTAACAAGGAAGACTACCTGGTTAATATTTTAAAATAAATATTTTTTCATATGTTGGGAACTTTATGTACTTCAGGTTTATTTTAAAAATTAAACATTTTAACAGTTATGACTGATTGCCTGATTTCTAAAATTTTTAAACTTAAAATTCATTTTCAATTTCTGATCATTGATGACCTCTTTATCTACGAATATAACCTGAATGTTAACTATTTTTAGCATGTTATGTCTCATCTGCTTAGCTGCAGGACTTTGGCCACTTCCTTTTGTTTTTTATAGGAGGTCATAGCTAGATAGGAGGAGGTATGACTTAACTTACCTAACTCACAGCCTTTTCTGTTCCTCAGCGCCTCAGCTCAGGCAGAACCAGGAACCCTGACAGACCTAAAATAATTGTGGCAGAGACAGGTTAGCTATCCACCAAATCCTTTCTTTGCCCCCAGGGCACACAGAGAGACTACATTTCCCAGTCTCCCTTTCAGCAGGGGGTAGTCATATGACTAAGTTCTGCCTCTAGGAACATGGGAAGAATCCATATGTACCATTCCCAGGCCTGGCTCAGATAAACCCCCTGAGTAATCCTTCACTCTCTCTTCCCCCCTCCCCAGACTGCTGGATGCTGATGCTAAGCAATACCTTAGCAGCCATCTGTTAAGAGTGGCAGAATCTCCATCTGCTTGAGTTTCTGAATGGCTGTGTATCCATCCTTTTGACCTTTACTGTTAATTGAACAAGAAATAAACTTCTATTTTAAGGCTACTGTATTTGGGGGTTTCTCCTGTATAGCTGCTAGAGTTTCCTTAACTAAAGCAGAGATTGGTGCTTCATATGCAGCGCTGTCATAACACAAACCTAAAACATGTGGCATTGGCCTAGTGAGCAGGCAGCAGGTAATAAGGAAACTGACAGGGAAAGCTGGGACACTAGAGGTGCATTGGATAGAACTGTGATGCCACTATGATGCTTGGGAAGGCAGATTGTGTGCCTACTGAGACTGGACCCCCAGGGAGGGTACAAGAGTGGTGTGGAGTTAGGACTCTCCAGAGAAACAGAACCAATATGGTATATATATGTGGAAATTTGTAATAGAAATTGACTCATGCAGTTATGGAGGCTGAGAAATCCCATAATCTGCTGTCTGCAAGCTGGAGAACCAGGAAAGCTGGTGGTATAATTCAGCCCAAATCCAAAGGCATTCTCATGGGAGAAATACCAGGGGAGATGATGGTATAAGTCTAAGTACAAATGCTGGAGAAACAGGCAACCAATGGTGTAAATCTCTAAATCCTAGTCTGAAGCCCCAAGAACCAGAAATGCTGATGCATGAGAGCAGGACAAGATGGATGTCCCAGCTTGAGCAAATTTACACTTCCTTTGCCTTTTTATTCTATTCAAGCCTTCAGTGGATTGGATGATTCTCACTGGCACTGGTAAGGACAATCTTCTTTACTTAGTCTACAGATTCAAATGCTTCCAGGAATGCACTTCAGACACACCTAGAAATAATGTTTTGCCAGCTGTCTGTCTAGGGCAATCAAGTTGACACAAAATTAACTACCACAGTTGATAAACAGAATGTTAATAGTGTGTGTTGATTGCCACCAGCTGTGTTTAGCAAAGTATTAGAAAAAAGAGATGAACTCAGACAAGAGTTGGTTGGTTTATGAACAAAAATGAAAGGAAGTTAAAAGAATGTCCTAAAATTTGGGACCTTGTAGAGTTGCAAGGGTCAGTTGCTCCTAACCCCTTGTAGCACCAGCTATATACTTTGCGTGGCCGGGTACAAAATGAAAATGCGAATGTGTATACCTTCTGAGTGTGCAGGTCTTGTGCCGATGAAGCCTGAACCCAAATTCAGTTATTACAGTGAGGAGTTTAAACCAGCAATGAGGGGAAGATCAGACTAAGGATGTGGCCTCCCACCTATTGTTTCAGATGGCCTCAAGCTAGCTTCTATTCAGTTAGGGGAAAGGGATTGGATGAGGAAGCAAAGAAACAAGTCAGACCTGAGAATTATTTTCAGAAAGACTTTTTGAATATGATTGCTGGCATGTGAAACTGACTGGAAGCAAATAAATCAGAAGTCTACTAAGTTTTTTAGGAATGATATTGCCAGATGAACCATGAGGTTTATATCTTTGTCAATACTTAGAAATAACAGACTTCAAAATTTTTACCAGTCCTGTGAGTGGAAAATTGTATCTAATTGAAGTTTAAATGTGCACTTTCCTGATTTATCAGTGAGGTTGAGAATCTTATTTTTGGCTATTTCTCTTTTCCCTCCTGTGAAATGTCTGTTTGTGCCTTGCTCATTTTTCTTCTATTTATCTTTTAAAAAAATATATTTGATTGATTTTTAGGAGTTCTTCATATATTCTTCATACATTTTCCCAGATTATGTGTTGCAAATAGCTTCTCCCTCTTTTTGGCTTGACTTTTAAATATAAATAGAGTCAAATTTATCCATCAGTTTTTTGGTTTAGTGTACCTTGTATCTTGTATCTCATTTAAGAATTCCTTTATTCTAATGTCATAAAAATAACACCCTACATTTTCTTTAAAAATTTTTAAAAGTCTTACATTTCACATTTAAGTCTATAATTTCCTGGAATGTAATTTTGCCTAAGAATTGAGGTGAAGTTCCAATTTCATTTCTTTCCCTGTGATCTTCTGACATGTATCAGGTTCTCATATATGTGTAGGTCTATTTGGGGGTTGTTTTATTTTCCATTTTTTCTATTGAATTGTGTCAATACCATACTCTATTAATCATTCTAACTTTATGATAAATCAATATTTGGTACAGTAAACTTCTACTACCTTGTTCTACTTCTCCAGAACTGTCTTCATGGCTTTTTCTTGGCTCTTGAAATTTCCATGTTTTTTTTTTTTTTTTTTTTTTTGCGGTACGCGGGCCTCTCACTGCCGTGGCCTCTCCCATTGCGGAGCACAGGCTCCGGACGCGCAGGCTCAGCGGCCATGGCTCACGGGCCCAGCTGCTCCACAGCATGTGGGATCTTCCCGGACCGGGGCCCGAACCCGTGTCCCCTGCATCGGCAGGCGGACTCTCAACCACTGCGCCACGAGGGAAGCCCTCCATGTATGTTTTTAAATTGGCTTGTCAAGCTCAATAAAATGTCCCATTTCAGTTTTGATTGGAACTGCATTAATCTGTAGATCATTTGAGGAGAATTGACATCTTTATGGTACTGAATCTTACTATCCACGAACATGCTATAAGTGTCATTTATTTATATATGTATATATTTTTCATAAAGTTCTTTATGTCTTTTGCTGAAGGTGTTGATTGCAGAGAAGCCATTTTACTCTCATGTACTGATGAAGAAAGGTACTTAATGGGCTTATTTCACGTTCATTTAGTTAGAGGTGAACAGGACTCTAACCCAGTTCCTAATCCGAAGATTTTTCTTCACCTCGTTCTGCCCCATTTAATTGGAAACATGTACTTTGGATATAGCATGGATCACATCACATCTTCCAAGTCATAATGGACAGACTCAGTTATATCAGATATCTTATACTTCATCTATTTCATGGGTGCACCTCCCCCATCTCCTGCCCCCATGCGATAAATGTTCTGTTTTATAGGAGTAAACACCCCTGGGCATCAAGAGCAAGCTTATTTATGAAAGATAACCTACGGGATTGGAAACCTCATATTCTCTACCTCTCTCCTTCCACGCACTTGTTTTTGGGAAAGTCTGTAGATCATTTATTAAATAGTTCTTTCTTTTCCTTTCTGTCAGCCTTTGAGGGGGAGAAATAGGCATACTTGCCAGAAAGAAGAGTGATTCTTAAACTTGAATTTTGCAGCCCGTGTTTACAAAGTGAGCTTCTGTTCCCACTAATCATTGCTTATGTCCCCTCATTGATGAGCAGTAATCCTGGGGTACTAACACCACTGGAGATCCTACTTACCAGCCAACTCCAGAGCTACGTGGCTGTAATGACAGATAGAAAACCAAGTGAGTTCTGCTTATGAATAAGATATAGAGAGTATACAGGCTTTTGAAACCACCATCTGCCTGCTCCTCATTCCAGAAAGGGGTCAGTGATGCTGATATAAAGATACAGACAACTAAAAAATAGGTGTGATGGACATATAAACTTGTATTAAAGAATAAAAACTGACTGTAGCCATTTCCACCTTTGGGGAGGAGTAATGGCGTACTGTGTATCAGTGGGAAAATGGATCTCTATGTGGCTTTGTAATATCTCAGGGACTAGAGGATGGGGGAACCCAAGAGTGCAGGGACTGGAAAATCGAGTAGCAGGGAGATATAGGGCACTCTGGAGAGAGACAGGGGCCCAACCACAGTGGTGAAAGGCCTGCTGAGAAAAAAGGGGTGGGGGATACCCCGGGTGGTGGGGTAGCTGACAGAAACTTTTCATCACCTCAAACCTAAGGAAAATAAGGTGACTTCCACGGTTCATTGGACCAGGATCAGAGGGAACAGAAGAGCTGTTGGAGGTGAGCCAGTGGGGTAAGAACTCAGAGGGACAGGGAGAGAGGACACAGCAGTCTCCTGGGACTGGCAGAAATCACAGGACAAAGGTTGAAAGCAATCTGATTTAAATCTGAAAGTACAGGAAGACCTCAGCCTACTTAAACAAAATTAGGTCACCTTTTAGATTTTTACATATATCAAAACAAAACACTTTGGGAGATGACTCTGGAATAGTGCTCTGAAGGCCAAGCACAGCAGGGAGGCTGGTGAAAGACAGCCATGCCAACAACCCTATTTGGGTTTTTTAATTAAAAAAATGGTTTGTTTGGTTTTTTGTAGTTTGAGCTCTTTTTTCAGTCATTCACCACCTTCCTTTCTGTCATGTCCTTCTTTCTGAGAGGGAGCTTGATGTAGAGGAGAAAACATAGGCTTTCTAGCCAATCATATGTGCATTTGAATCCTGCTGTGTCATGCGCTACCTATGAAAACAAGCAAATTGCTTTACCCTCGGGCCTGTCTTCCATGTGCAAAAGACAGATGATAATATCACCTTTCAGGGTTCTGTAAGGATTCAGGGAGGTAAAGTATGGAAAGGACCCAGAAGTGGCTGACAGTAAGTGCTCTGTCTGTCCCTCTGTCTTGTCAGTCTGTGTTGACAGACTGAACAAACAAATGGATGGTGGCCAGATCATATTTAAGATGGAACTCTGACCCACACTCTGCAGCAACCAGCCCAGGAAACCAACCCATTATCTACAGTAACCAGACCAGGAAGCCAACCTGCTATGTGCAACTCAGACTTGGAGGAAGTCAGACCACTGTCTCTATCTCACAGTCCATAAGCCAAATAAGAATACCTGTAACAGTCTACCCCAAATAGCCAAGACTTGATAAATGACTGACAGCTTCTTTAATATTTGCCCCTATTTTTTACTTAAAGCCATCCTGAGAAAGCCAAATACACACCCTCTAACCCATCACACAGGATGCCATGCTTCTAGTCAGCACACTTACAGCTTCCACATGCCAACAGCCACCAATCAGGACGTACTGGAGGCTTTCTCACTCCACTGCCTGCTTTTGTATTTCTGCCAAGAGACAAGTGATGGTGGCTGACTCTCTTGCTATAGCAAGCTTTGAAAAAATAGCTTTTGTCTATTCTCATTTGGTTGGTCTTTGTTTTTTTCCACCATCTCTTTTTTTTCCTGGCTCTTCCCCTGTTATGGACTGAATGTTTGTGTCCCCACAAAATTCATAGGTTGAAGCCCTAACCCCCAATGTGATGGTATTTGGAGATGGGGCCTTTGGGAAATAGAGTTAGATGAGATCACGAGAGCAGGAACCCTATGATGGGATTAGTGCCCTTATAAGAAGAGACATTAGAAAGATTTCTCTGTCTCTCTCCTCTCTGCCATGTGAGGAGATAGCAAGAAGGCAGCAGTGGACATCTGCAATCCAAGAAGAGAGCTCTTACCAGGAATAGAACTGACTGGTGCCTTGATCTTAGGTTTCGAGTCTCTAAAACTGTGATAAAATAAATTTGTTGTTTAAGCCACTCACTGTGGTATATTGTTGTGGCACCTGAGCATACTAAAACATCCTCCTTTTCCCTATGCATCCTTCCAACCCAAAGCTCTGGACCTTCCAAAGCCTTCTGGTCCCACTACACTTGATCTGTTCACCATCACACTAGGGTCATGCACTCTGTTAAGTGACAACTCACTTGAAAAGCTCCCCAGGCAATGCAATGATATATCTATATATCTATACAGATATGTATAATTTAAAAATTAATATGATTTCCATTTGTAAAAGATAGATGATAATTTTTGCAAAATGAATATATGTATACAGTCTCAGCATTGGACCTCTCATTGTCCAAGCACACAAAAAAAAGAAGAAAATAAAAATCAACTAAGATTCTACCACTCAGAGATAATCACTATAACATTTAGTACTTGTCCTCCCTGACATTTTCTATCTATCTATCCATCCAGCTATCATCTATCTGTACATGAACTTATACTATTGTATATTATATATTCACACATTTATAAAGGCAACACCATACAGCTTTCTCCTTCTTAATCTAATACATCATAAACATCTTTCTAAGGCACTAAGTATACTATACAATAATTTTTAGAGCTGTAATATTTCATTGTATGGCTGTATAATTAATGTACTTAATCCCTCATTGTAGGATGTTCATACCTTTTTCAATTTTTCCTGATTATAAACAACAATTTGTATATTTTCTTTTCTTTCCCTTAATCAGAAGTTTATTTCCTTATAGCATATAAGGTAGCAATCATGTGTATTTTTTTTATTTATTTACCTATCCATCTATTTCCAAATAGTTGGTTAGTTTTCTCAACAACACTAATTTTCAAACAATCTCTATTTTCCTATCAGTCTGAACTACTTCATCATACCCTAAATACCTTAGGTTTCCTTTAGAGTTTCTGTCCTGTTCTATTCCCCCTTTCATGTAATTCTGTGATTGTTCAACAACTATTTGGTGTATTTCTTTGATATCTGAGGATAGGAAGGATGCCTTCATCCATCTTTTTTTTTGAAGGATGCCTTCATCCATCTTTTCAGGGCCCACATCTGGGCCCTGATATAAAAGAGCAGGCTTGTTATAACCAGAAAACCCAAGCTCATATTTGCTAGAGGAAAATCTGTACAGAAGCAAAATTAGCTAAGAGTTGGGTAATGCAGATGAGAGACTTACCTGAGCAGCTGGAAATCACTGTCTCATGGTCTTTGCTTTTGACCCAAATCGTTCTGATCACAATGGCATAGATGACACTGCGGAAAGGACCAAAGATACTATTAAAATGTCTGGTGGGTCCATACTGTGAAGACCACCCCCAGTTTCCTGAGTGTGAGGTGTGGAGTCAGGGGTCTCTCAACCATGGTCTGCCCACCTCTGTAGAATCACAGTAGATGGCAGCTACTTCTTTTTTTTAAGCCAGGAGGCTTGGACCTGGTGAAGTTAACTGATTTCTCCAAGATAACTCATGTGGTCAGAGGTATAGCTTAGGTTGGAATCCAAACACAGGGTTTGGGGTCAGAAAGATTTAGATTTGTAACCAGCTCTACTACTTGCTGGTTATATGACCTTGATTTTAGACAGGCTTTCATGTGCCTCCATGATTCCCACCTCGAGTGTTCACATCACTGTGTCATCCTCTCCCCTTGAGTGTGGCTGGACCTGTGACTTGCTTCTAATCAGTGCATTGGGGTGAAAGTGATGGGATGTCTGTGATTATATAATTGTGTAGCACCTGTCTTGCTAGTATCTCTCTGTATTCCTAGCTTTGAAAAAGCAACTTGCTGTGAGTCCTACAGCCCCAGGAGATCAATTCCGCCAGGAGCCCAGGGGAGCTTGGAGGAAGATACTTCCTCAGTTGAGCCTCTGATGACACCCCAGCCTTGGCAGACACCTTGATGGCTGCCTTGCCTAAGCAGAGGACCCAGTTAACTGTCCAGACTCCTGACCCACAGAAACTGTGAGATAATAAGTGTATGTTTTAAGTCACCAGGTTCATGATAATGTTATCCAACAATACATAACTAATACACTGAGCAAAATAGGCGGAATGTTTGTGTCCCTCTCCTCTCCCAATTTACATGTTGAAATCCTAATGCCCAATGTGATGGTATAAGGAGGTGAGGCCTTTGGGAGGTGCTTAGATCATAAGGAGGGTGAAGTCCTCATGAATGGGATTAGTGCCTTTATAAGAGGAGACCCCACAGAACTTTCTTGACCTTTCTGCCATGTGAGGCTACAAGGAGATGTCTGCAACCTGGAGGACAGCCCTCACCCAAATGTACTGGCAACTTGATCTCAGACTTCCAGCCTCCAGAACTGTGAGAAATACAGTTGTGTTGTTTAGAAGTCACCTACTCTGTGATATTTTGTTATAGCAGCCCGAACCCACTAAGACACTGGGCCTCAGTTGAGACTGTCAAATCGAGGTAGTAATACAAACCTCTTAAGAGGTTTATAGGGATCAAATGTGACAACATTTAAAGTGCTATGCACAGGGCTTGAAAATTAGCAGAGGCTCAATAAATGCCATTTTCTTTCCTCTCTTTCTTCCCCAATTTTCACATAATATCACACCTACTTTTACGAGATATAATCTGTACCTGAAAGGAAAAAAAAGTGTTAATGACTCAAAAGCATTAACAAATTTTGTATCCTTTGTTCCCTTTGATAAATATAAATATGCATGCCTTTCTTTAATTAGTTATTTGACATTTCTAATTTATTAAGAACCTTGACTAAAAACTTTGAGACAAAGCACTTCTTCATTTTAAAACTGCACTAACTTCCCCCTTGAGAATCACTTGGATGAAAAAAAATCAGAGTTCTAGTTTGCAGTAGCTGACAAAGCACTAATTGCTTTTAATGATCTTTAGAATATACCTTAATTAATGGCTGTGGTAAAACCCTCCTTATTGATTTTCCCCTGCTCAGAGAACCCCTCTGAGTGTTCCAGGAAAGCTCGGGGCCTTTTTGGAGCATCCTCACTCCTTCTCATATACCTGCCCAGGGACTTTTCTGGAAATTGTTTGTCTACATTAAAGAAAAACTGAGAAAGAAAACTGCTAATGAGTCTATTCTTTACCCTAAGTTGAATATTTATTAGAGCAGGGAAACTTTTTCCCAGGTAAATGAAATACAAGGAAAAGTTACAACCACCATCAAGCATTAATTGTGTACTACAATTGCAACCCCAGGGCTTAATTGATCAATAATTCAAATATTTATTGACCATCAACCATATGTACAATGGAAAATTAAGAAAGATTTTATGTGTTAGGGGTTTGGGCTTTAGTTACCCCCACCTCGTCTCCTTAGGATCAGTCAGGCAGGTGGAAAGCCAGTACCAGCTTTACTGTTAGCCAGGAAAACTAATAAGTAAGATGCCTCTTTAGCTTATTCCCCAAATCCAGCCACTTCTCAGGGTGTAACAGTCATGCATCAGAGAGCACTCTGAATACATTCATTTCCTTCTTCTTGCTGATTTCTTTCATCTAATTAATCAACAAGTTCTATGGACTGTCCTTCAAAATGTCTCCATCACCTGTACCTTCCTCTCCATTCCTGCTCTTAACTATCACTTTGGACCCTTTTGATCTCTTTTTGTTTAATATTGATATTTTGATGATTTTTTTATTGTGGTAAAATAAACATAACATAAAATTTACCATTTAATCCATTTTTAAGTGTATAGTTCAGTGGCGTTAAGTACACTGACATTGCTGTGCAACTATCACCATCATCCGTCTCCAGAACTTTCTCATCTTCCGCAACTGAAACTCTGTACCCATTAAACACAGAAGTGTGTATTACTTCACAAATTAATGTGTCATCCTTATGCAGGGGCCATACTAATCTTCTCTGTATCATTCTCATTTTAGTATACATGCTGCCAAAGCAAGCACCCCTTATAATCTCTTGCCTGATTATTTGCCATAGTCTTCTAAACACCTCCACTCTGCTAGCATCTTGAATGCCCATACCTCCCGCCATCAGAACTGGAGCTCTGGGACAGAGCATCATTCCCTGGCTTAAAAACCCTCCAGTGCCTCCACTTGCCTATTAGATGGTGTCCAGTCTCTCAAGCAGGGCATCCAAAGTCTCCCACAATCTGTCTCTGCTTCCTTCATCTCTATCATTATCATCCTGCCTCCCTCCCTCCCCACTGTCTCTCAACACATTTTTTTCCATGTGGGCAACAGGAGAAACCAATTAAACTAACCCCGATTCCATGCTTAATATGTGGTTGACTTTGGGTGAATGTGAGATCCAAGGTCTTCCATTTCTCTGTGTCTGCTTTCCTTTCTTCCTGAAAATACATTTTTTTTTTTAGCCCATTCTCTATATATCACTTTGCTGTGAAACCTTTCTGAGCTGCCTCTGTTCCTCAGTGACAGTTAGCTCCCCCTTCCTTGGGGCTTCCATGCTGGTGTCACACTAGGCACGCTGAATTTTGTCTATGACAGTTGTATCTTAAAGATCACGCAGACCTAGAAATAGCCCATTCTCAGAAACAGAGCTGAGGAATAGCACCTCCATTCTTTTGGGTCAGCTTCTTCCATGTCTTTTCTTTATCTCCACTCCCTCAGCAGGTGTAGCTTTACTTCAAGTTTCTTAGAAATCTGAAAACCTAAGGGTCACTGAGATTGAGTAAAATACCTCTTCCCTGCAACTGGCTGGTTTATTTCTTGATTTTATGGAAGACAGTCCAGACACAGACCCGTTTTCCTTCATTACCTTCATGAAGGCAGCTCCTGGCAGTGGGAGAGTGCGGGAGTCCAAGCCAGAGGAAGACCTTTCAAGTGGCATTAAGTACTTAAGATGATGCCTGAGGCCAGTTCCTGAGTCTTGCTTCTGGATTGTGTATGAGGAGTGTCAGAAAACAGAACAAAAATTCTCTCTGTCCTCAAGACACGTGGAGAGCATTCCACTGAGACCAAAAGTGCCTCTTTCACAAACGCTGCAGGACTCAGCACAGGCCTGGGGACTTGAAGGATGCCCATCACAGTCTTGGAGCCACAGGCTCCATCTCTGCCTCCACCTTTGCCTCATTTTGGGGCCTGAGGATGATGTCCAGTTGTGCTCTGAAGTTCTCATTAGAGACCAAGCATAGGGAGGGGGTGTAGGGGGAGCTGATGCTTCACTTAGCACGGTCCTTTTTACTCTTCTCCTAGCAGGGGCTTAAGGATGCTCCCTGACCAAAAGTGTCTCTCCCTTTTATTAGTTAATTTCATTAATACTAATGCTATGAAGATAAAATATAGGGAGATACAAGAGTATATAATAGAAGGCTTGGCTTGTTCTGGGGGTCATGGAAGCCTTCCCAGAGGAGGTGAAATCTCAGCTAAGATCTGAAGGATAAAATTGATTTTTTAAATGCAAAAGAGGATGATCATTCAGGCAGAGGGAACAGCATGTGCAAAGTCGCTGAAACAGGAGGGATCATGCGCACTTGAAGAACTTAGAGAAGACCAGCATGGCTGAAGCATGGTGAATAAGGCAGCTTGTGTGCCTTAAGATAAGGATGGAGAGTGAGGCAAGAACCAAAGCACACATGGCCTTTAGTGCAGGGTTAGAGGTCTTGGACTTTATCCTCAAACAATGGAAATCCACTGAATGGCTCTAAACAGGAAAGTAAAATGATTGATTAACATGTTTTTTCAAAGATCAGACATTGTTCAGTGTGTATAATTTGTTTCTATACATGTGTATATGCTGGTAAATGAATTGAACAGTCCTGGAAGGGTATATAGCAGGGGCCCCCAACCCCCTGGCCGCAGACCGGTAGTGGTGCATGGCCTGTTAGGAGCCAGGCCGCACAGTAGGAGGTGAGCGGCAGGTGAGGGAGTGAAGCTTCATCTGCCACTCCCCATCACTCGCAATTCTGCCCAAACCAGCCCCTCCCTCCCCATTCCCCCATCCCTCCCACCCCCACCCGTGGAAAAATTGCCTTCCACAAAACTGGTGCCTGGTACCAAAAAGGTTGGGGACCACTGATATGTAAGAAATTCTTAACAGTGCTACTTCTGAGGAGGGGGACAGGGCAGAAGTGGAAGGAAGATTTTTATTTTTCATTTCATACTCTTTCATTGCTTAGAATGGGGAAATCTTCCCAAAAGCTCTTCAGAGAGCTCACATTTCATTGGCTAGAATTGGATGACGTGGCCGTTCCTGAACCATTCACATGCTGAGGGGAGGGGTTGCCATTGAGTGGCTTAGAGTGGAATGGATATGGGAAATTCAAACACAAGCATCTACCATAACCTGTCAGGCTAGTGATAATGGCTTTTTCAAAAGACCTAACTCTTGCCAACCCTCAGGTAAAAATATATAGGATGTCACTTCCTTGACTGATGCGATGGGTCATCCGACCTTGGCCTTGGACTTCATGTCATGGACAGTGCTGGCTAGGATCTTGGGCCCTTTTACCCACCATGGCCTTGTAGTCCATAGAACTGTACTGACCTCAGCTTGGGGCTTTCCCACAGTCTGTTCCCCTTTCTCCAAGCAAAATAAGATGGATTTTTTTCGTGTAACATAAATCAGTGCTCCATGACAAACGTGCTTTCTTCCTCTTATCCTTTGCAGTTGTCGGCTCTGGATCTTTTAAGCCTCTACCTTTGTCTCACAGAGTAAAAATGATAGGAGAATGAGAAATCAATTAGGTAGCAAGAAAATAACCATAGCTAAAGTAAAGCAATTACACCAGGGCTAAGAACCTTTTCCAGCAACAGTTAGACAGTTGTGTCAAGTAAATTTCGAAACAACAGGAGTTGTGTGGACCCAGAAAAACAGTGTATTGCCTTTATTGTCAGTCACTGTGGTTTCAAGTCTTGGCAGCCTGATTTAATTAATGACAGAACAGCTAAATCTTTATCCATACACAGCTGTCATGACAGTTTGCCACTGACAATACAACTCCTTCCTTCCTCTCTTTCCCTCCCTCTCTGCCTTTCTTCCTTAATTCTTTCCTTTCACATATATTTATGGAGTATCTACCATATGCCAGAAACTGATCTAGGCACTAAATAACCAGAAATTTCCATACTAGGGGTGTGTGTGTCTGTGTGTGTGAGAGAGAGAGAGACAGAGATGGAGCGACATGACACTTCTGTCTGATTGATGAAGTACATCAGTCAGGTCTGCTTTGTTTATTTAATCAAACATTTATGAAGTGTCCGTTATGTGTTGGGTTTGGAGTCTAGAGATTAAGAGACAAGAGTCCATGTACTCAAGAAATGTAGCCACACTAGCAGGCAATGACTCTCCCGTGAAGCCTTAATGGCAACATGGACAAGCTGAGGCGGGATGCGGCCTAGGATTGGCAGGGGCAGCTCCGTGTGGGGTTGGTATTTGAAATGAGACAGAAAGAATGTGAATCATTTTGCCAGAAGCAAGGCAGCGTGGGTCTGGAGGAGTGCTCAGGCATAAGGAATGATGTGCACAAAAGCCCAGGGGTGAGAGGAGTGTGGGGTGTCCCGGAAACAAGAGATGGCTTGTTTTGGCTGCAGTAGTGGGTGCAAGGAGACTGTGTGAGCAGCTTCTCCAGGAATAGCCACGGAATCTGAAAAGGACCAGCGATCTGTCTTAGCAGATATTAAATGTATATAAAGCTACAGTAATGAAAGCAGTGTGGTGTTAGGGGCAGAAAAACCACTAATTTAGTTATTTGTGTGTTTTCTCCTTTTCTTAATTATGTCAATCACTACAAACTGGAAACAAAATGAAACCATATTCAAAGTGAAGAAACAAACGACAAACTAGGGAAATTTTTGCACTATATTAAAAAAGAAAAAGGTTATTGCATAAAGAATTCTCTAAAGATAGAGAATAGAGAAAATAAAAACAGAATAAAGTGAAGGGAATAGAAAGCTCAGAAACAATAAGAGCGTTTATAATATAAATATGCATATGATAAAATTACCATTTCATACCGTAGAGAAAAGATAAATCATTCAGTAAGTGATATTGGGACAAATGACCCAGCATTAAAAAAAAACAAAAAAAACAAATTTAACTTAGATCTCTAATTCATATTACATAAAAATCAAATTAAACATCAAAATCAAATAAAAAATATTTTAAGGTGATATTTTAACATGATCTCAACACTGAAATTATTTTCAAATAATTAAAATTATAAATCATTAAAAAGTTAAAGTATAGATAAGTTTGTGGAAGGGACAATTTCCTAAGAAAGAAAAGAAATGAAAAAATGTAAAGAAAATTGTGTGTAGATGTGAATACACTAAAATATAAAATGCTTATATATTACAGAAAAGCCATATACATTCCATTCGTATTTTCACATGCATTTATATAAAGTTTTGCAAAGTGCTTTCCTATGATTCTTTTTTTAAATGGAGTCATTTGACTTTCTAATTTAGGTATTCATGATTTCTCTCCTTAATTATGTCAGTCTTATTAACTGAAAGCAAAATAAAATCACATTCAAAATGAAAAGGCAAACTAGGGACAAACTAGGGAAATATCCTAATCGTATAAGAACAGGAAAAGTTTTTATATAAAAAATATCTCTAAAGAGAGAGAATAGAGAAAATAAAATAAAATGGAGAAAAACGGGTAAAAGAATACGAATAGGTAATTTACTTAAAAAACAAAAATAATAAGGAACATATAAAACGTGTTCAACCTCATCTGTGATGAAAGAAATGCGAATTAAAACAACAATAGTATATATGTATTTTTGCCTATCAATTTGGTAAGAATACACATATATATGTATATATATATCTGTATATAAATGTATCACGCACGAGGGACAATAAAGCATGAGGCATGGTTAATAAAGAGCATGAACACCTTATTTGTGTTGTTTCTTTTGTCTACTCAGTCTTGGAATTAAGAATTTAACCTTATCTGAAAGAGTCACTAGCAACAGAATCAAGCTCAGGGTACCAAAGTGTGATTAAGAAAAACAACAACAACAAAAAAAGAGTTGAGCTTTAGCTCTGAGAGAGATGAAATTATAGCAACTTATCCCTCAACTAGCTGGCAAACAAATTCTTCACAAAACTCCATCTGGGCCTGGTCTTGGTTCAAGAAGTGGGGAGTTGCTATGCTGCATCCCCCAGAGAGAAGCTTTCTCTCCCGCAGAAGCCTGACCATGGAAGAGGACGAGGGAAGATGATGACTGAGGAAGTAGGAAATGCTTCAGGGAAGCTCAAGGACAGACAGAGCAAGGTCCCTCGGAATTTTCATGGTTCTACCCCAGCTGGAAGCAAGGAGCAAGGAGCGGGGTTTACTGAGGCCTTTGTCTGACAAGGGCTGAGTGATTTTGAAATCATCCCCTTTAATCATTAAATGAGACTTTGCGTTTTCCAAGGACACTACAAAAATGCACAAGTTGGGCCGTAGGCGAGTCAGAGGAGAAGAAGAAGCAGCTTGAATTAACGGGGGAAATTTCAGACAGTGAAAGCCCCGCATGAGGGATCTGGCCAGACAGCACGCTGGGAGCCTGTGGTTCACGGCTGCATCCGCCCTGCTGAGCAGGGGTTTTGAGTGATTTCAGGAGCTGATGGGAAATTAATCAGGAGAGAAGCAGTGACATTTGCTGCCACCGAAATCGATGTGTCAGTTGCCTATGACGGCATGAGTCACTTCCTTCCAAATACTTTCTTACCGCTGCAACTGGCCTCTTTCCTCTTCCATGGGATTCTTTTAATGTGGCTGTTACTTACCTTTGATTGATTGTCTAAATAACCTACGTCTTCCCTTCGGGTTTCCCCCCAGATTCAGCTTGGTGGAGAGGAGAGTAGTAAATTGAAATACAATATAGATGTTAACTTGTAGATTCAGCAGAGATGACTGGACAATATCCAATCTCAGTAAGGCTGAGGGGCTAACTGTGGGAATCACTCTGCTCCCGTCCAGCTCGACCTCTGCTGTTGATGGAGAGCAAGTCATTTTGCTTCTTTTAGCCCTAAGTCTACTGGTGAAAAGTTTAGGGGCTGGACTATGTGGCGGATAACATTTTTCCAGCTTTAGTATCTTAAAGGACTGAAGATGAGCAAAGAGCAAGAACAAGAGATTCCTATAATGTCAGAAAACACTTGAAAAATACCCAACCACTTAATCTAAGAAATGCATATTAAAACAATGAGTTACTTATTTAAACCTCTGTGGTCAGCAAAGACTGAATAAAGAAATGATACCACCTTCCTCTGGGTCAGGGGAGGAAAAGTGAGAGCTCTTGTTTGCTGTTGGCAGGAATACACATTTTTTAATAGGGCAGTTTATGCATATGCATCAGAAGTCTTAAAATGAGCATCATCTGTGATCTAGCAATTCCATTAGAATGAGTTCTGAGGAAATAATCAGAGACTCATGAATAATTTTAAGTACAAAATTTTTATCACAGCATTATTTATACTATTGAGACCCAAAGGCTGATCTTCCTTTGCCCAGGACGAATTACGTGACACTCGATGGCAGGCTTGGGAACACTCAGAAGGTGCAGGATGAGCAAGACCCATATACATACTCAACATGCCAGGTATCTCCCTGCAATTCCTGATCCCATCCACCCGTGCAGAGCCACTTTTTCAGAGATGATCCTGCCATGTGACCAAGGGAGACCCTGCCTTGTCCAGGTGGTTGTGGTCTTCTTTGTTGAAAGACCATCTTTGGCCCATCATTGGCTGCAGGACAAAGGGAACATACTATGGCTTGGTTCCTAAGGCCCTTCACAATTGAGTCTCACCCCATCCAGAAAGAGCTTATTGCCAACTTCTTTTCCATCGGCACTGCCTGCCTGTCCTTTTCTGTCACCATACGCACTCTGACCCCCGGTTACCAGGGAAACTGCTTTCTCTCCACCATCCCCTTCTCCTATCTGAAGCCTTCCTTCCTTCAAAGGATGATTCCAAGAAGTGTTCCCTGCCATTATTTGACCTCACTGCATACATTGTCTAGCATATTTTTGTGTGTATTGCATTTTTTTGCTCAGTTTTGTTTCAAGTTTGTCTGTCTTTTCGATTATAGGATCTCTGAAACTGGCACTACGTCTTATATTTGAAAGGTTGCATGATATAGGAGAAAGAACAGGATATGGAATCAGACAAACCTGGGGTTAAATCCTGCGTAATGTTGGGTAAGTTACTTAACCTCTCTGAGTTTGAGTTTTATCATTTATAAGATGGGGATAATAGTTATTTCACAGAGTTGTAGTGTGGTTGATGAGATCAATGTTAACCACTTGGTACAATGCCTGCCCCACAGCACATACTCAGAAAATGTTAGTTCCCTCCTCTTTGTCCCACTTTGGAGGAGTTGAGCTTAGCACATAGCAGCTTTAGATAAAATCTTGTCACCTAGTCCGTTCCCCAGAGGATACTAGGAGCAATGAGTGGCCTGTAAGAGAGGAGAGCAGCAGTTGGTGAACCGGGAAAGCCCCTGTATGGGTCTGGCCTGCTGGCCTCTTACCTGATGATTGTCAGGGGGATGAAGTACACCAGGAAGGCCACGATGGTCATGTATGGGGTCCAGTAGGAGTCGTCGGGCCACAAGGCCCAGCACTGCACTTCACCATTGGAGAGTTTCCTTTTCCCAAATATGATAAGGGTGGGAATGGAGAACAGGAAAGAGAGGCTCCAGGCAATCACGCTGAGGACCTTGGCCTGCTTTTCTGCTCAGAGAAAAGAGGGGGATGCTTGGGTATCTGGAAACATCCTTTGGGAGCACGCTGAAGAGGGATTCTGGAAATCTCAGAGCCTCGGTTTCCTCATGCATAAAATGGGGATAATAGGACCAGCGTCTAAGGCTGATGCAGGGATTAAAAAGAGTATGCTTACACAGAAGCTAGAACACTGCCTGGCATAAGGTCAGTGTTCCCCAGTTTCTCCTCTTTTTCTTCCCCGATTTACCTGCTTGATTGAGATGGCTGATGCACCCATTCCTAAAGTACTACGGAGCTCACTTTGTACCGCATACATTTGATAGGTTGCTGTGCAAGTGCTTGTCTTTTGTACCTTGCCCATCCTCAAAGGCAGGGATGGGACCTTTGGTCTGTCTGTCATCCTTCTCTTGTACCTAGTACTGTGAAGCACTGTGACAGTGTTTGAAAGCTGTTTGCCAAACGTTAAGTAGCCTTCTTTCATTTGAAGGAACAAGGGAGGAATTGTAAGGCAGAGAAAGAACACTGGACTTGGTTCTGGAGAGCAGGGTTCATTCAAACCAAGCCCCGAAGTCTGGTAGATATGACCCTACACACTAGATTTGGGCTCTTTCAGATGTGATATTTTGACCTTGGGCAAATCACTCAGTCTCAGCCTGAGTTCTTCTCTAAAGTGGGATTAAAAAAAAAACCACACTCTGCTCACCTAACCAAGTCATGATGGGGCTAGAGAGAGACAATTAGTATACATGAGAGTGCTTTTTGAAAACAGTTGTTTTGATGTGATGCTTTCTGTTAAGCTGTTGTTGAAGGTCTTCATCTTCATCCCCATTGTAGCTGTGCTGTCTGTGCTGACTGGCCCTGGTGGCCCTTCTTCATCCAGGGACAGGAGACCTCCCTCCACCTTCCAACTTTCAAATTGGAAAGCAGGTGCATGTTTCTGGGTGGGGAGGGAAATGTAGAGTCTGGTGGTATCGTAGAGAGGTGTGTAGGGTGTGGTCAAGGAGCTATAAGAAGTGAGAACAATTCTAGAAGAAACTAGGGACTCTAGTAGAGTCTTGAATCCCAAATACTTGGGAGAATAATATCTGGGGTTCTGTTCTTGCTGAATTGTCACTCTGAAAAGAGTTATGAGAAAGATTTAGAAAACAGATATTACTGGCACACTGAACAAGCAGGAACCTTGGGGTGGAATTATAATACAGTCTTTTGAGGTCTTTCTGTCGTCCCCGTACATGGATCCAGTGACCCAGTGGAGTGGGAGCTCTTCTTCTCCTGTTTGAAAACTCAGCCTCTTGATGTCAGTGATAATTAGGTAGTTAAAAAGCCCCTGCAGTCACCTTACATGGTAAACAGTGCTTCAATGTAGTAATGAACTTAAAAATTAATAAGTAGATGGGCTTCCCTGGTGGCGCAGTGGTTGAGAGTCCGCCTGCCAATGCAGGGGACACGGGTTCGTGCCCCAGTCCGGGAAGATCCCACATGCCGCGGAGCAGCTGGGCCCGTGAGCCATGGCCGCTGAGCCTGCGCGTCCGGAGCCTGTGCTCCGCAACAGGAGAGGCCACAACAGTGAGAGGTCCGCGTACCGCAAAAAAAAAAAAAAAAAAAAAAAAAATTATTAAGTAGAATATCAGATAATAATAAAGATTCAAAATTCCTTAGATGACTTCAAGTTAAGTCTTCTTTCCTCAGATGGGCCTGCATCAAGTATGAAACTGGAGTCTGGGAAGGGGGCCGAGCCCTCTGCTTGCTTTTCTCATCTGCTGTTCCTACTCCTTCTCCAGGTCGCCAACAAGTTTGGGGCCTCTCTGAGCTGGGGTGCAGGGGGCAAGGAGGAGAGAGGGGACAGGAGAGTTCTTACTTGACTAGTAGTGTCACAAGGTGGCTCATGCTTTTTGTGCCTGGCTGCTGTTTAAGGCTGATGCTTCAACTCCTGAGGAACTTTCCCAGGCTCTTTGGAAACTCCTCTCCAGTTTCCATTTGCCTTACTTGGTTGGCCTCTTTCCATTCCTCCCTAGTAACCTCCAGCCTCTTTCCTTTTCATGTTCTGGTAACTCAGGTTGAGGCTGGGTGACAGCCAGGATCTTCCAGACCTGTCCTGGAGCAGGTCCACAAAATAAGCCCTCCAAGGGCCAGTGTGTGAAGTGCAATTTTAAAAACACGGACAAAATAAAATTCTTCCATGGTTAAACTAAACTCCAATTTTTCAAAGTATTAAGTATTTAAATTGTTTCCAATTATTTTGTATTATAAATAATTCATATGCATCTCTTTGCACTGCTCTGGTTATTTCCTTAGCATGAACTCTTAGAAACTGAAGATTTGGGCAAATATAGCTAAGTTTCCCCCAAAGTGTCTACAATTTATGGCTCCCACTGGAAGTGTACAGAAGTGTCCTTTTCCTTATAGTCACCCAACACTGAGGATTCTTCCTCTTAGTCTAGTTATCTTGTTGGTAAGATTTCCTATCCAAATGTTTAATCTTGCAGTTCTTCAATTAGCAGAAACAATAAGGGAAATAAAAATAGTTTTTACTAAATAAAAAAATTTTAATTATTTATAAATAGTAAATATTGTAAACATACTTAAAAAACAAAATGACAAATAGGAAATATTTGTATATGACAAGCAAAGGGCTAATATCCTTCTTATAAAGAACTCTGGCAAAGAAATAAGATCACACCAATTGAAAAAGTGGCAAAGGACATGAAAAAATTATGAGAAATTTTTGAGAAACAAAGCGACAAATAAATGAATGATATATAGAAATGATCTTCTTGACTACTAAAGAACTGCAAGATTTCTTTCCTAGAAAGATATTTTCCTCACCAAAATGATGAAAGTTTTACCCATACCCATACCCTCTTATGTTTAAAATTTTTGCTTTTTCAATCCAATTGGAATTTACTTTGTAATTAACTGTGACATGTAGTGATCTATTTTTTTTAAATGGCTAGACAGCTATTCTAACACCATACACTGGCAAATTCATTCTTTTCTAACTGATTTGGTATTCTATATGCTTTAGATAGGTTCCAGTATCATATTGTTATAATTATCAAAGTTTTATATTATATTTTCATACCTGGCACTATATATCTCTCTTCATTATGGGTTGATGTTTTTCTAATTATTCTCACAGTTACTTTTACTAAAGAGCTTTAAAACTGACAACTCCTCTGGAGTTGCTGGCTAAGGAAATTACCACTTTAGTAAAAAGCAATAAAACATCAGTAAAAATGTGCCCCCCCCCCCAAATCTGCTCTCCTTCCCTTGGTTTTGTTACCATTGCCATGTGCTTGCTCAGCCACAGGAGAGTTCCTCCTGGCTTCCACTGGCTCCATTTTCTGTGCTGCTCTGTGGGGAATCTCTTTCTCCCACCTTCTCTCAGCTCTCGCATAAACCCCCAACCCTGCCCCTCACAGCTGCCCTTACATTCCAACGTGCTGGAGCAGCAAGATGACTCTAGCCCAGGGTTCCCTGGACCTTCTTACACCCTGTTCCACCAACTACCACATCCTATAACCGTGCGGATCTTTTCAACTTCCTGCAAGGCCATGCAGCTTTCCTAGGGGGCTTGGCATCCTTGTTAATATTTAATCTGCTCCCTGTGTGCTGGGAATTCCTTGAAGTTTCTGGTCTTTGGATGGCGTCTTACCTTGGCTCCCATCCCAGCTGCAGATCTCCTCCTATTTGTAGGCTTCCTCCATGACTTCAGTTGGGATTGGGCAGAGGAAGGGAAAATGGCTAATTTCTGTTTCCAAGCTTGCATCTTTCCCTGAAGCTATTAGAGATGATTATTTTCCAAGTGCCCTAAATGAAGTGTCTATTAGTTTTATAGTGAGGAAGTAAATTGCTTTACATCTTTTAAAGAACACTATAATATTCATTCCTGCCTTTCCTGTAATTTAGAACATGATTTATAATATTGCACAGTATCTCCCAGAACCAGTCATATTTCCCCTAAGCTAAACAGTTGATTAATTTTTATCTAATGGATACGGTGGTGAGACATGTAACTGACCATGTTTCCCTCTTGACTGTGGATCCCAAAGCCTCGACCTCCAGCAAGTGTCCTGGGACACCCCTCACATGTTTTCTTATACTTATGTTCACTTTACTCCTATTTCTTCGCCTTGAAATACTCTGGTGTGGGTGTCTTTTTGTACACCAAATGCAATCCTTCCCAGAGCCTGCAGGATGTAAATAAGTGGTTGGCTGAGTAAGAGTATCACACTTTTGCATACATATATCATAAAATGTCTCTCCCATTTACCCTCGTGCCCTCTCCTGCATCCTTCTCTGCCAGAGAAGATGCTAGAGCATGACACTGTCTGGAAAGCTTGGTGCGAATTGCACACCTTCCTACACTCACACAACCTACAAAAAGCCTGAGAAACAGGTATAAATTCAATCTTAAAATTACTTTCAATTGCACACAACACACTGATATGTTTCTGGTATAAAAATTCCCTAAAGGCATGTAAGTCCCTGTGTTCTCTATGGAGAATCCAGCTCCCATCCCAAGAGGTAAGGACTAGTTGTTGTACATTTTTGCAGGCAGTTGTTTATTATTCTGAGACCTCACTTTTTCTTGCATTCTCTCACACTCTTCTCTCTCTGTCTGTACACAATATCTAGCATTGTTTTGAGTTTTTCTTTACAACAATGTTATCATACAGTATGGATACTGCATGTGTGTTGTTTTTATTACTCAATATATGATGTAGATATTTTCATGTCAATGCATATGGCTCTACCAGCTCCTCACTGAGAGACAGTGATCAAGGACACCTAAACTGAACCCAGACCATCTGGGTTCAGATCCTGCCTCTGCACCTACTAGCTCTGTGACCTTGGGCAAACTACTTTAACTCTTTGAATTGTAATTGCCCAGATTGAGATGAGAATAATAATAGAATTTACATCACAGAGCCGTTGTGAGGATTAAAGTATTTAACATATGTAAAGAACTTAGAGAATAGCACATAGTATGCAATCAATGAACCTAATCTACTGAAACTTCTACATAGGATGCTAGCCTTTCCTGCATTGAGGGACACCAAGGTTAGCATTGAATTCCTGCTATTCTAAGCAATGCTGCAACACACAACACATGCGTGTGCATGCACACATGTGAGTATTTGTCCAGAGAAGATACCAAGAAGTAGAATTTCTATGTCAAAAGGCTGCACATTTTATATTTTATTAGATATTATTAAGTTGCCATTCAAAGTATCTGTGTCAGTACTGCCTGATGTATTTAGTAGTATCTGATGACATTAATTCTACTTATTCTAAAGTTCTGCTTGCTCTATTAATTTTGCTTCCTTAGCTGTAAATCCTGCAGAATGGTATTTTAAACGTATTATCTATTTTCCACAGTTTGGCTTTTGTCACATTTTTTGTGATATTTGATTGCACCTCATTTTTGTAGGCAAGGTTTCCTATTGGGTTCTTCATTTTGTCATTTTCACAGCCTGCTTGGGAAAGTGTAGTATGTTGGCTTCTTATTTGCTTTTGGGGGTCAAAGAGGTTAAGTGGGCTCTGCCTGTGGGCGGAGTAATGGACAATTAGTCCTGTGACTAGGTACCCACCATCCCTCCAAGCTGTCATTGCTTCCCAGGGCCCCACTCTGTTTCTCCAAGTCCAATATCTCCACTACTTGGAAGCAGAGACCCCCATCCCTCCTGCATGCCTGGGAAGGGGAAGAGCAGTGGGAAGGGAGAAGTGCTGTGATTAAATGTCCTCATTGTACTCCAGGAATCATCCTGCCAGTTTCCTTGAGTCCTTCTTGCTCTGGACATTTACACGATCTATTTAGGAAGACCTCTGCCATATTGCTGCATCATCATCTGTGTGTATTGTGGGTTGTGTGGTTTCAGCCTTCCCTCTGACCCACCTGCTTCTTTCTTTCAGGGATTCTTTGCTATCTCTGGATATAAGAGGGTTTTCCTTGTTTCTATTATAATTATAAATTAAAACATCTTTCCAATTGTTTCCATGGTTATAGGGTAAGGAGGGCAAGGTGCTTGTTTCTGGAAAATAAGCAAGTAGAAGTGGGAGTGTTCATTAGTTTGGATAGGTGTGCGTGTTGACACTGCTCTTAAAAAAAACCCAAACAAACCTGGCAGCGTCAGCGTCAAGGTAAATGGTCACAAAGTAGGTCCAGCAAAGCACCTTTCCTAGTGGCTCTTGGCCATCCATAGAAGCCATCAGCATTTTCCCAGGCACCCAAACTTTCTTTTCTACATCTTTCTGGACAATCAGACTCATGAAGTTGGGGAGGAAGTGGAAGAGAAGAAAGGGGGAGGAAAAGACCATTACTAAGAGGATAATATTAGTGAAAACCCTCACCCAAGGATCGTACTTGTTTGAGCCAGCTCACCTCCTTGCAGGAACTTCATGGGGTAGACGATGGCATGGTACCTGTCTATGCTGAGGGACACCAGGACATAGGTAGAGGCATAGAGCAGCACAACCTGAAGACAGAAATGAGAGGAGGTGAGTGGCCTCACAAAGATGAGGAAATGCACATCATGGAAAGAAGAGCATTTTGTGCTATTTAGAAACCTTGGCACTGAACCAAGGGATGGATGATGTTTGGAGTATGGACAGGAATGACTGACTCCCATGTCAGGAAGAAGATTGCTGTTCTTGGTGCTGGGATTTGCACCGCTGGCTGTGACAGGTGAGAGTGCTTCCAGCTCTCGCTTGCTCACTCATTCACTTGGGTTTTCGGAGATGCTGCATTTCTCCAAGGATCAGTCCCTCTTGACATTTGCGTGGTACATGTGTTTGTAATTGACTTTTAAATCTAAACTAATTTTCTCTGCCACAATTGACATTCCAGAATAATTAGAAACAAACATTCATTTGCCTTTTATCAATGTGAGTTGTTGAGAGATGATAGAAGGGATCTGGCTTCAGGGAGCCCATGTGCTGTTTTGAATCATTTATCACCATCTGTGCTGACACTCTCAGAGCTCCCCTTCCTCACCCACTTCTGCAGCAGAGCTGTTCACTAGAGTCAGCCCTTGGGTCCCCTCTTCTTCCTTCCCACCCTCTCTTTTATTAAGCTTACCCATGCCCTTTAGTGATATTTGCAGAGAAGGAAATTGGGATATAAGAGGTTAATATCTCTTCTGTGAAGAGCATACTCAAAAGGTAATTAAATGAAATACCCCTGAAAGGATGATCAGGGTGGAAAATTTTCAAATAACTTTGAGCCTCATTTCTACCAAGAGTCTAGCCATATCACTGCTTTGTAGCCTTTGGGTCAAATTCAGAGTGGTAGAAAAGTAACTCAAAGAGTGAAATCTAAGGGTGAGTGTCTGAATTTCTTCTAAGATGAAATAGAAATAACATGACTTTGGTAGTAACCTTTGTCTGAATTTGTATCTTTTTGTTCATTCCCTGGCTCAGACAAACAACGATCAACTACATTGTTGTTCTTTATTATTTTTATCTCTGTAACACTACCACAAATGCATCCCAGCATCAGTGTTGTAGAAGGTGCCATAGGGAGGGCGTTCTGGAGACTGATCAGAGATTGAAGGCTCCCCTGAGGGATATAAGAAGAAATTCTTGTCTTGCTAAAAAGGTGATGAACGGTCAGAGAGATAAATGATGGCCAAATTTTACAACAACAAAAATAAGATGACTGTCGCCTTAGAGAAAACTGGGATTTTTATGTGGGATCCATGAATTCAGAATTGTTAAGGCTGGCCACACTCAGTTGAGGACATGGCATCAGAGCAGGATGGGAAAGAGAGCACCCAAGGGCAGAATGTTGTGATGAGACCGTCATAAGAACGGCAGCATCCGCAGCTGTGTTGAGTGAGATGGCTCCCACAAGTTCAGAATCTGAAGCAGGAGGAAAGGTCGCAGTAGAGTGCCCAGAGGAGCAGGCAAAGTCAATAAAAAGAGATCTTACTTTGAGACACAGTCAAAAAGAGTATTTAACTTCAGGAGTCTTCAAACATCTAGGCAGGGTGGGAGGGAGATGCAAGAGGGAGGGGATATGGGGATATATGTATATGTATAGCTGATTCACTTTGTTATATAGCAGCAACCAACACAACAATGTAAAGCAATTATACCTCAATAAAGATGCTAAAAAAAAAAATAGAGTGATGGCCAAAGGTATACTGAGCAACTGAAAACTAAAAGAAGGCATTCATTACAGTACTACTGTTAGACAAATTAAATTCAAAGCAAATAGCACTACATGGAATAAAGGGATTATTTATAGTGACAATAGATACAAGATACAATGGCAATAGAATATTAATAAACCTAAATGTAACAAGTAACATAACACTAAATATATAACTAAGATGTTCAAAGTTCTACAGAGGAAAAAAACACAATAATACATAGGTAGAAATAATTAAACAAACTGTAAGAATAATACACATTATTGTAAAATGTCTAGGCAATATTTCAAAAATTAGTCATAAACTAAACTACCAAGAAGAAAAACCCTCAATAGATTCCAAAAAGTGGAATTTATACAATTCACATATCTAAAACAACAAACAGTAAAAGCTGAAATTAGTATCTTCTTTTTTAAAAAATACCACTTGGAAATTTAAACACCCTTATAATTAACTTGAGTCAAGAAGGAAATTAAAGTATAATTATAGTCAATTCATAAATGTCAACAATGAAAATTCTACACGTCAACAACATATGGGATACCATTTGTAGAACAGATGGCAGCTTGAGGACATATGTCTAAATTCTCACTACCCCACCCTCAATTCTGACAAAAATGACCTAGGAAATATGAAACCAAAAAAAAAAAAAATTCTTGCAGAAAAGTGAGACTTAAATGCAGAAAACTTAAAAATTTTTATTTAGAAAAATGCCAGATTGGATTCATTTAAAGTAGAATCTCTGGACTGACTTAAAAAAAAAAGTCAATATACTTTATTTTTTAGAACAATTTTACTTTTACAGAAAAAATTGAGCAGATAAGACAGAGTTTCCATATTAGCCCCCCTTCCCCACACTTTCTCCTCTTATTAACATCTTACATTAGTGTGGTCAATTTTTTAAAATTGATGATCCAATATTGATACATTATTATTAACTAAAGTCCAAGGTTTATATTGAGATTCGCTCTTTGTGTTGTACAGTTCCATGGGTTTTGACAAATGCATAATGTCATTTATCCATTATTACAGTATCATGCAGAAGAGTTTCACTGTCCTAAAAATCCCTTGTGCTTTATCTATTCAATCCCTCCAAATCCCTGGCAACGACTGATCTTTTTACTGTCACCATGGATTTTCCTTTTCCAATGTCATGTAGTTATAATCATACAAAAGTAACCTTTTTAGACTGGCTTCTTTCACCTAGCAATGTGCGTTTAAGATTCCTCCATGACTTTTCTTGGCTTGATAGCTCATTTTGATTTATTTATCCATTCAGCTTTTGAGGGGTATCTTACTTTTAGTTTCTGGCAATTATGAATAAAACTGCTATAAACATTCTTGTGCAGGCTTTCGTGTGGATATAAGTTGTCAACTCAATTAGGTAAATACCTAGGAGCACAACTGCTAGATCGTATGGTAAGAGTATGTTCAATTTTACCAGAAACTACGAAACTGTCTTCTAAAGTGTACCATTTTGCATTCCCACAAGAAATGAATGAGACCTCCTGTAGCTACACATTCTCAGTACCATTTCATATCGTCAATTAAAATTTTTTTAGCCATTCTAATAGGTGTGTAGTGGTATCTCATTGTTGTTTTTCTTTGTAATTCCCTGATGCCATGTAATGTTGAACTTCTTTTCATATGCTTGTTTGTTATCTGTGTATCTTCTTTGCTGAAGTGTCTGTTCAGTTCTTTTGCCCATTTTGAAGAGGGTTGTTTGTTTTCTTATTGTTGAGTTTTAGGATTTTGTTGTATATTTTGGATATAAATTCTTTATCAAATATATGTTTTGCATATTTTTTCCCATCTGTGCCTTGTTTTTCCAGTCTCTTGACAGTGTCTTTTGCAGAGAATAAATTTTAAATTTTCATAAAACCTCAACTTTCAATTTTTTCTTTCATGGATTGTGCTTTTGATGTTGTATCTAAAAAAATCATTGAAAGACCCAAAGTCCCCTAGATTTTTCTCCTATGTTATCTTCTAGTAGTTTTATAGTACTGCATATTTCATTCCAGTCTGTGATCCATATTTAGTTAGTTTTGGTGAAATGTGTAAAGTTGGTTGGATTCTTATTTATTTATTTTTGCAAGTGGATTTCCAATGACTCCAGCAGTATTTCTTAAACAGGCTATCCTTTCTCCATTGAATTGTCTTTGCTCCTTTGTCAAAGATCAGTTAGACTTTTTGTGTGTATCTGTTTCTGGGCTGTCTGTTCTATTGATCTGTTTGTTGATTCTTTTCCAATATCATGCTGTCTTGATTTCTGTAGCTTTATAGTAATTCTTGAAATCAGATAGTGTCAACCTTCCAACCATGTTCTTCTTTTTCAATATTGTATCTGCCATTCTGTGTTGTTTGCCTTAAACTTCAGCATTTGTCCATATCTATAAAATAACTTGGTGGGATTTTGATTGGGATTGCATTGAATTTATAAATCACATTGGGAAGAATTAACATTTTAACAATAGTGAGCCTTCCTATCTATGAACATGGAATATCTATACATTTTAAGGTATTGTTTGATTTTTTTAAACAGTTTTTCCAGTTTTCTTCATATTAATCTTGCATATATTTTGTTAGATTTATACCTAAATATTTCATATATCTGGTGCTAACATAAATGGTACTGTGTTTTTAACTTCAAATTGTTTATTGCTGGTATATGAAAAAACAACTGGCTTCTGTATATTAACCTTGTATTCTGCAACCTTGCTATTTTTCACTTAATTGTCTACATAGACAAACTTGCCATCTGTGAACAAAGATGTTTTTATTTCATCTTTCCCAACCTATGTACCTTTTATTTCTTTTTCTAGTTCTTTTGAATTAGTTGGAACTTCCAGTATGATGCTGGATAAGAGTGTTGAGAGGAGACATCCTTGCCTTGTTTCTAATCTTAAGAGGAAAGCTTCTAGTTTCTCACCATTAAGTATGAGGTTAGTTGTAGGTTTTTTGTAAATGTTTGTTATCAAGTTGAGGAAGCTTTTCTCTATGCATAGTTTTCTGAGAGTTTTTATCATGAGTGGGTATTGGATTTTGTCAAATGCTTTTTCTGTATCTATTGATATGATCATATAATCTTTTCTTACCTTTTGTTGTTATGAATTACATCAATTGAATTTTGAATGTTGAACTGGCCTTGCATACCTGGAATAAACCCCACTTGGTCATAGTGTATGAGGAAATAATGAGAAGTCTGCAGTCTGGAAGGTGGCCCTCACCTGACCATGCTGGCACACTGATCTTGGATTTCCAGCTGCCAGAACTGTGAGAAATAAATGTTTATTTTTCATAAGCCACCTACTCTGTGGTATTTTTGTTATAGCAGCCTGAATGGGCTAAGACAGCCAGAATACGTTAAAAGGATAGTAACCCAGAAATTTTACCTAATGCTTGAAATATGAGTGTTTATGTTCTTATTGTTTCTTATTTTCATTTTCTTTATATAGGTATTATTTTTAACAACCAAAAAAAAAAAAACCATGAAAAAAATCTTAGAAATTTTGCTTCTCCTTTCAACTAGGAGGAAGTGAGCAGTTTGTTGCATCAGAGTGCAGGGTTTTATATTATATTCCTTATGAAGAATCCAAGAGCTAATTTTGGTGTCAGTTTGTCTCATCACATTTGGAAGGTGCTACATACCTGCAAATAGCAGACTACTCGGCAAACCAGATCAGGTGCCATGAAGTCTCCAGTGAATCTCCAAATGATATCTGTCAAGATGTTAACCAGTCCTGTGAAAGAGTCTAACAAAAACACACAAGTGGTTGATTTCAGCCTCTTTCAAATTTGCAGGTATGCTACAGTAGAAATGAATTCCTGGGGAGATTTTTTTTTTTTCTGATTTGTTAGGTGGCCATTGAGGGAATGTAAGACAAGGCAGGAGTTACTTGACTTTATTACTAGAGCCTCTCGCCACTCAGATGTAGCTACTTAGGAAGGAGTTTTGTAATGACTAAAGAGGAATTATATTAATCACAGAGTTGACCTTTTAAATCAGATGAGAGGAGTATTAAAGGTGTTTAGACCTTTATAAATAAATATTTATTTATTCTCATGAAGCCCCTCAAAATTTCCGTTTCTGCACCCATCATTTTACAACTTGGACCTCTCGTTACCTCCCTACATCCAGGTATGGCCCCCTTCCCCAGGTTCCTCTGCTTTCTTCTTCTTTCCCCTTTCAAATCCACCTTTGGAAAAAGTCAAGTGCATAATTTATCAATTTCATTGACTTAGTTGGTTAAACTACAGAGGAATTGAGGCCAAGATATGAGACCAAGGTTAGAGATTTTGTGCTCATTTCTATAGTTACAGACTATATAAGTTGTACGGATGTCTCCAGAAGCTATGGTAAAATATGCTATGTGTCTAGAAGTTCCTTCTCCCCCCACCCCCATGACAAATATCTTTAATTGGTTATGTGATCCAGAATCTTTCTCAAAACAGTGCTTCAGGGATTCTCTGCTGAATAGGACTGGAACTTAAGACTGATTCACTGACTTAGGGTCACTTTCTTGGGAGATGAGTTATAACACTCTGTCAAGGACCTGAGAGGCAGGAGGGTAAATCTTCCCTTTCTGGATCTTCACCATTAATAGGGTGAAGTCTGAGCCCCTAGTTTAGCATCAAAGCCTTCCACGATCTGGTGTTGCCTGCCTCTTGCCAAGTCCCCAGCTGGCATTTTTATATTGAACACCAGTGTTCTGCCTGTCTCTTCCTTTTTGTTTCTCTATAAGTAACAACAATTAGAAGTATTGGCAAGCACACGAGAACTACCAGAAAATTGTCAGAAAAATTGGAGGAGAGAAATCTCACGGCAGTTCTGGGTAGTCAGAGAAGTTCTAACTGAGAAGGTCAGATGAGAGCAGGGTCTTCAGAGTTGTGGGCTTGTGATTTGATCAAATAGGAATTTTATGGAGCTTTTCATGGCAGATGTGGACTCATTGAATGAGTGGAATGGGCATTGGAGTTACTTGGATATGCTCTTATGGTTTACTTATTCCTTAATTTAAAAATAATGAGGAAAAAACCCCCAAGCTTATGTTTCTCTAGATCTAAGTGGCTCTATGAACAATTATAATGTAATCCAGTAAAAAAAACTTTCCCCCTGGAGCTCAAGCTTAAATAAGCCCACCTCTGGGAGGAGACTATCAATAGACTGTGCCACTGCATTTGTTATTTGTTATTAAGGAAATGCTGCTCAATCTGATCGGTAAAAGCTATTTAGTTGCCTAAGTAATTGAGGACAATGCAAATAAGCCTTTCCTAAATGGTAATTAACAAGACCTTAGGAACAAAGTGTACACTTTAAAGGCTTAATCATTTCCATGTACTCTTGCTTTTTAAAATTTCTTCTGTGAATGATTCTAGGAAACTGTTACACTCAGAAAAGCCAAAACCAGCTCCTGGCAGGCTTTAGTGTTCCTTTGACAGGTTCTTGTGGGTTCCCAGTCCGAGCCTGAATATGGTTGGAGTGGAGAGAAGTCAAAATGAGATGACATCTGAGCTGAAACCTGAAGGGTCAGTAAGGATAGATCAGGGGAAAAGGGAGGGAAGGACATTGATTATGGCACAGATGACAGCATGAACAAAGTTATGGAGGTGAGACAAAGTGAGATGAGAAATTAAATGGCTTGTGCATATGAAACAACAATAATTTGCTGAAGCATAAAATAGGTGCTTGAAAGTGGCAAGAAATGGGCGTGGAGAGACAAGAATCCAGGGATTTTAGGGTCTTATGTGCCAATTAAAGGAGCTTTTGTTTTTTCATATACTGAGGGAACAATTAAATGTTTATGCACTCAGACATGTTTTAAATAGATTTCTTTAGTTACTGTAGTGGTTGTGTTGGGGAGGGAGGGGGAGATCTGTTTGGTAGTTCCAGTACTGGAATTACCAGAGTTTATAGCAATACAATCCTACCTTAAGAAACAAGAAACATCTCAAATAAACAACCTAACCTTATACCTAAAGCAATTAGAGAAAGAAGAACAAAAAAACCCCAAAGTTAGCAGAAGGAAAGAAATCATAAAGATCAGATCAGAAATAAATGAAAAAGAAATGAAGGAAGCTATAGCAAAGATCAATAAAACTAAAAGCTGGTTCTTTGAGAAGATAAACAAAATTGATAAACCATTAGCCAGACTCATCAAAAAAAAAAAAAGGGAGAAGACGCAGATCAATAGAATTAGAAATGAAAAGGGAGAAGTAACAACTGACACTGCAGACACACAAAGGATGATGAGAGATTACTACAAGCAACTATACGCCAATAAAATGGACAACCTGGAAGAAATGGACAAATTCTTAGAAATGCACAGCCTTCCGAGACTGAACCAGGAAGAAATAGAAAATATGAACAGACCAATCACAAGCACTGAAATTGAGATTTCAGTGATTAAAAATCGTCCAACAAACAAAAGCCAAGGACCAGACGGCTTCACAGGCGAATTCTATCAAACATTTAGAGAAGAGTTAACACCTATCCTTCTCAAACTCTTCCAAAATGTAGCAGAGGGAGGACACTCCCAAACTCATTCTATGAGGCCACCATCACCTTGATACCAAAACCAGACAAAGATGTCACAAAGAAAGAAAACTACAGGCCAATATCACTGATGAACATAGATGCAAAAATCCTCAACAAAATACTGGCAAACAGAATCCAGCAGCACACTGAAAGGATCATACACCATGATCAAGTGGGGTTTATCCCAGGAATGCAAGGATTCTTCAATATACGCAAATCAATCAATATGAAACACCATATTAACAAATTGAAAGAGAAAAACCATATGATCATCTCAACAGATGCAGAGAAAGCTTTCGACAAAATTCAACACCCATTTATGATAAAAACCCTGCAGAAAGTAGGCATAGAGGAAACTTACCTCAACATGATAAAGGCCACATATGACAAACCCACAGCTAACATCGTCCTCAATGGTGAAAAACTGAAACCATTTCCACTAAGATCAGGAACAAGACAAGGTTGCCCACTCTCACCACTATTATTCAACATAGTTTTGGAAGTTTTAGCCACAGCAATCAGAGAAGAAAAAGAAATAAAAGGAATCCAAATCAGAAAAGAAGAAGTAAAGCTGTCACTGTTTGCAGATGACATGATACTATACATAGAGAATCCTAAAGATGCTATCAGAAAACTAGTAGAGCTAATCAATGAATTTGGTAAAGTAGCAGGATACAAAATTAATACACAGAAATCTCTTGCATTCCTATACACTAATGGTGGAAAATCTGAAAGTGAAATTAAGAAAACACTCCCATTTACCATTGCAACAAAAAGAGTAAAATATCTAGGAACAAACCTACCTAAGGAGACAAAAGACCTGTATGCAGAAAATTTTAAGACACTGATGAAAGAAATTAAAGATGATACAAATAGATGGAGAGATATACCATGTTCTTGGATTGGAAGAGTCAACATTGTGAAAATGACTATACTAACCAAAGCAGTCTACAGATTCAATGCAATCCCTATCAAACTACCACTGGCATTTTTCACAGAACTAGAAAAAAAAAAATCTCACAGTTTCTATGAAAACACAAAAGATGCCGAATAGCCAAAGCAATCTTGAGAAAGAAAAACAGAGCTGGAGGAATCAGGCTCCCTGACCTCAGACTATACTACAAAGCTACAGTAATCAAGACAGTATGGTACTGGCACAAAAACAGAAATATAGATCAATGGAACAGGATAGAAAGCCCAGAGATAAACCCACACACATATGGTCACCTTAGCTTGATAAAGGAGGCAAGAATATACAGTGGATAAAAGACAGATTCTTCGATAAGTGGTGCTGAGAAAACTGGACAGCTACATGTTAAAGAATGAAATTAGAACACTCCCTAACACCATACACAAAAATAAACTCAAAATGGATTAAAAACCTAAATGTAAGGCCAGACACTATTAAACTCTTAGAGGAAAACATAGGCAGAACACTCCATGACATAAATCACAGCAAGATCCTTTTTGACCCACCTCCTAGAGAAATGGAAATAAAAAGAAAAATAAACAAATGGGACCTAATGTAACTTAAAAGCTTTTGCACAGCAAAGGAAACCATAAACAAGACAAAAAGACAACCCTCAGAATGGGAGAAAATATTTGCAAATGAAGCAACTGACAAAGGATTAATCTCCAAAATTTACAAGCAGCTCAATATCAAAAAAACAAACAACCCAATCCAAAAATGGGCAGAAGATCTAAATAGACATTTCTCCAAAGGAGATGTACAGATTGCCAACAGACACATGAAAGAATGTTCAACATCATTAGTCATTAGAGAAATGCAAATCAAAACTATAATGAGGTATCACCTCACACCGGTCAGAATGGCCATCATCAAGAAATCTACAAACAATAAATGTTGGAGAGGGTGTGGAGAAAAGGGAACTCTCTTGCACTGTTGGTGCGAATGTAAATTGATACAGCCACTTTGGAGAACAGTATGGAGGTTCCTTAAAAAACTAAAAATAGAACTACCATATGACCCAGCAATCCCACTACTGGGCATATACCCTGAGAAAACCATAATTCAAAAAGAGTCACATACCAAAATGTTCATTGCAGCTCTATTTACAATAGCCAGGACATGGAAGCAACCTAAGTGTCCATCAACAGATGAATGGATAAAGAAGATGTGGCACATATATACAATGGAATATTACTCAGCCATAAAAAGAATGAAATTGAGTTATTTGTAGTGAGGTGGATGGACCTAGAGTCTGTCATACAGAGTGAAGTAAGTCAGAAAGAGAAAAACAAATACCGTATGCTAACATATATATATGGAATCTAAGAAAAAAAAAAAAAGGTCATGAAGAACCTAGGGGCAAGACGGGAATAAAGACACAGACCTACTAGAGAATGGACTTGAGGATATGGGGAGGGGGAGGAGTAAGCTGGGACAAAGTGAGAGAGTGGCATGGACATATATACATTACCAAATGTAAAATAGATAGCTAGTGGGAAGCAGCCACAGAGCACAGGGAGATCAGCTCTGTGCTTTGTGACCACCTAGACAGGTGGGATAGGGAGGGTGGGAGGGAGGGTGACCCAAGAGGGAAGAGATATGGGGATATATGTATATGTGTAACTGATTCACTTTGTTATAAAGCAGAAACTAACACACCATTGTAAAGCAATTATACTCCAATAAAGATGTTAAAAAAGAAAGAAAGAGATCACTGGTACCTAGTATATGTCAAATTGGAGTAAAAATATAGAGAAAGATGCAAAGTTGACATATATTTTATAAGGTAAAATAAGAAGGATTTGGTGACTATTAGATGTTTTAAAGGTGAGGTAGAGGGAGTAGTTGACAACGTATTGAGTTGGCCAAAAATTTCGTTCGGGTTTTTTGTACCATGTTACGGAAAAACCCAGACGAACTTTTGAGCCAACCCAATGTTAAAGTCCTGGCTTACGCGGCCCTGGTAGATGGTGGCGCCTCCTGCAAATACAGGAGGATAAGCTCACTCTGTTTGGGTTGCTTCCAGGCTTCCTAAGATTTTGTGTGAACATAAGTTTTCATGTCCTCAGGGTAAAAGCCCAGGAGTAGACTGTTGGGCCATAGGGTAAGTATGGCCTTTCATAAGAAACTGCTCAACAGTTTTCCAGAGTTGCTGCAGCATAGTGATGCTCACCGAAAAAGTATGATTCAGTGCTTCTGCATTCTTATCAGCACTTGGTATTGTCTCTATGTTTTCTTTCAGTCATTTGACAATGTATGTAGTGGTCTCTCATTATGGCTTCGATGTGCATTTCCCTAATGGTTAATGACATTGTTGCTATGGTCAGCCTCACCCTGTACAGGCTTCAGATTCCTCTTTGGATGCTCTGTTATGGTGGAGCTGGGGTGCTGGAGGGTTTTAATGCTGCACTCTTGGCTTTCAGATGTATCTCTATTCCTGTAGCACTGTTACTATTTACTACGCAATACTTGCTAAGCTGGTGGTGGTAATGCTCTGTTTTGTCCTGGCTCAGCCTCAGTCTCACATAGACCTGTGCACCTGGGCCTTGGGGCTGGGACATTTTCAGTGTTCCAATTCCTCCCTCCCACGGCAATCAAACTCCTGCCTTGTATCTGTGGTGGGTCGTGTGTGGGAGAGAGTTTCAATCTCTTCCTCTAGTGGTAGGAGACTTCTAATGGCATTGGTATAGTATCTGGGACCAGCTGCTTTATACCTCCATCCCAAAGACTGAGGGGTTTTAATGTTTCTCTGCCCTTCTCTGTGCTTTGGGGGCAATAGAATTTGGTCCCACGGTGGCCTAGGATTTTTATTAAGAGAAGTGACTGGCAGGAGGGCAGCATTTCATGCCTTTCCTGTAGGCATGACCTAAACCTTTCTGTATACCTGCACACCGTCTCTATAACAACTCCTCAATTCTGCCATTGCAGTGTGGAAGCAGCCATGGGCACTCCTCTAACCGAATGGACATGGCTGTGTCCCAATAAAACTTTATTTATAAAAATGGGCTTTGGGCTGAAATTGGTCTGTGGGCTGTAGTTTGCCAACCCCTGGTCTACAGAATAAACTCCAAATGCCCTGTTGTGACTTTGGGATCCTTCCTGCCTTTCTCTTCAGTGTGATCTTTTCTCATCCTATCCTAAATTTATACTTCAAGAGAAACCCTTTCAACCAGCACATTAATAGTGACATCCAGTTAGTTGGTCAAAACATTGGTTAAAGAAAGGAAGCACACCCACAAACTCATCTTAAAATATCTTTTTTTTAAAAAAAATTATTTATTTATTTATTTTTGGCTACATTGGGTCTTTGTTGCTGTGCGCAGGCTTTCTCTAGTTGCGGTTAGCGGGGGCTGCTCTTTGTTGTGGTGCACGGGCTTCTCATTGCGGTGGCTTCTCTTGTTGCGGAGCAGGGGCTCTAAGCGGGCGGGCTTCAGTAGTTGCAGCACGTGGGCTCAGTAGTTGTGGCTCGCGGATTCTAGAGCACAGGCTCAGTAGTTGTGGCACACGGGCTTAGTTGCTCCGTGGCATGTGGGATCTTCCCGGACCAGGACTCGAACCCATGTCCTCTGCACTGGCAGGCGGATTCTTAACCACTGTGCCACCAGGGAAGCCCTTAAAATATCTTAACGTAAAACATTCACGGACATTTATTTGTCTTTTCTTTAACACAGGGCCAAGACTTTTATTTGATTTTATGTGCATAAAATCAATTTTTTGTGTGCATAATGCATTTTTTATGATTGCCAGTTCTGGTTTCTTTAGATTAGAATGAGAACTAGAGATATCAGCAAAGCAATTTGAGACAGAATCTCATTGCAGGGATTTTTTTTTTTTAAGATGTTGGGGGTAGGAGTTTTTATTAATTTATTTATTTATTTTTGCTGTGTTGCGTCTTCGTTTCTGTGCGAGGGCTTTCTGTAGTTGTGGCAACCGGGGGCCACTCTTCATCGCGGTGCGCGGGCCTCTCACTATCGCGGCCTCTTGTTGCGGAGCACAGGCTCCAGACGCGCAGGCTCAGCAGTCGTGGCTCACGGGCCCAGTTGCTCCGCGGCATGTGGGATCCTCCCAGCCCAGGGCTCGAACCCGTGTCCCCTGCATTAGCAGGCAGACTCCCAACCACTGTGCCACCAGGGAAGCCCCTGTAGGGATTTTTTATAATCCTCCTTCATTCTTTTATAGTTCCATTCTCTGGGCTTAATTCTATTGCAACTTCTTTTAGTGACTCGGTAAAAATAAAAAAGTCAAGTCTTTTCGAAGTATCCAACTTAATTTTCACAGAAACAACAACTCTTCAATGTTGTTTATGTTAATTATATAATTTCAGTAATGAGTACAACTGGCATAAACTGACTGGAAACAAACATCTGTGACTCAAATAACCCAAGAGGTGGAAGCAGAAATGGACAGGCTCATTAGGGTCCATCCATCTTGTCATGGATGCTAGTTAGTCAGGGTGTTTTCTGCTAGTTTGCAGAAAGAGTGGAAGTGTTAGTTAATCCAGTGAGGCACTTAAGATGTAGCTGAGAGAGCTTCTACTGGGAAGCCCTTACTCCCTTGACCATCCGCAGTTGTTCCCTCTGCCAGCCCCTTTCTGTATGTTGGTCCCTTGACTTAGGAGGTTCTTTATGCACCTCTACCTGAAGGGTATCTCCTAACTTTTTTTAGGTTTAGTTCAATGTTACCTCCTTTATAATGCCTTTTCTTTTCTTCTTCCTGAAGACTACTGAGATTGGCTGATTCCCTCTTCTGGATTGGCTGATTCCCTCTTCTGGGCTTCTCCCTGCCCTACTATTGAAGTACCTGTAACACATTAACATTTAAAAAATTTCTTTCTAATTCCGCTATACTGTGGGAGGATAGAGATTTTTTTATTCACCTTCACGTCTCCGGACCCTAACATTGTCTTATTTAGTGGTAAGAGCTTGGTAACTTTCCACTCAGTGAATGACTACATTATTACTGCCGTTGCTTGATTGGCTGGCTGCAGCAGAGGTGGTGCCACAGAGCAGACTGAGCCACATAACGATCTCCTTCAATGTAGATTAAGATAATGATTACAGAATCCAGATGCTGGAAGGAAGAACATGATTGGAAATTTTGATCCCTCAGCAGATTTCTAAAAGAGCTCTCTCGATTCTAAGATCTCTGCTAGGTTGCAAGACCACAGTGGCTGTGTCTTACTCATGTTTATAGTCTCATCCCTTTTTATGGTGTCTTGCAAGATACTCAGTGCTTGCTAGATAAAGAAGGAAATGTTGGCTTATAAAACAGATTTGCAAACGTCTTGAAAATGCAAGGCCACCAGGGTAGGATTCACTCTGCATAGAGAGCAAGTTGAAGCTCCATTTCTTAGATTTCTACTTGCTCTGAGTTGATGTTTGAACTTACCCATGCAGAGCAGAACTATAGGAACAATGAACACCTAGCAAGCTGAGTAACTCTTTTTCTTGGTAAGTGGGTAGTACCTGAACATTCGTTGCACTGGATAAGGGGCTATTGAATACAAACACAATTTTTATAACATCAACATTTCTGATCATGTAAGATCCTTTTAGCTCCAACTATGGGTTACGGGTGAGAGGTGCTCTGGTTTTTACTGTAGGGACACTCTGGGTAACAATTTCAGCTGTGAATCTCCAGGGTTTATGATGCTTCTAGCTCAATTCAGTGTCTTTAGTGTTGTTTGTTTTGTTTTTGAAGCAGAGGAGGTGATAATAGTTTATTTGCTTGCAGTTGCACAAGAAACTATTTTTGATATTGCTAAGGATCCCACTCTCTCCCACTTTTCTTTTTTAACAACCATATGCTTGAGAACACTCTAAATGAAACAAGATTTCATGACATTATGTGAAAGATTTTTAATGATAGAACTTGCATTGCCCAAACTGATGTCGGGTGCTCAACTGCCAATTAAAATTATTTCTCAAAAAACTAAGTTATTGTGGCTCTAAGTTTTGGGCTCATTTTACAATACTAATATGATTCTGGCACTGTGCCCTGCGCTAAGATTAAGTACTAGCTGAGCTTAATGGCCTAAACTGTCAACTCCCCAGCTCTTTATTAATCCCAGGAAAGTGGCCTGTACCTCAGTCATTACTGCTCAATTAGGTAAATAATCATCACATCCATTCTCATTAGAGCACAGAAAGCTTTGTTCCTGAGATTTTTCAATTAGTCTTAACAAGGCATAAAATGCCACTAATGTCTTCCTTTCTCCATTGGTCCACCAAACAAATAAAAATCATGTGTCTAATTAAAGAAACCCAAGTCCTCCTAAAACCTATTCCCTTTGCTTCTGTTGTGTTCAAAAGCCAAGAATCTCATCGAATGAGGCCAACTGGCCAGCCTGGGTCACTGATCATTGTTGAGTGGTGAAGAAGTCTTACATTGGTACTTGCAAACATCAGGTTCAGCAAGAGAAAATGTTTGCTCGAAATGAGGGAAAATAAGGCACTGAGTCACTGCTATTTCTCCTCTTCACTCCAATTTAAGGGGAAATTTCTTGAGGCAGGGTCGTACTCAGTCATCATTGCACAACACTGGACTCAAATTGACTCAGTATAAATATAGGAAATGGACAACTTGTTTCCTCTTTTAATGAGATTGTGTTTTCCTAGTAAGAAGAATTGACATCAGTGACCTGGGATGTTTAGCAATCTAAGTGTAGGGGTGGGGAGTTCCATTTGCAGTTATCCAAGAGACAGTTCTTTGAATGTCTTTTTTTTTTCCCCTTTGCACTCTTGCCCAAGGACAGCTGAGTTGTAACAGGTTGGGACAGAAGTGGTCAATAGTAACAAGAAATATTTGGTTCTCCAGGTATAAATTTGTACATAGGGACATGAGGCAGACATGGAGATACACTACTCAGATCCCTCTTCAGGAAAGAAATTGCTGTCGAGCTGCAAGGAGTGTGGTTCACTGGCATCCTCCAGCTGTTAGATTCTCAAGGTTTGCCTCAGCTTGAGATCATGTTATTCTTAATCCAAGCTCTGCCAGTGCCTGAGGTGCAGGTAGAAGGGTCTAGTCATTTGTATGCAACATGGGAATCCTTTAATGAGCTGGCAGAATCTGGTAGGTTGCCATCATGCTTTGATGGGTCCTCCTGACCATTCCTTTTTCTTTCCTTTTCTTTTCATAGGTGTTACTTCCCCCAAAACCCTTGCATGCCTAATTCTTTCTAACATCTGTTTCCCAAAGAATCCAACTTGCAACAGGAAGTAAGGCAGGAAGGGACACAAGATCATTCATTGTCTTGGGATGGTCTTTATGGCTGCCCTTTTGCATAATCTAAGATCTTAGCAAATATCCTATTTCACTGACCCTACCCAGGACTGCACTGTGCAATTCTCTGTCATCAAAGGCTTTGTAGTTAATATATATTGTTTAATAATCATAGAGTACCAGGTAGCCTCTATGCTCTGTTAATCCCCAAACCTTCACTGATATATTCCTAACGCCCATGAGACTAGTTACCCATCCATAAATCTTAAGTTAAGAATGCATGTCCTGTTTCCAAGCACCTACCCCCATACCCTAGATTAACTATAAAATTGTCTCAGTGGCCCCTCATCAGTGTGGGCTACAGCTGTGAATGCTTCTGGATCATTGTCTGCCTGAACCTGATCCCATCCTGTAAGTGACCCTATAATTAACTGATCCATTGAGTATATGGAGCTTCCGGCCTCGTTTTTTTTGGTCTCAAGATGCTGTCTCCGTTCAATGGGCACTTTTCATTTCCTCTGTCCTCCAACAGGCTTCACGCTTTCAGATCCTATTGAAGGTCTGTGAGAATCACTGATTCACTTACTGTAAAGATATTGTTGAGAACATGCTACTGAAGTCTTATCCAAGTCCTGTATATAAGGCTCCACAGAATCAGTGTTCATGCTCAGGAAACATCTTATGGTGCATTTCCCTCAAGGCTGGAAGGAATCATATCTGAGGAGTTTTTACCCTTAGTTTTGGCTACTAGGAAGCACAGAATGAAATATGCTCAGTCACAGTAACTTTGTAGTACCTCAAAGCTTAAATTTGTTTTTGATTTTGTTGTCTGTATAGTTTAATATTTTCCATGACTCTCATATTTTATTTTGTATTTCTCATTTTATTGGGTATGTCTTACATGTTATAGGCAGTGGATGCAGCATGGGTCCTGGCGCCTGACTGTAGGGATTTGAATGCTGGTTCTGCCCCATAATAGCTGTGCCATCTTAGGCATGTCACCAACCATGCTGAACATCAGGTTCTTTGTAAAAATATGATAATAAGAGTACGTGATTTCTAGGGCTATTGTGAAGGTTAAATGAGATAATGCATGTAAACTGCTTGGTAAAACGCTTGGTGTAAACCCTGAGTACCTCTGATTGGGGGTGATGCAATGAATAGGGCTGAACGACTAGGCGGAGTGCTGCATGGACTGGAAATGAAAGGGGCTTCATTGTAAGGTAAGTTCTGAGCTCATAACCAATTTCTGGAAGATAGTTTTCTGAAAAGAATTGATAAATAAGTGGTTGAGGCTCTGATTAAACTAGATCAACAGTAAAGACTGGCTGTTTTATCTGCTATAAGGCATGGTAGTTAACTTAATACATTTGGCATCCACTAAGAAGAGGGTGGTGATTAAGTTAACTGAGTGCCTGACAAGGCGGATAGAACCAGCCAATACTTGAGGGAACAGAACTCAAGATAGACGAACTGAGATGAGTGGCTCAGGGATTGGATAGCTATTTGTTAGCAAGGATGCTGTTTGTGGAGCCATGCTGTTAGGCTAGACCACTCTGTGCACTACAGGAAATTTCACATCCCTGGACTCTGTGATAACTCCAAATGCCCCACTGTTTCTAAATGCCCAAGGACTGCTTCTAGTTGAGAATCACTGAAGTATGAAAGGATATTTGGGCTTAGATTGAGAATATAAGCTGATGTCCCTAGAACATTCACAGTTCCTGTAGCCCTTTCCCTCAAATGTATCCTGGTCTACGTGGCTCCTTGGAGTTGGTTGATTTCAGGCCTGGGGCTCGGAAGAGTACAAGATGAGCCTGGAAGTAAAGAAGTGCCTTGGCCTCATCTTTCCAGGTGATGCCTTTCCCAAGAAATAGCTCTCTGATTCTGATCCTTGTCTTTAAGCAGGATGGGGACAAATATTGGCAGACTATCCTTGTTCTAGGCATTGTGCTAGGCAATTCACAGACATTCTCTTATTTAATGCAGTGTTTTGTATGAATGTATCTGAGCCAAACTCTACTTTGCACATAAATAGAATTAGTGACCACTCAGAGTGTGCATTCAACTTTGGTTCAGTGAAATTTGGAGTATAAATTGGACTTTTATGTACTTCTAATTGAATAGAATAATTCTAATCAGATGAAACGATTCACTCTAAAGTGCAGTACAACTACAGATACTCAAAAAAAAAAATCACAGAATCTTAGAAGAAGCAGGAACACTATCACTGAACCAACATAGAGACTTCTTCATATGATGAGGATGAACCTCAATAAACAATGAAGGCCAGGGCAGACAAAATTATGTACATAATCTCTTTCTAACAAACACCGTAACTGTCCAAAGAAAGGCAGTAATATAATTTCTGTTTCTTGTGGTCATTATGAGGATTAAATTTAAGTAAAGCACGTCTCAGTGCTAACTACAAAGGAGGACCTGAATGCATGGTACCTGCTCTGCTCATTTCCCCAGAGAGAAAGGAAGCTAGGAGAATTTAAGTAATGTTTTAAAAGCCACAGAAATAATAAATGGTAGAGCCAAGCTTCAAACCCAGATCTCTAGACTCTGCCACCTGTTTCTGTACAGCTGTCAGACTAAGAATCTTTTTTTTTTCAAGAATTTTGGAAACATTTTTTTCTACTCAGTAATTTCATATCAAGGATTCTCTAATAAAAAAGATAAAATACAAAGACTTACATCTATCTCAGACAAAGAATCTTTAAAAATGTCTTAATTTTTGAAAGAATCAAGAGAAGAAAAATTTTCTGTGGCACGTGAAAATTATATGAAATTCAAATTTCAGTATCCACAGCTAAAGTTCTATTGGAACACAGCCATGCCCATTCAGTCACATATTGTCCGTGACTGCTTTCATGCTACAAAGGCAGAGGTGGTTGGTTGAGACAGAGACCATATGACCCCCAAAGCCTAAAATGTTTAATATCTGGCCCTTAACAGAAAAAGCTGGCTGACCTCTGCTCTAGAACTTAAGACTCCTGCTCTTTTCATTATGCCCAAGTGCTGGTGGATCCAGATTGCTTGTGACTTTACCAAATCTTCTGGCATTCTTGGGGAATTATTAAATTGCCATGCAGGTTGCACTGAAGTGCTTCCTGCTGGCTTACGTTGGAGAGGTTTGAAGGTATCAGATGGGACAGATTCCCTTCTTTCACCTTAGCCAAAATCCAATCTCACTCTCTTTCATGTTCAAAAGGATCTGATTAACTAGGACATGAATGGGGAAAAGAACAATCCATGCTGTTGGGCTGGGCTGAGCGGGTGTTTGGAGCTGCTGTATTTCAGCTCCTCCTCCTCACTTCTGACTGGCTCCCTGGACGCCCAGCCCTGTCTAATGGAGACTGCGCACCAGAGGTTAAAGTACAAGAGTTAGGGACCTGTGTTTGAACTCCACTTACTAACTATGACTCTGGGCAAGTTATTTAAACTCCCTCAGTCTCAGTTTCCATAGGTCAAAAATGAGAGTAATAAGAGTATCTGTAGCTCAGATAATTTGGAGCATTAAATGAGAAAATAAAAAGGTTTTTTGTTGTTTTGCAAAGAGTTGGTTCAGTAAGCATTCAGTAAATGTTAGCTATTGTTATTAATTTTTCTGCTTACTTGTCAGCAGGGAAGGAGTGAAGTCTCTGATTCAAGTTAAAATGCCCTAGAAGGTGTTTTTAAAACATGTTTTCTGTGTTTTTTTAAAAAAAGTAATGCAAACACACAATACAAAATTCAAATAGTACAAATAATAAAAATAAATGTCTCACCAAAGAATGAGTCTGAGATGTTCAAGGCAGTAATAGTCATAATAGCTCTAAACTGGAAATTACCCAAATGCCCATCACTAGTAGAAGAGAGAAATCAACTGTGGTATATTTATACAATGGAATGCCGTTCAACAGAGTGAATGGTCTATAACTACAGGCAACAATGATGACGAATCTCTTGAACAAATGCTGAGCAAAAGAAGCCAGACAGCAAAGCACACACCTAGATTCCATCTAGAAAAGGTACAGAATCAGGAGAAATCTCACCTTTGCCTCAGGGATTACCCTGGGTGCAGGTGAGGGGTGATGGTGGGAAGCTGATGGGAGGAGACTTGGGGGGCAGCTAGTAATGCTCTGTTTCTTGATTTGGGTGCAGGTTACACAGGTGTGCTCAGTTTGTGAAAATTCATCAGCTGATTCTTGTAAATGCTTGCACAGGATTAGACTTCGTATTCTGGTAAAATAATAAAACCTAAAAATAGAAAGGCACCTTCCTCCTGCTCTTGACTCCCAGTCACTCAGTCCCCTCTTCAGAAGCAGCCACTATTACCATCAAACAGAATATCCAGAGACAGTCACTGAGTGTATAAGAACGTGTCCGCCTGTATGTAATATGTGCATTTTTATTGTTATTCTTCTTCTTTCTTGAAAGCAAGTTTTTGTTTTATTTTATAAGGACTTTATTTTTTAGAGCGGTTTTAGGGTTACAGCAAAATCGAGTGGAAGTACAGAGCGTCCTCATATATGAGGGCTCACTCCTGGTGTTGTACATCCTAGAGGTTTGCACCAAAGTATAATAACAAGTATCCGTCATTATAGTATCCTTCACTGCCCTGAAAATCCTCTGAGAGCAAGTTTTGATGTACCTAGTCTTATGTCCAGTCAACCACCTGCTGCAAAGGGGATAGTAGATCTCAGGAGGTCAGGTAGAGCAGAGGAGATGAGAAGGGGTCCTGATGCTGGGTGACCCTCTTGGACCTGGCAAGGTTTCCACAAATGTTCATTGAACTGTCACAGGGAATTTAAGTGCTTCAAGATGGCTGGGCCTTCTTCCTAGTTTTGGGCTGGGCCCCAGATAAAGTCATCCTATGCTTTCTTCTTGTTTAAAACTCTAGGTATCCCACTGGGCAGTCCTGCTCCCCAGGCCTCCTGTTCATGATGAACATTCAGCTCGGGTTGTGATTCAGAGTAACACTCTCTTCTCTGTGAAACAATGTTCCTCATTCTGAAGCTGGCAATGTCTGACAATAGGGTGAGATGTTTGAAACCAGGACCACCATGAAACATCTGGGAAGATATTCTTGTATTTCTGGTCTTTTATTCTGTCTTACCCTTGTAGCTGGTAACTTTCTCCTATACTTTTGGCAGCATCAACAACCCCAAATGTTATTCATCCTCTAAGACCCAATGCAAGCTCTACCCCCTTCATGAAGTTTCTATCAGGTTTCCCTGGAGTTCTCTGATTTGCATCACTTTATTTAGCACTTATTTATATAATCATCAGTCTATAATTTTTGATTTCTGTCTACTAAGCTTCAAATACCATGCCATATGCTGGGAATTCAAGAAAGAAAACTCTATTTCTTTCCTCAAGTAGCTCACATTCCAGTGTCAAATGGAGGCGTGTAAAATATCAAAGAGTATTACATGATATCGGTATAAAAGATGCAGTAATTGATGAAATCTGCTACAGTAGGAACCAAGAGTACAAGGCAAGCTTCACAGAGGTACCCCTTGAGCTCTGCACCTTGAAGAATAAGCCGGGCTTTGTTAGACCAGAGTGAGAGAAGGGCATTCAGGTAGTAAGAGCAGCACGTGTGAAGGTATGGAAGTATAGAGCATATATTGTCACTCACCATTTAATATGTCTATGTCATTAAATTTACTAGTCTTTCCAACCAGATTGTGAGAGACTCATGGATAAGACTCATAACTAGGCTTCTTTATCCCCCATTTCCCCAAAAAGCTAGTAAAATTCTAGTTATTAAATTAGATAGACACAAGAGTAAGGGCAAACACAGGAAGAGTCTTAAAAGATGTAACCAAAGACCTGAATTTAAAATATTCTAACAGATTTGCATTTTTAGAATGTGAACTTCTCATCAGATTTGGAATATAAAGGAAACCTTCTAAAGAAATAAAATTGAACTTTAATTGGAGCAGTTATTATAATCAGGGCCAAACTGTGATGAGCAGCTGGTGTCCTCCTCACTTTCTGCCCTATTCAACGCCCCACCCTTGAGTCCCCGGGGCTTGGCTCTCAGGTTCTCAGGAGGATAGGAATTATTTTGATTGTAATGGGGCCTGACCTGTGACACAGTCACTATCTGAATCCATTTTGGGCCACTGAATTGCTCTGTGACCTCGGGCAACTTACTTAGACATCTTGGGTCTCAGTGGCTACCTGATAAAACTGAAGTATACTTACTTCGTCAAGATTAAAAGGTATAAGTGTTTGAAACATAATAGACTCTCAATAATGTAAGCTTTCCTTCCTTTCTTCTCCTCACTTCCTTTTCTACCCTCTTCCCTTTTTCCTTGGAATGTTCAGGAGGAAATTTGGGGAAAGAGAGAGGCTAGAAGGCAGTGAATGAAGAGATTCTGAGCAGCTTATGGAGACCTTGGGAGAGGTAAATGGATGGACCCAGAGGCAGTTTAAGACATTTTGCCATGTTTCGTGCAGTTTACTGCCACAGGTAAATGCCATTACCTCTGAGAGGTTTCCTTGAGACCGAAGGTGGAGGTTTCTTTGGAAGAAACATCAGGCGGGGATCAGCCACAAAGAGGGCTCGGAGTTGTTAGGGCTGCAGGGAAGGGATAGGTCATGATTTATCCAGAAGAGGAGACTGACTCAAGGTCACACTCTTGACTTCAGCCTGTGCCTGTCACACCTTCCCTTCAAGGCTGTCACCTGGGAGGAGCATTAGACTTCAGGCTAACATAGGGCTGGGCTCAGGGTCTTCTCTCTGTATTATCTTGGAGCTTCCAAATAGCTTGCCTTAGGAGGAGATGATTAACCTCAGATCCTCAGTTCACTTATCAAGAATTCAGGCACCGCAGGGAGAGGGATGCACCTGCATCTATGGTTCTCTAATGACTCACTAGGATCCTTCCCTGTGTCACCCATCCCACTCCCAGGCAGGAGATTCCCAATGCTCCACTTAGCCTTCTCCCACCTGCTCCCACCCCCATGTCAGCCCACCAAAGCCAAAGAGCTCTCAGCTGTAAACAAATCAAACTGACAAACTAATTCTTGGGAGTTAATGGCTAAAGGCACTTAATTCTCGCAACAGCATTTTCGTTTTAATGGGGGCATCAAACCTTGGCCCAGGAGGGACTCCCCTAATGGAGAGATTCCAGGTGGTGTGGAATGCAGAGAGGAACAGAATGTGCTGGCAGCTTGCCCAAGGTCACACAGCGAGGTGGTGGCAGAGCTGTGCGTAAAACCCAGCTACCTTGACTTCCAATCTCACACTGATGGAGGCTGCCTCTTGTTTGGTCACACTGGGACTCCCTGCCCCATTCTTGAGCTGCGTCAGTGACTGTGGCCCAGCTTGAGTGTACAGAGGCTGTGATGTGAGCCTAAACCGTCCACCTGCACTGCCAGAACCTCTCAGGAAGAATAGTAGCATTGAGGAGGCTTGATCAATAAATATTATGCAAATGCCTAGAGCAATAACATTTCCTTCCATTACCAAGCTAACAGTCCCCGTCAAGAGCCTGCCTGCATTCTGACGGTTTTATTTTTCCTGGTTTATCAGCCTGAAATCAGGGTCTGACTGATGCCCGTATGAAGCATAAAAGGTATATGACTGGCAGAGGCCCAGTTCCTTTTTCTCTGAATTAGAGGCCCTTGTTCCATGAGCTGGCAAGAGGCCCGGCTTTGTGCACATCAGTTATGTTTGACTGAGAGCCTTGCTGAGCAGAACCAGACAGTAAACATTCCTGGAGCCATGATCAGCCTCATTGTGATGCGGTCTCCATAGAGAGAAAGCAGCGAGGCAGCGGTACCCAGATCCCTTCCCTCCATCCCCTCTTCATCTCTTCCCACCTGTCACCCAGCTAAGGGATCCCGGAATCCGAGCAATCGTTACACTTCTGTTTGTAGTTGTACAAGAAAACTAACATTCTTCATCTTCTAAAACTGAAATTAATTGCTACTATGAACTCTTACTCTGCTGGATGTCAAAACTTAATTGCAGTCAATTAAGTGTTTACCCTTCTCTTGTCTCTGTAGTCCTCTTAAAGTTCTAGAAAGCTTATTCAGTGTCAAGTCCTGTGTGTGTGTGTGTGGGGGGGTCTGGTCATTGGCATCATTCCTTACCCTCATTGACATCTACTGAGATGATGTCCCCAACTCCATCTTGCATTTGGTTGTCAGTAGATCAAAGTGGTGCCTCCCTTTTTTCTAACTGCAGGACCCCTTTAAGGCACCAGCTCTCTCTGCTCTTGGCTGCTCAGAATACATTCTCTGTCCCCACAACAGAATGCAGGTGTCCAGAGATCATATGTGGCTGTTTCAGGCTCTCTGCCTAGATACCCATATACACATTTCTTCTCACTTTCAGTGCTACGTGGAGGGTGAACCCAGGGCCTCACTCATTCCCTGGACTGCCTCTTGAGAAAGCGGGTAGAGGGAGTCACAGATCTTCTTCCTCTTGCATTTCGCCAGCTTGTATCTCCCCTCCCATATCCTCTGCAATGTTTGTCCTGTGGTGGCTCAGGGCTCAAGGTCTCCTTCCCAGCAATGCCCTGATGTTCAAGCTCCTGTCTCCTGCACATGCTCTCCGCATTCCTTCCCATTCTTAGATCCACATAGCCTGGCTTTTCATTTTTTCTTCCAAATCATTTGAAACTCAAAAGTCAAGAAGTAGACTATTTTGTTTTCATGTTCCTTTAATAAACCTTCATTGTAGCAGCAAAAACCTCATGACATAGCTGTCCAAATGGAGGATTATGCAGTGATAGAAATTCTAAAGAGGAGAAGGGGAAAGCACATTGGTTAAGAATCAAAAAGATTATATAGCTATATGATGTATTTTTTAATTGCTTGCAGTCTATCTCAACCAGAGTTCCAGAGAAAATGATTGGAGCTTTCATTTTCTCAGTGTTCCCAGTGTTGGCATCTTCCTAAAAGTGCCAAAGGCAAGTCCCAAGGGTAATTCTCGATGCGTAGGCGAGAAAGAATTCATTTAAATCAATGGATGCTTTAGGGAGGTGATTCTCAGTGTGATCTGAGGATCCCCAAGGGTCCCTGAGACCCTCAATCTATCGGGTCAAAATTATTTTCATAATAATACTAAGACTTTATTTGCCTTTTTTACTTTCATCTCTCATGAGTGTACTATGACGTTTGAAAAACTCCACTGTGCAAACATAAACATCTGTGTACACACAGAAATTAACTGTTCAGAGATTTCATATATTGGAAATATCAGAAAAACAATATTATATAGCATTTAAAAATACATTAAAAGAAATAAAGCGGGGGACTATAAATTTGATGATATTAAAAAGTGACTCTCTAATTGACCAGGTATATTAAAACAAGAACAAAGTGAAACTTTTAGAAATGACAAAAAATTACATAATAATTAAAATTAGTATCCCAATAAACATGATAAAGAGAAGACTGGAAACAGATGAAAAGAGAATCAGTAAGCTTGAAGAGAGATCTGAAAAAATCAAATTGAAGGCAATAGAGACAAAGAGGTAGATCAAAGAGAAGTTAAGAGACATAGTGAACAGAATGAGAAAGTCTAATAAAAATCTCATTGGAGTTCCAGGAGGAGATGAAAAAGAGAATGGAAAAGAGGCATTATGCAAAAAGATAGTGCCTAGGAATTTTATACAATCAATGTAGGATGTCAGTCTCGGATACAGGAAACCTGAAAAAGTCCCCGTTTAAAATATCTCATACTATTTTCAGACAACGTCACAACTTTTGGAAGAGGAAATGCTTTCACAGAGATAATGGATGTTGTTTTGAATCACAAACCAAATGGAGTGTTTATCGTGAACAGAACACTTGGGGGTCAGGGCTTCTTCATTGGACACCTAGAGTTTCAAACACAAAGAGATCATGGGGAAACTTTATCTGAGTCCAAGGCCAACACTAGAGAGAAGCCCTGGTCATTTAATTCACTTTGATGCCAGATGAAGGATCAGGGCTTCTTTGCATCTCCTTTGCTCTCCCTGTTCCTCTTATCCTGAGGTCTACCCCCACCCCTTGGGAGCAGGTGGTCAAACCGGACACAGGGCTAAATACATGAGTACTTGTTCTCAGGAAAGCAGAAAAAGGAAGCACCTAAAACATAAAAGCTAAAAATATTAAAATAAAAATGACATATCAGGCAAATATTAAGTAAAAGGAAGACACTATAGCTATACCAATATAAGATAAAATCCTTAAAAGCATTACTAGAGACAAAGAGAGTTACTGAATAGTGACTGAAAGTTCAATTCGCCAGGAAGATGTATCAATTCTAAACCTGTTAGAATAAATAAAGTAAAAACTTAATAAAACTGCAGGGATTGGCTTCCCTGGTGGCGCAGTGGTTAAGAATCTGCCTGCCAATGCAGGGGACACGGATTCAAGCCCTGGTCTAGGTAGATCCCATACGCCACGGAGCAACTAAGCCCGTACGCCACAACTACTGTCTGTGCTCTAGAGCCCGCGAACCACAACTACTGAGTCTGCGTGCTGTAACTACTGAGGCCCACGCACCTAGAGCCCATGCTCCGCAACAAGAGAAGCCACAGCAATGACAAGCCTGCGCACTGCAACGAAGAGTAGCCCCTGCTCACCGCAACTAGAGAAAGCCCATGCGCAGCAACAAAGACCCAATGCAGGCAAAAAAAAAAAAAAAAAAAAACTGCAGGGAGAAATTGACAAATCCACTACCATAACTGCAGATTTTAGCAACCTCTTTTAGTTATTTACAGATCAAGTAGATAAAAAAATCACTAAGGATAGAGGAAATTTGAATCATGCAGGAAACAACCTTGATCTGATGTAAATAATTAATGATACTTCTCAAATCTGGAGCACACATATTTTCAAAGGCACATGGCACATTCTAAAAATGTTATGCATTACACTGTATGTCAAGTTTCATCCAATTTCATAAAACTTAAAACATAGAAGAAGTTAAGCTAGAGAATAATAACAAAGACAAGCCTGGTACTTTTGAAAATTAAAGTTCTAAATAAAAATTTGTGAAAATTGTCAAGAAAGAAATCATAATAGAAATTATAGATTAATTAATCATAATGAGATAGAATGAAAATAATGTCTATCAGGACTTGTGAGATGAAATTAAAGCATTTTTGACAAATACTTATGGTGCCTAAGTGCCTATAATAGAAAAGAGGAAAGTGTGAAGCCAAATTATCCAAGTATCTAACTTAAGAACATAAAAAAGGTGGGGGTGATGTTGCTGAACATGACAGGGTAGGGAACTCCAGTGCTCCATCATTCCAGCAGCTAATGCGCTAGTGAAAACTGTCAGGATCAACTTCCACAGAACTCTGGAATGATGGGTTGGCCAAAAAGTTCGCTCGGGTTTTTCCATAACATCTTACGGAAAAACTCAAACGAACTTTTTGGCCAACCCAATAGTAAATAACTTACAACAACCAGGAGAAAGCTTAGTGAAGAAAGAAGTTGGTGCACTGTAGTAAGAGAGTGCTACAAAGTTTTAAATTGCCCACTTGCCATCCTCCACTCCCCAGGTCAACAGTGGCCACAAAGACACTGCACACCTGGTGCAGGTTGCTAGTGCCACAGGCAGCAAGACAAACCTTATTCTCAAAGAGCTGTGGTTGTTTGTTTTGACCTGTCTGTCTACTTCTAAGGGACTCCTCTGCATGATGGAGAAGAATCTAGGAACCATATTTTCTAGATTCTCTTTCCCTATGTGGTTCCAGGTTAGAGTTTTTCAATGCGAAATTTGAAAAGGAAAAGTGAAGAGAGGCCATTATTGTCAGTAGCCATAGAAGGCAGATGTATGAGCAACTGCAAGGTGTATAGCTTCTCAGGCTTCTGGAAGAGCCTGCTTTGCTTCTGCAGTTGAGACAGTTGATGGGAGCTTTGGCATAGACCCTGAGAAATGCTGCAGTTCCCCAAAGAACATTTAAGAGCCACAAGCTTTGGAGGTATTTCTTTGATCTTCTGGCTTCAGTCTTCTTGATCTTCACTCTTGTAACTCTGCTCACACTTAGGAAAGCACCAAGTTATCTACTCAATCCCTTGATTCCTATAATAATTAGAGTAACTCTGATTTCTAGACCAAATCTTGACTGGTACAGATGAGAAAGAACCCAAATGGAATAGGTTTGGGAAGGGAAGATCAGGAATTAGTTTGGGACATGAATTGTTTGAGATATCTTTTTGCAGCCATGTATAGTAGGGTTGCGTATTCAAGTCTAGAGTTCAGGAGCAAGGACTAGTCTGGAGATATAAGTGGGAGACTTGTTGGCATATAGATGGTATGTAAAGTCATGCTGCTGTGTGAGGCCATTAAGGAAGTGTGACTAGTCAAGAGTAAAGATCTGTGGACCAAGTTCTGGGACACCCAACACTAAGAGATAAGGGAGAAGATGAGGAGCAAGGAAAGGAGATGGAAGGAGGGACCAATGGGTGAGTGAAAAACCAGCAGGGTATGGTGTTCTAGAAGGCAAGTTTGTAAAGTTTTTTGGGGAGGAGGGAGTGATCAACTGTGTCAAATTCTGCTGACAGGTCAATCAAGATGATTGAGAACTGAACATCGGTTATGCTTACCAAAAATACGGAAACTAAAGAAAAGTAGAAAGTTGGAAGAGGAGGATCATACATTCTATCATCACCAAAAACAAGTTATTTGAGTTCATTTTTCCATGTAAGTCTTTACTTTTTTATATAGCTGGAGTTCACTGTGCATATATAATTTTCTATCTTGCTTTTCACTTATTTAGGAGATTTTTTCAAAATTATTATAAATTTATTACTAAAATTATTTTTAATGGTAAACTATATTCTTTGAGTGGATGTAGCGTATGTTATTTAACTGTTCTTTCAAAGTTGGACATTTAATTTGTTTACAATTTTCTACTTTATAAATAGCTTTGCAAAATTCCTTTGCAAAAAGCTTTATCAGCAGTTTTATATGACCTCCTCAGGGTAGATTATCAAAACCTTAACCACTGTTTAAAAGAAATGAACATTTTTAAAGCTCTGTTTTAGGCTTTTGGAAATTAACTCATTAAGCATTACTTTTCACAAGCCCCATTCTTTTTTCTCTGGGTCTGGAGTTGAGAGCTCTCACTTTTCCAGCTCTTTTATTCCAATAATCACTCAGTTCATCTTTTGGAAGAAAGAAGGAAGGCTGGCATGGGGTTTGTAGGGACCATATGTGTGGCACCCAAATATACATTCATTTATTCACTCATTCAGTTATCAAAGTCAGCAAAAAGGAGGAGGGGAACAGGGCTCCGGGATAAGAAACAAGAGGGATGGCCTGCCATGAATGGCACAACAAGTTGGCCTTCACTTTAGCTTTAACCTCCAGGGTAGTCTTTTCTCTGAAACTTCCAGGGCCTCCCCATGATGCACGACCATCTCTGCCTCCACACATGGGTATGTGTGGAGACTGGGGAGGGAACACAGTAAACCATGGATTATTCCTGTGAATCACCCAGCCATGGTGAGGCTCAGGGAAATGGAAAGTCAGAGACTCACTGAAGTTTTACTGGTCATCTGTTGGTTTTGCTTACCCTACCTATATTTCTTCTCCTGATGACAGTATCTCAATTACCTTTCCCAGAGAAGGCCTTAATCCACATGATTTAGGTGGTATTGACTCCATGCCCGCCACCTAGTGTGGACTCATGACCCAATCAGAGTTGTCTACTCCATTGTCATAGTGATTGTTTATTAGCATTAAGGATAATGTAAGCCTAATGCTGCTGAGGTTCCTCGTGGAGAGATCCTGCCTGAGAGAAATACCTTCGCAGGGAAAAATACAACCATTAAATGAGGGAACAAGCAAGAGAAAAACAGGTAGGACCAGTAGGAGTTGACAGAGAACACATTTGCAGGTGGATGTGGGTTTTCAAGAAGACTGAAATCTAAGAACTGCTCTGAAACTTCATAGCCATATAGACCAGTTTGCTGAGAAAGTGTCCTCTGATGAGATACTCCAACTCAGTCTTAAAGAAAAGAAATGATAAATCTAATCTCAGATAGCAGCAAAATCTTCACAATGAGATGTTGCTATTTCAATATCCAGATCTCCGTTGAGAACAGGCATCTATAGTCAAACCATATTTTTCTTGTAACATTTGAAAGAATATAATTTTCCTGACATTAGCAAAGAATTATTTTTCAAATTATGTAAGCTTTCTTTGCCGATTGCCACTCCAAGTTTGTAGATTTGTAGGGCAGGTTAGGTTTTGAAGAGAGTACACGTGTATTCAAAGCTTGAAATATATTCAAGAAGTTCTCCATATTTTCCATCTTAATAAGTGCCTCCCCATCCTCCAAGCTGTCCAAGACCTACACCATGAAGTTAGACACTTCCTGTTCCTCCATTTCCATCAGTCAGCCATCATGAAGGTTTATCTCCTAAAGATTTTTTGAATATATCCACACCTATTGCCATTGCATAGTTCAGAGCAGCATTCTCACTTCTCATCTTGTACCAGAATCATATGGGGAACTTAAAAAAATAGTGATGCCCCAGAGATTCTGATGTGTTTGATCTGGAATGGTATTCAGGAATCCATAGTTTCCAAAGCTCCCTAGCTGACTCTGTGATCCAACCAGGGTTGAGGACCACTGGATTTGAGATCCTTATCATCTTTTTAGGACAATGAAAATAGTCTCCTAAGCTGTTACCTTGACTCCTCCAGTCTGGTTTCTTACCAGTTTGTCTTCCACCAATCTGTCTGTCCATTTCCAGGGGAATCTTTCAGTGAAATTGGTTTCCAGGAGAACCAATCTGATTCCATCACTCTTATGGTTGTGAGCCTTCCGAGTTAATCCCTATGCGTGGCTTGAAACTCAACTCATGGTCGGCTTCCCACCTCCCATCTCCTCAGTATCATCTCCCGTGACTTCCCCCTCCCAGTTTGTTCTGAAGTGGTACCAACGTAGTCTTTGATATTCTAAGACAGAAATATCTCAAGACAGTTGTGAAACTCCGTTTTCTTGAATGTCACATAATTTCTTTCTATAACTGAAAAATTTGTGACTTCCGTGACTCTATAAATGCAGGACTAAGGTAATTTAAATAGCAATCACAGTATATTTGTCATGAAAATAATCTCCACACAATATTGCATTACATCTCTACAGTAACACTAACCAAGAATGATGAATGATGTTAACTATTCTTATAGAATCCACATTTGTACAGAGGTGTGTGATTAAGGTGACCTCACCTCACAAAGGCCTATTATCCACATTCTGCAAGGAAAAAATATATTTTTAAAATTTCCAACCAACTTTTATTTTTCAACATATACTATTTAAAGCCGTTATGGCACTTTTGCTGGGCAGGGGTTCCTGTACAAACACCTGCTAACACTCTAAGTTAATCACCATTTTATCATTCATTTATTTTATCTCTAACTGGATGAGCAGTTTTTGAATTAGTGAGGCAATCATTAAAACCGTTTCATGGGGGCTCGTGAGGGAAGTCCCGAGACAAAGGGAGCGCCGCCGCCGCCAACGCCAACGCCAACGCCTCCAACGCCTCCCCGTCCGCCTCCCTCGCCGGGCCGCGGCCGCCCGAGGGACGCAAACATGTTGGGGATCGCCCTCAGCAGACTCGCCCAGGAGAGGAAAGCTTGGAGAAAAGACCACCCGTTTGGTTTTGTGGCCGTCCCAACAAAAAATCCCGACGGCACGATGAACCTCATGAACTGGGAGTGCGCCATTCCCGGGAAGAAGGGGACTCCGTGGGAAGGAGGCTCGTTTAAACTACGGATGCTGTTCAAAGACGATTATCCATCCTCACCTCCGAAATGCACGTTTGAACCGCCATTATTTCATCCGAACGTGTACCCCTCGGGCACAGTGTGCCTGTCCATCCTGGGGGAGGACAAGGACTGGAGGCCGGGCATCACGATTAAGCACATCTTATTAGGAATACAGGAACTTCTAAATGAACCAAATATCCGAGACCCAGCTCAAGCAGAGGCCTACACGATCTACTGCCGAAACAGAGTGGAATACGAGAAAAGGGTTCGAGCACAAGCCAAGAAGTTTGCTCCCTCATAAGCAGCGACCCGTGGCATCATAAAAAGGAAGGGATTGGTGTGGCAAGAACTTGTTTACAACATTTTTGCAAATCTAACGTTGCTCTCTACAGTTACTGGTCACCAGGGGAGGGTTGGGCGGGCGCCATTTTCCATTTCCGCCCCTGGTACGGTCTCGGCTCGCTGAATCGCCCAGTTTTCCATACAGGGTCTCTTCCTTCAGTCTTTTGTATTCTTGATTGTTATGTAAAACTTGCTTTTATTTTAATATTGATGTCAGTATTTCAACTGCTGTAAAATTATAAACTTTTATACTTCAATGAGTCCCAAGGAGCTAGTTCCTTTGCTCGCGGATGCAGGCATGCTTCACGCCGTCTAGAGCTGCACTTAGCCTTCAGCTGGCTGCACGAAACTGAAAATCAGACCTGCCCCGCCCCGCCGCCTCCTCTCCCAGAGCCCGGCTTGTGTTGCTTAGGAGCCTCAGATCCACAGTCAGCCAGCGTCGCGTTTCCGCATCACTTCCTTTGTGTTTATATGGCGTTTGTCTGTGTTGCTGTTTAGAGTAAATAAGCTGTTTATTTAAAAAAAAAAAAAAAACCAGTTTCATGGATCCCCTTACTCTTTCTAAATGTTGCCCTTGTTATCAAACTTTAACCGATAACATGGGTTAATATTTCAATTCTTTGTCATTTATCTAGAACTTCTCTTTTCTGTCCAAGAACTGTTAACCCTTCACTCTCTGTCTCCTAGCATTGGCAGTTAGTACAAAAAAGTAGTTTTGTGGCTACTTTTCACAAAAGACCAGCCTTGAATCATAAGCGTGTATGTGTATGTGCTGACAAATACACAAAAAGACGTCTAATAGAGACGTGACTGCTGGGCATGTAGTTAACCTCAGGCACTAGTTTTGTGATGTATTCTGCACACTACCCTTAAAGCATGGGTGAGTCAAATCCAGCCTCAGTGAAATTAAAATCAGTGAAATGTATGGGCACCAGAATAGTCCAAAAGTGACCCTAAGATTCTGTTACGGATAAATAGAATAGTCCAAAAGCAAGTTGGGAATTCTCACCGAGTGGCCTAGGTGATGAGCCAGTGGGGACAGTGGGTTTTCCCCAGGTCAAGAAGTGGGACTGCACCTGAACTCAACTCCCATGGGTCTCAAGCTGGCAGCTGGCTTTCCTAAACAACTGCGGTAAACAACTGACCTCTACACCAGACTGCCTAGTGGTCGAGGCCCTTTTTCTGCCACCACCACACCCTTCCCCCCACTGATAAACTTGTTCTATCCCTTGATAAATAACAAAGGAGAGCAACTAGGGAAACTGGGTCCCTCCCCTGGAAGGTATACTCTGGCCAGTCCCAGCACTCCCCGGGGTAAGACATTAGGGAAATGTGCTCTTTTTACTAACCCTCGCTTTGCAAATTTCATCAAAAAATCTGTCTTTTACCCATAACCAGTGAGGTGAACTCCAACCTGAGCCCTATTACCTGATAGACATTCAGTGTCAAGTGTGAATTCTGGAAACTGAGAATTCAAGTTGTTACTGCGCACCATGCTGTCCTGTGCCCATCTCCTTCTTGCACATTCTATTCTGCCTACAATCCATTCCTCCTTTGGGCACCTGGAAAACCTCTGCTGAGACTTCAAGATCCATCTGTGCAGAATTAACTCTCGTCCCCTGGCCTTCATCTAAAGCAGAGAAAATCATCACCCTCTCCACTGTGCTACCAAAGTTGCAACAGACCTAGGCCATTCTCAGTATTGGGACATCGTTTTCCATGATTGGCCCACTCTAGGAGCCAGGGATTTACCCTAACTATTCATTTTTAATGTACAATTACTTTTTTATTGCATAAGTAATATGTAATGATGAAAAATTAAAAAGTATCGAAAAGCAAAACATGACCCATAGATAAACACTTTCTAACGCTTTGTTGATACCTTTTCAGATTGTATTTAATAGAAATGGCCTGATGCAGTACCAGTTTCCTGAAACCTACTCTCTTTTCTTACTAGGCAGACATGGCATCTCATTGTTATTGTTTTTTGCATTTATTTAGTTCATGACATTAAACATTTAAAATAGACAGTGGTGGGCTTCCCTGGTGGCGCAGTGGTTGAGAGTCCGCCTGCCGATGCAGGGGACATGGGTTCGTGCCCCGGTCCGGGAAGATCCCACATGCCGCGGAGAGGCTGGGCCCGTGAGCCATGGCCGCTGAGCCTGTGCGTCTGGAGCCTGTGCTCCGCAACGGGAGAGGCCACAACAGTGAGAGGCCCGCATACCGCAAAATAAATAAATAAATAAATAAATAAAATAGACAGTGGTGAATTGCATTTCCTTTATGTGTTTTCCTATTCACATATTTGTGTTTATTTTTCTATTAGGTATTTTTCTTTTTATTATTGATTTGTAGGAAGTCCTTATTTGGTGAGTATGTCAACTCTCTATCAACTATGCAAATACTACTTATACTATAAATATTTAAATTAGTTTATAATTTTATTTTTAAAAATTTTTACTTCATAATTTAAATTTTATGCTTTATATTTTTGAATTCAAATCTGTTAGTCTTCCTTAATAATTTCTACCTTGATGTCCCACTTAGAAAAATTCTTCCCCACCCTAATTATTGAAATAGTTTTCCTAAAAGCAATTTCATGTTTATGTTGGAATTTTAACTCTATTTTGATGCTTATCTTAGTATGGCTTCCTCCTTTCTTCCTTTCCTTTCTTCATTCCTCCAGCAAATGTTTTTTAAGTACCCATTCTGTTCAGACACTCAATTTTTTGGTACTGAGGAAACATCGATGTATAAGGATGACACAGTTCTATCTTCACAGAGTTAACATTGTAGTGAGAAAAACAGATAAAAACACAAAAACCAAATAATATAGATTATAATGGCACAGAGGGATAAGTGCTCTAACAAAATATCAAGCGGTGTATTGACATTGAATCGAGTGGAAGTGTGTTATATAAATAAGCCAAAGATGGTCTCTGTATATTAGCTCCTAGGTTGCTTGTTTCTTCATTGCAGACTGAGATCCATTAGCTCAAAGGCGCACTGGCACCAACTCAAGTTTTTACATCTAATTATTTTATATATAGCCCATATAAGCAGATTTTTAGCCACTGACAGCCTTCCTGTTTTGTATACCCTGAAAAACTGTGCCCAACATCTGTTAGATTTATAGCCATAGCTATAGCCATAGACTAAAAAGACCTCAAGCAGATGCTGTCAACTTTGGAACTCCCTGACCTAGACTCCCTGCTGTGCTGCTGAATGACATCACCTAGACACATAAACCCCTCTCTGATCTCACTCCCACCTTACCTTCCTTCCCTTCTGAATGGTGACCCCTGCACCGTAGCCACTTGACAGTCTGGCTGTGAGGGACTTCCTCACATGCAAACTTGTCAAAGCGGCACCGAAATAAAGCTTGTGTGTGTTACTGGTACCTAGTGGTCACATCTTTTTCATTGATCAACCCCCAAATCCCTTAAACCCTCTACAGGGTGCTATTTTAGTTAGGAAGACCAAGGAAGACCTCTCTGTGGAGGGAACACTGAGCAGAGACAAGGAATAGCTTCGGGAGAAGACTTCAAGTCAGAGGGCCAAGCCAGCACAGAGGGCTGCAGGCAGCACAGAGTTAAGTATGTGCAGGAAAGCAGGAGGGCTAATCTGCTGGAGCACACATCCTGCTCTGATTATTCAACCACCTTTCTTTCCCCTTGTTCATTTCAAAAGCATTTTTCTTATTTCCTAAAGTCCTATGTATATTTGATTTTTGTCCAGCTTTTCATTCTGTTCCTTCATTTTTAAATCTTAAGCCAACATGGCCTTGTTTCAAGATGAGCAGTTACATTTTACTTGTTTCCCTTGTTATAAATTTCTTGGAAAAATATCAAGAATATGTGTTTCCAGATGTGCTTTAAAATAGTATCTGCTAGTTTTAAAATTAAAAATCCAATTAGAGTCTTCATCTGAATTGCATGGAACCACAATTTTAATTGCAGTCTTTACAATGTGGACTTTTCTGACCAGAAACATTGAATGGATTTTCAATTATTAAATTTAAAAAATGTCACTAAGTTAACTTCTATTGATATAATTTTCTTCATATAAGTCACTACATTTATTTTAAAGTGTATTCATATGCATTTTGTGTTATTGAAAATGCAATCTTTAGTTTTTTATTATATTTTCTAATAAGTTATTGCTAGTATATAGAAAAGCTAATTGCTTTTTATATTTGTTGTTTTTATAATCAGCTACTTTAATTAAATCTCTTATTAGGACCAATGGGATTTCCAAACAATCTTGTGTTTCCTTCTAAAGTAGTCACATCATTTGTAAACTGATAATTTCACTCATTTTTGTTTTCACTTACACCATTTATTCTGTTGTCTTCTTATTGGATTGTATTAGCTAAATTCCTTAGAGAGTTTCCTTTTGAACTACAGAAACTTTGTATGTGTTCATTGATTTTTCTATCAGAGGTTGTTCTATTTTTTCAAGATGTTTAAGTCTTGTAAAGTTCAGGGATATAGCTCTTCACTGGGATTGAACATACTTTGATTCTTTTATTCACAAGGAGATGGAGATTTTAGGACACAGAGAGGCAAATAGAGATCAGTCAATGGGCTTTGCTCCTCCTCTAGTCCCTCTCAAGTGGAAGTCTCCAGAGATCACCACACTGACACAACTCCAGGGCAGGTGGGATGCTTGCATAGACTGGATCCTGGGGCTGACAAGGCTCCCTGGGAGAGGATGATGTGCTTAGGAGTGTTTTACTCAGAACTGAACCTCCGGTGGGGGAAATAGGTGATGGTTCTTGCAAAAGGTAGGTGGGAGGGGTTAAGACACCCTGATTAATATCCTTAGGTCAGAAACTGTGGGCACACTCTGAAATCGAATCTAACTTTCAGTTTTCTCTTGGAAGGCAGAGGAGCAAGTTTCTCTACTCTCCTTAAAAAAGCAAGCCAAAATGCGTTCTAAACAAAGAGCTGTAATGAGAAATTTTACGTTCTCTCTCTGCTCCTATTTGCAGCTTATCTGAGAAGTGACCCATAGAAACCGTGGTTAAGTGCCACAGTCTTCAGGCCGATGGGCTTCCTGTGAGAAGAAAAACAGTGGATATAGTTGTCAGGGATCTCAAGCCCAGCAGAGGGGTTTTTCCTGAGGGTCTTTCATAACATCAAATTTGGAGCTGAGAGTATTTCTTCAGAGATGCTGTCGCTTTTGTTCAGATACTTGGATGGTTTCTGAAAAACCTTAGATGAGCAGACAAGAGTTGAGGGAGAATTTTGGCCAGATCAAAGTCCAGTTATTTTTGGAGACTAAGACCAGAGCACTAGCTCCACCTAGAGCTTTTGAACTTTGTCAGGGGCTGAGACACTGCCCCATCTCTTGGTTTTCTGAGTTCTGGGATGGAGAATGGATTCTTGATGGGTATCCCTTCTACTTACTACAAAGGAGGTTTTTGTTTTTCTTCCCACAGCTGCTCTGAATATGGTAAGAAAGTCTCAATTTTTTCTTTTTTTCTTTTGCCACATGGATAGCACTCTTTCCTATCATCAAGGATATATATATATATGTACCCATTTCCCCCTATATTTATGTTATATTATTTCAATAACAATGTTTTGGGGGAGGGCAACTAAACACACGTAGGCTCAATTAGCCAAGTTGAAATGGCTCTTAATAGTGTGGTGGTGTGCTTCCAATCCATGCATTTATAAACAACCCTCAGATCAAGACTTTATAAAAATAAAAATGATTTGTGAGATTGACTGACCCTATATTCAAATAAGATCTATGTGCCATTTATTTATCTCATGCACTGTCATCCACTCAGCCACTTGCTTATTTGTTCATTCAATGAGTCTTTAATAGTATCTTTATTGAGTATCTTATTCGGCACTTGATCAAGATATTGTGGTGGTGGTTATACGAATTTACATATGTGGCAAAATGGCATAGAGCTATACACACACATTTTACCTATGTCAGTTTCCTGACTTGATATTGTATGCAAAATGTTGTACACACATCATTGGGGAAACTAGATAAAAGGTATGAGGACCTCACCCCACTGTTTTTGTAACTTCCTTTGAATTTATTATTATTTCAAAATAAATTTTTAAAAAGCTAACAAGATGAACATGAGTCTTTCCCCACTTGGAGATCATCGTTTATAAATGAATTATAAAAAGCTGCACGTGTTGAAGATTAGCATCCACTTCTTTTTAAAAAAAATAGATTTAATTTTTTAGAGCAGTTTTAGGTTCACAACAAAATGGAGAGGAAAGTACAGAGTTCCCATATACCCCCTACCCCCGACATGCACAACCTCTCCCCCTATCAACATCCCCCGCCAGAGTGGTACATTTGTTACAATCAATGAACCTCCAAAGTCCATGGTTTACATTAGGGTTCATGCTTGATGTTGTACATTCTATGGGTTTTGATAAATGTATATAATGACATGAATCTACCATTGTCATATCATACAGAATAGCTTCACTGCCCTAAAAATCCTCTGCACTCTGCCTATTCATCCCCCCCTCTCTTCTAACCCCTGGCAACCACTGATCGTTTTACTCTTTCCAGCTTAATTTTAGAATAGAATGGTTTTAGAATAGTTTTACCTTTTCCAAAATGTCATATAGTTGAATTCATACAATATGTAGCCTTTTCAGATTGGCTTCTTTCACTTAGTAATATGCATTTAAGTTTTCTTCCACGTCTTTTTATGGCTTGATAGCTCATTTCTTTTTAGCGCTGAATAATATGCCATTGTGTAGATGTTCCATAGTTTGTTTATCCATTCATCTACTGAGGGACATCTTGGTTGCTTTCAAGTTTTGGCAATTATGAATAAAGCTGTTATAAAAATCCATGTGCAGGTTTTTGTGTGGATATAAATTTTCAGCTCTTTGGGTAAATACCAAGGAGTGTGATTGCTGGATTGTGTGGTAAGAGTATGTTTAGTTTTGTAAGAAACTACCATTTTGCATTCCCACCAGCAATGAATGAGAGTTCCTGTTATTCCACATCCTCACTAGCATTTGATATTTTCTGTGTTCTGGATTTTGGCCATCCTAATAGGTGTATAGCAGTATCTTGTTGTTTTAATTTGCAATTCCATAATGATATATGTGGAGCGTTTTTTCATAAGCTTATTTGCCATCTGTATATCTTCCTTGGTAAGGTGGCTATTCAGGTCTTTTGCCCAATTTTTAAAATGGTTTTCTTTTTTCTAACTATTGAGTTTTAAGAGTTCTTTGTATATTTTGGTTAACAGTCTTTTATCAGATGTGTCTTTTGCAAATATTTTTTCCCAGGCTGTGGCTTGTCTTCTCATTATCTTGACCCACTTCCTGTTCATTAACAAGCTGGTGACAACAATTAGCTTGCATAGTGCACTAAACAGCCTCTCCACGGGGTTTTGCCCACATTCTGGGGACACTACTGTTCTCTTGACTACATGAGCAGTTCTGTGTGGGGGTTCTGACTAGGAGCACAGGCTTTGGGATGTGTCATCCTGGGTTTAACCTGGGTCTACTCTCCATGAGGTGCATAAATACTTACTTAATCTCTCTGTTCTCAGTACCCTCAGTCACAAATGGAGATCAAACCAACACTCATCCTAGGGTGGCTGTCAGGATAGAATGAGCTAATTCCAGTAGGGGATTTGGCATGGCACAGTTGATGGGACATAGTCAGTTCTCTAAAAGTGTTATTATGGGTGTTCTGATATGTATTGTGATGTCTTTTTTTGGCTGAGTGTCTTAATTACTAAGTTTTACTCTTAGAAGTATGTTCTCTTTTTGGAATATGAGTGATTTCAGGAATGGTTATGAAAGCTGTATCTACAGTCACCTTGGTGACAGTCAGCAGTCTACTGTTCTGAGCTTGTGCTGAGAAGGGGTTTAGAGGTCCCCACCCTTTTTTGTTCCTGTTTAAAGTGGAATTTAATTGGATTATTAACTTGGGTAGCTTGATAACACGTGTTGTGTGTTACCATTAGACATTTCTCTCACCTAACTCCATGGGCAACAGACATATGGGGATTTGTTCTTAGTTCTGTCCAAGAAAATGAGGGCTTCACTGCATACTATATTACTATCTAACATTTCATATAATATAATGATAATAATAATTACTTCCACTTATTGATTACCTACTGTAATCCTGACACTGGTCTAAGCACTTTGCATATATATATTAGCTCATTAATTTACATATATTATTATCACACCCACTTGATAAATGGGAAAACTGAGACTTAGTTAATTGGCTTGCCACCTTCACCCAGTTGGTGACACAAAGAGCTGGGATTTGACTCTGGACCCTATGATGCCATGTTCCTAACCACTATGTGCATACCACCACCAAATACCTGACTCGAGATTCTCAAAACATTGTTCCAAAACCACTTGGGTAAGGAAAACTTTGAAGGGGTTGTTTAAAGAAATCCAGCTTCCTGGGATCCCCCCCACCAACACCTATTGAACCAGGCTGTCTGCTTTCTGTCCCTTTCTGAACACATCTTATCCCCACAAATGTTTTACACTTATCAGAAGAAAGAAAACTTCCAGATCATGGGAGGAGAGAACAGATGTCAGGAAGTAAAGTTGTGTGGGCTTATTGGTAGAACTAAATGAGTTTATAGCCAACTATGAACAAAGGCTGCCAAACTCTAAGGGAAAACTTACATAATATGTTTCCTTTCTCTAGCATTCTCAGGTTTGTTTTTCTGAATCTGTTTCTGTGGCAATATGGTTATACTATTTTAGAGTTTTTCCTTTATACTAGTTATGCCGAAGGTGGTGAAAAGAAAAGTCAACATTAATTACCCTTTTCGAGAAACCAGCCGGTAACTCAGGTTTGGATGACTTTGAAGGCAAAGGTCAAAGCAAATGTTTAATAGGTCTTTCTTGATAATAGCATATTCTTTAAAATAAAAGCCTAACTCCTCAGTGTGGGAGGTAGATGGGTTTTGGTTCAATCAAATGGACAAATTTCCTCCCTGATATCTGTAGAAATTGTTACCTTCTTCATGTTGATTGTTATAAAGATAAAATGAGATAGGTTTGTAATAGGGTCTGGCAAACTAAGAAATATTCATATTATTTCATTATGATTATCATTGTTATTGTTAGAAATTATCTCTGGTAAGAAATGTTGAACAGGTCAAGTGAAAAACAGTCTTTTTTTGATAAAGAACTTCAATGAAGATTTGGAATGGAAATCCCATTGACCTGTCATATTGACTTAAAAATTCTGCTAAAAATAGATAATTACAGGCTACTGTATTGTGTGCCATTTAGAAATTTGTGCCTCCTTCACCCTGCATATAAAAGGATGCTTTGTTCAAATCCTCTGGCACTTGGGGTCTTCAGGGAGAACCTGTCAGTGTGATGGATCTTCATGTTCTGACAGGAGCTCCCATCTGCTGGATGGTATTTTGGATCAGGTCCTTGTGGGAAAGGACCATTCCCAGTGAAGGTCACAGTGATTTTTACTGGGTAATGGGACATTGTTCTGTTATTGTAAGTCATTGGGGTCAAATGAAAATTTTCTGGAAATAGTAACTGTGCTGTGCTTGGCTGGTCCAGGATTCTCAGGAGTTCTCCATTCAGGTGTAAATGAGGTGCTCAGCACAGAATAAGCCTTTTCTGCAAAGCAGCCTTGGGCAGCCTGTCTGGAAACTGCTATAGCCAGGATGGATGGATTCACTTTGACATAATGTGCTCAGAGTTTCCAGAGGGAATTATGCTTTCCTCTCCCTTTGAAAATGTTAATTCAACTTTGGTGGGTGTGTTTGCAATTTGGCTGGGAAAGGCCACTGTAAGACAGGTCAAATAATGGGACACACACTTCTGGCTGAAATGGCCTTCCCTCCCTCTCCATCTGGCTGACTCATCCTTATTTTAAACTCCAAGGAAGCATGATTTCTTACTGCACTGTAGGTATCTGCAGCCTCACTCCCATAAGTAACCAATCTTCAAGCTCATCATTTCTTGTCTTTGGAATCACTCAAGTCTGCCCACTTTTGCCCATTCCCACTGCCACTTCCTGGCTTCTGGCTGCCATAATCTCTCATCTGATTTGCTTCAATAACTTTGCCTCTTATATTGGCCCTGCAATCCTGTTTCTACCCTTGAAAATCTAATTATGTCACAGCCTTATTTAAATCGCTTACATGCAACTTGCAGAAAAACTGGAAAATCCACATGAGCCAAACAAACTAGGATAAAATAGAAAATAACAAGCATGCAAAAGCTTGCCATCTAGATATAACAACTACTAACATTCAACTGCAGAAATTTTTAGAATTTATTTTCTATTTACATGCATATATTTTTTTCTAAAGTAGAATTATACTGTAAATAGTGGGGTTTAAGTTGCTTTTTTCTTTTTAACATGACAACATATTGTAAACAAACAGGACAGGGGATCCTTGGAGAAAGAGAACCAGGCATGGCTTTCTTGACATAAGAGAAGCCATTTTTGGCCTAAACCATTTTGTGATCTAAGCCTGGCCACAATGCTTGCCCTTGAACACGTCTCAGTAATTAATGATCTTAAAGGAACAAAAGAACAAACAACTATTATCAGGCAAAAGAAGAAGCAATAACAAAGATTATATATCAGTTGTTAAAGACTCCCAGTTTTGTTTTAATGGTAAAGATTATTCTAAAGTGTTCAACCACCAGATCAACCGGAACTCAATGAATGATGATATCAACGTTTTCTGACCCTCGTGACTTCTATCAACTAAAGCTTGGACTCAGTGGACCACCCAAGCCCCTTCATGAATATGCATGTACCCTTAGCTTAAAACTTCCCCAGTTTTGCTGTTGGGGAGACACTGCTTTGGCAAAGAGTCTCTGTGTTCTCCTTATTTGCTGCAAGTAATAAGAAATCCTTCCTTCTCCCGATGTTTGGCTTGGTTATGTCTTTTGGCTTGACACCTACCAAGAAGTGAACCCATATTTTGCGTAACAATATCACAGCTTATTACCCTATAAATGGACATTATCTACATTGTTCTATTTTATTTCTTCGTAGATATAAATTATTGTTTATATAACCAATGCCACCACTGTTTTATTCTTATTCTATTTTTTTTTTCATTTTGTAACTAACACTGTAAATTATATCCTTGTTTAGAAACCATTATACCATCCTTAAATAATGGCTTGGGGGAAATTTTTCTACTCATAGAATTGTTGCGCTAAAGGGTATGTACATTTATATATATCCTTTTTCTAGTATAATATTTGATACATGTTTTCAGTTTACAACCACATGTACCAATTATTTATGAATATCTGTGTTTTAGTAATTTTAGGACTTCTGTACATGAATGACTTCTTCAGTTTTAGGCCTTTAATTCTGCTCCAAATCTCCACTAGTTGTGGAAAACATTTACATATATTTTTAAATATTCAATACTAAGGCCATGGTTTTTACACCACTGTGAAACCAAACAGGAACCTGTGGGGCCCTCCCAGGTACAAAAGCCCCTCATGTCCCCCATTTCTTGTTTGTAGAAAAAAAGCTTTAGTCTCCCAGCCCTTCCCTGAGTTCTAAAGACCAGACTCAACCAGTTACTAATTAGGGAAGTGAGGGCATGCAGAAACAAAGGAAAAGCAGTCAAGATCAACAGTTCAGCAATAGTTCCTCCTCAAGGGATATATATATAACAATCTGACATGTATCTTTAAGTTGTTCTGCAGGAACGAAGACCCCTGCCACTGCCCAGGTGGAGGATGGTGGTATAACCCAGACTGGTCGGAACCAGAAGGTTGATAATTAAGATTACTGAAACACCACCCTGTTACCTTACCATGAACCAGTCAGAAGAAGGTCCATGAGATGGCCATGCTCCTATGATCCCCTCCCCTAACACTGTCTTTAAAAACCCTTGCCTGAAAGCCATGGGGTGTTTGGGTCTTTTGAGCATGAGCTGCTCATTCTCCTTGCTTGGCACCTGCAATAAATGCTGCAGTTTCCTCCACCACAACCTGGTGTAGGTAGATTGGCTTGGCTGTGAGGCAGGCAAGTGGATCCAAGTTTGGTTTGGTTACAAATGTATACCTGCATTTGTCATTTTGTTATGTTCATACAGTAAAGGTAGCTTGGAAGCCTAAGAAATCCCTGAGCCCCCAAACTATCCCTTAAGATGATAGATGTCTTCTTCTAATGATCTGATACTTGGTTTACGGTGGGTATTGTAAGTAAACAATTTTGTACTGCCTAAATCTTTGAGAACTTTTCCTTCGATCTTTATAATTGCAGTGCCTGGCACATAAAATAAGTATTTGTTGAGTGAATGAATAAAAATGCTTTGATAAGACATGACTAGATGATGGTGGAGGTGGGGATACCCCAGGTATATTTTCAGTTACTATGCCTAAGTATGGTAAGCTCTTGGAATCTGCTTCCACAAGCCTCTTTCTCCCCTTTTTTGCAAGCTCAGGAAAGATTTCTTATGTTATAGGTTTGATTCTGCTTTTCTCTATTTTTGTTTCTCTTCCAGGAACACTCTCTGCTGACTTTATTCCTATCTCCTCTTACTTTGTTTTGACTTCCTTATCCTTTCACTTGGCATTCTGGAAAGGCTTCTCAAACCTGCCCTTCCAGTAATTGATGGGATTTTCTGCACCACGAATTGACCTTTTTTGGTTGTCGTTGCCTCAGGCTTTGTTTTAGTGGCTCCTTTCCCCACAATGGCGCCTTTCGTGCCATCCTCTTCCTTTCCTCTCCCTGCCTTTTTGCTTACAACACTGTTCCTGCTTATGCTTTCTTACATCTCTTCATGACACTAAAACACTTCCTTGAAATATCTTTTTTTCTAGTCATTGAGGTATACTTTTTTAGAGATGTCTTTTTCTTCGGAGCCTTCCAGATGTTATTTCTTTTTTCTTGGTATAAATTATGCTTCTATAGTTACAAATGATTTGATGGATTTCTTCTTTTTCTCAAAAAATAACCAGATTTCTTTTCAGATTTGATGCTTAGAAGCAGATAGGGTAAATGAATGACTCTTATTCCCACTCTCTGTTCAGCATATGGTGAAGCAATAATAACCATCCTTTATTACATCCGGAGGCCAGGTCAACGTGCACAAACAGCTCCAGGCCAACTCCAAGTTTCTGATGGGTCTTTATCCAAGGGAACTCATCCCTCTCTTTCAATTGCCTTATTCTTTAGGAGTCTTAATTATAGTAGTTAGGTATATACACACACCCCCCACACATACCACATCCACATACATATATACACCAAACACATACCACATACACACACACATACACGTATCACATACACACATTGCATACTCACACATACATATTCACTCAGTACATGATACACACACACACCATACAATACAATGCAACACATACCACACATTATGCATGCTACATGCACACACAGGTGTACACACATATACTACATGCCCCACGTGCCACACCCACACACATACCACACCACAGAAAACCACACAACTCCCACCCACTCCCAGTGTGGCCCATTACCAGGGGACTTCTCTCTGCTCATACACCCAGTTCCTCACTTGTGGGACTACATATCACATTATATCCTGAGTCTGTTCCTACATCCTGACCATTTTCCTCCTGGGACTTGTATTCTTTCTAGAAAGTAGTTAATGAGGTAGAGTCCATCCTCTGCTTGCCTCAGAGCCTGGCAGCATCTAAGGATGAGCTTCTCCTCGATGGGTGGGTCAGATCCGGCTGCAGACAATGCCTCTGTCTCACATTTGTTGACAGTCTGTGTTTTGCATGGCGCAGAGGCTCCTTGGCTTAGTGTTTCTCAGTGCAGCTCCATCTGCTTTATAAGTAGTGTCTATTCCTCTCTGATTCAGACATTAGGTTGTCTGTCAATGATGGTTTTCAACAGTAGTGAGAGTTTTCATTTTTTCCCATATTTTTAAAGTGAGAAAATGGGACAGGTTGTATTGAAGGCTGTTAGCCAGGCACAGTCTTGAGCTGGAAGTCCATCTAGATTTTTTGCATAAGAAAAGGAAAACAGTCTGTCTGGCAGAAGTATGAGAATGCATTTGGGATCCTAGTTAAAGAATCAGGTATGAAATATACATTTATTTAGTCAGGTGCCAGCTGTATGAAAAATCCCTTTCTTGTTTCCCATAATATTTCTGAAACTTCTTAACAGTGCATAGAGGCAAAATATCATCATTATGCAGGGACAGCGTGTTATCGCTTTTTGGGGGGGGACAGATCTTTTCTAGGTCACCTGCTGCTTCAACATAGCTCTGAACACTCTAGCATGCTAACCATCTGACTCTATTCTCCTAAGTCGTGAGAGAGAAAACGGCTTTGCAGCAAATTATGCCAGGCATCAGCATTTAAATGAAAGGAGGGACAGGCTTCCCTCCCACCCTTCCCTTGAGAGGTGCAGGGATGGGAGGGTGTTTGCATACCGAGCACATGTGCTCTGAGGGTCTTTCTCCTCACTCTAGCCCTCTGACAACTAGTGAGGTTACCATTTCATTCCCCACTCATTGTATATACCTCCCCAGTGCCGTTATTAGGTACTGAGTACTCATTCACTCCTGGCATAGTCACCATACGCCATGAGCTCTGGATAAACTTACAGAACAAACCCCATCTTCCACCATTCTCTGCTCCGTGCTGTCTCTGGACACAAACTCCAAGGACTCCTTGGAGTCTTCATCTTAAATCTTAATTATGAAAAAGCAATTTTTAACCTTTTTGGGCCTTTGAGACTTGAATGATGTATTCTGGAGCTAAGGAATGGATAGTTTCAGAACAGTCCAATCACAGAAAACAATTCTCTAACACAGAGGTCTTCAGGTGGGGTCTGGGGACTCCTGGGGTCCCTTGAGGCCCTTTCTGGGGAGGGGGGATGGTCTGCAAAGTCAAAACTATTTTTACAACAATGCTAAGATGCTATTACTTTTTCTCTCATTCTTTCATATGGTGTTTTCCAGAGGCTACATGATATGCCTCTGTTTCTCTGACACCAACTGGCTATTCAATGGTCCAACTCAATCCTGACGCTGACTGTCAGAGTTGGTATGGACTTCACAGGTTAAGAGTTCAGTCCCACAAGAATGCCCACTTCAGACACCTGCCACAAATAGGGAGCTCAGGTGACCCACACTTCTGCCTGGCTGCCTGCAGATTTGGGTGCTCCCACAACCTTCCCTGCCCCTGTTTGATAATTCATTAGAACCACTCACAAATCTCAAGAAAACCCTTTACTTATGTTCACCAGTTTATTATAGCCAATACAACTCAGGAAACAGAAGAGAAGCACAGGGCAACGTGTAGGGGTGCACACATGGCTTCCATACCCTCTACGGGAGCACCGCCCTTCACCACTTTGATGTGTTCACCAACCAGGAAGGGTCTCAAACCCTGTTTAGGGGATTTTATGGAGGTTTCATTACATTCATTCCATTACATTAAATCATTGGTCATTGTTAATTGAACTCAATCTCCAGTCCCTCCAGAAGGGGTGGAGCTGAAGTTTCCAACCCTCTAATCACAGGGTTGGTTCCTCTGTGTACCAGCTCTCACCCTGAAGCTATCTGGGTGAAGCTATCTGAGTATGCCCTCCAAGACTCACCTCATTAGTATAAACGCAGGTACAGTTGAAAAGGGCTTCTTAGGAATAACAAAAAGTGCTTCTCTCACCCCCATCGCTCAGGAAATTCCAGGGATTTTAGGAGCTCTGAGCCAAGGATGAGACAAAGATTAAATATATATGTATTTCCTACTATATCACACATATAATAGCATAACTGACTGATGAAGAAGCAAAGCAATCTTTTTTTTTGGAAAAAAAGTTACTTTTCATAATGTATGTTATTTCTGTTAATATTTTATTACCGTTATTTAAAATAAATTAATAAAAATATTTTTAATTTCTCAATTTTACTTTCCAAAATGGTAAATAATTCTAGAGATAAGTTAATCCACATAAACAACAGTTCTTTGGGAGCCTCAATATTATTTTAAAGTGTGTAAACTAAATATTTTAAACTTCTGCTCTAAAATATGATGCCCAAATAAATCCCAGCTAGATTTGCTCATCCATTGTGTTTATTCCTATGTTTATACTCCCCCAAAGGGCCACAGTGGCACATTTAGAGGTCCAGGCGATCTCAAATCCTTTAACTGGGGGGCAGGGTGGGCATTTGACATATTTATTGGCCCTCAAAATCCCCCATGCAGGACGTGTCCTAATAAAAATGCCTTTGGTTCCAAAGCCCACACTTGCTGGCTGTGCACTCTGATTACTTCCTGTTCGCTGATGAATAGTTCCTCAGATTACTGTTATAAACTCTGCAATCCCAGGATTTAAAAGTAGTCTCCTCCTCGGGTGAGACCCTGAAAACCCTACGAGGCCTCTGGTGGTACGACTCATTTGGGGACATGGCCCATTCAGAGCAGCCCTGCTCCAAATGGTACTTCCACAGTGAGCATCTCTGGAGTTCCCAGGGCTCTCATTTGGATCCTTTTCTTTCTCAGCTGCTTCTCAAATCCTCAGGCTTTTCATCCTCTCTTATATCTCCCCCTTGTCTAACCTGTTTTCAGAAAAGAAATCTGGGAAATTCATTTGTACTGAGGTAAATGTGACCGATAACTCTTGCTATATATCTTCTCCCTGGAATTTTTGTATTTTAACTAAACGAATGTGCCCTGCCTTACAAAACTTTAGACATGAGAATGTGAATGGTGGTAAAATGTTTTTGGTAGTGGGAGTTTTCTGGTATCCAGTAAAGCGCACCAAGAAAGGAATTGTCTGACTTCTCTCCCTCTAAGAGAAGCCCTCGTTCACAAAGCAGCAGCTGCAGGGCTGCATGTAATCTGCTCCTGAACACCCCGGCTAGGCGTGAAGCAGACAAGAATAGTGGCAAGTAAGAGACAGAAGGGAATTAGGACTCTCAAGCTGTGATACCCTCATCCCAGAGCGAGACCCCACAGTGCAGTTCTGTACTCCCAGGAACTGTGTGGCAGGTGTGGAGAGGGGAGAAGTGACCTGTCTTAGGCATTTAGATGGGAAAAGGGGGGAAAGGGGGTAGGTAGGGATACCCGTCCAGTACTTTAAAGGGTCCTGGTTAAATCGTGACATCTAGCATTATTTAGGACTCATGTATCAGACACGGTACTTAACACTTTTCTTCCTGATCCAGTATAATTCTCGTACTGACCTCATGAAAAAAGAAATACTTTCATCTCCATTTGACAGATGAGGAAATAGAAGCAGAAAGAAGTCAAATAACCACCTTGCAAGATCTCCCAGTAGAAAATGGGAGAGCAAGGATTTGAAGCAGAAACACTGTCTCTGCAACCTGCTGCCAGCATGTATGCTCTCCTGCTCTTCTCAGGTCAGGGTTAATGTAGGAAGACAGCATTTTTGTGACAATGCTCAACTTTTCCAAGGTACCAGCTAAAGTGCCCAGAGGAGCGTGATGTTTGCCATCATTTTATACATTGGTAAATGCCATGCATGGGCTCATTTCCTCTGTGCTGGATAGATGACCATGCCTTTGTTATAATCATCTCACGCTTCAAGTAACAAGTCTCTCCATTAATAGAATTTAGAGCACAACCTTCATCTGAAGTACGTTCTCTGCTGAATGGGCACTGAAGCATGTCTTACCTGTTTGTAAGCTGAGACCCGAACAGCTCAATCCCGAGCACAATTTATACCATGTCCTGGCACCTCAACTCTGGGGGCCACCACATCATCACTCCTTCTCCAGGTTTTCTATGCTTCCTTCTTTGAGTTTAACCAATACTATTTCCCTCATTCTGACTGTGGCTTCACTCAGCTTTCTTCTCTTGGAGGCACATCCTAGGATTGCTTCCACTAACACCTCTCCAAGCTGAACAACAAGCTTTCCCACCCCTGTGCTGCCCCCACCAATAGCTCTCCCATGAGAGGGCTCCAGCATCAGGACACCCCTAGGGCTACAAAATGAGCCCACCAGGTCTCCAGAGTAACAGCGTAGATGAGGTTTATGCTGCCTGCAGTAGCAGACGACCTCCAAATGCAGAGTGAGTCAGGCTGCTTTGCTCTAAAGACCCTGATGTGTCAACACAGCCTCCATACTCATTACTGCAAGTGGAGAGACAGACAGGGTAATCTTTTTTTTTTTTTTAAAACAGCTTTGTTGGAGTATAATTGCTTTACAATGGTGTGTTAGTTTCTGCTTTATAACAAAGTGAATCAGCTATACATATACATATATCCCCATATCTCCTCCCTCTTGCATCTCCCTCCCTCCCACCCTCCCTATCCCACCCCTCTAGGTGGTCACAAATCACGGAACTGATCTCCCTGTGCTATGTGGCTGCTTCCCACTAGCTATCTATTTTACATTTGGTAGTGTATATATGTCCATGCCACTCTCTCACTTCGTCCCAGCTTACCCTTACCCTTCCCCCTCCCATGTCCTCAAGTCCATTCTGTATGTCTGTGTCTTTATTCCTGTCCTGCCCCTAGGTTCTTCAGAGCCATTTTTTTTCTTTTTATTTTAGATTCCATATATATGTGTTAGCATACGATATTTGTTTGTCTCTTTCTGACTTACTTCACTTTGTATGACAGACTCTAGGTCCATCCACCTCACTACAAATAACTCAATTTCGTTTCTTTTTATGGCTGAGTAATATTCCATTGTATATATGTGCCACATCTTCTTTATCCATTCATGTGTTGATGGACACTTAGGTTGCTTCCATGTCCTGGCTATTGTAAATAGAGCTGCAATGAACATTGTGGTACATGACTCTTTTTGAATTATGGTTTTCTCAGGGTGTATGCTCAGTAGTGGGATTGCTGGGTCGTATGGTAGTTCTAATTTTAGTTTTTTAAGGAATCTCCATACTGTTCTCCATAGTAGCTGTATCAATTTACATTCCCACCAACAGTGCAAGAGGGTTCCCTTTTCTCCACACCCTCTCCAGCATTTATTGTTTGTAGATTTTTTGATGATGGCCATTCCAGACAGGGTAATCTTTTTTTTTTTTTTTTTTTCTTGTGGTACGCGGGCCTCTCACTGTTGTGGCCTCCCCCGTTACGGAGCACAGGCTCCGGACGCGCAGGCTCAGCGGCCATGGCTCACGGGCCCAGCCGCTCCGCGGCATGTGGGATCCTCCCGGACCGGGGCACAAACCCGTGTCCCCTGCATCGGCAGGCGGACTCTCAACCACTGCACCACCAGGGAAGCCCCAGACAGGGTAATCTTAAAGGGACTTTTTCATGGCTTCAGCCTGGAGGTGACACAATCACTTCTGCTCACATTTCATTGGCTTGAACGAATTATATGACCCCATCCGGAAGGGAAGAAATATTTCTACCAAGCATTTAAGGTAAGGTCACACAGAATATTCTGTACGGCTGACTGACAATTCCTTGGTAGAGGCTCCAATGATATGATTTTCTGAAGCATTTCTAAATGTTTCATTGCATGAGCTACTTTATAATCCACTTGTGCTGGATTGGCTGTCAAAAAGGAGATTTCCTTGGGAGAAGGACTTCCTGAATTCACATTCCCATGTGCTTATTCCAACAGGAATGCTGGCTTGGGATAGCATTGCCTTTCCATGCTTGAGCTTCTTGATTTATTAAATTAGGTATTCTTTCTTTGCTGCCTTTCAAGCAGTCCTAACTGTGAGGCAGTCATAGATCTCCACTCTATTCTGAAGCATCAGCAGGGCAGAAAGGAACCTGCCACAACCTTGACAGGAACCTGCCACAACCTTGACCTATGCTCCTCTCATGCTCTTCCCCACATAGGCTGTCCTCAGTTACTCTTCTTCCAGACAGAGGAAACACAGTAGGACTTGTCATTTGTGCTAATCTGAGCACACATCTCCACTGTGAATTGTGCTACCCTGGGGCTTCTGTTCAGAGATCAATGCTGGGCTGACATGGGAGGTTTGTGATCCTAGTAAAATTTCTTATAAACGTGCATGTGGTTTTATGTCCTTCAAAATAATGGCACATCTTCATTCATTTGACTCCTGGTCTCTGTGGCACTCCTTGATGGATAGTTAAAGTCACTTGATAGCCCATCTACCCATCTAGCCCCGACCCCAGCTCTGCTTTACTCCTGAGGCTAATCAGGAACTGGGTCTGGGTCTTCGGTGGGGAACAACCCTGCAGACCCCCACTTAGTCAACCTTGGGGCTCACAACCCAGCTAAATGACACCTACCTTCTAGCTGACTTCATCTTCCAGGGGACCTATCACCTTTGGGAATTCTGAGGCAGTCCTGCAGGTGCTCTAATGAGAAGAGGTCCTTTTATGGGAGGAGTTTTATGATCGTTTCTGAAGGGCGCCATTGGATTGTCTTATTCTGAATCCATGTTTCTATTTGGCTCTTACACGGGAATTTCCACAACCGCAGCCGAGGACTGACACATTGCCTAATTCCAGTAGCGTGGTCACTAGTCTCTAAAAATCCACTCCCAGCCCGCCTCCCACAGCAAGAACCATGTTTCCTGTTCTTCACACCCTTGTGTGGTCTCATCTTGAATCCTGGCTGGTGTGTGGCTCGTGCCTGGTCAATGAAATCTGGCAGAAGTGACACATCATGACTTCTAAGCCTGGTCCATAGGTATCCTTTCAGCTTCTACCCTGTGCTCTTGGAACCCAGCTGCCACCCTCCAAGGAAGCTCTGGAGACACCCATGTGAAGAGGAGCTGAGGAAGCTGTCTTACAGTCCTTGCTAAGCTCCCGTGGTCAGTCAGCGTCACCATGCCAGCCACGCCATTCATGCTATTCCTAGACAAGTCCCAGACATCATGGAGTCCACGTCATGGACCTTGCTGTGTCCTGCTTGATTTCCTGACCCTCAGAAACATGAGGGGCAGTAAACTGATATTTTAAGCCACTATCTTTTGGGATTATTTGTCACATAGCAATCAATGACCAGAACAGGGGACCCTTGTTTATGTGAAAGATGTCCTCCAGAGGTGTCCAGTGGACTTGGTGCCTGGTGTGTGGTACGCAGTGGGTTTGAGATCCTATTTCCTGAGGCTCTCATATCTGGAGGGACCTGAAACAAGGCCTAGGACAAATGGTTGGCTTCCCAGCCAGTGGGGAGATTTTCCATTTCTCAGTCACAGATGATGCAGTTTCCCCAATTCCAGGCTTCATTCAGGCAGTCCAGTTCTGTGCTCGAGTCCTGAAGCCTTGACCGTCTCAGAGATGGCACCTAATATATCACATCTTGATTCCCACTATATTCTGCAGGGCTTCAGCTCCCATAGCCTTCCAGCCTAAGGATTTGCTCTTTATTTCTGGCACGTGAGATTTCACCTTCTGCCTTTAAGGTAAGTTATTAATTTTTTAAAATATATGTTTTTTCTTCTAGAAGTTTTAATTTGGGGTGGGGCTGAAGGTGGGCTGCAAAGGAGGAGTTCCAGAGGCTGATCCATCTGATATTTTAACCTCATTACCTTATCTTCTTTCTAGAATACTTTTGAGTATTTGCCCCCTACATCACAGACTGTGCTAGCAAAACCATGAATGTGCTAACTCTTTTAAAAGATGCAAATTCTTTCAGAAAAATGAAACTATGTCATTGGTTTCTAGATGATTAAATTCATAGTTGTAGTCTATTGTTCCAGGATGGCTCTGACAATTGAAATTCTATTAGCTGTGGGGACCAGCAATGGCAGTTACAGATCAGGGAGGCACCATCTCTGCCCAGTCTGGTCTTCTTTTTAACAAAGAGCTGTGTCCTTAAGATCATGACTGCTCATAACCCATATCCACTGTAGACAACAGCTAATGGAGCCAGGCTGCTCACATGGATCTCCTAGATACTGTAGAGGGTTTTTTCCCCATTTATATTTTAATAAAACTAGCAGATGGGAATTCATCTGTAACATTCAGCAAGAGAATTAATATACTGAAATGTGGCCCTTTGACAGTTGCTCAAATGAGTATAAGGCTATCAGGACAAGTGAATGGAGGAAAAAGTAATTATAGAAGGAAGGAAACTGGAAACAGAACTGAGATGATTATGTAAGTCCTTTGAGAAATGAATAAAGGACCCTCTCAGAAGTAATTAAGTCTCTCTCTTATATCCACATGCTGCATTCTGGCTTATACACTTAAACACGTCTCCAGTTCCACTGCATCTCTGCTGAAAGACATTAGTGATGAACCAGTGCCCACATTTATTATACTCCAACTCCTAGAGTTGGTCTTGGGTCTCAGATGCTTCTGCAATCTGGCCTCAATCTACCCCTAGAATAGTGATTCTTAACCTTGGGTGCATTTTTGAATCACTGGGGACATTTGTAAATTGTGGGTGCCTTCTCACATACACAAAAGTAGACCAAATATTATAACTCACATGCATGCTAATTATATCATTGTCTATATACTATCATACCCACCAGCAGACTTCAATGATAGAGTTGAATTTTGAAAAGGTCATTTTGGCTACAGTGTGAAAAAAGACATCATAAAACAACAACAGAAGAAAGTACAGCTGGGAATGTAAGTGAAAAAGTAGATTGGAGAAGTGGGAGAGCTTCACATGGATATCTGCAGCATTAGACAATTAATTAAATTAATATTACTTAAATATATACAAAATGTTAGAACTCTGATGGGTTCTGAGTGTAAGGGGAAAGAGAATGTATGAAAACAATACGAAACAAAACATCCACCTTGACATCAGGTGGTTCACAGTATAGTGAGAGAGACAATATAAACAAGCAGCTGTAACTGAAGTGGCATAAAGAACTACGAATAAATTATAATGGGGGACTAGAGATCAGATCATGTGGCGATGTTTGTGGAATAATCAATAATAATACTGATGCGTGGGTCCCACCCCAGTGGCGCTGATTTAATTGGTCAGGATTACCAGGCATCAGTACTTTTGCAAAGTCTCCATTGACTGGAATGTTCAGTCAGTGCCAAGGAGTGTGTTGTATGGTCTTATCCATGCTTCCGGGCTGCTGTGGGGAAATGGAAGGGACACTCCTCCAAGAAGCCTGGGCTCAAGTCTCAGATTTCCCAACAATGACAGCAGAGGACAAGAGCTAACATTTCTTGAGCAGGATCTGTGCTGAGCATTTCATGGACATTTTCTTAGTGTTTCTCAACCCTGGCTGCATAGTAAAATAATCTGAGAACTTTGAAAAACTACTAACGTCTTGGTTTGGCCCCAGATCAATTAAATCAAATCTTTGTTATGAGTCTGGATATATATATATATTGTAACTGCTCTTGCAGTTGATTATCTGCAGGATGTTGAGAACCACCAGCTTTGGAGTCCACTAGCTGATTATATTTTTATAAACCTACTCACACCTTTATGGAGTCCCTGTTCCCTAGCCAAGCAAGCCTGTTTGCCATATCCTGAAAACATCACTAAGAAGACCCACAGGCCAAGGAGAGCTTCTCAATTATCCAATATTAGGTCAGGTAAAAAGGTTTTTCTCTTATTGGCTAAAGGACTTCTTTTCAAGCTTCTGATTAGTCTGTGAGGCTCCAGTATAGGAAGTACAAAGAGCACATTAGTCACTAATAGTGGAATCTAGAAATAGGTAATTTACATTTCCTCCCTCTGTTTTCTCTTCTCTACCTGAAGGGAGGCCATTGTATATTTAGCTTAAGGATCTTGGGAAGAGGGCCAAAATAACTGGGGATAGTCCTTCCCATACAAACGTACTGAACTTTTCAAGTTTGATCAGAAAGTAGCCTTTCTATGTATTCCAAGTAGGAAAGGTTTCAGATACAGGGAATGAGACTTAAGAGGGCTTAGGGAAGCTTTGGCTTGAGTTCATAAAATCAGAAAGCACCTGAGTGGCTACAAAGCACCTGCAGATGACCTTAGTTTGCCCGTGGCACCAAAGCAGGTGGTTTACAGGAGCTCACCAGGAGCCTGCAAGCTTCAAGAATCTTTGGAAGCACAAGGAGATCAGGTAACTTCCAAGAACTTGCTTAGAAGTTGCTGCTGATAATCGCATGTTTGCCATCTGCTCGTGTTCTGGCAGAACTGCCACTGGAGAAAGTGGTTTCTCCTTCTCAGCTATCTTCCAAATCCCATGTCTGTACCCCTCAGTGGCAGAATGTGACCTGGAAGTAAATGGGAAAAACAATTCTGGGAAATGCAGCCTTCTCCCCTGTGATGCAAAGCAAAACCTGGAGAGAGGCAGTGATGACATGGAATTAACAACAGACAATCTGGCAAAATGAACTCAAGGTAAGTCAAGACAAGCTTATTTGGGGGAAGACTTAGAGGGGGAAAAAAAGAAGAGGTGAGAAAAAATGTAAATGGGAAAAAGAAAGAAATCTCAAGAAAAAATTTCTCTTGAAAGCAGAGTATGTAGCCAGCAGGAAGGTGCCTCTGTGTACTTGTCCCCACGAGGCTCACAGAGTGAATTTCCTGTGGTGATTTGAAATCTATGGTTTAGTTCTCAGCACGGCAGATTCAGAAATTAGGTTTTCAATCTGTAGCCACCTCCCCCAAACCTCACAGTTTCCTGAAAATCTATATGAGAGACAAGTAGTCATCAGAAGGTGTTTTCATGATCGTATAATCAGAGAAAGAATTGGTGGCTGGTCTTGGAGACCCCTTCAAACTGTCCTAGACCAGTGTGTGTTTAATATCTGCACCCACACGAGACTTCTGTTCCTCAGGGCTTGGCACACTGTCTGTTTTGCTCACCACTCAATCCCTGGCACTTAGCATAAGCCTGGTGCATGGTAGATGCTCCATGAGCTTTGATTAATTGAATGGATACATAATCATCGTGAGGTCTGATGACATATCCTTGATTCAAAGGACAGAACACTACACTAGTGACCTGATTTAGTACTTCTCTCTCTTGGTCGGTAGTAGATACTTAGTTCCATAGTTTCTCTCCTTTTATTAAAAAATTCCATATTGTCAGTCTTTTTGAATCTATAGATCTATATGGATATATATGATATGTGATATATAGACATATAGGTATAATATATATATGTATATATATGATATAATGTATCTGCATGTATTATAAACTGTATCTCTGTATATTATATATATTTCTCTCTATATTATATATACAGTTACAGAAAGTTATAGATATATATTACATAATGTATATATCTAATGTATATACATGTGTTATTACATATTATATTATCATATTACTATCTAGAGGATTGCATATTACTGAATAATCTATAGCAAAGTAACTATTTCAGTGGCTCTAGAAGACTCTGCCTTTTCCCATCACGGATCGGTTTAATAAGTTTAACTATTAAATGGAAACCTCCTTTCCCTTTCTTTTACGTCCGGGGCTTGGAGCTTTGTGAATGTCCATCAGGATTTCCTACATGCAGATGCCAAGAAGCTCTACTAAAGGCATACCCCGCACTTGTGCTCTTCCAGCACTACCTGGCCAGGCGTCATCCAGAGGGCTCCATGTTCCCTTCTATAGCCTGTTTTCTCTGTACTGACTCTCTAGGTGGATTAGACCAAGCTCCTCAATGTCCCATTGATTGATTGATTGATTGATGATTGATGGAGGAAGATCAAAACTTCAACACTGGATTGTTAAGCTAGGGCTGACTAATAATTTGCTGAGCAACAGGTGTGGTAAAGATTGTTCTTCCTCGCTTCCCTGGCTTTGCTTATGCTGTGCCCTTCATATGCAATACTGTGAGTTCCTCCTGCCACCCACTGTTTAATTCAGCTTAATTCTCTCTACTTTTCTGGGAGTGGTTCATGGTGTTCCAAGGAGCCTTCCCAAACAACTCTGTCCTACTTTGTTCTCTTTTATTCTAATCTACTCTGTACATTTGGCTATACTAGTCATTTTAGTGCTAATTATATTCCATTATATTTTTCCTAAATTCCTTCAACTTTGTGGGTGATAATACATTCTTGAGATAAAGGAACATGTCACATATTGGGGAATGTGTGTGTGTGTGTGTGTGTGTGTGTGTATTCCCCCATAGTGCTTAGCAGAATGTTAGGACCTGTAAATATTTTATATTCATTTTTCATTTACTCATTTGTTCATTCATTCTCTCAACAAATATTTATTGAATGACTACTATGTGTCCAGGTCCTTTTCTAAGTTGTTATAGAACAAAAGTCCCTACCCTATATTTTAGGGAGTGTAGGCAAACAATAAACAATAAGCTCAATGCATAAGTAAATTATAGCATAGTAGAATGTAACAATTGCTATGCAAAAAAAAAAGGAAAAATAGAACAGTGTGAAGGAAGTCTCAGGAATTCTGGGATCTAGGGCTGGTGGGTTGTATTAATTAGAAACCCACAAGCAACTGATATTTGAGCAAAGATTTGAGGAATACGAGAAAGTGAGCCATGCAGACATCTGGGGAAAGAGCTCTCTAAGCTGAAGATACAGCATGTGCAAAGATTCTGAGGTAAGATTGTGCCTGGCATGTTGGAAGAACAGCAAGGGGTCCTTTGGGCTGGAGCAGAGTGAATGAGGGAGATAGCAGTAGAAGATATCAGAGAGGTAATGGAAAAGCCAGATCATGTAACCTTAAAAGGTCTTTGTAAAGCTTTTTGGATTTTACTCATGGTAAACTGGGGAGTCATAGGAGGGATGTGAGCAGTGGCATCACCTGATCTGATTTTTATTTCAAAAGGACCTTTCAGATTGCCAAGTCGAGAGTATTCCAGAGACCTAAAGAGAAGAAAACCTTCTCTTTAAAGGGTCAGATAGTAAATATTTTAGGCTTTGTGGGCCATATGATCTCTGTCAAATCTGTTCATTTCTGTGCCATTTTAGCACATAAATAGCCATGGACAATATGCAGACAAATGGGCCTATTTGTGTTTTAATAAAACTTTATTTACAAAAACAGGCAGTTGACAGAGTTTGACTTATGGACTGTAGTTTGCCACCCTTGGCATAGACTATAAAGAGGCAACTATAGAAACAGGAAGACCTATCAGGAGGCTATTGAAGTAATCCATGCAAGAGATGTTGAAAGCTCAGAACTGAGTGGAAGCCATAGAGATGGCAAGAAGTGGTTGAATATTTTTTAAGGCAGATGATTTCCTGATGAATTGCATGTGTGGTGTGAGAGAAAGAGAGGAGTCTAGGATGACTTCTTGTTTGTTCTAAGCAACGATAAAGATGTGCTGGCAGCAATTGAGGTGTGGAAAGCTGTGCATGAAAAAGGGCATTTTTAGACGTGTCAGGTAAGCGGTTGGCAACACAAGTCAGAACATCGTGAATTGGATTAGCCTAAAAAGTATGCTACAAGGACACGTTTTAAACTCAAGTGTTGATTGCTCGAATTTTGAGACAATGACCCAATTGTACAAAAAGCTGGGGAATTCAGAAGCATGCAATGATATTACCATGGAGGAAGAAGCTGGTCATAGATCATGTCCAGCCTTTGTTTGTATAACAGTGATCACACTGTTACTGCCCAAGAAACAGTAAGCCAAAGAAAACTGAGTTAAAAGTAACTGAGAGTTGTAAAACTTCCATTAATTATTAAAATTAGAAACAGGCAATAATTCTTAATGTTAAAATTTTTGGCAGAGTTCATCTAGAATTGAGCCAATAATTGCTGAGCCAAGGACAGAGTTGCACAGGACAGAATTGTGGTGCCTGTGTGTATACTAAGTTGCTCTACTCTGAGGATCCTCAAGGTGTGACCACAAGGACCCCTTGAACAGGTGCTGGTGGCTCTCAAACCCCCTTAGGGGAAAAGGACCACCTGCAACTCCAGGTTGCTCATTCTTGCGTCCTCACGCTGCAGAGGGGCTATGGGGCAGGGCAAAAGGCACTCGAAAACTTTTGCCAGGCCACTTACCCTCTCTGAGCCTTGTTATTCTCATCTGGAAAATGGGAATATTTATCTCACAAGGCTGGTATAAAGTTGAAAGTGATGATATTTGTAAACATCCTGAAGGTTTGTGCTCACCAATCACCCTTCTATCTGAATATCAGGGAGACAAACACAATTGCAGTTCATTTGATCTGTGTAAGTTCCCGAGTTGAATCGAATAAGCTAACTTTATAACTTCATAAATTTTACTTTTCTCAGGCAGAGTTTTAATGTTTTTAATCTTCAGAGATATTTGGAAGGCTCCCAGCTCTTGGGTAGAGATATATTCTGCCCTTCTCTGGATTCCAGGCATTAACTGCCAAGCTGCCCCAGTCCTGAAGCCCTGAGAAAAATCTACCCCCGACCCCTCCCCTGAATAGAAGCTCCTGAGGATTAAGCACTCTGTCTTTTCCCCCCTACCATTTGTAATGAGGTTATCTCTCCAACATCTACTTCTTTTAGTAAGAGCCCAATTTTTAGTTCAAATATCTCATCCCAGCCAGTGTGCTCTGGGGAAAGCTGAATCCCTAGGAGTGGGACATTTGACTTCAACCTGAGCTCATCAGTAATTGCATATCTTGTTCACACTGATTAGTTCACATATGAGCATATAGCTCAAGTTAGATTGGTGAGGGGCATGTACGTGTTTGCTAAGCACTGCCGGGAAGGGTGGCTTCCTACATTTCTAAGAAAATTTCTAAAAGTCACAGTCTTTCTCTGTGCATGTGGACCAGAGTTCCCCAGGAGTCATTAGTAAGCATCCGTTGTGGGTTCACTTGTGTCCCCCTACCCCCCGACAAAATGTATTTGTTGAAGTCCTAATTCCCAGTACTTCAGAATGTGAAAGTATTTGGAGATAGGGCCTTTACAAAGGTAATTAAGGAAAACGGGAGAAGCACTGGTTTGAGAAAAGCATGGGTCGCAAGTACACATTGGGACCCTGCCATTAATGGAGGGGAAAAGCGGGGAGACGCCAGCAGATTCCATCCTGTAAGCTGGTAGGAAGCCTGAAGGCTTGATGGGATTCCAGTGTGATAGGAGGCAAGGACATGCTTCAGGACCCCGGAGGAAGATGGCGGAAGAGTAAGACGCGGAGATCACCTTCCTCCCCACAGATACATCAGAAATTCATCTACACGTGGAACAACTCCTACAGAACACCTACTGAACGCTGACAGAAGACCTCAGACCCCCCAAAAGGCAAGAAGCTCCCCACATACCTGGGTAGGGCAAAAGAAAAAAAGAATAAACAGAGACAATAGGATAGGGACGGGACCTGCACCAGTGGGAGGGAGCCGTGAAGGGGGGAAGGTTTCTACACACTACAAGCCCCTTCGCGGGCGGAGACTGCAGGTGGCGGAGGGGGAAAGCTTCGGAGTAGCGGAGGAGAGCACAGCAACAGGGGTGCGGAGGGCAAAGCGGAGAGATTCTGGCACAGAGGACCGGTGCCCTCAGGCACACACCAGCCCGAGAGGCTTGTCTGCTCGGCCGCCGTGGCGGGCGGGGCTGGGAGCTGAGGCTCGGGTATCGGCTTTCAGTCGGAGCGCAGGGAGAGGACTGGGGCTGGCGGCAGGAAGAGAGCCTGAAGGAGTTAGTGCACCACGGCTAGCCCGGAGGGAGTCCGGGGAAAGGGTCTGGAGCTGCTGAAGAGGCAAGAGACTTTTTTCCCTTTTGTTTCCTGGTGCGCGAGGAGAGGGCATTAAGAGGGCTGCTTGGGGAAGCGCCGGTGACAGGCACGAGCCGCGGGTAAGGCACGGACCTCGGAGACGGGCGTGGGCCGCCGCCGCCGCCGCCGCCCGCCCGCCGCGGCCCGCCGCCGCCGCCGCCGCCGCCGCCGCCGCGGGGCCTGTGTGCGAGCGCGGGTCACTGTCCGCCCCGCCTTCCGGGGGGCCTGTGCACCCCGCCACTGCTGGGGTCCCCGAGACCCGGGGACGGCTTTCCCGGGAAAGCGCACGGAGCGCCACGGGCTGCTGCAACGTCACGCCGGCCTCTGCCGCCTCAGGCCCGCCCCACACTGCGCGCCCCTCCCTCCCCTCTGCCTGAGTGAGCCAGAGCCCCCGAATCAGCGGCTCCTTTAAACCCGTCCTGTCTGAGCGAAGAACGGACGCCCTCCGGCGACCTACGCGCAGAGGCGGGGCCAGGTCCAAGGCTGAGACCCGGGAGCTGTGAGAGCAGAGGCAGGGAAATCTCTCTGTGCAGCCTCGGAGGCAGCGGATTAAAGCTCCACGGTCCATTTGATGTGCCCTGCGTCTGTGGAGTGCATGAATGGACAGCGAATCATCCCAAATTGAGGAAGTGGACTTTGAGGACAAGATTTAAGACTTTCCCCCCTTTTCCTCTTTTTACAACGAATTATTCCAAATTAAGGAGGTGGACTTAGAGAGCAAGATTTCAGACTTCTCGCCCTTTTCCTCTTTTTACAACGAATTATCCCAAATTGAGGAGGTGGACTTGGAGAGCAAGATTTTTGATTTTTCCCCCTGCTCTCTTTTTGTGAATGTGTATGTGTAATCTTCTGTGTAAGATTCTCTCTGTATAGCTTTGCTTCCACCATATGTCTCAGGGTTCTATCGGTCCGTTTTTTTTTTTTTTTTTTTTTCAATAATTACTTTCTAATTTTAATAACGCTACTATATTTCATACTTTATTCTATTTTACTTTACCTGCTCTTTCTTTTTTTCCTACTCTCCCTTCCTCCCTCCCTCCCTCCGCTCCTCCTTTCCTTCTTTCTTTTTCTTTCCTCCCTCCCACCCTTCTTCTTTCCACTTTCTTTTTCTTTCCTTCCTCCCTCCCTCCTGTCTTTCTTCCTTTCCTTTCTCCCTCCCTCCCTCCTTTCTTTCCTTCTTTCTTTCCATCCTTCCTCCCTCCCTCCCTCCCTCCTTTCTTTCTTCCTTCCTTTCTTCCTTCCTTTCTTCCCTTCTTCCTTTCTTTCCCTCTCTCTTTCTTTCTTCTACTAATTCTTTCTTTCTACTTTTTCTCCCTGTTACTCTGAGCCGGGTGGATGAAAGGCTCTTGGTGCTGCAGCCAGGAGCCAGTGCTGTGCCTCTGAAGTGGGAGAGCCAACTTCAGGACACGGGTCCACAACAGACCTCCCAGCTCCACATAATATCAAGCAGCAAAAATCTCCCAGAGATCTCCATCCCAACACCAGCACCCAGCTTCAGTCAACGACCAGCAAGCTACAGTGCAGGTCACCCTATGCCAAGCAACTAGCAAGGCAGGAACACAACCCCACCCATTAGCAGAGAGGCTACCTAAAAACATAATAAGGCCATAGGCACCCCAAAACACACCACCAGACGTGGACCTGTCCACCAGAAAGACAAGATCGAGCCTCAACCACCAGAGCACAGGAATTAGTCCCCCCCACCAGGAAGCCTACACAACCTACTGAAACAACCTTAGCCACTGGGGTCAGACACCAAAAACAACGGGAACTACGAATCTGCAGCCGGCAAAAAGGAGACCCCAAACACAGTAACATAAGCAAAATGAGAAGGCAGAAAAACACACAGCAGGTGAAGGAGCAAGATAAACACCTACCAGACCTAACAAATGAAGAGGTAATAGGCAGTCTACCTGAAAAAGAATTCAGAATAATGATAGTAAAGCTGATCCAAGATTCTATTTCCATGATCCATAATCTTGGAAATAGAATAGACAACATGCAAGAAACAGTTAACAAGGACCTAGAAGAACTAAAGATGAATCAAGCATCGATTAAAAACACAATAAATGAAATGAAAAATACTCTAGATGGGATCAATAGCAGAATAACTGAGGCAGAAGAACGGATAAGTGAGGTGGAAGATAAAATAGTGGAAATAACTGATGCAGAGCAAAATAAAGAAAAAAGAATGAAAAGAACAGAGGAGAGTCTCAGAGATCTCTGGGACAACATTAAACGCACCAACATTCGAATTATAGGGGTTCCAGAAGAAGAAGAGAAAAAGAAAGGGACTGAGAAAATATTTGAAGAGATTATAGTTGAAAACTTCCCTAATTTGGGAAAGGAAATAGTTAATCAAGTCCAGGAGGCACAGAGAGTCCCATACAGAATAAATCCAAGGAGAAATACACCAAGACACATATTAATCAAACTGTCAAAAATTAAACACAAAGAAATCATATTAAAAGCAGCAAGGCAAAAACAACAAATAACACACAAGGGAATCCCCATAAGGTTAACAGCTGATCTCTCAGCAGAAACCCTACAAGCCAGAAGGGAGTGGCAGGACATAATTAAAGTGATGAAGGAGAGAAACCTGCAACCTAGATTACTCTACCCAGCAAGGATCTCATTCAGATTTGATGGAGAAATTAAAACCTTTACAGACAAGCAAAAGCTGAGAGAGTTCAGCACCACCAAACCAGCTTTACAACAAATGCTAAAGGAACTTCTCTAGGCAAGAAACACAACAGAAGGAATATACCTACAATAACGAACCCAAAGCAATTAAGGAAATGGGAATAGGAACATACATATCAATAATTACCTTAAATGTAAATGGACTAAATGCTCCCACCAAAAGACACAGAGTGGCTGAATGGATACAAAAACAAGACCCATATATATGCTGTCTACAAGAGACCCACTTCAGACCTAGAGACACATACAGATTGAAAGTAAAGGGATGGAAAAAGATATTCCATGCAAATGGAAATCAAAAGAAAGCTGGAGTAGCAATTCTTATATCAGACAAAATAGACTTTAAAATAAAGACTATTAGAAGAGACAAGGAAGGACACTACATAACGATAAAGGGATCGATCCAAGAAGAAGATATAACAATTGTAAATATTTATGCACCCAACATAGGAGCACCTCAATACATAAGGCAAATACTAACAGCCATAAAAGGGGAAATCGACAGTAACACACTCATAGTAGGGGACTTTAACACCCCACTTTCACCAATGGACAGATCATCCAAAATGAAAATAAATAAGGAAACACAAGCTTTAAATGATACATTAAACGAGATGGACTTAGTTGATATTTATAGGACATTCCATCCAAAAACAACAGAATACACATTTTTCTCAAGTGCTCATGGAACATTCTCCAGGATAGATCATATCTTGGGTCACAAATCAAGCCTCGGTAATTTTAAGAAAATTGAAATTGTATCAAGTATCTTCTCCGACCACAATGCTATGAGACTAGACATCAATTACAGGAAAAGATGTGTAAAAAATACAAACACATGGAGGCTAAACAATACACTACTCAATAACGAAGTGATCACTGAAGAAATCAAAGAGGAAATTAAAAAATACCTAGAAACAAATGACAATGGAGACACGACGACCCAAAACCTATGGGACGCAGCAAAAGCAGTTCTAAGGGGGAAGTTTATAGCAATACAATCCCACCTTAAGAAACAGAAAGCATTTCGAGTAAACAACCTGACCCTGCACCTAAAGCAATTAGAGAAAGAAGAACAAAAATACCCCAAAGCTAGCAGAAGGAAAGAAATCATAAAGATCAGATCAGAAATAAATGAAAAAGAAATGAAGGAAACGATAGCAAAGATCAACCAAACTAAAAGCTGGTTCTTTGAGAAGATAAACAAAATTGACAAACCATTAGCCAGACTCATCAAGAAAAAAAGGGAGAAGACTCAAATCAATAGAATTAGAAATGAAAAAGGAGAAGTAACAACTGACACTGCAGAAATACAAAAGATTATGAGAGATTACTATAAGCAACTCTATTCCAATAAAATGGACAACCTGGAAGAAATGGACACATTCTTAGAAATGCACAACCTGCCAAGACTGACTCAGGAAGAAATAGAAAATATGAATAGACCAATCACAAGCACTGAAATTGAAACTGTGATTAAAAATCTTCCATCAAACAAAAGCCCAGGACCAGATGGCTTCACAGGTGAATTCTATCAAACATTTAGAGAAGAGCTAACACCTATCCTTCTCAAACTCTTCCAAAATATAGCAGAGGGAGGAACACTCCCAAACTCATTCTACGAGGCCGACATCACCTTGATACCAAAACCAGGCAAGGATGTCACAAAGAAAGAAAACTACAGGCCAATATCACTGATGAACATAGATGCAAAAATCCTCAACAAAATACTAGCAAACAGAATCCAACAGCACATTAAAAGGATCATACACCATGATCAAGTGGGGTTTATCCCAGGAATGCAAGGATTCTTCAATATACGCAAATCAATCAATGTAATACACCATATTAACAAGTTGAAGGAGAAAAACCATATGATCATCTCAATAGATGCAGAGAAAGCTTTCGACAAAATTCAACACCCATTTATGATAAAAACCCTGCAGAAAGTAGGTATAGAGGGATCTTTCCTCAACATAATAAAGGCCATATATGACAAACCCACAGCCAACATTGTCCTCAATGGTGAAAAACTGAAACCATTTCCACTAAGATCAGGAACAAGACAAGGCTGCCCACTCTCACCACTCTTATTCAACATAGTTTTGGAAGTTTTAGCCACAGCAATCAGAGAAGAAAAGGAAATAAAAGGAATCCAAATTGGAAAAGAAGAAGTAAAGCTGTCACTGTTTGCAGATGACATGATACTATACATAGAGAATCCTAAAGATGCTACCGAAAAACTACTAGAGCTAATCAATGAATTTGGTAAAGTAGCAGGATATAAAATTAATGTACAGAAATCTCTGGCATTCCTATACACTAATGATGAAAAATCTGAAAATGAAATCAAGAAAACACTCCCATTTACCATCGCAACAAAAAGAATAAAATATCTAGGAATAAACCTACCTAAGGAGACAAAAGACCTGTATGCAGAAAACTATAAGACACTGATGAAAGAAATTAAAGATGATACAAATAGATGGAGAGATATACCATGCTCCTGGATTGGAAGAATCAATATTGTGAAAATGACTCTACTACCGAAAGCAATCTACAGATTCAATGCAATCCCTATCAAACTACCAATGGCATTTTTCACAGAACTAGAACAAAAAATTTCAAAATTTGTTTGGAAAAACAAAAGGCCCCGAATAGCTAAAGCAATCTTGAGAACGAAAAACGGAGCTGGAGGAATCAGGCTCCCTGACTTCAGACTATACTACAAAGCTACAGTAATTAAGACAGTCTGGTACTGGCATAAAAACAGAAAGATAGATCAGTGGATCAGGATAGAAAGCCCAGAGATAAACCCACGCACATATGGCCAACTTATCTTTGATAAAGGAGGCAGGAATGTACAGTGGAGAAAGGACAGCCTCTTCAATAAGTGGTGCTGGGAAAACTGGACAGGGACATGTAAAAGTTTGAGATTAGATCATTCCCTAGCACCATACACAAAAATAAGCTCAAAATGGATTAAAGACTTAAATGTAAGGCCAGAAACTATCAAACTCTTAGAGGAAAACATAGGTAGAACACTCTATGACATAAATCACAGCAAGATCCTTTTGGACCCACCTCCTAGAGAAATGGAAATAAAAACAAAGATAAACAAATGGGACCTAATGAAACTTCAAAGCTTTTGCACAGCAAAGGAAACCATAAAGAAGACCAAAAGACAACCCTCAGAATGGGAGAAAATATTTGCAAATGAAGCAACTGACAAAGGATTAATCTCCAAAATTTATAAACAGCTCATGCAGCTCAATAGCAAAAAAACAGACAACCCAATCCAAAAATGGGCAGAAGACTTAAACAGGCATTTCTCCAAAGAAGATATACAGACTGCCAACAAACACATGAAAGAATGCTCAACATCATTAATCATTAGAGAAATGCAAATCAAAACTACAATGAGATATCATCTCACACCAGTCAGAATGGCCATCATCAAGGAATCTAGAAACAATAAATGCTGGAGAGGGTGTGGAGAAAAGGGAACACTCTTGCACTGCTGGTGGGAATGTGAATTGGTACAGCCACTATGGAGAACGGTATGGAGGTTCCTTAAAAAACTACAAATAGAACTACCATATGACCCAGCAATCCCACTACTGGGCATATACCCTGAGAAAACCATAATTCAAAAAGAGACATGTACCAAAATGTTCATTGCAGCTCTATTCACAATAGCCCGGAGCTGGAAACAACCTAAGTGTCCATCATCGGATGAATGGATAAAGAAGATGTGGCACATATATACAATGGAATATTACTCAGCCATAAAAAGAAACGAAACTGAGCTATTTGTAATGAGGTGGATAGACCTAGAGTCTGTCATACAGAGTGAAGTTAGTCAGAAAGAGAAAGACAAATACCGTATGCTAACACATATATACGGAATTTAAAAAAAAATGTCATGAAGAACCTAGGGGCAAAACGAGAATAAAGACACAGACCTACTTGAGAATGGACTTGAGGATATGGGGAGGGGGAAGGGTAAGCTGTGACAAAGCGAAAGAGAGGCATGGACATATATACACTACCAAACGTAAGGTAGATAGATAGTGGGAAGCAGCCGCAGAGCACAGGGAGATCAGCTCGGTGCTTTGTGACCGCCTGGAGGGGTGGGATGGGGAGGGTGGGAGGGAGGGAGATGCATGAGGGAAGGGATGTGGGAACAGATGTATATGTATGACTGATTCACTTTGTTATAAAGCAGAAACTAATTTAAAAAAAAAAAAGAAATCTAGAAACAATAAATGCTGGAGAGGGTGTGGAGAAAAGGGAACACTCTTGCACTGCTGGTGGGAATGTGAATTGGTACAGCCACTATGGAGAACGGTATGGAGGTTCCTTAAAAAACTACAAATAGAACTACCATATGACCCAGCAATCCCACTACTGGGCATATACCCTGAGAAAACCATAATTCCAAAAGAGACATGTACCAAAATGTTCATTGCAGCTCTATTCACAATAGCCCGGAGCTGGAAACAACCTAAGTGTCCATCATCGGATGAATGGATAAAGAAGATGTGGCACATATATACAATGGAATATTACTCAGCCATAAAAAGAAACGAAACTGAGCTATTTGTAATGAGGTGGATAGACCTAGAGTCTGTCATACAGAGTGAAGTTAGTCAGAAAGAGAAAGACAAATACCGTATGCTAACACATATATACGGAATTTAAAAAAAAAAATGTCATGAAGAACCTAGGGGCAAAACGGGAATGAAGACGCAGACCTACTTGAGAATGGACTTGAGGATATGGGGAGGGGGAAGGGTGGGCTGTGACAAGGCGAAAGAGAGGCATGGACGTGTATACACTACCAAACGTAAGGTAGATAGATAGTGGGAAGCAGCCGCAGAGCACAGGGAGATCAGCTCGGTGCTTTGTGACCGCCTGGAGGGGTGGGATGGGGAGGGTGGGAGGGAGGGAGATGCATGAGGGAAGGGATGTGGGAACAGATGTATATGTATGACTGATTCACTTTGTTATAAAGCAGAAACTAATTAAAAAAATAAATAAATAAACTTAAAAAAAAAAAAAAAAAAAAAAAAAAGGTAATTAAGGTAAAATGAGGTCATATGGGTTGGACTTAATCCACCTGACTAATGTCCTTATAAGAAGAGGAGACTAGGACACAGACATTCACACACTCGAAGAAAGACCATGTGAAGTGTAAAAATTGATAAACAGAAACCTCAATTAAAATAGAGTCAGGAAGCCAGAAGGGGGAGCTCTCCTGTCCTATGAAGACAGCAGAGCCCAACAGGAAGAAGAAAGACTTTCTCTTCTTTCCTGGCAAGAGCTCAGCCAATGAGAAAACGTCAGCACAACTCAGCCAATGAAAAGCCATTATCGTTTGAACTCTCAAGTCCTCCAGTAGACCCTTTGTTTCCTATAGCCCTCCCAGCTTCCCTTTCCCCTCTTTAAAAGAGTTCTCCTCTCCTTCCTGTGAGAGGACTTGCACATGGCTTGCCATCCTTGCACACCCTGAATGGCAATTCTTTACTGATCCTGAATAAACCCTTTTTTTTCTGGAGAAATAATTGGCAGTCTATTTGTTATAGGTCAACAGAAGACAAAAGAAGAAGATGGCCACCACTTCAAGGAGAGAGGCCTCAGAAGAAACCAAACTTGCCAACATCGTCATCCTGGACCTCTAGCCTCCAGATCTGTGAGAAAAAATTTCTGTTGTTTAAGCCACCCAGTCTGTGGTAATTGTTATGGCAGCCCTAGCAAATGAATACAGCATCCTACAACCAGGATGAGGGACAAGGCTGAGGGTGATGCCTTCTACCATGTCAGAGACAGGGTCCTTGGTGGCATTCCTGAATCGCTAAGCAAATCAAGCCCAAAGCTTATTCTGTCCCTGAACTTTGCATGACAAAAGCAAAATTGTCTCCTTTTTTGCTTTATAGTTTCAACTGTAACTAATAACCAAGTACACCACTGTGTCCTTAGCACCTAGAACCAAGCCTCATCGTAGTAAGTGCTTAATAGTATTTGTTAAATGACTAGAGGAAGGAATGAAAGAATAAGCCACAAAAGGAATTGTAGTGTGTTGATCTGGGAAGCCCAGCGAGGTAGCAAGCAGCAGAGGAGTGGGTCAATCTTATTATTATTACTATTATTACTACATTCCATTGGACACGTTCTATGTGGACCAGGAGACAGATATTACCATTTTTAAGCAACAGAGCTAATTCATAAGGGTGACCTGTACTCATTATAACAAAAGTTGTTTAATTGGCAGACATCTGAAAATGTAAAAATTCCCCTCAATTTCTACAACTGGAAATTTCTAATTAGAAGCACAGGACTACTACAGCCAGATCACTTCTGGCCTCTTAAGATCATCCAGATAACTCCTTCATTTTAGAGATGAGAAAACGAACACTTAGTGAGGTTAAGTGCCCTTTCCAGATCACACAGTGTGATAATGGTGGAGCAAACGGAGGGAACAAAAAAGAAACCCAATTTCTCTAAAGAAGAAAAAGTTTTCCTGGGATAAGAGTTCCTTCTTTTTAGTTAAATTATTTCCATAGTGATAGGACAATACCTTCTTTTCCTGCTCAAGAGAAACTGATTTTCTTTACAAACATAGACCATCTCTTCTCAGAGTGGGAAACAATGATGGTATTGTATAGCCACTGTATGAGTAATCTAAATGAAAAGCATGCACATTTATTCAGATGTTAGCCAATCAAGCAACTTTTAGTGGAATGAGTGAGTCATATGGTAGAGAAATTTTGTAATATTAAGTAGTAAAGAATACACAAATGTCAGAAAAAAAATCCTTTAAAAAACACTTTTAGTTCAAGAAACATACTTAAATCTTAAGCAGTGTGTTTTGTGTTCTTTTTACACTTTAGAAAAACTTTGACATTGTGGCATAAAAGGTGAAAGATGAGATAATAAGACATTAGGTAAGTTGTAAAAAGAGAAATACTGAGAAGTTGACAGAGATAAAAAGGTACTGGATAATATAAGGAATGAATGTTTTGAAACTGCTCAAAGGAAAAGCAACTTTTAAGATACTTTAGAAACATTAAAAAGTAGAGTTAACACTGCTAATCAAAATCAAATCAATAATTAGAAAAAGTTTTAATAGTTAGAAGAATAGGACCAAGATATCTAAATGGTGAGCGAGAAGGACCATAGTTACTGACGTATGAATAGTTAGTGCTCCTGAACATAAGATAAGAATAAATGGAAGATAATCAATATTCAGACATAAATAAAATGAGCTAAGAAATTACTTTAATCTGCAGATCCAAAGAGCTTACTTGGCAAAAAGCAGAACTGATATAGTGGATCAATAAATAGATATAACCAGGTAAAAGTATGAATCCTCAAAAAAAAAAAAATTAGGGGACTTCCCCGGAGGTCCAGTGGTTAAGATTCTGAGCTTCCATTGCAGGGGGTGCGGGTTTGTTCCCTGGTAAAGGAACTAAGATCCCATACCCAGCTCAGCGCAGGAAAAAAAGGAAAAGAAAATCTGGAAACAAAAGAAAAAATCTGGTAAGCTATAAAGGAAGAAATTCCAGGCTGACTTTAGACTTCTCTGTAACATGGGGTGCCAGAAGTCAGTGGAGCAACATCTATGGTGATATGAGTTGTGAATTCAAGATTTCCTCATCTATACTGCCATTGTTGTGGAGGCAAGAGAAAGTCTTTTTCATTGATGCCGGGTGCTTGAGAATCCTATCCAGGCTGAATGAGGAATAATATTAGCACTCAAAGTACTCCAGAAAATTGGAAGCTCTATCAAAATAAAGGAACCAAGAATGGGGAAGCCAACTATTGGTGAGCATTGAAACATTCAAATATAGAAATATTTGCTGATAATTATTGCAAGCATAGTCACAAAGCAGAAGACAAATGCGATAAATATATTTTTTAAATGAGATTTTATTAAAATGCTTAGTCCCGTGCTTGGAAAACAAATGCAATAAAAATTAAATAGATGCATTTACTATTAATATCACGTGAATAAAATTTAAGCAAGCTAATAAATGAAACTAGAAGGATTGTGTGTGTGTGTGTGTGTGTGTGTGTAACATTAAGCACTCAGACCTATATTAAAGATATATTAGTCAGGAGCCTTTAGGAGCCAAATAACAAAATGTTAAAATTTATAAAATAAATATTGTTAAAAAATACTGGGAGAAAATGAGACAAAGTGTGAAACTTTTTAACAGCACTTTTAGTCACTCATGACATATCAAATAGGCAAGAAGTACATATATGGAAATAGAGAAAATCTGAAGACTCTAATTAATAGGGGCAAATTCAGAAAGATAAGCACAAAGAATACATTGAGAGACTGAATATACATATGGACAATGACCAGACTGTATATAAAAATGGAACTCTGAACCGCAACCTGAAGTAACCAGCTCAGGAAGCCAACCTACTATCTGTAGCGACCAGTCCAGAAAGCCAAACAATAACTGCTGTAGTGATCTGCCCCAAATAGGCAGCACTTGATTAATAACTGACAGCTTCCCTTATTAATAACCGACTCTGCTTACAACTTAGGACCAAACAGAGAAAGACAAATATGCAATGCTAACCAATCACATAGAATGCTGTGCTTCTGGTTAGTCTGCCTACTGCTTCCCATGCCAACAGTTTCCAATCAGGGCACACCTGCAGCCTTTCCTTTTTTTGTGTGTGTTGCAAAGCTTTCCCACTCCTCTGCCTACCTTTGAGTCCTGCCAACACAAATGATACTGACTGACTTCCTTGCTATAGTAAGCTCTAAGTAAACAACCATTGCTTTTTTTCATTTAGGTGATTTTTTTTTTAATTTCCACAATTTTAATTATTATGTCCTAATTTTTAGTAAACGTTAGATATTTTTCAAAATAAATAATTACGTGTTATACCTCAAAGGTACTCTTAGTAAATTCCAAAGAGCAGGAATCCTTCTAAAAATATTCTCTGACTGCAAGGCAATAAAATTAAATGTGAATTACAAAGTGTTAAAGAAAAATACAGTTACCTGGAAATTAAAGATAAAAAAAACCAAAAACTACTAAATAGTTATTTAGTAGTGAAAGAGGAAATTAAAATTTCAACACTAAAATATTTGGAAAATAAAAACAATAAGAATTATCTCATAAAATTTATGAATTCAGAAAAAAATCCTTAGTCTTAAGCATTTTCATTATGAAAGGGAAGAATTACAAGTAATGTCATCAAGATGGCAACATAGATCATTCCTGACTTCAGTCCCCCTCACAAGAAGACCAACTAGCAAGTGTCCATAGACAAGACATGATTGTGAAAATTCTAGAACACACAGGGGTGAGGTGAAACAACCCCCTGGACCACAGAGACCAAGAAGGACCACGTTAGAAGGGTATTTGAAGAACTACACTCTGACAACATCGTCCTTCCCCCAGGCAGGCACAAGGCCACACTGAGAGGGCCCTACTGGGCCTACAATTTCTCCAGTGGGGAAACAATATCCCAAAGTGAGCATCCACTTCCCCCAGTGTTGCAGGATGCTTCCTAGGATGCCCTCTCTGGTCTCAACTCACAAGAATCACTGGGAAAATCTGCAGGGCTTGACCATGTGGATCAGAAACAAGCAGAGAAGAAGGGTGGAGCTTATAGCAACCAGTGCTCAGATCTTGGCAGATGACATTTCTCTTCACACATGCACCAGAGCAAAGATCACAGATGGTGACCCCATTTGGCTAGGGAGCTTAGTTGGTATTTTTGCCTGATTTGGGTTGCAGGATATAAAATCAACATACAAAAGTCAGCTGCATTTCGATGCACTAAAAATTATCTGAAAAAGAAATAAAGGAAACAATCCCATTTTCAATAGCATCCAAAACAATAAAATACTTATTAATAAATTTAATGAAGGAGGTGAAAGATCTGCACACAGAAAATTGTAAGATACTGATTAAAGAAATTGAAGAAGACACAAATAAATGGAAAGATATCCCCTGTTCATGGATTGGAAAATTTAATATTGTTAAAATGTCCATAATACCGAAAACAATCTACAGATTCAATGCAATCCCTGTCAAGATTTCAATGGCATTTTTCCACAGAAATAGAAAACAATTCCTAAAATTCATATCAAACCACAAAAGACCTCAAATACCCAAAGAAATTCTGAGAAAGAAGAACAAAACTGGAGGCATTACACGTGCTGATTTCAAATATACTACAAAGCTGTAATAATCAAAACAGTATGGTACTGGCATAAATATAGACACATAGACCATTGAAACAGAATTGAGAGACCAGAAATAAACCCATGCATATACAGTCAACTAATAGTTGACTGTAGGGAGCCAAGAATACTCAATGGATAAAAGATAATTTCTTCAATAAGTGTGCTGGGAAAACTGGATATTCACATGCAAAAAAATGAAACTGGACCCCCTATCTTACACTGCTCACAAAGATTAATTTGAAGTGGATTAAAGAAAAATGTAAGACCTTGAAGCCATCAAACTCCTAGAAGAATACATAGGGAAAAACTCCTCGATATTGTTCTTGGTGATGATTTTATGGATATGACACCCAAAGCATAGGTAACAAAAGCAAAATAACCAGGCAGGAATATGTCAAACTAAAATGCTTATGCATAAAAAAAGAAATGATCAACAAAATGAAAAGGCAACATATGGAATGGGAAAAAATATTTGCAAACAATATATCTGATAAGGGGTTAATATCCAAAATATATAAGAAACTCATACAACTCAATAGCCAAAGTAGAAATAATCCATTTAAATTATGGGCACATAACATAAATAGACATTTTTCCAAAGAAAATATTCAAATGGCCAACAGGTACAAGAAAAGATACTCAACATCACTAATCACCAGGGAAACGCAAATCAAAACCACAAAGAGTTATCACCACAAATGTTAGAATGGCTATTATCAGAAAGACAAGAGGTAAGTGTTGGTGAGGATGTGGAGAAAAGGGGACTTTTGTACATTTTTGGTGGGAATGTAAATTTGTGTATCCACTATGGAAAACAGTATGGAGTTTCCTTAAGAAATTAAAAACTCCTATATGATCCAGCAATTTCACTCCTGTGTATATATATCCAAAGGAAATAAAATCTCTATCTTCAAAGTATCTGCACCTCCATGTTTATGGCAGCATTATATACAATAACCAAAACATGGAAACAACCTAAGTTTTCATCAGTGGATGAATGGATAAAGAATACATGGTATAAGGCTTCTCTGGTGGCACAGTGGTTAAGAATCTGTCTGCCAATGCAGGGAACACAGGTTCGGGCCCTGGTCCGGGAAGATCCCACATGCCACGGAGCAACTAAACCCGAGCGCCACAGCTACTGAAGCCTGCGCGCCTAGAGCCCATGTTCCACAACAAGAGAAGCCACCTCCGTGAGAATCCTGCGCACTGCAACAGAGTAGCCCCCGCTCGCTGCAACTAGAGAAAGACCACACGTAGCAACAAAGATCCAACGCAAGCAAAAATAAATAAATAAAATAAATAAATTTATTTAAAAAAAGAATACATGGTACACATACAAAATGGAATATTATTCAACCATAAAAAGAAAGAGATCGTCCCATTTGTGACAACATAAATGAATCTTGAGGGCATTATGAAATGTCAGAGAAAGACAAATGCTATATGTGGAATCTGAAAAAAAAAAAAAAAAAAACTCATAGAAACAGAGGACAGATTGGTGGTTGCCAGAGGTGGGGATTGGGGGAAATGGGTGAAGATGATCGAAGGGAACAAATTTCTAGTTATGAGAAGAATAAGTTCTGGGGATGTAATGTACAACATGGTGACCATCATTAACAATACTGTATTGTATATTTGAAAGTTGCTTAGAGAGTAGATTTTAAAAGTTCTTAACATACTCCCCTCCCCCACCAAACACAAATTGTAACTATGTGAGGTGATGGATGCTAACTGAACTTATTGCAATAGGTACATACAGCATATCATTACTTTGTACATATTAAGCTTATACATAGTCTATGTCAACTTTATCTCAATAAAGCTGAAAAAATATTTAAAAAACGAATGAGCAGAATTAAAATAAATAAATGAACTAAGTATGCCATTCAAAACCCCAGGGAAAAAGTGAGTGAAATTAGCATTGGAAGTGGTAGTGAACTCCATGGATGGCCTTAAATACCTCAGTCTTTCTGGTCTCACCTCCCTGCCTGAACCTCTCAATTTTCTCTGCTGTCAGATAATTAACAGGAAGGCATTGAGGGTGGCACATACCTTCGTTTATTAGTAAATTGCTCTCCAGAAAGTGCTTTGAGGCAAAGCTAATTTCCACCAATGTGAGAAGATTTGGGCCTATCAGAAGAAGGGCGTTATTTGAATATGTGCCAAAAAATATATATTTTCAGTCTTTCCTTGGTTGAACACTCAATGGGAGTTACTCTCATTAGGTCCCCTTCTTTATGGCATTTGAATAAAACAGACAAGTCAGTCCTGAAGATGATAAATGACTAATAAATTTTAATTAGCACTTTAGCTCATAAAATATAAACAGCCATTAAATTCATCCAATAGATTGTTAAAATGGAAGTGCTAGGGCTTCCCTGGTGGCGCAGTGGTTGAGAGTCCGCCTGCCGATGCAGGGGACACGGGTTCGTGCCCCGGTCTGGGAAGATCCCACATGCCGCAGAGCGGCTAGGCCCGTGAGCCATGGCTGCTGAGCCTGCGCATCCGGAGCCTGTGCTCTGCAAGGGGAGAGGCCACAACAGTGAGAGGCCCGCCTACCGCAAAAAAAAAAAAAAAAAATGGAAGTGCTAAAAATGGCAGCATATGCCAAAATAGCAGCTTTAAGAACTTCTGGTTTCCTTCTGTTCTCAAGACTAAACCTACAGTCAAAATTCCTAATGGAAGATATAGAGAAGAATTAGGTAAGATTTTCTGAAGGGAACAGAAATGTGGAGAAGAGGGAAGTGAATTAAAATATACAGATGCAAAATAAAAACAATTCTTCAAATGTCTTGTAAATGATGTGATCTTTGTTTTCACAAATACGAGTGCTGCTATAGTTACTGTGGGGGAAAGAAAGGCCAAATTAGGTGTGGCTTCTTCTCTGATACACTAGCTAGGGTGGAAGAAAATGCTCCTTTTTAAAATAAGCAAATTAGACTTGAGTAGGTACAGATAGAACATTTATAGGTGAACAAAGAGAATCCGTGTCCTCAAGGAACTGGTCATGATTCTATAACTATTGCAAGCCAATAGGGCTTTTGTTTTCAGGGTCCTTTTTTTTTTTTTTTTTGGCTGTATGTGGGCCTCTCACTGTTGTGGCCTCTCCCCTTGTGGAGCACAGGCTCCGGACGCCAGGCTCAGCGGCCATGGCTCACGGGCCCAGCCGCTCCACAGCATGTGGGATCTTCCCGAACCGGGGCACGAACCCGTGTCCCCTGCATCGGCAGGCGGACTCTCAACCACTGCGCCACCAGGGAAGCCCCTTCAGGGTCCTTTTTAAATAAGACTCAGTGTGGATCTGTGTTGGTAGCCTCTAGAGCATTTGTCCCATGACATTCTTCATCATCTTTTAATCCTGGGTGACCTAACAGGAAATTGGCCAGTTTGAAGCTCACAAAAGTGTCTTCTTTTGATGCACTAAGTTCATGTCTATAAATTTTCTTAAATAAATAATAAAGAATGCTCACAAGATTTAATTGTGAGAATATTAATTGCAGAATTGCTAATAATAGCCAAAAACTGTGTGGGGGGGAGGTTATATGAATAGTCAACAATAGGAGTTTATCTACTTAATGGGGCAGTTATCCAATGGGTCACTGCAGTGTTTGGACAACATGCGAAGTGCTGGCCTTCCAAGACATGAGGTCTGAAGAAGAAAGCATGGCACTCTGGAGGAAGCACCTTCAAATCAGTCCAATGGGTAGTCAAACAGAGATTCATTGTCTAAACTTCTCAGTTCTCAATGGAAACTGAAATACGGAAGACAAGCTATACCAGAGACTGCTACTTATCTCTGTTCTCTCATTCTTCCTTAGGAAAAGAAGCTTGATTTTATTCTGGCCAATGGGTTAAAAATGAACAAACAAAAACATTTACCAGCTTTTCTTCAGTTAGAGATAACAAATGAGATGCAAGCAAAAATTAATGGGTGGGAGTTCTAGGAATGCCAGTTAAGAGGACACATAGCTGGCATGAGCCCCTCTTGTCCTCCTCTCGTCCTTTCTGTTAGACTAGAATCTGGGGATGATGGCAGGAGTTCTAGCAGCCACCTTGAACCAAGAGCCATCCATACCATGAGGTGACCTTGAGTATGTAAGTCCTTTAATAGAGTAAAAATATATATACAGGAGCCTGAGACCCCAGGGATAAGAAAATAAAATATGAGCCCTGGACCGTCTACCTCCAGAATTCTTTACATAGATGAAAATAAAGCCTTGTAAACTTAAGCCACCATTATCTGGATTTTATAGATGTGCAGATGAATCTAACTCCAATTGATTCACCTACTAAATAGAAATCAAAATGTTCCTTAGGGCTTCCCTGGTGGCGCAGTGGTTGAGAGTCCGCCTGCCAATTCAGGGAATACGGGTTCGTGCCCTGGTCCGGGAAGATCCCACATGCCGCGGAGCAGCTGGGCCCATGAGCCATGGCCGCTGAGCCTGTGCGTCCGGAGCCTGTGCTCCGCAACGGGAGAGGCCACAACAGTGAGAGGCCCACGTACCAAAAAAAAAAAAAATGTTCCTTAAAGAATCACTCAAGGATACCGGCCTGTAAGTAGGAAGCTGCTCTTAAGAGGTGAGTCATGATGGAAAATATTATTATATGAAGGGCATTAATATTGCCTTACCCAGTAATAACTGTTAACTCTATTTTTCTCTATCAGAAGAGCCAAGAATAATGTCTCTGAATTTAATTTTCCAAATAAGTGCGTCACTGATGATGTCAGTTGAATCTGATGATTCAAGAATATGTTTATGTGAAAAAATTTGGTCATCCTATAAAACAACATTGGAGAGTCAAAAACACAACTGGTTGTAGCTGAAAGTTTTAAAAATATATAATATTCAATTTTAATATATTTGCTTTGCTATAATGCAATCTCCCTCTGTTGCCAGAAACATTTGACAAAGTCTTTTAAAAATAGAAAGTTATGTTTCTGTGGATGATTTTAAAGAATATATATAAAAAAAAAAGACTAGGGAAGGTGAGATGCCTGTAAAAGAGAGCAAAGGTTCAGCAGAGTTAGCAAGTAAGAACCAGAAGTGATGACTAAAAATACAAAGTCCAGAAAATTTGAAGAAATCTTGGGGAGGCCATTAGCATAGGATAGGGGACTCAAATCAAATTTATATAAATCTGAAAGAATAGGATCCTTCAGCTGATACCAGAGTAACCTTTTTATACATACTAAAGACTCAGATATGTATTCTCAAATCCCTTACTACAGGATCTGAGATCATGATGAAATGTGTATGAAGGAAATTTTAACACCTTAAATAAGAAGTTAGCCTAATCTCAGACTCTAGGCAAACTTTCTCTCTCCAAGAATTCTTCAGTTGAAATGCTCCTGATCTGACCCCTTGAGTTTTTCCAGAGGGAATTAACACATTAATTTATCTAGACTATCTAGAACATTCATGAGAAATTAAGCCCAGGTTAACACAGCAGACTATGGATTTGACTAGAACATGCAACTCTTCTTTTTGACAATAGATGGTGAAATTTCAGTTGTTCATTTATTATTATTCTTGACAGTACTTTAAATTCTAAGCTGATATCCTTACCACCTCTAAATTCTTACACTCTAGAAGAACACATAGTTTTGTAGAATGTGGGTTACAACACTGTAATTGAAAAAATATGGTGAAAGAAAGTTATTATACCCTCATCCAAGAATTTTGCATTTACTCGGTAATCCTAATTACCCTTTACTCTATTTTCTGGGATATATTCTTTAAGCTCATAAGACGGTATGATATGGTAATATCACCTTAGTGAACCATGGAGGCTGCTGTGTATAGGGAAAGTAGAACCCTTTAGAACGCTTTGGTAGCACTGATAATGATATTTTCAAGTTTGTTGTAGAAGGAGTTATTTTTATAATGGAATCTTATAAATATTTAAATATGTTAAATTTGCTGGAAGAAAAATTCAGATTTGAGTTTTATATCCCTATAGAAATTCCTCCCAAATTTGCAGTTGCATTTTGGACTGATAATACACCAATTCTATTGGTAAAATAATTGAAAGTGAGGAGCCATTGGAATTCTGCACACACTGCAGTTATGTACCTGTGATGGCCAGCTGAGTCACAAAGAAGGTCATTCTCGACTTCCTCTTCCTTCTCAGTGTAGAGAACAGCACGATGGCATTTCCAACAATGGTGAAAACAAAGAGGACCCACAGAGTTATCAACTGCTCAGTCTGTGAGAAACAAAGCACACAAAACTGGTGTATCAGTGAGGACCAGGGTACTTTACAGAATGCAAGGCTCAGGCTTTGGTGTTGAAATGTCTTCCTCCTGGTCTCCTACCCCCACCTGTCAAAGCTCTACTCTCAAGAGAACAAAGACACAGTGGTCCTTATTTACACTGACAGCAGTGTAAATTGATGCAACCTTTAAAAAGATCCATTTGGAAATATATGTCAAGAGAAAAATGTATACACAGTATTCTTGCCAAACAATTTTAAGCCTATGTGAAAGAATTCTAAGTTTGAAAAAGAACATTACAATCACAAAGATGTGCATATTTACTGTAAGAAGCAATTGGAAATTGTTGAAAGATAATAGGATAGTTAAGTAAATAAAGCACTTCAATTCAGTGAACTATTATGTAGCTATTAACAACGACAGACATGAAGATTATGTGGCAACATTAAAAATGCTTATAATATAATGGTAAATGGAAAAACATAATAAAATTGTATGTTGGGTGTGATTACAACTCTGCAAAATTATACATGCAGGGGAAAGACTGAAGTATACTAAAATGTTAAGAGTGGTTATTTTAGGGTAGTGTGATTATGGGTTATCTTACTATTTCTCCTTTGACAGAATTATATAATATAGTAATATTAAACTTCCACTGAATAGTGTATAATTAGTAAAGATGAAAAAAGCAGGAATGCTACTCATTTAAAATGTCAAGTTCTTCATAAAAAGTTTTCCACTCTTCCTTCAAATGGAACTTGCCATCTACCTAAAGTCCATAGCCCAGAATAAGCAGAAACCCAGGGCAACAGGATGGGTTGGACATAAGGACGGGGTGGGCTGAGCTGTGGGTGAGGAACAGGGAGCCAAGGGGATCCAGATGGAAGTCGGAGATCAGAAGCCAAGAGACTTCAGCCCAAAAGGTCTGGGCAGAGTCCTGGTAAGAATGCACACATCTAAGACTGGGATGAGAAGTGCTTCTCCTGTTTGGAGAAGACGGTAAGAAGAGCCTGAAGAAATCCCGTGTGATGTTAAAATTGTATGTGTCAACCTGGCCAGGCTAGAGGACCCAGCTGTTTGGTCAAACCCTAGTGTAAGGTGGTTGTTGTGAAGGTATTTTATAGATGTGATCAACATCTACAACCACTCAACTTTAAATAAAGGCAGATTATCCTCCCTAATAGGGGTGGACTTCAACCAATGAGTTGAAAGCCTTGAGAGCAAAAGCCAAGGTTTCTCAGAGAAGAAGGAATGTTTCCTCAAGAATTCCTTGTGTACCATAGAAATCAAGCCTAAGTTTCCAGCCTGCTCTATCCTTTAAGGATTTCAGACTCACCAGTCCCCACAATCACGTGAACAAATTCCTTAAAATAAGTCTCTCTCTCTCAATAAAATATATTATCTATCTATCTATCATCTATCTATCTATCATCTATCTATCTATCTATCATCTATCTTCCTATTGGTTCTGTTTTCTGTGGAGAACCCTGACTGACACACTCCCTGAGAATCTGAGGCACCACGGCAGCCCTTTTTATATACTAAATTAATTTTAAATTATACAAGAACAGCCAGATAAATTCTTCTATAATAATTCAGATAAAGCTCAAATCCCCTTTGTCCACCACTTTCCATCTTGATCAACTCCCGTCTCGCAGAAGGTAAATATCCTTTTGATTACACTGTATATCCTTCCTATCCTTTGAAAAATACTTCATAAGCATGCACACACACACACATCCATAGCAAATAAATATCAAGCTGATATTAAAGTTCTCCATCTCACATTTACAGATGGGTCCTGAGGCCCTGGTGGAGGTCAGGGCCTTGGAGCCACAGAACGGTAGAAGTTAGGGAGGATGGGCCTTGTGGTGGTGCCGGTGGATGGGTGGGTGCACAACTGGAGTGGGAGGACCGCAGGGTGGATGACCTCTGCTGCTTTGAAGGGCACAGGTGGCAGATACTTCACCTCCAGCATGCTTACATCATCTCCCATTTGGAGAGCAGAGTCTTTTTGCTCAGTGCCAGGCCTCCTGCTTTTTCTCTGGTCCTTTTCTAACCAGAAGGGTCACATTTTTCTGGATGATTCAATTCTCTAGCAGCCTACATATGGGTGGCACTGAGAAAGCATCAGGAATGGAAACTAATTATTTTGAAAAGGGTTATTCTGAGTGGAGAGAGGGAAAGAGTTTTTGTAGGAGAATTCTATTCTTTGAGATGGATGGACAACTGTGCCGTCAGGAGAAAATCCAGCAGGGGAAGCCTTGATGTACCAGACTGATGTTCTCCATTCAGGATCTGTGTGTAGGTGGTGGGACATAAACAAGTGGTTTGAACTTGGAGGACCTACTTTGTAAAACTGTAGAGCAACTTGGGGACCAATGCAAGAAAATAGGTGGCTTGGAAATCTCTCTTAGCAGAAGGTCTCACGGACCCTATGATACTGATAGATGATACAGGGGATACATACGGCATCTATGTCCCCAATATGGTCATAATGTAGTGTGCTGCCAGGGAAGATGATGGCACCCTGGGGGTGTTCGTGGTTCAGAAAAGATCAAGGAGCCCTTGGAGCAGGTGATGTGACAGGTAGGGGCCTGTGAAGTCCTTTCCAGCCCTGCTGAGAATGCAAATGAGGGATTTTCCACGAATTTCTCCTATTTCTCTTAGGAAATCTTTTTCATCTGGAGAAGCGTTCTGATGCCTTAAAGTAACTTCTTGTTTTGAATTGCAAAGCACTGTATCACAGTCAGCAAATTTTCTCTGCTTGGGTAGTGGTGGAGGGTAGTTTATTTCCACAGTTGTCCAGTACTACGTCGATCTCTGTTGAACTCCTTCAGCCTCAGATGAAGAAGGAAGGGAAAAGTTAGAATGTTTGTGATGTCCCTTTGTCAGATCAGAAATCCAGCTCTCCATGGTGAATGGGGAGAGAGCAGTGTCGGGAAGCAGACAAAGGAGGAGGCCTGGCACTCTACAGGGGATGGTAGAGTGGCGGGAAGGCAGGGAATACAGACTGTTTTCCTCACTGAGTCGCTTATCTTCACCAACACCATCCCCAGGCCTGCCCAGCTCCCTCATCCCTTTAGCTGGGAGAAAGCAGCTGGCGTGTGCGGCATTCAACGAACTTCCCACAGAAATCTGCCCCAGACTCAGCCTCTGGGCTGAGCCTTCCTGTGGTGGGATTCCCTGGGGGCCGGCCCCCCCCTTCCCGATTCTCCAGGGTGACTTTTACTGCACGGGAGAGAGAGAGAGAGAGTGAATGAGTCTGCTGCCCTGTGCTCGGGCGTCTTACCTCCTCTACACCTTATAGAGATAACCTCCAATTTTCCAGCAGGTGGGCAACAACCTTCCCTATTTTCTACTTCTGATACTGAATTTTTTCCAACTAAAATTACACTCTGAAGCCCTTTTGGCTGAGAATTAGAAAGAGTAGGAGAGTTAATCAAGTGAAGCCAGGGTAATTGTGAACTAGAAGTCAATGTCTTTTCTAGAATACACCTCTCTTCATGCACCCCTTTCCTGACATAACTAGCGCCTTTGGTAAGCACAGTTAGGCCACAGTTCCAGAAACGCAACACTGAACTGGGTAAATGATTTGCTTTTCACAAAGTGTGTTGGTGATTATGCTGCTGGCACCAAGAGTCAGATTTCCAGAAATCAAGTTTCTCTAATGGAGGAGCCCCCTGGCCTCCCAGTGGGCATGGAACAGCTGCTTTCTTCATCTTTGGACTGCATGATCCCGACCCAGGCATCCAATCTCTTCAAAGTAGGCTTGGGGATCAGAACCGCTCTGCTGCGAGCACAGAGTGACAAACACTGCAAAGCAAATTATCCCGGTTAGATGTATCAGTGAATAGGAGGTCAAGCCTCAGGAGGGCTGGAGCAGTCAGTGCTGGCTCGGCTGAGCCTTTTCTTAGGAGCTTGCAGTAACTGTGCTTTGGGCTGGCTGTCCCAGGGTGCTCTGTGAACAGGTCAGGGTCTGTTCTCCTTGGGATTAGATGATGTGTATGGAGCAGGTTGAACAAATCCTGTGAAATCAGGTCCACTCCTTCTGCTTTGGAGTTTTCTATCGAAAGACAATCTCAACCTTAAGTCACTGGCTCCAGGAAATTTCCAGATGAGAGAAGCTCCCTACTGTTGCTTTCCAAGAGCCATGTTTATTTATTTGTTAATTCATTCAGTATCAGTGAATTGTCTCTAGTATAAAGTGTTGGCACTACAAAAGAGACTAAAACATGTAGATTGTATAAATTATACCCAGCCAAAATTAAATCCTGTTTCATCAAGTTGTACAAAGGTCATTAAGTATGAAAACAATTACATAGTTGTAGGATCATTTATTCATAGTATACTTAACCCCATGCTTGCACATACACCTAAACACACACGCATCCCAGCGTAATACGAGGATTTGGAGAATTATGAAAATAGGAATTGGGGAAACAAGTTTAGAGGCATTTGAGCATCACAGTCAAGTGAGCCATTTAGTAGAAAAGTGAGTAGGCATTCAAACCAGCCTGATTTGGAATCAGATTCTTTACTACTTGCTAGATGTGTGACACATCAGTAAGTGATAACCTCTCTGAGCCTGTTTTCTCATTTATAAAATGAAGACAAAAATAAAATCTGTCTCAGGATACTTGTGATGGATAGATATGATGACAAAAATGGAGATTTCTAGCTCAGTGACTGATGCACAGTACACACAAAATAAAAATTGGTTTATCTCTTAGTTTCATGGACTACATTTAGGTTTGAGCAGTGATTTATAAATAACTCACTACTTTTTAAGAATGATGCTTGAATTTACCCTCTTTGTCCTATTTTCAGTTCCAGTCTGCTGAAATTTCACTTGAGCCTAACAGGCCTTCCACCTGCGCCTCTTCCCCACAGGTACGGATGGTATACCAACACCATTCTCAGAACCAGTATTTAAGAATATAGTTGGGGATTAAATGCCCCCTAGTGGTCATGTGAGGCAAAAATTCAAGCCAGATGCTCAATAGTGAGTAGAGGGAATAGGTGAATTTGGAATTTTTCAGTGACTAGAGACTGTTTTAAACTCAGTTAAATAGTTGTGGGATTATGACTAATTGGTTTTTAACCTCAGGTTACTGAGGTCACGCAGTGACCCCAGCTTCCTGCAGATCAGAAAATTACAACCTTGGTTTGAGAGGGATGAATTGCAGTGTTCTCTTGACGATGCTGGTGCTGCCATGGGGCTGATACCTGGGATTTGACTCCATGGGATATGCTTCCAGAGCCAAAAAGATTTCCATTAGGCCAGGCATTAAGTCTGAGTCACCATTTTGGGCTGGCATTTTATCTTTCCCATAGAAAGTGATTAATAAATATCTGATGGATGAATATATGGTTGATGACAAGGACAAGGGTACTTATAAGTATCATAAGAGGTTACTTGAAATGAAAATTATCTCAGGAAATACAGGACATTTAGCTGTATGACTTGTTGAAACTAGATATGTCAGATTTGTCTGGAGAAGAAGACATGATTTATTCAAATCCAAGGAATGATAATCCTCTTTTCCTTTGCAGTCCCGGAAACTGAAAACAAACAAAACAAAACAAAAACAAACAAAAAAACTCTAAGGTATCTTTAACAATCACAGAGTGAATAGGAACTAACATTATTTGAGCGAATCACATTTTAATCTAGCACCTGACTGACTTAGTTTGTAATGTATAATAGGTACTCAGTAAATAGGTACTCATTGGTCAGGCTGCCAATCGTCACAGCCTGACTGATGAGATGACACGGTCCTCAAACTTATAGGTAAGGAAGTAGGGCTCAGAGAAGTTGCTATCTAGGATACCTGGCTTATAAGCGATACAGATGGAGTTTGAACATGGCTTTGCTTGACTGAAAGTCCATGCCCTGCTTACTGTAGTGGCTTTCTGCTTGAATTTTAGGCCAGAGACAGTGAAGCTGCCTCATTTCTTTTCAATTTTCAAGTGGGAAACAGATCTTCATTTTCCTTCTGACCCAAACTTGTCTGAAGCTGAGTTTCTGGAGCTGAGTCGGTTTCATAACTGTCTTCCCCAGGACTGAGAGTAAGGTCAGTGCTCAGTATGTGTTTGGATGGATGGACTCTGGAGTAATGTGTGGCTTCCACACAACATAAGTCGTAGATATCACACAAGATGCAGCTGCATCTTCTGCCCCAGGGATCACAGGGCTTTACATTTTCATGTTTCATTTTATGGTTCTTGTTATTTCTGTGATGTTGAAGATGAATATCTCAAACACAGGAAGGAGAGACTACGTCATACTTCCCAAGAGAGGAAATGAAGTCTCATAAGGTTATGATTCAGCCTCAGTTCTCAGCCAGCAGTCCAAGAAGCTCTGCTGTCCTGTCACTGAGACCAGTGTACCACCTGTCATTCACAGCATCAGGCTCTGAGGTCTGCTCCAAGCCTCAGTAATTGGCTTAGGTGGGTTGGAAATATCAAAAGCAGAGCTCTGAAAGCATCTAATTCCATTGAGGCTGAATCACTATGTAACACAGGGAGCACACAATCTGAAGTGAGATAGGCAGGAGCAGACTGCAAAGCTTTGGATTCCCAAAGCTGCTTCATTAGACTTGGGGAATGAGATGCACTGAGGATCTGTAGACCCTTGGGCAGTGACCATTTCTGAACCACTGGAAACCTGTCATTCAGGAGTTTGTCCCAAGTTTTCCCTGTGTCTCGCCCTACCTGCTGCTTCAGAAGCATTGCCAGGTGGTCAACAATCACTAAGGAGGTCAAGTGGGAGGCACGGGGGTAGGACCAGGCTTGCTCCTGAGTGCCTGCCTTGGCTACTTCCCCACGATCCCCTCCTCCTGCCGATGCCCCTTTGGAAAATCTGCATTTTCACCAACCTCCCAGTAACCCAGCTTGGAGACATCCTTGCAAATACCATGGAATTATTGTCATCACAACCACCTATCTGCACTCACATTTTCTAGCTGTTTTACCTGGACCTCTGGGAATTCCGTCTTGGATTACTTCCAGGATAGCCTTCAATGCTAATACTCAATTATGAAAAAATATATGAGACTTTTTAATTAGTTACTTAAATTAATTTAAGTAATTAGTTTATTATTTATAAATAAACTATATATTTATAGTTTATTTAATTAGTTTAATTAAATTACAAAAAAATTAGAGAATTACATAAAGCTACATGTAAGTGTGGATGTTAATTCCAGTCTTATATTTTGGTAAGGCTCTTAATATCATTTTAACAGGGGTCTTGAACAGAAATGTAGGTTGCATCCTCTGACTAGGGGCTGGTAGGACCAGCTGGCAGGAGGCCTCCTGCATGTAGAAGAGAGAACATGAATGGAATGGGAGGTATTGTCGCAGCCTGGGTCTGTTGAGGTGGACGGCAGGGCTGTGGACAAAGACGGTCCCAAATATCAATAGTTGGGCACTAAGTGTCATCCTGTGATCTCTCATGTAGTGTACCAGAGGGGGAAGGCATTTACCGTGAGGGGAGAGCCTTGGCATATACCTATACGATGGTGTAGAAATGATACTCAGGCCCGAAGTAGGAAGCTGTCCTTGAAGTCATGTTGCTGTGACAATGATTATACTGGTTTACAGTTGGTATAATCAAGCTCAACAAACATTTATTGAGAATCTAGCAGCAAAGTTCAACATACGTTGGGAACTTTACCATAGTTCCACAGAAGTTCCATAGAAGGAAGGCTAGGACAGGGAGCTCCTAGTCTGGTGATAGAGGCTTATATGTAAACAAAAATTTTCAGTGTGAACTAACGTAATGGAGATGCTGTAGGATCCCCAATAAGGTACATTTAGTAGAACTTGAGGAGGGACTGGTCGTGGTTGGTCAAAAGGTATATCCTGGAGAAATTAATATGTGAGTTGAGTCTGAGAAATGAGTAGAAGTAGCCAAACAAACAAGTAGGTTGCTTGGCAAGAGTTTGCATGAAGGCAGACTGAAAACTTTCAGGTTAGTGATGACAGACAGGGACCATCCATGAACCATTAAGTGTGGTCACAAATCAGAGAAAGGCTTATAATGAGAAACTGGACTTGTGTCCTAAAAACTATTTCAAAAGTGGAGAAAGGTCCACACTGAGTCTTTGTCCTTAGTTAAAAGAACTTGCTACCAAGAGAAAAGATTCCTCCCCATCTGGAATCTTTCCCAATTGTCTTCATTGCATGTACTACCTTTGCCCTACTTCTCAACACCATCATCACAGGTGACAGAATACAACTTTAGCTCCCTCAAACTGGGGCTGAACAAGAAAGCAATTCACTGTCTAACACTTATTTCTTAGTTTAGCCTCCAGGACATATTGAATAACTGTATTATTCAATACAGCTCTTTCTACTCTGACCAGAAAGGGTTAATTACTAGTCTGGAGTATTTGATCATTTTTGCCATGGGTCATATTTCGAGTTTAATTAGCAGTGTTAACTTCCCACTGCCTAATTGCTCTCATTCATATCAGGCTTTGGTGCAAATCAGGGACTGCCTTTGCATGACAGGCTGATTCAACTTTCTGGTTACTAGTGAATCCTTAAATTTCGCCAGAAACAGAAATGCCCGTGTCCCACATTCATTTTAATGTGAGTCCCTCTTGTGATTCATTCTTGAATCACAAAATGACCTCCAGATTAATCACAAATAGGGTACATTGGAAGCTTTGAGGCAATTAAATTCTGGGATTCCATCTGAATTCCCGTAGTATATCAGACCACAGATGCTAGAAATCATCTTAAAACCCACTGGGCTCCAGTCTAGGTAGAAATTAATATTTGTTGAACAAATAAATAAAGTGTCTGCTGTGTACCAAGAACTGAGATTAGCTTTTAAATAGCTATTTGAGCTCTAGATCCTTGAAATATAGAACACTAACATTTGGATAAATTAGGTCCAAATCTCTACAATGTGGTAGAAACCAAAGTAATTCTATGTAATAAAAATACCAAGAAACGATTCTTCCTCATGATCCACATAATTAAAAAAAATAACACTGTGGGAATTTGTTTTCTGTTTTGGAGGTGCTACTAAACAAGGAAAGTGTCCTAGGAAACTTCCCCCTGAGGGCTTATCTCAGCTCAGACCATGATACAATCAATCTGTCATTTCCAGCCCTTCCAGGAGGCTCAAAATCAGACAGCTAGGAGAAATCTTGGGGAGCGAGCAAATGGAAGAACAGAAGCAGATGTGAGGCCAGGGCATGGAGCCGAACATCCTGGTAGATGAGAACAGGTCGGGGAAAGGGGCGTGAGAAGGGCTCTGTAGGATTCCAGGGAGATGGCTCTAGTCCTATATTGCTACTCTTGGCGCCTTCATTTTCTGTGCATCTAAATTGGGTGGCTGGTCAACAGAGTTTAAAAGGCTAACGAGTTAGTGTACATCCAATGACCGCTGGTCATCTGCCTTGGTTTCCACTGTCCTCCCATTCTCTTGCCTGTGTTTCTAGTCCCCTACATGCTATCTGATCCCCTACATGCAAGCCTCCCCAGCCCAGGGTTGAACACTAATCCTTCCACCTCTCATTAGTCACTTCATAGGCTCCCTGGGAGCCTATCCAAAGTCGACACATGCAGGCACCTGCCTGACTCCAAGCATCACTCCCACTCCACCCGAGCCTCTTGGATTTCGATGGAGTTGGCCACATCACCTTGGGCCTATGCTCAGGAGCCCTGGTTCCTAGCAGAGGCTAGTGCCCTGGGCCAGGTTGATTCTCTAAGCCTGATGCCTGCCTCTGTCTAATCCACCTACCTACTATTCTCAACTTAACATGGAAGCCCCAGTGCACTTTATGGTTCAGCCCATCCCAATGATAATAGAAAAATGACACAATTGGAAAATGGAGTTTTAAAGGAATAGATAATTCACAGGTTGCATGCTTAATCCAGAAATCACTATTAAGATACTAGTTGGGGGCTTCCCTGGTGGCGCAGTGGTTGAGAGTCCGCCTGCCGATGCAGGGGACGCGGGTTCGTGCCCCGGTCCGGGAAGGTCCCACATGCCGCGGAGCGGCTGGGCCCATGAACCATGGCCGCTGAGCCTGCGCATCCGGAGCCTGTGCTCCACAACGGGAGAGGCCACAAGAGTGAGAGGCCCGCATACCGCAAAGAAAAAAAAAAAAAAAAGATACTAGTTGGGGGTCAGAGTGGGGAAAAAATTCTAAGAGGAGCAATATGAGAGAGGGGAGAAAGAAATGAATTAGGAGAATCACTGCATTCATCACTAAATTCCTGAATTCTGCTTTGGCTCTGAAAGTGTGTAAACTTCATTATTTAAAGACTGCATCCCTCTCGCACCCACACAGTTCATTACTAGGGAGACGCTGGCAGGTCTTCAGACCCTTCGATGTGTGATTCTTGGGGGCCAGTGCATTGTCTGGAACCTCCTCTTCTTCCATTTGGCCTGCTTTATCATCACAAAGGTGTCTGCTTTCAGATGCCTCTTAGAGCCTCCCTTGTGATTTGTCTGCAGAGGAAATAGATCCTTTCATTTGCTCTCATGGAACTGCAACTTGCAGAATATTTTTGAGACATTACATAGTGTATTTTACATGATTATTTTGTTGATTCTGATAATAAAAGTAATAGGTGCTCACCGTCAAAAATTTAGTAAAATATTTTAAAAGTGCAAGGACAAAACCCCATCTGCCAGAGAGAATTTCTCACTTTCCCATTTTTGGTATATTCCTTTTTATATTTTCTGGCTACATATCTATATATCTGGATATGAATAGGTATTTATATATCTGTAAAACTTGGAATATATTATATATGCAGTTTATTGTGCTTTTAAAAAGTTTAACATTGAATAAGGAACAATGATGATTATAGGTGCATAATATTTCTTAATATTCCATCCTGTGGCTGTGTCACAGTTTCACTTTTCTACTATCAGATATGTACTCAATGAAATAATCTAACACAAATGACTATGTCTAAAGTTTCCTTGAATATTTCTTTACTATTCTTAAGGTTTAATCCTGCAAGTAGACCTACTAAGTCCAAGTGTAAATGTACTGTTTATGCTTGCTGTATATTACCAAATTGCTCTCTAGAAAAGTTGGGTTAGTTGTCCCGATTTACTTTCCCACAAACAGTCTACAAGACTGTCACATGCTTTTGTAACATTTGTCTTTAATCCTTGCTAATTTGATATGTCTTATATTATGCTTCATGGTTAAGTTTGAATTGTTCAGACCACTAGCAAATAACATTTTTTATACATTAAGTCGGCATTTAAACTAAAATTCTTTTTATTTCCTTTGCCTGTTTTTTCTGTTAGAAATATTTTTTTTCTTCCAAGAGCTTTTATATATTAAGGACTTTAGTCATGTTATATTTGTAGTACAACTATTTCATATTATAATATGTAATATTTATGTACATATAAATATTATATATTTATATTTATTGAAAATACTTTTCTTAGTTTTTTTGTTTCCCCTTATATTTTTATTGTTAGGCTTAGAAAGTTCTTGCTCATCCCAAAATTACTCTGCTAATTATGCTTTTTGCTGTCTATTTTGTAAAAACCTAGTTACGAAATCCAACAGAAATTGATCTTACAACTTTATGAGGTAAGAATCATCACTCATCCACTCACTACTCTTATTGCCAAAACATTCATTTCTTCTTACTAATTTTTGTAGTGTCTTTGTAGTAGTAAGTTCATATATGTACTAGGATTTTATTTTCAGGGCAAATTATTTGTTATTATTAATCTGTCAATTACTGTGCTAATTCTAAAACGTTTTGCTTAATGCAGGTTTATATTTATTAATAACTGATAGAGAAAAATCCCTCTTCCTCATTAGCATTTGTATTCAAATCTCTTAGCTTTTCTTACCTTTTTCAAAAGAGCTTTTAAGTTATTTTGTCAAATTAAAACAGTCACATTGAAGATTTGATTAACTTTTTTAACATTATTAAGAAATTTGCAGAGAATTGACATCTTCACAAAACTTAGTCTTCCTATCCTGAAGCACCACATACCTTTTCATTTATTCAAATATTATATATACTTCAGTAATGCTTAGCATTGTGAGCTATTGCTATCTTAAATTTGACTAGTGCTTTCTAGTCTATAAAGTACCCTCTTATTTTCATGATCCTCTCAACAAGCCGACCAGGAGTTCTGACTTTTTTCTAGAGACTACGGTTCTTGTCCTGACTACCATTTAATCGCTGTGTGACCTTGGTAAGATCACTTTACCTCTCTGGGCCTCTCAACACGATGTTGCAGAGCCTTTTCTGAGGTATGTTCCGGGGACATTGTCTTCATGGTGCGTATAATTAGAAGTAACACTGTAATGTTATGTGGTCAAATAAATTTAGGAAATTTAGGTTAAGCAGAATTAAACAGGTTTCTTTACTGTAAGGCTTCTCAGAAACTTAAATAGGCTAATACATCTTCTAAATATATGATGATACATAATATGTGTTATTTCCCAAACTTTTTTGGCTATAGTCTCTTTTTACCTGCTTAGCAGCTCACATAATTAGGCTTCTGTGGAGCATCCTTTGAAGAATTCGGATATGGTAGAAAATGCACATGCTTGGGAACCATATCTGGGTCCAAAGTTTTGGACTATGAACTATTGTGTGGACTTATCTTCTCTGAGCCTCATTTTTCTTCCCTGTAAATTGAGGATAATAAAGCCCAGCTCAGAGTTTTAGTAGTTGCAGACTGTTCTGATCACTGTAGGGGAGCAAAATTTGCCACCCTCAAATGTATCTCTTTGGCATGAGGATTAATGCAGGTTGATTCTTTTTAAGAAACAGAGGATGGGGGGGCGGAGTCAAGATGGCGGTGTGGGAAGGTGCAGAGTTCATGTCTCCCCACAACTAGGGCACCTGCTGGATGCAGGTGGGGGATCCCGATGCCCAAGAAGATGGGAAGCACCCCCAAGTGAACTGGTAGGACGTGGGGGGACTGACGGGGGAGGAGAAGTGGAGGTCGGACAGGACTGGCTCACCTGAGGCGTGGCTGAGAGGGGGCAGGGGTTCCCATGCTTGGAAGGACCCTCGGGGGCTTGGATCAGGGGGGAGGGGGCCTGGCATTTCCCCTGCCCAATTGGCCCGGGAAGTCTGCCTGGCTCTTGGCCAGGTCCTACGCCCTCAGAAGTCCCCTCTGGGCGGGGTTAGTCCTGGGCGTGGGTAGGAGGGAGGCCGGGAGAGAACAGGAGAGGCAGGTGGGAGGGACCCTCCAGGACCAGAGGAGTGGAAAAGGCCAGAGGGGTTTGCCCCACCCACTTGAGCCCAGAAAGCCTGCTGGGCTCCCAAGTGGGGTCCCCCACCCTCTGAGACCAGAGGCAGGAGGCATGCCTGCACCCTTTCTGTTCTGTTGAGCCTAACCCCCCACCCCCATCCCCCAGCCTTTTCCATCCCTGTGGGTTCTAAACATAGGCCCCGCACACTGCCCAAGCCTCACCCCTGCTTAGGCCCTGGCCTCCACAGCTAAGGCTTTTTCCACCTTTTTTTTTTTTCTCCTCCTGTTTTTTACTATTGTGGTTCTGTTTCACCTTCTGGTTGTTTAGAAATCGTTTAGAAAAATTCCTGTCACCAAGAAAGCCCACAGCCAATGAAAGGTATGACTATTGCTCTTGCTATTAGTTCTGGTAAGGCTGTTACCATTTCAATTTTGATGACATTTTTACTGCTTTTGGAAAAGGCAATGGAGATGAAAAGGACAAGTTTGGGAGACAGTAAAGAAGCACATTTCTGACTTTCTTCTTGAGAAGGTTGTGTGATAAAAGGGTCACAGTTTTCATCATTAAAAGAGGAACAAGAGTTTGCATCAGAGCTGTTTCTGTATCAACAGTGCATCAAAACTGCTTGTGCTCAAAGGGGACCATGGAAAAAGTTACACTAAGACACTTAAGCTAGTTCCCACCAACACCACTACTGACTTCTATGTAACTAAAAATCGCTGTTTTAATGAATGATTATACCTCTCAAAAAATGAAACAACTTTCTAAGCTCCTGGCCAGACATAATTACTCTCTTTCTGCTCCTCTCCTTGTCTAATGGTCCAATTGCTTGAGAGAAAACTTATTAATAGAAATGAGATGAAAACGATGTGATTTACCTTAGTGCCTGGAGATGATGTTGTTAGCACAGAGTACAAACACTAGAAGAGAGTGCGCAGGGATTTGTTTGTCCAGATACTCAGAACATCCCCTTAGGGGCTGTATTCAAAAAATGGCCAATGAGATTTCAGCTGAGAATGATCATTGCCCGAATCTCAGAACAACTGCCTTATTGCTGATTATTATCCCTCTTGCAGTGGCCCGTCTCTCTTCATTCTGTTTGCTGTCATGTTCTATCAATATCAAAGAGGCTGCAGAGGCAGCATCGCTGAGAGGAGTGGTGTGTTTCCTGGGTGCAAAAAGCCTGCTTCTCTAAGAATCTCTGGACCTGCAGGCTGATTTCATAGAGAGGATTATTCAGTCAACAGTAAATGGCCCCAAACTCCAATTCCAGCTTCTATTTTCTGTCGTGGAGCCGGGCAGCTGGGCTGTGTGTGAGCATGCATGTGTTAGGAGGTGGTGCCTAGGGATGGGTCCCGTGCAGTCAGCTGAAATGACTTGTTCAGCTCTGCTTTGCTATATTGTCTCTTGGTCTCTCCAGCACCAGTGAGGCTGGCTCCCGGGACAGCTCCCTGCTGAAAGTTTTTTTTTTTTTTTTTGCAATACGGGGGCCTCTCACTGTTGTGGCCTCTCCCGTTGCGGAGCACAGGCTCCGGAAGCGCAGGCTCAGCGGCCATGGCTCACGGGCCCAGCCACTCCGCGGCATGTGGGATCTTCCCGGACCAGGGCACGAACCCGTGTACCCTGCATCGGCAGGTGGACTCTCAACCACTGCACCACCAGGGAAGCCCCTTCCCTTCCTCTTTAGAGAAATAAACTAGGGACCCCTAGGCTTTGGGGTACCTTGCTCAAAAGTAAATGACGCAAGCTGTTCTTCTCATCCACTTTCTCTATAAGACAAAAATGATTATGTGGAGGTTTCAGTGGGATTTCCTTGAGGCTTCCCAAAACTTCTTCCCAGATGCCCCACCCCTTTGCATTTTCACTACCTTTTTCTTTCCTGATAACCGAATAAGGCCCTTTAAAAAATAAAATAATAAATTAGGGGAGAAGGGAAAAGGGGGCTATGTCTTATTTCCTTAAATATATTATAAATTTTGTAGAAGTCAGGAATGTGGCTTCTTCTCTTTGTATCTCCCAAATCACCTAGGTGTCTCCCCCGCCCAGGCCCTGAATTAGAATTAATAGACTGTGTCATGTTGTCATGTTTACCTCCTCTATTCCACCTGCTATTTACATCTGTTCAATGATCAAAGTCTGCCAGTACTCCCCTATGATGCTTTTTGGAAACTATCTATTTCTCTCCATCTCTACCATGCTAATCTTACTTCAGGCCACCATCATCTCCCACCTGAATTACTGAAACAGTCTGATACAGTCTCCTTGCTTCTAAGTCTTGGTTTTGAGTTTGATATCTTTCATCTTAGTCCTGTATCACCCTGTTTTATCTCTGCCATGTGTTACAGAGCCTGGACTATCCCCTTTTCTGTTCTCTGGCCTTGTGGATGAGATTGGCACACGTTTGATACAGAGTGAACATCTGTTGAATGAGTATCAGTGGAGCCATCTCTAGCTATTTAAGTGGATTACAGGTGGGTACCCGAGAGTTTAATGTTTAATGGTCCTTTTATTATCTACAGTGGCTACTGGGTACAGCTAATGCTGAAATTAATTAGATTGACTAAAGGATGAAGTCACCACAGTTGTTAAACCTTAGCGTAAACACATTGTGCTTAAGCTCAGAATAAGGTAAAATTTAGAGCATGAAATAACAAAAGAAGGGAGAAAAAGAAACTGATATTTGTTACATTTCTTTTATGAGTCAGTGGAATTGAGCGCTTTGTACCTGTCACTTCTTTTAATCTTCAGATAAAACATATGCTGAGATAGATTTTAGCCTTCACACTTGACAAATGAGGAAATTGAGGAAAGAGTAATACACGGAGCAGGTTATGGAACAGAGATTTGGCCCAGGTAGTCTGATCCCACATCCATGATCATTCTAATATTCTGCAGTGGCCTAGGTGGTTGCTCTAAACTCTCTTGTGGTATCTGACTTGGGGCTGTAAGTTGAACATTCTCTTTCTGCATTCTTTAGAATGCTGAATGGCATAAAACATCATTCACAGTGAACTAAGAAGCCTATGTGTCAACAATGAAATGTCACTCACAACAGGCAGGTCTCCCCAAGAAGCTGGTATCAGAGACAAATCCAGTTGAGTGATGCTTCCCGTGAACAAGGTCCATTCTTGAGCATGGAAGTGCTCTGTGGTGAGAGGTGGAAAGGCTGATCAAGCCGTCTTCATCTGGTGGGCTTGTGCCTCCTCTTTGCAGTTGTGAAATAAAATTCATGCTTAAAACTTCTTAGCTTGTAGGATTTCTGCACCTCGGGATCCTCAACTTGGGTCTTTTCCCCTGGGTCAGATGGAAACACAAGTCAACGGTCCTCTGGCTCAGACAAATCAGAGTCAGACATCATGGCAACGGGGCTGCTGCTGTTGAATTTTTGGGAAAATTGCTGTTATCTCAGATAGATGAGTCCTAACATATTTTATTCCAGGGATGTCAAATTGTCTGCTAAAACTTTAAATTTTATAATACCAACTCAGATGGGAAAAATGAAACTTTATTACAGAAATCAACTTAGTTCATGAAATACCATTTCTGTTCTATAGTAGAAAAAAACAGTCTTTTAATTTTCAGGTAACTCATTTTAAACTCAATCTCTGAATTGTTCTCTTTCTACTTTTTTCCCCATGTCTCTGATGTCATCACTTTTTGCATCTGCTATGGGCTCATGAATCCCTGACTGCACTCCAGCTCTTTTTTTTTTTTTTTTTGCGGTATGCGGGCCTCTCACTGTTGTGGCCTCTCCCGTTGTGGAGCACAGGCTCAGCGGCCATGGCTCACGGGCCTAGCTGCTCCACGGCATGTGGGATCTTCCCAGACCGGGGCACGAACCCGTGTCCCCTGCATCGGCAGGCGGACTCTCAACCACTGCGCCACCAGGGAAGCCCTGCACTCCAGCTCTCAATTCTCAGTTGTCTTCTGGGCCCCTTCTGGGGAAAGGTTGGGAAATTTTTGAATCTCTTCCAAGGTCTGAGATGGGTTGGTCTTGCTATGCTATTACTAATCTATAGCAGTCTACCTATGTTGATGCAGGGCACTTTGCATGGCTGTCTTCTCTCTGAATTCCAGGCAAAAGTGTGGTACAAGCCCTTTCTGTATTCACATTCCCAAGCCTATTCTATCCCATACCCTGTCAATGGGTCAAACCTGCAGAAAAGGGCATCCAGAAGTCAGACCCCAACATTAACATCTATTTTCTTGTTCTTCATTTCCAATCCTCTGTAGGAAATATTCTTATCTTCCCTGTGTACAGTGAGAAAACAACTGTTAGGTTGAATTCTCCTCCTCCTACCTTACTGTATAAACTTTAGACCCTGAGTTCACCAGGAATTTTTGGAAGAATCTGGATCTAACAGTGAAAAGTTAAGGCTTCCAAGATTTATGGGCCTTTTGCTTCTACAGCTTTATAAAAGTGTCACTTAAAGACTGAGTGACTTCCTCGTTCTGAGCTTTATCTATGTTGACAAATTGGGCAGAGCATGTAGGAAGTTATTGCTCTTGTCCATTTGATGGTGCATCTGCTTTAGGATGCTGTGGACTGTAAAGAGAAGAAGACTCAACTCCCATTAGATTAAACCATGGAGACATATTGTTTATACCACAGAAGGCTGGAGCTGAGCAGTATCAGGGAAGGTTTGGTGGTCCAACAAGGCCATAGGGGACCTCTTGACCATTTTTATCATGCTGCCAAAGTCTCCTCTCATGATTACAAGATGGCTGCCATCCCTAGTCATCATATTTTCACAGGTCAGTGTCCAAAACAAAAAGCAAGGATGGTAATGGGGAAAAAAGGGTGGGGGTTGGTGGAGGAGGGCATTCTTCTTATCTGTCTCTCTTTTCCTAGAGGAAAATATTTTCATGGTGCTCATGAAGGTACTTGCAGTTATCGCTTTGTATGTTGGTGGCAAGAAGGAGAGCACACAGCAACCCCCAGCTGTAAGCGAGTCTGGAAAATGAGTGCCTGGTTTTTAAAGACTCAGTAGTGGGAGACAGCAAGGAAGAAGAGTGTTAGAGATGACTGAAGAGTAGCTGAGTTGGGAAATGGCTACAAGGAAGCCCTGGGGGAAGAAACCTAACTCTATGTCAACCTGTTCTCCTTCTCTACGTCAGCCCTGCAGGCACTCCCCACTCTGCATGCCTGCTGCCTTTCCCACACCCACTGAGGACGCCACTAATGGACCACGACACTTAGTCCTGCTGCACCCTAGTATATCCTTGCAGTTATTCTCAAGATAGTACCATGAGAAGTTGATCCGGTTGGCTTAAAAGGTAAAATCTAGGTTCTGTTTTGGAAATTTTTGAGAAAAATATTATCTCTGGCTTTAGACCATTTTGATTTGATTCTCCAGTTCACTTCTCAGTAACTAGCTACCTTTGGCAAGTTAAATCTCTCAGCTTTGATTTCTTCCTAAGGGAAATGAAGGCAGTGATGTATATACCAGACTTTGTAAGGAGTAAATACAAATGCACATATAGAGTACCTGGAACAACATAGGTGCTCAATCAATGTGAGGATTAACAACAAATGACTGGAGTAGTCAGTGTGCTCCCAGAGTTCAGAGAAAAGGACCCCTTGAAGATAGAGAAAGTGAGGGTAACTCACAGAAATGCTGCCGATTGTGTAGACTGTGTGCAACTTGGGAATAGGTAGGGACAAGAGAGAGGCAAGATGACAGTCTGGATATAGGAATAACTAGAGAAAAGTTGTGGAGATAAGAACTTGAAAGTAATATTAGAAGAAGAGTGGAGACTTCAGGCTGTGAGTAGGGGGAGATAAAACAAAAACTAAATGCTGGGGGCTTCCCTGGTGGCGCAGTGGTTGGGAGTCCGCCTGCCGATGCAGGGGACACGGGTTCGTGCCCTGGTCCGGGAGGACCCCACATGCCGCGGAGCGGCTGGGACCGTGAGCCATGGCCGCCGAGCCTGCGCGTCCGGAGCCTGTGCTCCGCAGCGGGAGAGGCCACAGCAGTGAGAGGCCCGCGTACCGCAAAAAAAAAAAAAAAAACTAAATGCTGGCAGATTTTGGAGTGTCCTCAGTGACAGGCTAAAGAATCTGAACTTGATTCTGTAAGAAAAAGGAAGGCACTGGAGATTTTTGAGCAAGGAAGTGGTATGATCCCATCCTGATTTACCTGAGGGAAACTTTTCTCTCCTTTATCATAATATTTAAAGACAACATTTTGATTGATAGTTGATGGTTAAAAAAATAGATGTCAATCTGCTGGTTCTCAGGAACAACTTTATGCCTTATGTCAAGACATTGATAATGTTTTTTTTTTTTTAAGTTTAGCTACTTGAGTGATAGAAAGACAGAAACTGATTATTACAGAAGTATAAAACAAAGCAGGGCATCCTCTTATGTAGGCTTGGATTTTTTTGCATGTTTTTGGCATATATTTTTGTATATAATTTGGATATAGTATTGATATTGGAACTGACCTATACTTGGAGGATTCGGGAATAAGATTAACTGGTTCAAATCCCAGCTCCTGCACTCATTGCTGTGTGATCTTGGGAGTTACTTAACCCATCTGTGACTCAGTTTCTTAATAAGTAAAATGAAGATAGTAATAGTAATGCATTTTACGTGTCATGCATTTTAGAATAGGCAGTGTGTGGAACACAGTAGGTGCTCGATAAATGTTATTAGTAGTAATTGCTCAACTTAATTTGTAAATATGTTTTACTCTGTCAATCCCCATTTAGTGACAGTCTCACTTGCAATGAACCTTGATGTGATCTGGCTGCAAAGGGAGAAACCTGCATTTATGGAAAGTCTGTGTTGCACCAAGTAACATCCTCTCTATAACTACTTATTAAAAACTTAGGCTGCACTGGCAACTGTGCCAGGTGGTTTGTATATGTTATTTATTATCTCCATTTTGCTGATGGGGAAACTGAAGCTCAAGAAGAGTTTTAAAGTTTACCTAAATCACATTCACCTAGCTAGCTATGAGATAAAATTCCAACTGAGGTATGTGCGATATCAAAACTCAAATTATTTTCGCAAGGACATCACAGAAAACATTGTGTGCTGGGGTTAGGCAGTCTGGGTACTGTTCTGAGCACCAGTCCTTAATAACTCCACAATGTAGTGAAATTACTTAATCTCTCTTAAACTATTTATAAAAATGGATATAATATTATTGTCCTGCTTGTTCCAGAATTGATATAAGGATTAAATGAGGTAATAAATGTGAAAGTGGTATAGGAGCACTCTAGTGCTAGACAATTGAATGACGTTTGAGTGAATGAAATAAAGATATCATCATTATCATCATCATCATGGATAAATATAAGGAGTAAAATGAGAAAATTTCAAGAGAAACAGGAAATCAAGTATGAGCCTTGTACAGGGCATGTCCCATCTCAGGTCCACAGTACCATTCAGCAAGTTAAAAGATGGAGGAATTAATATATAACGTAGATCAGGACATAAAGGGAATTGTGTGGAAAGTAAGACAAGGAAGACTTGAAAGAAATAAACATCATTGACTTAGAAAATAATTTACCCATAATTTGGATGAAATTAATTTCTCTACACAGTTGACACTTGATTATCCACATGAGTTAAAGCTTCAGGTGAAAAAAATTAGTTTTATTTTGTGAATCAAAAGATGGAATGTATTTTAAGAAGTAACACATGCGTGCTTGCTTCAGCAGCACATATACTGGAAGTAACACATGCCGACAATTCATTTGAGCTGCTTGGAATGTTTTGAAAAATTAAAAATTTGTAAACAGAGAACACACTCATGTGTCTGTTGTAGTTAAAGACCGTATGTTGCCTGGATAAGAATTCATTCTTCTCCTCGTTGTTTTTCAGTTATTTGCTTGCAATGGGACTCTAATCATTAACCATTTGTGACCATTCTCTAGATCCGTATCGCCTCAAGTTGCTCATTACAATGAAAATATCTTTTGGAACAGAATAAGTCAAATAGCACATATATATATTTGTCATCTATTTAAAAACATTTAGGAATTGAAAGGGTACCTTATGCCCTCATAATTGTATCGGAACCATGGCGTCCTCTTTACTTTAAGGTTGTACTGTCTGATCTCTAAGATCTTTTCTGCTCTGGAGCAGAAAGAGTTAGCAGGGAGAACATTACCTCTTTCACACACATGGAAATAGTGCTGATCGTACACGCACTATGCTAACTTATTAATAGAGGATACATATAGGAAGATATATATTTTTTCCAATTCATAACTCCAGCTTTTTGGGATTCTCTCAACTGAGCCAGATGGCGAATGAGGACTCTAATCAGGTCTAGAATTTAAAAGAGAAAGAGAATGTAACTACATCTTGGAGATAGATTATCTACTTTGCTTCTAAGAAGCTCCTGCCAAGAAAACTTCAACCAAGAAACAATTTATATAATTTAAGATTTAAAGGAAAGAAACAGTTGTAGTTGTGTTTTTCTTTGTCTGCATAAAGCTTTTTGAAGTGGAAACAAACAGTGCCTGATCAAAGTTTTAAATATTTGGCCAGGAATATGACCAGGCCACAGATACTTTCAGTTCTGTTAGAACAATGATTACAATACAGCATCCTAAAGTGTGTTACTATGACTGTCATCAGCCTCCTGGCTCTAGGGCTAAGGGGTCTTTCACAGAGAACTGTTTATTATAGTGACTCACACGAGACCCAAGTAAACAGTGGCGGCTCCTGGATGGAGCCAGCCCAATATTTCCTTTAACTTCCTTCAACCTGTTTAGATGCAATAATCTGGCACCTTCCTTCAGGGTCTTTGAGCCTGTGTTCCAATCACTTTCCTTTCAGTCCTTTAATTTTTACCTCTGCCAAACAAAGGGAGTGGCAAATAACAATTTTCTTTACACAATTGGAGGCAAAATGTGCTTTTTATTTTCCCTGAGGTTTTATGAGCTAGGGGACGGAGAAACAAGATGTCAACTCAATGTATAATTGTGAGAAGACAAAATAGTCATGTTTTTACAATTTTGTGTTTGTAGCATATTTAGAAGACCTAAAAGTTTACAGAAAGAAGGAATAAGCACAGACTCAAGAAGAATCTGGGGTATCATGAGCATGTGAATTAATATGAGAACCATACAAGACATACTTAAATACAAAAATATATATGCTCATATAGTAACCATGAATTCCATGATTAGAGTCAATGCTCCTCCAAGGGAATTACGTACACTATTGTATTTTACCTTAATAACAACTCTATGAGGTGGCTATTAGAAGGAAACCGATGACCAGGGAGATTAAACAATTGTTTCCAAGATGCAAGGATACATTTTCAGTAGTAAATGGAGCGACAGGTTTCAAACCCAGCTTTGTCTGACATTAAAGTTCCTGTTGTGAATGATGCCTTATGACAACAGAGCATTTGCAGAAATGTTGCTTTCTCCTCTCTGTTTGCTGCCCTTACCTTTCCTTGCTTTTTGTGATCCATTGGACTGCAAGCTTGGTGAGGCCATGGATTGCATCTAACATATTTAAATAATGCCTCCCAACACCAAGAACAGTGCTTACCACGGAGCACGTGCTTGGCTGTATTTGTTGAATGAACGAATGAAAGACCCAGTGAATAGCTGAGCTTCCTTGATGACTTTGAATTGAAAAGCATCTCAGAAGGGTTGAACTCTGAATGTGAAGACAAACTTTTTAACCAATTAATTTCATGTATATTTTCCTTTTCTGTATGTACAAGAGTGATATATGATAAAAATCTGAATAAACTTAAAACAGCTTTTTAAAACAACTTTCTGATTCATTAGAAAGCTTCATGTGTGGTTTAATTAGCAGTGTTGTTGTTGTTGTTGTTTTTATAATTTCTTAGTGGTACATACAACAATGTTGTCTCTTTCAATTCATTGATTCTTAGAGTCTATGACTTACTATCTACACAGTAGCCAGGAGAACTTTTTTCTTAACTTAAATCAACTATTTTCTCTCTCTTGGTCATCCCCTCTAAGTAGTTTCTCATTTCGCTTGGAGTGCATTGCAGAGTCCTTACCATGGCTGATGCAGCCTTGTGTGACCTGCTCCCTCTCTGGCCTCATCTTCCTGCCTGACTCCAAGCCAGCACCTTTCCAGCATCGCTGGCCTTTTTGCTTTTCTCTGTCAACATGCTAGACATGCTTTTGCTTCAGCATCTTTACACTTGCTCTTCCTTCGACCTGGTATTGCTTTGTTCACAGATGTTCCTAAGATGCATATCATTCTGATCTCTGTCCAACCGTTATATTTTCAGAGTCCTTCTGGATCACTCTCTAGATCCCTGCTACTATCTTTTCATACTGCTGTATTATTCTCTACAGGACTTATTATCCCCTGACCTTCTGTCACGTATTTGTGCATTATCTGCCTCAATCCTGCCTTTCCCTCTCAGCGCCCACTGGAATGGCAGTTCCAGCAGAGACTTGATCTGCTTTGCTCACTGTTGTATCTCTAGCGTGTTGAACAATGTCCAACACGGAAAGTTGTAAGCAAACACTTGCTGAATTAGTTAGTGAGTGGATGAATACATGGATGAATAAGGCTCTCTAAGACCAACACGGGTCTGTGGGAGTGCATGATAAAAGGCCAGGATACGATGCGCCACCGTATTGTTGGAGGTGGGGGAGGGCATATCATTTCGAAGGCCTGAGAGTGAATATAGTTTGTACCTGAGGGAGGGCTCTTAGGGTCCAAATTCAGAAATTCAAACTTGTTCTTTGGCTCAATGGGCACTAAGAGCAGGAAATGAGATAAAAATACCAGGAGCTGCAGAGAGCCGAATAAATATAATAATAAGGTATGAGGGCCTCTCAGCATCAGGAAGCTCAAAGACTGTTCCTCTTGAGCACTGACTGAGCGGGGGGAAGACCGTTCTGTCTTTTGCCATTTTACTAATTAAGGTAAACAACTCCCCCCACTTTCTTATTCCAAGCCTATTTTACTCTGTTTTGGTCCCCAGTCCTCCTTTTCACTCTCAGAAATAGGCATAGAGTCCTGTTATTTGCAGACACTCTGGACAGGAGCTGTGTGGCAGGTACTTTTGCTAATATCTCTCAGCTTCAAAACACTCTTCTGTACTCAGCTTCTAACCAGGTCTCTGCAAACACCATTTGCTTTGTCAGCCTGCTCCCTGCTATGTCTGCTATGTCTGGGGGAGCTAGAGGGAGGATGACCGGCCGGAAGAGCGAGAAGGGACAGTTGCATGCTGTCTGTTTCCTGTTCATCTCAGCAACACTGTGTCAATGGCTGTTCACCCTGGCAGTAGCAGCAGTTACACAGTTTGTTGGTAGAACCAGCCTCATGGTGTCCCCTCAGGGATTGCAGCGCTGGCCGGCCAGGGACCCCTGCTAAGAGGTTTAAGTCCCAGCTCCTCAGGAAGCCTTCTACAAGGCTGTACCAACCAGGCGGTGCCCTCTCCTCAGAGGTCTCCATCCTAGTTCCTCGGGACCCCTCCTCTAAGCACTGACATTTTAATAATCCCAGTTCCGTCCCCTTGTCCTCCCAACCGTAGGGATAGTTGCTAATTCTTGCCGTTACAACTTGTGTAATACCTCAGAGTCCCTTATCTGCATTTTCAGTTCTCCAAAACCTAATTAACTGTACTTTGTATTACATTTTTTTGTAAAAATAATTGGTGTGACTGTTACCTTCAGGCTGGATCCTGACTGAGAAAAACCTAGAGGAAGATTAACTGGTTTTTGGTGGAGAAGTTAAGGGGTTCTCATTTTACTATTTCAAGTTGGCATCAGAATTATCCTCCCAAACAAGAACTACATTCTAATACTATTCAAATAATATGGATAACATGGATTTGAGAGGGAAAAGAAACAAAATTAAAATCTAAGGGAGAGGGAATGCATGTTATAAAATAAATGTTACTAACTATGAGAACAATAAAATGGACCTACCTGAATTATAGAGGTTAACATGATAATAAAAGAAACAAATGTGAAAGGAATTCTTCATGGAGATGATTCATAATGTATTGTTGAAAGAGATAAAAAGGAATCAGGTGTAATATACTTTATTATTTCAGTTATATGTGGGAGTAGAGAAGGGCAAGCAGAAGTCAAAATACGTTGAACATTTTGTCTGATGGTCAATGTCAAGAGAGGCAGTTGTGTATTTCACATTGGTAGATGAATTTAAGCTCTTTTTCCCCCCTCTAACATAAAGGCTCTAAACGTGATAAAGATAGCTCATCTTTATATTCAATATTCAAGGAGCCAACAATCTAATTGCTCTTAAACACAGAAACACAATTATCCTTTTATTTTAAGTCATTAGTGTTAAATATTTATTTTAGAATAACTAGACAATACAGATAAGCCAAAAGTACTATCATCCAGACAATACTAGCATTAATATCTTGGTGTGTGTTCTCTAGACGTTTTTCTATGTGCTTACGTATTTATGTATGTATTTATATGCCTATGTGGAAATATATAAATGTTTATAACCTGTTTCTTTCCTTAAAATATATCATGATTATGTTTTCCTCACCAGTAAGTGTCACAGAATAGTTATGCTGGCTTATTGCCTGTTTCCTCTCAGATTCATTCCCCATCTTGTCCTACGCTCCTCTGAATTGCAGGGAATGACATATACCAGATGCTACCGCCTCACTAATTTGCAGAGAGATTCACCAAAGGGAGGAACTGGTGGAAGATTGGAAAGGAATAAACCAGGGTATTTCTCCGCCTTTCTCTTTACATTGAGTGTTACTTTTGACAGCCATGAGTTTCTTCCTTGGTTCCAGCAAGAGTAGGACAGCCCTTTCCTTTATGGTCCCAGACTCGCCTGGAACGTTGCTCTGGGACCATACCTCCCATAAGAAGGTCTCAACTTCTGGTTCCAGTGACACCACTTCCTCCCCATCATCAATCCAGGTGTGGAGATGTGAGTGGCTTCCTGCTGTTGTTAAATTCTGCATTGCCTCATCATCCCATTTGCCTTCTCAGTTTTTCTGTCACCTGTGTAACCACTTCCCTGATTGCACTGTGACTGACAGTGACTCTACTGCTGAAACCTTTTCTGCTTTATGCATATGCTATGATATGCTTAATACTGCTTCATTATTGAACAGTTGGGATGCTTCAATTTCATGCCATTATAAACAGTAAACATCTTGGCCCTTTAGTCTAACTACATCTTTATGGCTTTTTTTAAACCCAATTTTGCCCAATTTCCCTCAATGCAGGTTAAAACATGTAGTATCTACCAAAAGTGAGTAATAATAATGAGTGGGATGATGACAATAATTATTAACATTTTATGAGTACTTACTACGTGCCAGCCTTTCTTTTAGTATAACCATGTGGTTTACTGTTGGTGCATGCTAGTGTAGCATGCATTTTTTTTCTTCCCATTTATTTGAGAAAATAATTTGTTTCTCCAATTAAATTTTAAGGGGCTGTAGGGGGCACCAAAGTTAACTTTTCAAAAACAATTCATTGACATTTTGATTGAAATGATTTTAATTTATAGGTTAATTTGAGAAGAACTGACACTTTTATGACATGATGTATTTGTTTGTGTAGTTTGCCATAAAAAATTCCACAGGCTGGGTGGCTTAAACAACAGACATTTATTTTCTCATAGGTCTGGAGGCTGGATGTCCATTATTAAGGTGCAGACAAGTTTGATTTTTGTTGAAGGCTCTCTTCCTGGCTTGTAGGTGGGTGTCTTCTTGCTGTATCCTCATATGGCCTTTTGTCAGTACACATGGGGAGAGAGAGAGAGAGAGAGAGAGAGAGAGAGAGAAAGAGAGGGAGGGAGAGGGAGAGAGAGCTCTTTGATGTTTCTTTTGTAAGAACAGTAATGCTACGGGGTTGCAGCTCTACCCTTATGACCTTATGACTTCATTTAACTTCAGTTGCTTCCTTATTCCATTTACAGCCACACGGGGGATTAGAAATAATCTATTGGAAGGAGAACATACACAAATACATACATTGTAGTACCACTCATTTTAGGAAAAAGAAAAAAAGGGAGAGAGAGACCTAAATATTTATGGTTTAATGAACCATGGTACATAAAGCATAATGAAACATGAAGCTACTATGAATACATTTTTACAAATATGGAAAGTCCTTGACATAATATATAGTTAAACTTGACTATAAAGTAGCAAGCATGGTAATATGAATAAACACGAGTGCAGAATGATGGATGGTTTATTATCATTATCTCTTTCAAAGGCCCTTTAATATTACTGTGATATTGTCCCTTCCACTAAAAAGTCAATGATCTGGTACTTGATTTAGCTACTTAACTCATTTCCTTCTTTCTGCTTCTTACTCTCCAGAGTGAGTGAGCCTCTCAGACCACCTCACTCCTTTCTAAACCCTCTCTATTGTGACTTCTATCCCCACCATATAAGGGGTAACACATTTTCAAATGTCTCCAGTCACCATCACCACCTTTGTGCTAAACCTTTTCTCAGATCTTGGTTATCTTGAACTTTATACAAACTTTAATGGCATAGACTTCAATGTTATATACTAAACTCTGTATTTTCCCCTAATGTGTTATGGTAAAACATTTCAACCGTAGAAAAAATTTGAAAGGATGGTACAACTGCAACTAGGTTAAAAATTATTTGTATTTTATCACATTTGCTCTCCTTTCTTTCTCATATTTATGTATATTTCTCATATATATATGCATATATATTGTTTTTGCTGAAGTATTTGAAAGTAAGTTACAGTTATGATATCTCACTCTTAAATACTTCTTCATGCAACTTCCCAAAGTAGGACACTCTTCCATTTAGCTACATTATCACACTTAAGAAAACTAATAGTTCCCTAATATTATCTAATACTCAGTATATTTAAATTTATTTAGTTGTCCCAAAATCTTTTGTTACTGTTTACTTTTAACCAAGCCCCAATCAAAGTTGACATATTGAACTTGACTATAGAGTCTCTTACTTTCTTTAAAACTAAGTCTCCATACTTCATTTTCCCATGATATTTTCATCTTTTGAAAATCCCATATGTATATATGTGTTTAAGTTCATTTGTTTCCACTCATGTTCAGTTTTATAATTTGCTCTTTTTTTCCTTTTTGATTTAGTTTTATGTTTGGACTACATGTAAGATAGTAACATGGTTTGAAGGTCAAAGGTATAAGAAAAGTTATTATCATGATACTCCCAGAGATAACCATTTTCATATAACCATTTTCATAAGTTTCTGGTTCATTAGTTCTGTGTTTCATTTTGCAAACATAAGCATACACTTAGTTCTTTTTTCCTAAAAAAATGATATATTAATTCCCCTTTCTTCTTACACAAAAAGTAGCATGCTGTAAATACTGTTTTGTAGAAAACATCTATATCAGTTCATAGAGATCACATTTCTCTGTAAGAGCTGTGTCATAGTCTGTTGTGTGGATGATCTATAGTCCTTCATTGAGAGACTTTGTTATTTAGATAATGTCACAATTAATGACCAAACACATGCACTTTTTAATATTTTTGAAGGTTTATTTTCAGGGCAGATCCTGAAGTGGGATTCTTGTGTCAAAAGGTGAATGCGTGTGTAGATCTGTTAATTGTTTCCAAATTCTCTTCCACAGTCAACATTGACTTCCTGATACACTCCACTTGGCTACCAGAACACTGTATTATTTTCCTCTTGACTCCTGAGTTTTTTATTGTTTACCAGAAATAATTTTCCCTTCCAGCTATATCCTTCATCCATTTATTCAATAAACATCTGCTGAGTAAAGTGCAAGTTACCAATATTTGAGAGATGAACAAGTCAGAGTCCCTGATTTGAAGGAACTCACAGTCTAATGCAGAGAGTAAACTGCAAACTGATATTGAACCATAAGGAGTGATGTGTTGATCAAAGCATAAATGAAGTATTATTGGATTCTGTGGAGAATCCAGCTTGGACTTGTTGAGGAAGTCTTTGAAGAGGAGGGATCTTTGAGATGGTTCACATAGGAAGTGAGAAAGGGCAAACAGATGAACAGAACTTTGTGTCAGGACATTGTGATGGAACCTGGTATGTTGAGGGATGGGAGAAGGTCAACGAGGCTGAAACACCAGGTGAGGCAAGAAATGAGACTGGCCAGGTTGCTGGAGGCCAGCTCCTGAAGGATGTTGTATGCCACATGAGATCTGGATTTTTATCTCACAAAGCAAGAAGAAAATGGGATATAATTAGTTTAAACAGATGTGTGTTGATTATATGCAAGATATCATATTAGGTAGTTACTGAAGATACAAAGTCAAAGATAAAAAGATATGAAGTCATGAAGCCCATAGGTGTGTTTGAAAGAAATAAACCATTGAGTAGAGCATGCACAGGGTACCATGGAAGCACAAAAACAGGACACTAAATTCTTCATCTGCCTTATACCTGCTCCTCCTCTTGGATTCTCATTTTTCATGAAGTAGTAAAGTAGTTTAAGCCACAAATCTGTGAGTCGTTTTTTTTGTTTGTTTGTTTTTTTGCGGTACGCGGGCCTCTCACTATTGTGTCCTCTCCCGTTGCGGAGCACAGGCTCCGGACGCGCAGGCTCAGCGGCCATGGCTCATGGGCCCAGCCGCTCCATGGCATGTGGGATCTTCCTGGACCGGGGCACGAACCCGTGTCCCCTGCATCGGCAGGCGGACTCTCAACCACTGCGCCACCAGGGAAGCCCCTATGAGTCGTTTTTGCCACCTTCTCTTTCCCAACCCACACATCCAATACATCACCAAGTCCTGCTGATTTCACCTTCAAAATGGATCTCAAGGGGCTTCCCTGGTGGTGCAGTGGTTAAGAATCCACCTGCCAATTCAGGGGACGTGGGTTTGAGCCCTCGTCGAGGAAGATCCCACATGCCGCAGAGCAACTAAGCCTGTGAGCCACAACTGCTGAGCCCGCATGCCACAACTACTGAAGCCTGCAGGCCTAGAGCCCATGCTCCACAACAAGAGAAGCCACCGCAATGAGAAACCCGATCACCACAACAAAGAGTAGCCCCTGCTTGCCGCAACTAGAGAAACCCCGTGTGCAGCAACGAAGACCCAATGCAGCCAAAAATAAGTAAATTTATTTAAAAAAAGGATCTCAAAATTTTTCTGTCTTAGTCAGTTCAGGCTGCTATAACAAATTACCATAGACTGGGTAACTTAAACAACACACATTTATTACAATTCTTAAGGCTGGGAAGTCCAAGATCAAGGTGCTGGCAGGTAGGGTGTCTGCTGAGAGCCCCATTTCTGGTTTGCAGATGGCCATCTTCTCATTGTATCTTTACTTGCAGGAAAGTAGAGAGACAAAAACAAGCTCTCCTCTGTCTCTTTTTATAAGGTCACTAATCCCATCTGTGCGGGCTCCACTCTCATGACCTAATTAACTCCTGCAGGCACTACCTCCTAACACCATCACGTTGGGGTTAGGATTTCAACAAATGAATTTGGGAGCGACACAAATATTCCATCCATAGCATTTTCTTCTCCGTTGTCCTTGAACTGATTTTGCCTAGACTGTCAGTCTCCTTGCTTTCACTCTTTCATCAGTCATTCATAGCAGCTAGAGTGAACATCTTCCACGTAAATATGATCCTGCAAATGCTTACATCTTCCCAATGCACGTTGCATAAAGTTCAAACCCTTAACATGTCCTAGATGCATATATGATCTGGTTCCTCTCCAAACACTCCAGTTCATCTTTAACCGTTTTCCCTCTTACTTACTTTCACAGGTTTGCTCACAGCTTCTGGAGCATGCAAACCTCTTTCCACCTCAAGGTATTTGTATATGCTGTTTTCTCTGTCTGGAGCACATTTCCTCTTACACCTCTTCTCATGGCTACCTCATCCCTCAGGACCATGTCACTTGCTCAGGAAGAACTTCCCTTACACCTAATCTGCATTAAGTTCCACTCTGACTTTCTTAAAGCATCATGAGCTTTTCCTATATGTGTACCAGGAAGGAACTGCTTTCCCACACCCAGAGTGTAAAAAACCTCACATCTCTCTTATTTTCTAAAGAACATATTCCACAGCTCAAGAGTCCCATTCACCAAGAATAGGAGCTCATTTAGATGGAAAGATCCTGTTTCCTTCATTTGTGTTATCAGCTTGGTTCCTTCTGCTAAGTGATGCTGCTGTTGAGTGTTGTCCACCATCAACTACTGGTCTGGGAATGGACTACAGATATGCTTCCTTATCCCCCGAAAGTTGGGTCACCAGGGTCTTTGCCAGGATACCAAGGCCTGGGAGCTTAGTGTGTGTACCCAGGGTTACCACACACCCATCTCAACTGAAAGTCTTCCTTCTTCAGTAACAGTAACGTTGAAGAAGGATCATAGTTTCTGTCACCTGCAAATGCATGAAGCTCCTCCTCCTCAATACCACTCTTTATGAAATCAACTCCAAATTTCATTTTGGGACATTCTCCTCTATCTTGCGTGTGCAAACTTTGCCTATCCCATCTGCACTTTGTACAACCCATCCTACTACCTTTGCTGTGTCTATACCCACTGTGTTCTAATATGGTAGCCACTCATTACCTGTATCTATCAGCACTTGAAATGTGGCTAGTGCAACTGAGATGTGATATGAGTGTAAAACACACTGGATATTGAAAACTTGATGTGAAAAAATAAATCTAAAATATCTTATTAATAACTTTACATTAATTACATGTTGTAATTATATTTTAGATATTGGGTTAAATAAAATACACTGTCAAAATTAATTGCACTCACACTTTTGTGTGTTTTAAGGTGGGTTATTAGAGAATTTAAAACTACATATATAACTTAATATATTTCTGTTACACAGTGTTGTTCTAGACCTTCCAAGACAGAGGTTTGGACCTCTTCCCCATTTGAAAGCTCCATCTCCAGGAGATGTCAAAGCCTGAATATCTCTCTGTAGGAGGAAAGGGAGAAATTACCTCTATTTCTTTTAAGTCAGCTACAGCCAAAAAAAAAGGCACAGGGTAATTTCTTTATTAAATTATCGATACATTATCATCCTGCCACAGCAGTCTAACCGCAACCTGTAATTATATGTGAATTATTTGGTTAATGTTTGATTCATCCACTAGACTATAAGCTCCATGAAGATGAAAATTGTTTCATTTTTGCTTACTTCTAAATCCGTAGCATCTGGGGAATCCTGAGAACTTTCAAAATATGTGTAGAATGAATGAATGGGGGTATGGTGAGGAAAGGGTGTCAAGAGGAAATGCCTTGAGTTAATTTCTGAAGAATGAGAAGTTATTTAGCTGAGGAAGACAGAATTACACTTCAGACAGAAAACAATACGCAGGAAGGATGAAGCCGTGGCTCAGCATGCTCCCCACCCCCCAGAGCAGAGTCATGATTGGCAGGAGCCAGATCACGGAGGTCTTTTTTTTTTTTTCTCTTTCCAATAGGTACTGGTGATTTTGTCTCTTATAGAAGAAAACAAGAATATTAAGTTTATGATCCTCTCAGACTGTGGGCCAGAGGTAGGGGTAAGTACAGAGAGAGCAGGAGACAGCTTTGTCATAAATTACATATCAGGGTGAAGACAGACAATAAACTTTAATGGAGACTTGTGAGCTCTGATATTGAAACCATGTCTCAATGTGTCTGAAATCCCAGATCTCCTTGAGGTTAATTTCTCTATCATCAGGACACTTGTGTTTTATCCCTTAAAGTAGGTATCAAGGAGTGGAGCAAAGTGCTAAATAAGGTATTCGCCAAATATGTGCAGGAGCAAGAAATACAAAAACCAACCTAATTTGTTTGTTAGTGACACTGTGGGCACATCATACCAATCGTTGCTAATTAACCTTATTATTCTTAGCAGTAACATGTGCTTCCCTGGCCACTACTGCACAAAATACTGACCTTTAGCTGGGTCCTACCAGCTGGCATGTCACCTCCCCATTTCTCTATGCTTCATCCCTGGTGTCAGAGGTGTCACAGCTCTGGCTGTAGCCATCAGCACGTGTAAGAGTAGCATAATTGTCTGAGTCCCTCTGTCTCATGGTGACTGATGTTTTCCTATGGCAGCTGCTCCTATTGTGTGCTGCCCCACCCACTCCAGCCTCTGAGAGGCAACCTTTGGTGGTGACTCAAATTCTGCATTTCCTTAGAAGTCACTTTCTGACCCTGACCTGATCCAGGATATAGGTTCTGTTTGAGTTTTCTACTGCTACTCTGACAAATGACTACAAATTAAGTGGCTTAAAGCAACACCAATGTATTGTCTTATAGTTGAGTAGGTTGGTAGCTTGCACACACAGAGTGGCTCAGCTGGGCTCTCAACTTTGAGTCTCTCAAGGCTGGAATCAAGGTGTTGGAAAAACTGTGTTCCTGTCCTGAGGCTCTGGGGGTAAATCTGCAACCCAGCTCATTCAGGCTGCTGGATGAAACACCCTCCTTGTGGTTGTGGGACGGAGGTCCCCGTTTCCTTGTTGGCTGTTAGCTGGGGACAGACAGGTCTTTGCTCCCAGAAGCTACCTGAGTTCCTTCTCATATTTTCCATGTGGCCTCCAGTAATGGCATGTTAAGGCACTCGCATGCTTCAGATCTCTCCCACTTCCCTTCTGCCATATCTTTCTGACTCCAGCTGGAGAATTCTCTGCGTTTTAGGCATCACATAGTTGGACTGGCCCTCCTGGATAATGCAAGGTAATCTCCCTATTTTATGGTCCATAACTTTAACTACATTAGCAAAATCCCTTTTGCCATGTAATGTAACATAGTCACAGGTCCAGGGATAAGAGTATATACATTTGTGGGGGGGGGGCTTTGTGGAATCCCTTACTTATTGCTTGAAGCAGCTGATATGCACCTTGCTGCAGATATGAATTGAAGCCTTCCCTTGGGATGACCCCAGGGATGCTATGAAAACATTACAGGTAAACCAATTTCCTAAATATTTAGGGGAAATGTAAAAGTAATATAGACAAACAAGAAAAAACAAGCACCTCAGGGCAGCTTCTTGAAACTATCAGTGAAAAGGCTCTGTCTCTAGAAGCATAATTGTCTGCATCAAGTGGAATCTTTTCTTCATATTTTCCCTTGCTTCTTAGGAAAAACAGAACAGGGTCTTTTGACTAAAATGGCCAAGCTACTGCCCCTTTGCTGGCATCCCAGGCTGGGTCTAGAAGAAGCCAGCCATGGTTCCTAAAAAGCAGCAGAAGGCTCCCTTCTCCCCAGGGTATGAATCTCCCAGAGGTAAAAGTAGCAGATGGGAATTTGAATCTTAGAATTCCATTTCGGGAGCTTACTTTGAGCCTTCTCAATTAGTCAGAGAGGAAAATTAATTCTCGCCATGTATCTTCCTAATCAGCTAAATGACTCTCATTAGAATTGTTAAATAACATATATTCAAATGAATTGATAATTAAATGAAGGAAGAGACTCAACTCCCCCCCCATCCCCAGGAGGCGTGATGGGAGGCAAAAAGAAGAATGTTGTAACACATTTTTCTTGTTTTGTGTCATTTTTCTTCTGAAGAAGCAGCCTGGTTCAGAGAAACAAGGGCGCTGTGGAAGTTTCAGCACCACGTGGGTGAGCTGAGTGACTTGGGACAAGTCACATGCCAGTCTTAGCCTCATGTCTTTAGCTGTAAAAGCTGGTCCCTCTCTCCCACCCTGGTTAGGCAAGTTTGCAGACGCACACATCAGCTCTATTACTCAAATGGAACTGGCAGAACTTAATGTGAGACTCAGTACAGCGTGGGGGTTGATGAGAACAACTGACATATTCAGCGTGACTAGTCACTAGGAATTGTTCCAAGCCAGTTCCAAACATTTTGTGGCATTCAGAGTGACAATAATTTTTTTTCATGGCACATCTGGGACAAAAGAAATATCCATCGTATCCATTTACTAAGTAGTTAGGTCTCAAAAACTTACTATTTGTAATATTATATAGTATATATTATAATATTATGACATCATTATAATATTTATGTCCTAACAACTTAAGTAGCCATTTGAAAAAAATGACATACACACATTAAAAGAAAAGACAATGCTTTTATTTCATTGTAAAATAACAAAATTACTTGTAATGGATTGTGCGCTCGTTGGGTGCTGTGCAACTTCTCAGATGTATGGATCAGACTGTACACAGCCACACTCAACCCCGCCCCGCATTGATTTTGGGATGGTACTTGCCTTTTTTTCACAGTGTTCATTGAAAACCCAGCTTCGTGAAGATTTATCATCATCAAAAGGAAAGCAGTGTAATCTAATGTTGCAACTGTGAACTACTTCGAGCTAGGAGTTTGCTCAATGTCTGACAGATGTCAAGTATCACCATATTTCCCTTGAAAAATTTAGAAGTCCCAACAACCCTATATGAGTTCATCGTGGTGCCCTGAGGCACCTTGGCTCACCAGATAGGAATCGCAGATCTAAGAACTTTCAATGTATTAACTCATTTAATCCTCACGACAGCCCTGTGATTTGCTGTCTCTATCACTACCCCACATTTTGGAAATGAAGACATTCCAGCACAGAGATGTTAGGAAACGTGCCCAAGGTCACACAGCTAGTGGAGCCAGAATTTGAACCCAAGTGTTTTGGCTCTAAAGTCCTCACACTGCACAAGTGCACAGGTCAGGGATCAGGGAAAGCTGGCTTGACCTCTCAGGATCTGCTTGATGAGCTAACCAACCCCTCTAGGCCTCAGTGTCCTTTTCCGATAAAAGGGGATCATAACAGCTGCTCTAAGGATTTAAATGAGACAACAGAGACCTGAGCTTAGTGCCATCACTTAAAACTTGTAAAATTTTGCAAAGGGGTTCATTTGTCCATTGTTCTTTCTTTTTCCCAAAAGAACTTTGTGAGATAGAAGTTGGTTTTAGGAAACCAAAGCCCAGAGATAACTCCGAGGACATTGCATTAAGCCTGTGGTTAACTGCTCCAAACCTAGCTATCTGGGTACAGGTCTCCCTGAGGGTAATCTTTTTATTACACTCCTTCTCACTCTAGCCTTTGTAAGAGAGAAGAATTGAGCTTTAAGGGGGAAGTATTTCCTATCAACACAGGGTAAGGATTTTGAGGAACTGATAGAAAACATCAAATATTTTGATTAAAAAAGCTTTGTTTTTCTGTTGATATAAAATAAAGGGAGAGTAAAAAAAAATGTAGAGTCCTACTTATCTGACAAAATAGAAAACAGAACAAAACAAACAAAAACCCCAAAAAACTTTTCCAAATTAAAACATGAAGGACTGTGGGAGAAAAAATTGTCCCCTACCCCCTGACCAATTTCTTTCTGCTCCAAAGTCTAAAATTGTTTTGTTCATGTCCCACAAATGTGGAACAACCATTCTGACGTGTTCATGTCATATAGCCCAGGGTAGCCTCCCTCGTGGCAAACACTTCCCTCAGAGACTTGTGCCCGTTTCCAGAGCTTTTCTTACGTGTGAATTACAGTATTCTGTTTTAGTTAGCAATGGTCTTTGGTAGCTGTGGGCTTCTCCTCTGTACTACACAAAATAGTTTAATAGAAAGAAGATAAACGGTGAAATGGAGCAAGCCATGAGTTGAATCTCGCTCCATTCTGCCACTAACAGTTGTATGGACTCTTGAAGTCTCGCCTGTACATGTCTGCATTTTCCCACCTGTAATACTGGGATAACAACATTTCCCTTTCATTGTCATTGGGAAGATTACCTTTGATAATAAATGTGAAGAGGAGGTATATAATAGACATTGTATTGACCTTTTCTCTAACTGTAAACCTTCTATCCATGTTTTCTCAACACCAGAACTTCGTTTCTATTTTCCTATCACCTCCACCCTCTTAGCAGAATATAGGAATTCCTGGGCTCTTTTCTTCAAGGATGCTTTTTTCTACCTTAAGCATTTATTTTCCTTATTCATATTTATTTTGTTTTCCATAATGCTAATAAATTGGTTTCTGAATTTATAGAGAATTTGCATGTGTTATGCTTTGCGTAGTATGTCTCATTTGGCTCCTTTTCGATGAAATGAACATCAGAGACCTGCTAGAGTTATTAAGGACATTAGAGAGATAAGAGAAAGAAAATTACTGAATAAATCCAAAGTATCTTTCAAAACAATTTCCCACAGAGAAGATTTTCTCAAGCCATCTTTTCACTCTTTTGGGAACAGATAATATTTAAGAAGTTTTGTCCTAGAGCATTTTCTCTGTTGCCATTTCCACTAGAAGTAACCTTAAGCTCGAATGAGACTTGCATCATTTAATTCTTAGAAACTGAAGAAATTTGGGGCCTTCATTGCAGAGATTGATAGAAGAGAGGATGGTTGGACTACTTAAAAGCTAGCCTCCTTCTTATTTGATGAGTTAGGACTAGCAAGTTAGTTCACTTTCAACTATTTAAATAGAAAGGACAGGAACCTGCATTAGGATATTTAGCCAAATGTGGCAGTGGTGGCTCATGGGTGGTGGTGTGACACATGTTCCAATATTAAAAATTATATTGCTAATAAAATAATTTAAAATGTTTGTTCAATGCATTTAGCATTTTAGGTACTGTGTTTAATACTTCTTATGGAATTTTTTCACTTAAACTTTACTCAACCTAAAAAGAGAGGCATGATAATTATATTTTATGGATGAGGATATTGGGGCTTTTCAATGTTCAAAAGAGATTGGTTTGCAAATTCATCTTTTTGTTTATTCCATAAATAATTATTAAGTACCTGCTATGTACTTGGCTATCCTGGGGCTACAGAGATTTAAAAAACCCACTATCTTTGCCCTAAAGGACCTTTCAGGCTGTGGGGCAGCCTGAAATAATCTGAGAGTATGATAGACTGATACGTTGAATGGATTACTTTCTTTGGCTTAAATGATTTATTGAATGCATACTTTGTGGCAGCCTCAGGAAAGCTTTGGAGAAACAGAGATGAACGGAACAGTCACTACCCTGGAGCTCACATTCCAGCTGGAAAGACACAACATGCTAAACAGTCAAAATGCCACATAATAAATCCTATAATAATTATGAACAAGAGCCATGCAACCCAGAGGAAGGAATGTCTACCTCCAACTGAGGGAGTCATTGAGTAGGTAACTTTCAAAGCTGGGTCTTGAGTGAGAATGTGCCAGGCAGATGAGCAGAGGACAGGAAAGGCATGCCTTAGAGGAATCTTATATGCAGGCCTCCAGAAGCATGAATTGTTCACGATTGTCCAGAATTTTTAAAGAAGTGGTGAGGAATTCACAGTTATTGGGACTTGGGGTGGGGGCTGCCATTGCCAGTAGGAGAGCCCAGTAAGATAGCCATTGGCAGGAGGAGCCCAAACAGCCATCTACAATTAGCCCAAGTAAGCTGCTATCTTTGGTTTCCAAACCAAGCATAAGTTAGCCTGAGTGGGAAATACCGGTGTTGATCCCTTATACAGCTGTGGGAGGGAGGGTAGGAATGAGTCTCTCCTCAACTGGATAGTAACAACTTTATAGCTAATATTATGAGAGGTCTGATTTATAAGTATTTTGTAATTATATTATTTACTATTCATAGCAACCCTGTAAAGGAGGTACTATTTTTATCTCCACTTACAGATGTGGAAACTGAGGCATAGAAAATCAAGTAACCTGCTCAATGTCACATGAAGAACTAAAGCCAGGATTTGAACCCAGACAGTCTGACTTCAGAATCCATACGTTTTGCCACCATTATTATCAGTTTTGTTAATAGTTATATATCAAATGGCCTATGGGGATCACTTATTGCATGTCAGGAACTGTACTTTACATACAGTATCGCTTTTTAAAAATCCAATGATGTGGGGCTTCCCTGGTGGCGCAGTGGTTGAGAGTCCGCCTGCCGATGCAGGGGAGGCGGGTTTGTGCCTCGTTCCGGGAGGATCCCACATGCCGCGGAGCGGCTGGGCCCCTGAGCCATGGCCGCTGAGCCTGCGCGTCCGGAGTCTGTGCTCCGCAACGGGAGAGGCCACAACAGTGAGAGGCCCGCGTACCGAAAAAAAAAAAAAAGAATCCAATGATGTAATATTTTTACACCTATTTAACAGATGAGAAAACTGAGGCCCAAGATTACACAGCTAGTAAACAGCATGGCCATGACATGAACCATGTCAGTCCTATGCCAACGTCTTTGCCTTTGTGCCACTGCACAATTCTGCCTCTACTTGAAAAAATAACCAAGGGACCCAGGTAGGTGCAATTGTTACCAAGAAGAACTCGAGTCCACTCACCCAAGGCTCAGCAAAGCCAATCTACTGACTTCCTTGTGGTGAAGGAAAGTACAGTGTTCATTGCAGGGCGCCTAGCAAGGAAGTGGGAGACAAGCCTCAGACCCTCCTCAAATTGGTCTTTGAGTTAAAGTTATTTTTATTTTTTTGTTCATAACAATTGCTTTTATTTTTTATTATTTAAAAAAATTTTATTGGGGTATAGTTGATTTACAATGTTGCGTTAGTTTCAGGTGTACAGCAAAGTAAATCTGGGAGTTAGAGGTATTTTTAATGAGGAAGAACAGAGAGGCTGGGATTAATCATCATCTTGTGATATTTCTGTGCTTAATCATAGTTTCAGGAGTCAGGAGGTCTTTGGTTTATAATTCTCAGGCCAGGTGGTCCACAGCTTGGGGGTCTATTAGCTCATCTTGTTGGGAGAAACAACCTGAGTTTGTACATTAATGATGGTATCTACAACAGCAATTTTAGTACATTAAAGATGTTATCGACAACAGCAGTTTTAGTCATCTGATTCTGGTTGATTGGAGTTCAGTTAGCACAGGATTGAGGTCAGAGGGGAAAAGAAAGGGATTAAAGTTTTGGGTAGAGAGGCTGGTCATAAACTCAGTAAGGGAACTCAGTTTTAGGGGGACTCGGTTTCACAGTTACCCAATTTTCTGGGTTATAACTTGGACTAGAATAACCTGGTCCTTCAGTTTCCAGAAAAGCTCGTGGGAAAGAAAAGAAGACTGTGCTTTTATCACATATTAATTGGATTTATCTGTAATAATCTCATGCAGTTATTAAGGCATTTCTCTTCTCCCTGAAATGACAAAATGATAAGGAAGAAAGAGAGAGAGAAAGAGAGCTCCCCAGCTTTCCTTCTCTGTGCCTGTATCTCTCCCACTGGGTCCCTGTATCTCTCCCACTGGGTCTTACTCATTCCTGGATTAAGGTCTTGCCCTTGGGTTTTCAGGGCCAGTGGGAAACTGGTGAGGAGAAGGAGCCCTAGATGTAAAGGTGTTTCCACAACTAGAGAAAACTTTCTTTTAGGGAGTTCTCAGAAGAGTATATCAGGCCCCAGAACCCATTTCCCCCACTGTAGACACAGTGGTGGGCTGTGATGAATTGTGAGGGGGATTGCTGGTGCCCTGAAGTATACAAATACTTTAATTTTATCAGCAATTAGAGACTATAATATAGATGAAAGAGCAGTCTGTTGTTAGTACCTGAACTCTAATGGAGAGAGAAAGACGAGTTCTGACAGCTAATTCAGTTGAAACTGCTGCATTCCTCCATTTATTCTAACTCAACTGAGCCCCACTGGCAGCGAACACTACCCATTTTTTTAATCCAAAATTTTTAAAGGTGAGCTTAGTTACATTTATTATTCTTTCAACTGACAACTTTTTTGAGATAAGTCCCTGATTTCTTCATTTTTGTGATTATGAAATGCTTTAAAAATGCCATGACAAATAATTTGTGTGGGGAAAGCTGTTTGTCTAAATTGGGTTACACTCATGTGTTTGTGCTGTTCAAGTGAAAATCATCCAACGCATATAGTTCAGTAGAGAAACGTTGAGAACTGCTGCCTTAGAACAATCTACATAGTGACGTCTTTGATGCTCCCTATTGGTCTCTCTGGGTCCTGCCCTGATGGTGGCCAGCTCTTGGCACCTCCTTCCAAGGAGAGTTTCTGTTCAGGTGTCCCCTGACCCTGGCTGGGCTCCTACCACAGAGAGTCAGACCAGCCAGAAACACGGCACAACTTAGCCATGCTGGATTGTGCTGGATCCAGGAGCCTGGATTCTCTTGCTGTGACACCCTGGTTTATGGTTTGGCATCTGTGCTCTGATGTTTGTCTGCACCCCACAGCCCAGGATGCCCAGGAGCTGCTGTAGAAGCCTGCCTGCAGCTCCTCCCAGCACAGGTACTTCAAAAGAGGAGAACTCACTGTTCCAATTCTTTCGACTTTTCTTCTGTCCCTTATTTCCTGACGTTAACCTGTGTTAAATCCTAGACTTACACCCCAGAGGGCCTATAATTGCCCTGAAGCCAGGGCCTCCTTATTCTGTTTGCTTTAAACCCTTACTCTGTGTAATGTGATGTTGATGAGAAGTAAATGCATGAGCAGACATTAACACAAATTATTTAAAAATTAAAGTGAATTCCAAACAATGACATGAAAGCGCATTCTAATTCTGTCATTACAAGAAACTTTTCTAATAACTTTGCTTCTGACAGCCTTAAATATATTGGTCTCAAATATATCTTTTCTTACTTAACGTGTGCACTTTCTTTGCTCCCAGCCATTGTAATAGTTGGGGCCAAGGCTGGCAGCTCCCCAGGCTGCATCCACAGTGCCGCTCGCCCAGGGCTTGAAGAATCTGAAAGAACCGACACATAACTTCTCCCCACAGAGTGAAGATGACACATTTGCATGTCCACTCTGGACTTCAGGTCACCTAAGTAGAACCCCATGAAGAGGGTGAACATCCAGAAGATGGCTGGATAAAATTATCCATTTAATGATTCTGTAAAACTGACAAATATTGTCTTGGGCTTGGTGGTCCAACACGTGAGACTCAGTGTAACCAGAATGCTGGGCTTCCAACAATGCTCTAATGAGCCCCTACTCTGTGTTTCTGAATTCCTGATTTCTGTTCTTTTCATCCCCGAGCAGAAGTATGGTTGACCTCAGAAAACAACGTTTCTTCAACATATAAAGGATATTTTCCAGTTCAGAAGAAATTATGTTTTACATAAGTACAATATTATCTGGTTACATAATGGAACATTTGTGCTTGGCCTGTTCTCTTAAATTTTGCATTCCTCATAACAACTATTTGAGGTCTCGCCAACACCTCACCCCCACCCACCTTTCTCAAAGCAGATTCTTCTATTTTCTCAGAGTTGTTTATATAAGTATTTACAAATGTGCATATATTCACCTCCGACAAGAAGCCTTCAGGCAAAGGGCATGCCCTTGACTGGGAGTGAGAGCCTTCTCCTAACACATCAGAACTCACGGTCGGATGGGGAAGAAAGACAGGACAGGTAAATGAGCAGTGTGGTACAGAACAGAGTGCGGCAAGTACTGTTAGGGGGTCTTAAAAAAACAAGAGGAAAAAGTGCTTTTTGTCACTGAAGAAGGCAGCACCCAGAAGAGGGGACTTCCAGGCAACAGTGACGGGGGGAGGGAGACATCAGAAGAAATCCAATTCACACCTACGACCTTGTAGAATTTTGCAGAGGCTTCCTAGGCCAGTCTTCCAGTCCTCCAGCCACCACTATTTCTAACCAAAGAATGCCCCCAAACAGCCCTAACAAATGCTGGTCTGTTTGGACTCCTCCGTGTTGGGGCCTTCACTTCCTACTCAGGCAGCCTATGTATTTTTTCCTGCTCTGGTTCCCACAGATGTGCAGCCAGCCTCTCTGCAGTAGCAGTCAGTCTTGTCCTCTCACTGTATGACAGCCCTTCAAGTATCTGAGAACACATATAATATCTTCCATAAATCTTCTCTTCTCTCCGTTTCTTCAACTGCTCCCCTTGTGACAATACTTCCATGTCTTCACCATCTCAGCTGTCCTCTGAACTGGCTCCAGTTTGTCTGAGTAACTGTTCATAAGTAGAATCTAGAACTAAACCCCATGCCGCAGCTAAACTCTATGATGGGCTCAGCACACAATGGGGCTATGACCTTCCTTTTTCCAGATACCATGCAAACTTAAGACTTAACATCAACTATATTGGAAGCCACATATAATTGTTGCTTTCTACTGAACTTGCAACCAAATAAACACATGCCTGGCTGATAGAGAATGGCTCCCAGTCAACATGATGATCCATATTGGACCCTCATTCCACCTCTGACACATATCAGTGATCTCTGCTTCTCACACTGGCGTAGTCAGGCTCATCTCCCCACTGTTTGGCCAGGGTTATTAGATCAGGATACCTTTGCTATCCATGTCCCAGGCCTTAATAAAAAATATTGACCAGAACAAAAAAGAGCACAGAGCAAACCATTAAAGACCTGTTTTCTTTAAAACTCTACTTTCAAAGATAAGGACATAAGACAAATTGTCAGGCTGAGTACAGAAAACTTATTTTGAGCATGTCCTTTTTATGAGTTATGACCCTTATGATAGATAGTGTTCATGCAATCTTTCAAAACAATTTATTTTGATGTATACTTTCATTCAGCTGCAGTTTCAATTTTTATTGCAAGAGAATAAAAGAGATAGGGATCTGGCAATTGGGATTTTTGCTAAATGAATATTTATTAGGATAATCTCTAGCTCTCTTTCATTTGGAGCTTTCTTATTATGGTATTTTTTACAGTAAGCTTACATATAATAGAAACATAAATTCTTGATGGATTTTTGCATTTTGTTTCATAATGAGACAAGAGAATGATTTCTAAAAGTTTCCTTGAAAATGTGATTCTTTCCTCTCATAAGGAGGTATGTGAATAGAATTAGTTTACCAAACTAAAATTTTCCATAAGCTTAGGCACTGAAATATTTATTTTTCATTGAGGATGAATAGCTGACTTCCTAGACTATTCCAGTGCCTGAAGGAAAGTGATAGGATGGTCTGCCGCACATTCTTCAAGGGATCTTAGGCTTTCACCTGCTTAAGAACCATTTCATAGGAAGTGATGGCAATTTGCTGAGAACCACTCTGCATCCCTCTCTTCAGTAAATCATAGTCTTCTTACACCACTGTAACCAGAAGTTGAGACATGAAGGATAAACACGAGGAAGCAGGAAGAACACCTGCCAGTTCTGTGGCTCATGTTTGCCTGCTCTGTTCTCCAGGTTAGATCTATCCTGTCCATTCCAGATTTCTTGAGTCTCCCTAAGGCTTATGTTCCAGGGAAGAGCTTCTCTACTGAAGGGGCTTTTTCCTCTCCTTCTCCCTCTACTGCAGGGAATGCTGGAGGCCTCCTTTTACCTTTCTCTAGAAATTTCCTAGGAAAGAGTCTGCCCAAGTGTTCTTTCCTGGTTAAGTGGTTTCAGGAAAGTGGAAGCCGGTTATTATGTGTACTCAACTTCCCAGGTCACAAAATCCTGCCCCTTTCTCTGTCACTAATTTTTGACAATGTCCTCAGTCCTCCAAGTAAGGCTCCCAAAGGCTATAAACTTTGGGAAAAGAGTAAAAGTGGCTGATGGAAATCCCACCACGGAAAGCACAGTCATCCCCTGGTTTCCAGCAGGAGGACAGCCCAGGTGCCGTTTCTACCTCTGAGGATGGTGCTCACCTACCTGCAGTGGAATCCTGGCTTGGTAGCATCACTCTGAGAGCAAGAAAGCTCAGGAATGACTTGGATCCAGTGCCAAGCATGTGAGCCTCTCACAGATGAAGTGCTAGGCTCTCTACATTGTGTACTGAACTGTCCTGCCTAGGATTACTGAGAGTTGAGATCTATAAACGAAGAGAGGCAAGGAGTCCACCATCCTGGTAAGTTTGTCCTTCTGTACCCTCTGAGACGACTGCATAATTTGCCCTCCAAAGTGGTGGCCACTTTGCACAAAGTACCAGTTTTTAAAAATCATTCTCATTATTTTTAATAGGTGCATAGTTCTCCATTGTGTGGATGTACCATAGATTATTCAGACACTTTCTCGTTTATAGGGATTTAGATTATTTACAATATTTTTGCAATCACAAACAAAGCTGCAAAGAATAACTTTGTGCATATGTATTTTCCTACTGCTTGAGGTGTAACTTCATGGAAAACTCTTAGAAGTGAGAAGCCTGAGTCGCAATATAAATGCATGTGTAATTTTGCTAGAAACTGCCAAATTCCCTTCCTTGAGGGCTGTAACAGTTTACATTTACATCATCAGCATAGGAGAGTGCTTGTTTCCCCATAGCCTGGCCAATAGAATTTGTTGTAAATGTTTTTAATGTTTGTCACACTGGTTGGTGAGAAGTGGTATGTAAGTGTTCATTTCTCTTATGTATGTGAAAAAAGTTGAATATACTTTCATATGTTTTTTTTTACAACTTTATTGGAGTATAATTGCTTCACAATGGTGTATTAGTTTCTGCTTTATAACAAAGTGAATCAGTTATACATATACATCTGTTCCCATATCCCTTCCCTCTTGCGTCTCCCTCCCTCCCACCCTCCCTATCCCACCCCTCCAGGCGGTCACAAAGCACCAAGCTGATCTCCCTGTGCTATGCGGCTGCTTCCCACTAGCTATCTACCTTACGTTTGGTAGTGTATATATGTCCATGCCTCTCTCTCGCTTTGTCACAGCTTACCCTTCCCCCTCCCCATATCCTCAAGTCCATTCTCTAGTAGATCTGTGTCTTTATTCCTGTCTTACCCCTATGTTCTTCATGACATTATTTTTTCTTAAATTCCATATATATGTGTCAGCATACAGTATTTGTCTTTCTCTTTCTGACTTACTTCACTCTGTATGACAGACTCTAGGTCCATCCACCTCACTACAAACAACTCAGTTTCGTTTCTTTTTATGGCTGAGTAATATTCCATTGTATATATGTGCCACATCTTCTTTATCCATTCATCCGATGATGGACACTTAGGTTGTTTCCATCTCCGGGCTATTGTAAATAGGGCTGCTATGAACATTTTGGTACATGACTCTTTTTGAATTATGGTTTTCTCAGGGTATATGCCCAGGAGAGGGATTGCTGGGTCATATGGTAGTTCTATTTGTAGTTTTTTAAGGAACTTCCATACTGTTCTCCGTAGTGGCTGTACCAATTCACATTCCCACCAGCAGTGCAAGGGTGTTCCCTTTTCTCCACACCCTCTCCAGCATTTATTGTTTCTAGAATTTTTGATGATGGCCATCCTGACTGGTGTGAGATGATATCTCATTGTAGTTTTGATTTGCATTTCTCTAATGATTAATGATGTTGAGCATTCTTTCATGTGTTTGTTGGCAATCTGTATATCTTCTGTGGAGAAATGTCTATTTAGGTCTTCTGCCCATTTTTTGGATTGGGTTGTTTGTTTTTCTGTTATTGAGCTGCATGAGCTGCTTATAAATTTTGGAGATTAATCCTTTGTCAGTTGCTTCACTTGCAAATATTTTCTCCCATTCTGAGGGTTGTCTTTTGGTCTTGTTTATGGTTTCCTTTGCTGTGCAGAAGCTTTGAAGTTCCATTAGGTCCCATTTGTTTATTTTTGTTTTTATTTCCATTTCTCTAGGAGGTGGGTCAAAAAGGATCTTGCTGTGATTTATGTCATAGAGTGTTCTGCCTATGTTTTCCTCTAAGAGCTTGATAGTGTCTGGCTTTACATTTAGGTTTTTAATCCATTTTGAGCTTATTTTTGTGTATGGTGTTAGGGAGTGATCTAATCTCATACTTTTACATGTACCTGTCCAGTTTTCCCAGCACCACTTATTGAAGAGGCTATACTTTCTCCACTGTACATTCCTGCCTCCTTTATCAAAGAGGGTTTATCTCTGGGCTTTCTATCCTGTTCCCTTGATCTATCTTCCTGTTTCTGTGCCAGTACCATACTGTCTTGATCACTGTAGCTTTGTAGTATAGTCCGAAGTCAGGGAGCTTGATTCCTCCAGCTCCATTTTTCGTTCTCAAGATTGCTTTGCCTATTCAGGGTCTTTTGTGTTTCCATACAAATTGTGAAATTTTTTTTCTAGTTCTGTGAAAAATGCCAGTGGTAGTTTGATAGGGATTGCATTGAATCTGTAGACTGCTTTGGGTAGTATAGTCATTTTCACAGTGTTGACTCTTCCAGTGCAAGAACATGGTATATCTCTCCATCTATTTGTATCATCTTTAATTTCTTTCATCAGTGTCTTATAATTTTCTGCAGACAGGTCTTTTGTCTCCTTAGGTAGGTTTATTCCTAGATATTTTATTCTTTTTGTTGCGATGGTAAATGGGAGTGTTTTCTTGATTTCATTTTCAGATTTTTCATCATTAGTGTACAGGAATGCCAGAGATTTCTGTGCATTAATTTTGTATCCTGCTACTTTACCAAATTCATTGATTAGCTCTAGTAGTTTTCTGGTAGCATCTTTAGGATTCTCTATGTATAGTATCATGTCATCTGCAAACAGTGACCGCTTACTTCTTCTTTTCCGATTTGGATTCCTTTTATTTCTTTTTCTTCTCTGATTGCTGTGGCTAAAACTTCCAAAACTATGTTGAATAAGAGTGGTGAGAGTGGGCAACCTTGTCTTGTTTCTGATCTTAGTGGAAATGCTTTCAGTTTTTCACCATTGAGGATGATGTTGGCTGTGGGTTTGTCATATATGGCCTTTATTACATTGAGGAAAGTTCCCTCTATGCCTACTTTCTGCAGGGTTTTTATCATAAATGGGTGTTGAATTTTGTCAAAAGCTTTCTCTGCATCTATTGAGATGATCATATGGTTTTTCTCCTTCAATTTGTTAATATGGTGTTGATTGATTTGTGTATTCTGAAGAATCCTTGCATCCCTGGAATAAACCCCACTTGATCATGGTGTATGATCCTTTTAACGTGCTGCTGGATTCTGTTTTAGTATTTTGTTGAGGATTTTTGCATCTATGTTCATCAGTGATATTGGCCTGTAGTTTTCTTTCTTTGTGACATCCTTGTCTGACTTTGGTATCAAGGTGATGGTGGCCTCGTAGAATGAGTTTGGGAGTGTTCCTCCTTTTGCTATATTTTGGAAGAGCTTGAGAAGGATAGGTGTTAGCTCTTCTCTAAATGCTTGATAGAATTCGCCTGTGAAGCCATCTGGTGTGGGCTTTTGTTTGTTGGAAGATTTTTAATCACAGTCTCAATTGCAGTGCTTGTGATTGGTCTGTTCATATTTTCTATTTCTTCCTGATTCAGTCTTGGCAGGTTGTGCATTTCTAAGAATTGGTCCATTTCTTCCAGGTTGTCCATTTTATTGGCATAGAGTTGCTTGTAGTAATCTCTCATGATCTTTTGTATTTCTGCAGTGTCAGTTGTTACTTCTCCTTTTTCATTTCTAATTCTATTGATTTGAGTCTTCTCCCTTTTTTTCTTGATGAGTCTGGCTAATGGTTTATCAATTTTGTTTATCTTCTCAAAGAACCAGCTTTTAGTTTTATTGATCTTTGCTATCGTTTCCTTCATTTCTTTTTCATTTATTTCTGATCTGATTTTTATGATTTCTTTCCTTCTGGTAACTTTGGGTTTTTTTTTTCTTCTTTCTCTAATTGCTTTAGGTGCAAGGTCAGGTTGTTCATTCGAGATGTTTCCTGTTTCTTAAGGTGGGATTGTATTGCTATAAACTTCCCCCTTAGAACTGCTTTTGCTGCATCCCATAGGTTTTGGGTCATCGTGTCTCCATTGTCATTTGTTTCTAGGTATTTTTTTATTTCCTCTTTGATTTCTTCAGTGATCACTTCGTTATTAAGTAGTGTATTGTTTAGCCTCCATGTGTTTGTATTTTTTACAGATCTTTTCCTGTAATTGATATCTAGTCTCATAGCGTTGTTGTCGGAAAAGATACTTGATACAATTTCAATTTTCTTAAATTTACCAAGGCTTGATTTGTGACCCAAGATATGATCTATCCTGGAGAATGTTCCATGGGCACTTGAGAAAAATGTGTATTCTGTTGATTTTGGATGGAATGTCCTATAAATATCAATTAAGTCCATCTTGTTTAATGTATCATTTAAAGCTTGTGTTTCCTTATTTATTTTCATTTTGGATGACCTGTCCATTGGTGAATGTGGGGTGTTAAAGTCCCCTACTATGAGTGTGTTACTGTCGATTTCCCCTTTTATGGTTGTTAGTATTTGCCTTATGTACTGAGGTGCTCCTATGTTGGGTGCATAAATATTTACAATTATTATATCTTCTTCTTGGATCGATCCCTTGATCATTATGTAGTGTCCTTCTTTATCTCTTCCAATAGTCTTTATTTTAAAGTCTATTTTGTCTGATATGAGAATTGCTACTCCAGCTTTCTTTTGGTTTACATTTGCATGGAATATCTTTTTCCATCCCCTTACTTTCAGTCTGTATGTGTCTCTAGGTCTGATGTGGGTCTCTTGTAGACAGCATATATATCGGTCTTGTTTTTGTATCCATTCAGCCAATCTGTGTCTTTTGGTGGGAGCATTTAGTCCATTTACATTTAAGGTAATTATCGATATGTATGTTCCTATTCCCATTTCCTTAATTGCTTTGGGTTCGTTATTGTAGGTCTTTTCCTTCTGTTGTGTTTCTTGACTAGAGAAGTTCCTTTAGCATTTGTTGTAAAGCTGGTTTGGTGGTGCTGAACTCTCTCAGCTTTTGCTTGTCTGTAAATATTTTAATTTCTCCATCAAATCTGAATGAAATCCTTGCTGGGTAGAGTAATGTTGGTTGCAGGTTTTTCTCCTTCATCACTTTAAATATGTCCTGCCAGTCCCTTCTGGCTTGCAGAGTTTCTGCTGAAAGATCAGCTATTAACCTTATGGGGATTCCCTTGTGTGTTATTTGTTGTTTTTGCCTTGCTGCTTTTAATATGTTTTCTTTGTATTTAATTTTTGATAGTTTGATTAATATGTGTCTTGGCGTATTTCTCCTTGGATTTATTCTATATGGGACTCTCTGTGCCTCCTGGACTTGATTAACTATTTCCTTTCCCATATTAGGGAAGTTTTCAACTATAATCTCTTCAAATATTTTCTCAGTCCCTTTCTTTTTCTCTTCTTCTTCTGGAACCCCTATAATTCGAATGTTTGTGCATTTAATGTTGTCTCAGAGATCTCTGAGACTGTCTTCAGTTCTTTTCATTCTTTTTTCTTTATTCTGCTCTGCAGTAGTTATTTCCACTATTTTATCTTCCACGTCACTTATCCCTTCTTCTGCCTCAGTTATTCTGCTATTGATCCCATCCAGAGTATTGTTAATTTCATATATTGTGTTGTTCATCGTTGCTTGTTTCATCTTTAGTCCTTCTAGGTCCTCTTTATTTATTTATTTATTTATTTTGGTTTAAAATAATTTTTTATTGCCCAGGATATTTTTTTCTTGTGTCCTATTTTGTTTGTTTTTGTTTTATCTTTTAATAACTATAAATTCAAGCTTAGGGAAGCTTGCCTTTGTCTTGAAAAAAAAAACAACAAAGCTTTTATATCATTTGCTAACCTGGTCTTGCTTTAAGAGAAAGATGGGAGTTATCTTGCAAGAGTAAAATTTATACCATGAATGATGCAGGTCTAAGTCTGGTGGTACTAAAAGGAGACAACAGCATTGTTGACAAAATTATAATCTGCTGGTGGCATTTGCAGAAAAGAAGCCCTTGCAAATTTCTAAACAACAGTAAACTCTGTTAGGAAATTCTAAAGTGTTTTACAGGCCAAAAAGGGAATGAGGTTAGTAAAATGGCTCAACAGAGTTTGAATAAAATATTGGATTTGAGAGTTACTGGAACTTGGATATGTAAAAATAGGGTGTAGGTTGGGTCATGCTTACAATGGTCTCAAGTTCAAATAAACTACTGTGACAATACACCACTTCACAAGTCACACGCTTTCCCAGGGGCTCTTCTTTTCCCTCAGTAGGTGCTGGCAGAAGGTGTGCTGAGTCGTTTTCCAATGTAGATGCCTAGCCCCAAAGCCAAAACATGGGAAAGGAAGAGAGATGGAATGAACACCTTAAGAAATTCTGCAGAGAAAATCCCCCCTTTCTTCATGGCTCCACTTTTTCTCATGCTTAAGGAAACGGAACGTTTAGGGTGTCTGAAGTGGAACTCCTTAGGTGGAATGTTTTCAGGTCTACTGGACCAGTCGGACACCCAGTCTACACTTTTCTTCAAAGCATCCTCTTCTTTCTCTCCTTCTGCAACTTCTTCTTCTGACTGAGAGCTATGGTCCCTGCTGGTGTGCATTTCCACATCAAACATGATCTGCCCATCTTCTTGTGGGGAAGGGCTGTCGCAGTGAGAACTGCCTCATGAACTGCTCTGTCCGGATTCATGTTGTGCATCCAAAAGAATCTTCTCCATGTCTCCATTGTGGATAGAGGAGGAGGAGGGTACATGCTCTAGACCCCCGTTTTTCCCGTTGCCATTATCACTGCCATTGCTGCTGTCCATGGGGAGCTCCACCCAGGAACTGTTGAGGCCTGCTGGTGGGGGCAGAGACTGTTCACCTTCCTCCCAGTTGTTGTTGTTGTGCGGGGGCGGTGGCTGCTCTACTAAGTGAGACGACATTGTCGGGCGGCTGGAAGAGCTGAGACCGCAGCAGGACCGTCTCTGGTTCTTGGGCAGCAACGCTTCTAGGTCCTTTTTAAATGTTTCTTGCATTTTGTCTATTCTATTTCCAAGATTTTGGATCATCTTTACTATCATTATTCTGAATTCTTTTTCAGACTGCCTAGTTCCTCTTCATTTGTTAGGTCTGGTGGGTTTTTATCTTGCTCCTTCACCTGTTTTGTGCTTTTCTGTCTTCTCATTTTGCTTATCTTACTGTGTTTGGGGTCTCCTTTTTGCAGGCTGCAGGTTCGTAGTTCCCGTTGTTTTTGGTGTCCGTCCCCAGTGGCTAATGTTGGTTCAGTGGGTTGTGTAGGCTTCCTGGTGGAGGGGACTAGTGCCTGTGTTCTGGTGGATGAAGCTGGATCTTGTCTTTCTGGTGGGCAGGTCTACATGTGGTGGTGTGTTTTGGGGTGTCTGTGGACTTATTATGATTTTAGGCAGCCTCTCTGCTAATGGGTGGGGTTGTGTTACTATGTTGCTAGTTGTTTGGCATAGGGTGTCCAGCACTGTAGCTTGCTGGTCATTGAGTGAAGCTGGGTGCTGGTGTTGAGATGGAGATCTCTGGGGGATTTTCGCCATTTGATATTATGTGGAGCTGGGAGGTCTCTTGTGGACCAGTGTCCTGAAGTTGGCTCTCCCACCTCAGAGGCACAGCACTGACTCCTGGGTGCAGCACCAAGAGCCTTTCATCCACATGGCTCAGAATAAAAGGGAGAAAAAGTAGAAAGAAAGAATTAGTAGAAGTAGAAAGAAAGAAAGAAAGAAAGAAAGAAAGGAGGGAGGGAGGGAGGAAGGAGGGAAGGAAGGACAAAAAGAAAGAAAGAAGATAAAGTTAAATAAAATAAAGTATGATAAAATATAATAAAGTTATTAAAATAAAAATTATTAAGAAAAAACAAACAAACAAACAAAAATGGGCAGATAGAACCCTGGGACAAATTGTGGAAGCAAAGCTATACAGACAAAATCTCACATAGAAGCATACACATACACACTCACAAAAAGAGGAAAAGGGGAAAAAATCATAAATCTTGCTCTCAAAGTCCACCTCCTCAATTTGGGATGATTCGTTGTCTATTCGTGTATTCCATAGATGCAGGGTACATCAAGTTGATTGTGGAGCTTTAATCCGCTGCTTCTGAGGCTGCTGGGAGAGATTTCCCTTTCTCTTCTTTGTTCTCACAGCTCCCGGGTCTCAGCTTTGGATTTGGCCCCGGCTTTGCGTGTAGGTCGCCGGAGGGCGTCTGTTCTTCGCTCAGACAGGACGCAGTTAAAGGAGCAGCTGCTTAGGGTACTCTGGCTCACTCAGGCCGCGAGGAGGGAGGGGCACGGAGGGCGGGGCGAGCCTGCGACGGCAGAGGCCGGCGTGACGTTGCACCAGCCCGAGGCGCGCCGTGCGTTCTCTTGAGGAAGTCGTCCCTGGATCCCCGGACCCCGGCAGTGGCGGGCTGCACAGGCTCCCCGGAAGGGGGGCGTGGACAATGACCTGCGCTCGCACACAGGCCTCTTGGCGGCGGCAGCAGCAGCTCCAGCGTCCCACGCCCGTCTCTGAGGTCCGCGCTTTTAGCCGCGGCTCGCGCCCGTCTCTGTGGCTCCTTTAAGCAGCGCTCTTAATCTCCTCCCCTTACGCACCAGGAAACAAAGAGGGAAGAAAAAGTCTCTTGCCTCTTTGGCAGGTCCAGACTTTTCCCTGGACTCCCTCCTGGCCAGCCGTGTCGCACTAACCCCTTCAAGCTGTGTTCACGCCGCCAACCCAGTCCTCTCCCTGCGCTCCGACCGAAGCCCGAGCCTCAGCTCCCAGCCCCGCCTGCCCCGGCGGCTGAGCAGACAAGCCTCTCGGGCTGGTGAGTGCTGGTCGGCACCGATCCTCTGTGTGGGAATCTCTCCGCTTTGCCCTACCCAGGTACGTGGGGAGTTTTTTGCCTTTTGGGAGGTCTGGGGTCTTCTGCCAGCGTTCAGTAGGTGTTCTGTAGGAGTTGTTCCACGTGTAGATGTATTTCTGGTGTATCTGTGGGGAGGAAGGTGATCTCTGCGTCTTACTCTTCCGCCATCTTCCCCGGAAGTCCCTCATATGTTTTAAGAGTCATTTTTAGATCTTTTATTTGTGAATTTTCTGTTCAGGTCATTTACCTATTTTTTCTACCAGAATTTTAGTCTTTTTCTTTCATTTTTAAAGAGTTCTTTGTATATTAGGGATATTAAATTTTTACTTACAATATATGTTGCAAGTATTTTCTACAAGTGTGCAATTTGTCTTTTGGCTTTGCTATATATACATATATATATGCCGTGCAGAAGGTTTTAAAATTTATTAAAATTTTAAAAGAACTTAGGAATTTTTTTCTTTTATTTTGAGTCTTAGACTGCCTATACCTACATCTAGGTTATGGAAGATTTTACTCATGAACATTGTTACGGACTGAATGTTTGTTCCCCCCCCAAATTCATATGTTGAAGCCTGACCTCTAGTGTGACCTCTAAGGAAGTAATTAAGCTTAGATGAGGTCATAAGGATAGCCCTGATCCCATAGGATTACTATCCTTATGAGAAGATACACCAGAGAGACTGCTCTGTCTGACATGTGAGGACACAGACAGAAGGCAATCATCTTTAATCTAGAAATAGAGCTTTCATCAGAAACTGAATTAGCTGGGACTTTGATCTTGGACTTTCTAGTCTCCAGAGTGTGAGAAAATAAATTTCTGTTGTTAGAGCCACCCTGTCTATAGTATTTTGTTATGGTAGCCTGAGCAGGTGAATACAAACATGGTATATGTCTCCATTTATTCTAATCTTTCTTAGTTTCACTCAATAATGTTTTGTAGCTTTGAATCTAGAGGTCATACATATATTTGTTGGATTTATTCTTGACTACTTGGTGTTTTATGATGCTATTCTACATGGACTCTTTTTAAAAACATATTTTCTGTTTGTTTGTTGCTGGCATATAGCAATACAATCATTGTTTGCAAATTGACTTTGATTTCAGCAACCTTGATAAATTCATGTTTCAAATCTAAAACTAATATTGCCTATTCCTTTGGATTTTCTGTGTATACAATCTTGTCACTTGTAAATAATGACAGTTTTATATTTTTCCTCATATATATTTATTTCTTATCTTATTATCCTGAGTAGGGACTCCTGTAAAACGTTGAATATAAGAGTGATACGCATCTTCACAAAAATTAACTCAAAACGGAACATAGACCTAAATGTAAAATGAAAAACTATAAAAATAGTAGAAGATAACATAGGAGAAAACCTAGATCACTTTGAGTACAGCGTGTCTTAGATACAACACCAAAGACATAATGCATAAAAGAAATCATTGATAAGCTGGACTTCATTAGAATTAAGAACTTCCATTCTGCAAAAGACAATGTCAAAAGAATTAGAAGACAAGCCACAGACTAGGAGAAAATATTTGCAAAAGACACATCTGATCAAGGACTGTTATACAAAGGACTTTTAAAACTCAGCAATAAGGAAACAACACACTTAAAAAATGGGCCAGGATCTTACCTGACACCTCACCAAAGAAGATACTAGATGGCAAATAAGCATATGAAAAGGTGCTCCACATCATATGTCCCTAGGGAACTGTAAATTAAAACAACAATGAGATACTACTGTACACATATTAGAATAGCCCAAACTGGAATACTGGCAACACCTAATGCTGATAAAGATGTGGAGCAACAGAAACTCTCATAGAAAAAAATATAGAAAATTATCTCTCTGACTTCAGGTCAGATGAATATTCCTAAAGGAGACTCAAAGGTATATAATCCACAATATAAAATATTAAGATTGGATTACACCAAAAGATTGGAGAACAGTCAAATCCGTTATGACTGGATTTCTGTTAAAACCATCATGGACAAAATTAATAGACATACAATGGACTAGACAAAGATATTTGGCAAATCTAAGACTGAGAAGAAATTAAAGTCTAGACTAGGGGATTTCTTCTAAAACATTAGGAAAAAGTCAGGACACCAAAAAAGAAAAAGTGGACAAAGAACATGTATACTCAGATCTCAAAGTGAAAAATCAAATGGCTATTAAGTATATGAAGGGATAGTCAAACTCATTAGTTAATCGAGTACATGTGAAATAAAACAATTTTGAACTGCTATTTATTCCCATTACATCGACAAAAGTTAATAACAAGTATTGGTGAGAATGGACCACTGGTGAGAATAAAATAGATACAAGTAATATGAAAAACAGTTCAAAAGTACTTTGCAAAAGTAAGTCTCTCTCTCTCTCTCTCTTTCCGTCCCTCCTATGTCCCAGCTAAATTTGTATGTAGATCCATAAGGAAAAGTGCATTGGGGATGTTCATTGCTGCATTGTTTGTGATTAAAATGTTCTTTGGGCAATTTAGGTGTCATTCCTAAAAGACTAGATTATTGTAATGCAATGCATGATTACTGGGGAAGGAAGAAATAGGGGTAGGGAGATGAGGATTGAAGATCAAAAGGAAACTAATAAAAACAAAAACAAGAGGCCTTTGTTCCTTCCCTGTGTGGATGATATCAGTTAATGTTCCATGAATTGGGAAGTGTGATGAATTCAATGCTCTGCACCTGCAGATCCAAAACAAAACAAACAATCCACTCCAAAATACATACTAGTGTTATACTTTTTTTTTTTTTTTTGCGGTACGCGGGCCTCTCACTGCTGTGGCTTCTCCCATTGTGGAGCACGGGCTCCGGACGCGCAGGCTCAGAGGCCATGGCTCACGGGCCCAGCCGCTCCACGGCATGTGGGATCTTCCCAGACCAGGGCACGAACCCGTGTCCCCTGCATCGGCAGGCGGACTCTCAACCACGGCGCCACCAGGGAAGCCCTAGTGTTATACTTTTTAAAAAAGTTTTCTAAAATTAGATTGTTAGGTCAAAGAGTGTATGCATATTTAATTTTAATATATGTTACCAAACTCCCTTTTTTTGCTGTTTCAAAAGATTTTCTTACATAGTCTCATTCACTTATACTTTAGGTTGAATTTAGAGTGAATCAAGTTCTAGAAGAAACCCATGGGGATTTCTATTACAATCTCATTCTAATTAAGAATCACAATTTAGAGTTACATTAAATGGATAGCTTTATTTATGGGTAAATGACCTATTTACAATCTGAGGAAATACCTTATAAGCATAAAATCTAAGAAGAAATCATAAATGAAAACACTGAAATGCCATCAATGTTTTTTTCTTGGGTAATGGCGCTAAGTGTAGTTTTTCCTTCTGTCTTCTTTACTGGGTTTTCCGAATGTTCTTTAATATGCATGTTCTAGTTTTCTACTGAAAGCATTTATTTAAAAAGTGATCCATCCACTAAGGGCCAGGAGGGATGGCTATTTCCAAAACTTTTTTTTGGTTTTTCTTTTAATGAGAAGGGAGATTCAAGAGCTGCATTTTATATGTCAGAAGTTATTTATCAAAGTTGGTTGCAAGGACTAGAGAAGTAGAAAAATTGATACTCTAGCTTTAGGTAAGTAAAACTGCTTTCCTTATTTATGAAGCAGTGTTCCAAAACAAAGTAGGTCTCATTACATGGCATGGTCCTTGAGGACACTTAAGGTTCTCTTAATGAACATTAATGGACATTTTTTTTTTTTGGCCTAACACATTTAATGCTCAGAAACTCCCAGAAGGCTGGAAGAGTAGATTCTTACTAGGTGACATTAGCACATTTTGGCAGAGGCATGGACCATAGGGATCTGTGTTTTCCAAAAGTGAAGAATAGAAACCTTTGGGGTTTATCCTTTCTTAATAACAGAAAAAGGAGTGTATCAAATGTCCAGTTTGCTAGTTCTTTCTGAGCAAGTGGGAACATCCACCGAAGTCTGTGACCGTATGTATAGAAGCAGGAGATGAGAAACATCTTCACATCTACATCTGTGTGTTTCAACTCCATCCTAATTCTATTGTTTGGGATAACAAAGAAGGTGGTAATAGGGAGTTGGGAAGGGGAAGGGGAGACACTGAAAATGAGAAAGAGTATGGACATATTGTATGAGGAGTGAAGGAACCCTGGGCCTTAGCACTGCTACATGAGGTCTGTGAAGCTGGAAGGAGGTAAGTCAGCTGTGTGAGTGGCTTCTGGAGAGTTCTGCAAGAAACCATTACAGGTGGAATTAAAAGCTCTAGAATAACTCTTTTAGCTGAGATGAACAAAATATGAGATTAGAGAGAATAAATTTTGGATTCCAACAAGCAAGGGTGTTGTTAATCTTAGAACTTTAATTTCTCTCTGCAATTTGATTAAGGGAGAGGTTTTAGTAACCAAATTCAGGGTGTATCTATCTAGTTGGCATTTTATTCATTTGCTTTTATTGCAGAACCTCTGATATGCTGGCTGGACATAATTTGGCATAGGAAATAAAATAGAGAGCAAATTTTCAGCCTTGGTAACTGGATAGCCTTGTGGTTGTCCTAATTAATTAACTGTTCTGGCCAATTTCAAAGCCTTATGGAGGCAAATTATATATTGCCCATCAGCAGTCTCATGAAGATACACAAAGTAGCAGAAGTCTGTGCTTGGGCAGGGACCTAATGAAAGTGGAAACAGGTCTTCCCTAAGCCCTGTGGTGATCTTCTCTGCACAGGGAACAGTCACACCCCTAGCTGATCAAAAGCTTAAGCTCAATGGACAAAGATAAAAATAAGCTAGGCGATGTAAGGGTTTGGGGCTGGTACCTTTTTCTCCCTTCATGTGCGGGACATCCATTAGTGTGATACTCCTAGCATCTGGAATAGCTTATCTGATGGTGAGTTATGTAGGGGAAACAGGACCAGTCTTTCCCTCTCCCCTCCCTTATAAACTCAGTAAGGGAACTCAGTTTTAGGGGGACTCGGTTTCACAGTTACCCAATTTTCTGGGTTATAGCTTGGGCTAGAATAACCTGGTTCTTCAGTTTCCAGAAAAGCTTGTGGGAAAGAAAAGCAGATTATGCTTTTATCACATATTAATTGGATTTATCTGTAATAATCTCATGCAGTTATTAAGGCATTTCTCTTCTCCCTGAAATGACAAAATGATAAGGAAGAAAGAGAGAGAGAAAGAGAGCTCCCCAGCTTTCCTTCTCTGTGCTGTATCTCTCCCACTGGGTCCCTGTCCATCCTTCTCTTACTTATTCCTGGATTAAGGTCTTGCCCTTGGATTTTCAGGGCCAGTGGGAAACTGGTGAGGAGAAGGATTCCTAGATGTAAAGGTGTTTCCACAACTAGAGAAAACTTTCTTTTAGGGAGTTCTCAGAAGAGTATATCAGGTCCCAGAACCCATTTTCCTCTCTGCGTCTTACATGGTAAATCTCATCCTTTAGCAGGTCTGAGAATCCATAGGATGTTTTAGGAACCCTGTATTCCAGTATTGCATGTGTCGGGATATGTACTTGTTCAAATTTTTTAAAATTTATTTCATTTATTTATTTTTGACTGTGTTGGGTTTTCATTGCTGAGTGCGGGCTTTCTCTAGTTGCCACGAGCGGGGGCTACTCTTCATTGCGGTGCACGGGCTTCTCATTGCTGTGGCTTCTCTTGTTGCTGAGCATCGTCTCTAGGTGCGCTGGCTTCAGTAGTTGTGGCATGCAGGCTCAGTAGTTGTGGCTCGTGGGCACTAGAGTTCAGGCTCAGTAGTTGTGATGCATGGGCTTAGTTGCTCTGTGGCATGTGGGATCTTCCCAGACCAGGGCCCAAACCTGTGTCCCGTGCATTGGCAGGTGGATTCTTAACCACTGAGCCACCAGAGAAGCCCTACCTGTTCAATGTGAGTCATAGTCTCCCATCACTTCCTCCCTCTAAACTCTCTTGGTAGAAAATCTTCCTGCAGAGAGCATAAATTCTGTTAGTCTCCTTCATGTTTCTCATTTTAAAGGTATCTACTCCTCCAGACTCCTTACTTCCAGGGAATTTCCTATTTGGAAGCCCACTTGACCACAGATATAAGCTCTGTTATCCAGCCCTGCCTTTAGTAACTGTTTCCAGTAATAAGATATTCTGCTTACTCTTTGACTTATTTTTCATGTTGGGTGGATATCAGTGCTTGGATGTTGTTGAGACTACTTTCTTGCCCTGTGTAAGTTCATGGATCATGGTACTGTTACACTGAACAGATTTATAATCACCATGTATTTTCATGGCCATCACCTTAGTTATACTCATCCCTTTCAAACTTTCTGGGGGAAGGGAGAGGCAGGGAAATTAGTCCAACAGTCTCTCAACTGTGTATGATCATCTGCTGGTTTATAAGCTTTTTTTTTTTTTTTTTTTTTCTTTTTTTTTTTTTTGCGGTACGCAGGCCTCTCACTGTTGTGGCCTCTCCCGTTGCGGAGCACAGGCTCTGGACGCACAGGCTCAGCGGCCATGGCTCACAGGCCTAGCCGCTCTGCGGCATGTGGGATCTTCCCAGACCGGGGCACGAACCCGTGTCCCCTGCATCGGCAGGCGGACTCTCAACCACTGTGCCACCAGGGAAGCCCTAAGCTTTTGAATGAGATATGCAGGAGACATAGGCTGATGATCTGAAAAGGATGTGGCCCCCATCCAGTGGAGTCATGAGCAGAAGCCAGACGGTACTGACTCAGGAGAAAGGGACTGAGGGCATTGCTAACAAACTCTGCATACAGCGACATCACTTTGATAGCTTGAAATCAGCATTGATGGGCAGGCATATTTACATCAAGGAAAGTGGCCTATGCTACAAATCAGGAATTTTAAATATATATACATATATATATATATATATATATATATATATATATAGAGAGAGAGAGAGAGAGAGAGAGAGAGAGAGATCTGTCTTACCAGCACCCCACTTTCTCCATTTCAAATATCTCCACACTACTTTTCTACTTAAAGAGTTCAAGTAAGTATCCCAAATCACTACAGAACTTGAGGGCTGGGAGTTGTGACTTTATCTGGTTTTCCTTGAACTCCATAGGAAAGCAGAGAGCTGCAGGAGAAGTCAGAGACAAGACCTGCTGCTTAGGTCTTTGGAGAGTGTCCCATGTGGGACATTCCCTTTTTCAACCAACCGTCTCCACCTCTACAGTCCTCTGTACTTAATCTCTCTATCCTCTCTCCTTACTCAGGACATTCCTCTTCTTCAGTAGCCCCATTAACTCTCCCCACATCCAACAAACACTGGCCCTGGTCTACAGCTCTACGCTAATGAAGTTTTTCTCTTCCTGGGCTTCTCTTTGTTCTGAAGAGGGTGGAATGATTCTTTTTTTGGGTGGGGGTGGTAACTGGCTTAAGTTACATGTCTGCTTTCTCCATCTGTGGGGCTGTAGCTTATTTTCTCCTGAATCACCTAAAGAAAAATGCATTAACTACTATGATTATGTATCTACTTCCAAAGAGAAGCTAGAATTGGCTCACTTGAGGAACTCAAATTTACATATTAGCAATGACATTGACCCTACCTTGGTCTTCTGCTGAAGATGCAGTAGCATCCTTCCTGGACCCATAGATGGAGGCCCCATCATCAAGGAGATGTCCTTTATATGCTTCAGTTCAGTCATTTGTTGTCTTACTGTGTTTTACTCATGATTTGGGGCTCTCAGACAAGCGTGGTAGGGAGAGGCAGTTCTCTTTAATGTTTGCAAAGAAAATAAAGAGACATTGTAGGTTTCAGGGCTCTGACTCAGTTGCTTAAGTTTTAAGTCCCCATGAAAGGGATCACCCCAGGATAATAGCCATTGCAACCTTATGTTTACAGCAGTAAGTGTAGCTTCTGCTCAAACAGCTTCTATAAAGCTGGAGGAAGGCTATTGTAGAGGAACTCTACTATAGCCCCAAACCTACTCATTCATCATTCTGCTAATGCAGAGAGTGCAATTAAAATACAGCTTTGTCTGTAAGACTTACTTTAGTTTATCCCTCCAGATTTTTAGGAGGCACCCACTTGCTGAAGATTAATGCTCTGCATGAAGAGGATTCAATACTTACACAATTCCAGCAGTCAAGAGGAGATTAGGGAAATCATTCTACCGTTTGATTGTTGGCTCCCAGCTACCCCTAATACATTGTTTGAGGCTGTTGATTTACTTTTCAGTTTCTACAAAGTCAAGAAATATTTTAAAAATAATGTTTTACTTTCAATGCTGCAGCATAGTGTAATAAGTAAGAACAAGAACTTTGGAATCAGTTACCTTGGTTTGAATTTCAACCTTATTACTTACTAGCTGTATGGTGTTGAGAAAATTACTTAACCTCTGTGTGTCTCTGTTTTCTTCTCTTTAAAATGGGAAAATTTTTGCCTCATAAGTTTGAGCATTAAATAAGCTAATATTTATAGAGCTTTTAAAAATAGTCCATACATATAATAAGGGCTGTATAAGTGTTCATTAAATAAAATAATTTAAACATGAAATATTAATAATAGCAGTAAAATTATAATCTGCAGCTATTACTTTTAGCAACAAAGTGAATACAATTCTTCATGACATTTAACAGATGAGGAAACTGAGGCTCCTAAAGATTAATGATTTCCTAGAGCCAGGAGAGTAGTGTAATCAAACAGGGTCTGGATTCTAACTCGTGGTTCCACGACTCGTCCCTTGCATCATAAACTGAGCTGGAAGAGAAAAGTCAGACCTGCTGAGTGACACTGTCTTTGAGGTACACAGGATGGACACCCTGGGACAGGAACCAGGAAATGAACAAGTGGAAAACTTTAGACTTTCAAACCTATTTATTGATACTTGTCATTTTCCAGATATTCTAAACTTTCTTTCCTATATTTACCCTTCCAACTAAGAGAAAGTATGGTTTTGATGTGAGTGAAAATAACATTGATTCAGCCTCTTGGTTTTTCCCATCTGCCAAGTGATGGAGAGGTGTCTTAGGATTTTGTGTGTGTATTTAAATGCTTTTTAAAAAAGCATGACTCATAGCAAGTATTTTTCAGTTGTCACATTACTTTTCAGAACTACCTACAAACACACACACAAACACATATTTATTTCATACATAAATTAAAAATATGTATAAAACTTCATTTTTTTCAAATGCCTGCCATTTTCCATGGATTGCTGACACTTCCTGCTTTCCCACTGTGTAAAATTTTGGCAAAGTTATTATTCTCCACACTGAGTTTATTCTGCTTAGCTGAAGCACCCTGCACTAACTTTAACTCAGTATTTTTATGTAGTTTCTTTCAAAGGAAATTGATACTGTGACTCATCAGTGACTAGACATGAGTGCTCTATCAGGCAATGTGGTAAAGTCCAATTTCTAGACATTTCTGGTTGGTGATATCCCGGATGGCTAACGTTTTCCCACCTGCAGCCCTGCTAACACAGAAAAGTGCAGTGGTTTACAGACTGTGCTGCGGACCCTTGGAGGCAGCAGTGGTGAACAGCCAGTATGCATTTGTGTGGCTGACAATGGTGACAGGTGCATTCCTTTTGATTGTTCTGTGACTTTGCCTTACCATGTGGTTAAATATTCTCATTATAACCTTTCCCAGAGGTCTTATGGCCGTGCCTCAGGGCAGGATCCAGTAGGTGGGGAGGGTCCAGCAGGTGGGTCTCCAGGACCCACTCCTGCTTTGAATTTATCATCTTTTTGTATTGCCTTCCCCATCTTATTTCATCTGGAGAAAGAGTCCAGTGGCTAAAAATATTGTGAACCAGTGGTGTGTGTGTAAAGAGTATAGTGTTGAGTCAGAAGATCAGGATAGATCTTCTGTCAAAACAAGTAGCGACACCTTGAGAAAATTACTTAACTTTCTGAGTGTGGTTTCTCAATTTAAAAAAGGAAGAGGTTTGACTAGGTGATCTTCAATTTTTTTCTCCCACTCTAACTTTGTGTGATTCACTGGGACTAATTACAAAACACTTATGCCAGCCACACAAGCTGTTATTAAAATAAAGATGTAGATAGCAATGTGAGAAGAGGTTAGTGGTTGCAGAAGTCAGGAAGGGAGAGAAGGTAAAGGAAGCACAATACATTAGCACCACGGGCTCATCTTACAGCCGAGGAAACAAGGTAGTGTGCCCACGTGAGCCCAAAGTGGCCAAATCACCCCATGAAATATTACTAGATTGTATATCAATTTTCCATGTCGACTAGGATTTCAAGCAGATTAAGAGCTTGAGGCTGTAGATTTGAAATAGAAGCCTGGAACTCAATAAAGTAGGAAGTTTGGTAGGTTCTTATGTTTGGTCTCTGTGGGAAGTCATGATAATTGCTTACCTTGACTTGCTGCAGACTTTCCCGTGGGTGCGGCTGCTGAATTCCTGGAATCTTTGTCCTTGGATGATTGGGCGGGCCTGGGAGACTCAAGGGCTTCCTTAATGAAGATCAGAGGAAATAAATGATGAGATCTAAATGTGTTAGAGTAGGATTTTTAAAAATCTGCTGACACCTGAGTTATCATATTTGTTTCATTTGGGGAAAAGCTTACTTTTTCAGGATTTCCACTTTTCTGTCTGCCTCTATATCTTTTCACTCACTGGGGGGAATGATTGCTGAGTGCCAGAGGCTCTGATGTGAGCTTTTAATCTTTCAAAAGCCTGTTAATATCCAAATCAAGATGGCACACCACTGTGGAGATAATGCATACATAACTAGTTAAAGGAAAATGACTTAAAATTTCTCTGGTCAAATATGGCAACATCCTGGTCCTTCTGGAAAAACCCCATAGAACTCGTCATGAGAGGTAAACATTGGCCAAATGACAGATTCCTGTGAGTGTCAGGTGCTCAGGTTAACCGATTTGTGTAAGAGAAGAGACAGCTCTTTGGAAATTCCATGATTTAGTCCTTTTCTTTGATATGAGCACTTTGTGGGAGGAAAAAAAAATCATTTCCTATTCATTGCACAGAACTCATTTACTTCACTTCCATGCAGTGATTTTTCATTTTTATGACTGTAAATTACTGAGGTTCTTTTGTGGCCTGAAGGCTGAGGAGGTGGTCCTCAGAGAGCCAGAACCAGACGGGGGTAAACAAATACCCAGTCCTATTAATTATTAATGGACTCTGCCCTATTACTTTGTCTAAAGTTTCTCAGGTGGGCAGTTGCCTCATAATTTTACTTTAGCAGAATGAGAGTTAAGGAACCTTGGTGCAAGCACACTGTTCCCTTCGATCATTTCATCAGAATAGCTTTCATTTCTCAGGGACTTGCATGAGAAAAAGGAGGAAGATTGAACTTCTTAAATTCCTTGAAGGCCATGCATATTTTATAGACACCATATTGTGGAAGAAGGAAAGCTGTCAGATAAGTAATTTTTCATAAAGCCACTTTACCCACTATTTTTTTTTTTTTTTTGCCTGCTGTTTTGTTCAGCCTTTTGTCTTGACCAATTTCCTCTTTGCTTTTGAGGAGAGGTAAGTAAGGGTGGTGGCGTGGAAGGAGCAGTCGGTTAGGTGTCAAAAAATGTAGATTTGAACACCTGTCTGAGTCTCTGAATCAAGCTCTCCAGCATGGGGGAGAGTGATCATATTTTCCCTTACTTCACACAAAGGTAGTTGAAACACAAATGAAATAATGTCAGGATGCGGCTGTTGAAAGTTCACGGTTATTACTTGTTTTTCTCAGGGAGAAGCTCAAAGCTTTTTGCTACTTCACTCTACCCTTGAGAAAGAGTTGTTGAGGGGAAGAGGTCAAGATTAAGGTCGTTTTAGTGCTCAGCGAGAGAGTGTGGCATCTCATCCACTGATGGACAGGGGAGCTCTTTCTGGAGTTCCGCTGGTGGGAAGTGAACTCTAGTAGAGCCAGCTCAGCTGTTTCCACCTCTTTGCACATTTTTGGGTACCACTTAGACCACAGGCACTGAGACTGTTTCATATAGAATTTGAGTGCAGTGTTTTTTTCCCTAACTGCTATATTTTTTATGGTCAATGTGGGTTTTGTTGTTGTTGTTGTTATAAATGTCTGTGCTTTCTTAAAGGATCATTATATGCTCAAATAGCAAGGGTATTTGGGGGTTCTAGAGTGTAAAGCTAAAAGACCAATCTCAACCATTTTCAAGAACAAAAATAAAGTTTTTTGCAGTACAACGAATGCTGACCAACCCAGAAATGACTGCTTCACACTGACAATATTGGAACCAGAAAACCTTTCCTCTGCAACTGCCTTAAGAAAGCCGGAGAGCTACACACACACACACACACACACACACACGCGCGCACACACACACACACACACACACACACACACACACTCTCTCTCTCTCTCTCTCTCTCTCTCTCTCTCTCTCTCTCTCTCTCTCTCTCAGAAAGGCTTCCAAGAAGTGTGATGAGTAGAGCATTGACCATGGGCCATTTAACCAGAGATGATTTCTTGCTGTGGCTGTCAGTGACCCACCCACAGACCCTCACCCACCCCAGTGTCACTGGAAGAAAGGTCCTGCACTGCCTGGGGGTATTTGCTGTCTGTGGGAGAGTGCACTGCACCCACCCATCCCTGCTGCCCAGCAGCTCGGGAGTCCCAGGAACACTCTCCACCTAAGAGTAATGAGAACTGTTGTCATCAATGGTAGAATCTAGGTGGTGGTATATGGGCACACAAGGCACAATCTTCACACTTTTCTGAATGTTTGAAAATTTTCATAATAACAAGTTGGATGGGTTGGTATTGTGAAAAACAGACATGGGAAAATATTTACCATACGTTGTTCGGTAAAAATGAAGTGAAGTTTACAAAGCAGGGTACACTATGATCATACTTTTGTAAATATAAAATGTATATGTATATTTATACATGTTGAGTGTGTATACACACGTATAGAGATAGATAGATATATATATGTCACTTTCAGTATCTTTACCTGTATTAAAATATTTCCAGAAGGAAAAACAACAGAAAGATAGCAATTGTTAGCTGCAAGTAGTAGGCATACAGAGAATTTTTAAATTAATTAATTATTTATTTTTTAAATTAATTTTTTATTGCTTCTCTTGCACTTCCAGGTATTACACAATGTATCCGTTTATATAGTCAGATTAAAAAGCATATCATTTACAAATTGTGTTTTGAAGAGTGTTTAATGACTGGGGGAAATAAGGATACACCTAGTTATTGTTTTATGATATGATTACAACTGAAAAACTACATATGTGATTATGAAGGATGTAAGAGCTTTTTATTGCTGTTAGCTAAGGGGAAACAAATAAGTATATTGGAAGTTAAATCACAAGGGTAATGATGCTTATCTCTTAGACGTGCTTTTATGGGAAATTTGCTTTCTTAAATTCTTAAAGCGTTTTGTATATCCAGACTTTCTACAAGAACATTTATTATTTTTACAAATAAAAAAATCCATTTTATTTTAAAGGGAGAACACCTAAGTTCTTATTCCAGGTCCAACACTTTTTGTATCTATGCTTATCTCATAGGACTGTCGTGAGTTTCAAATGTATGAGAAAACACTTTTTTAAAGGTAAAAATGAAGAAATGATAACATATCTTAAGGTAGTTTTCTTACAGCTTTTCAAACTCAAGAGGTGATTTTAAGCATTAAGAATGTAAGACTCTTAGTACAAATAAAATCTTCAGGCTCTACAGATTCACATTCCTGGGACTCATTTTTCATTGAGTAGCCAGAGCATAACAAACTTCATATGTCATTCTCTAAGTCGAAGGGCGGTAAGACTCCGTAGCAGGAGAGAATTTTATTAATCCTGTGTGTTCCAGGGCTCTCTTTATTCTGCACTCAGACCCCAGAGGGACATCTCTCACTGGAAACATGTAGAACATGTAGATGGGCTTGACGCTGGTACACAGAGGCAACTGTGAGGCACCCTCAGTCCATTAGAGCAGGGGTGCCCCAAACTCCTCCCCAACCCCCGGCCGCACAGCCGGAGGTGATCAGTGGGCGGACAAGCAAGTGAAGCTTCATCTACCGCTCCCCATCACTCGCCTTACCACCTGAGCCATCCCCACCCCCGTCCCGGGAAAATTGCCTTCCACAGAACCGGTCCCTGGTGTCAAAAAGGTTGGGGACCGCTGCGTTAGAGCATGGGAAAGCTTGACTGCCATCAGTTCCTTCCCTTCCTGTACACTCTTGCCAGTTCTTCACCAAGCAGAGAAGGTTATCCCTCCACTCGCTTGATCCTGGCCTGGCCTGAATGCTTTCACCAATAAAATATGGTAGAAGTGACATTGTGTCAGCTTTGGGGCTAGGCTTTAGGAGGACTGGCAGTTTTTGCTTCCTCATGGCTAAGCCCTGAGCTGCATGGAAGAAACCCAGGCTAGTCTTCTGGAAGAGAAGTCATGTGCAGGAGCACTGAGGTGCCCAACCTGTGACCTTCTTCCACTAGAGCATTTGGTCTCTCTTCCTCTGCCACATGTAAGGCATCTACCTCTGTTAGGGAAACATGAGCTCATCCAGCTTTGTTAGTGACCAGGTTGGCAGGTTTAATTCCTGTTTTGAGAGTGGCATTGAGAGGAACAGATGGTTCAGGAGGCTCCTTGGGCACCAGCTCTAAGCTGCATTCCCCAATCAGCTTTATCAGTGATAAAGCTCTTGTGTTCTCCATCTGTCTGACTACGTCATCTGATTTCTCCACCTTGAGGTGGGGATTGGGAAGAGGTTTGAGATATTACCATCTGCTCAAACCTCGACACTCGAGAATTTTCCTTTATCTATGTAATTAGAAAAATTGCCAGGATGGACTCTAGCATGGATCCCTTGTCATTGATTTTTGTCTGCATTGCAGGGAGCTATTTCAATTATGTACAGATGTCTCCAGGTCATCAGAATATTATGATACAATTAACCCCTGCCATACAAGCATAATCAGCTCCAAAGTTTTAGCTAGTGGGCAAAAACACACATACATTTTATTTTTAATATTAATACAAAAACTGCTGTGTTTCTGTTAATGGAAAAGAAAGTTCAAGCTTTAAGCTATTAAGATCAATAATGAGTGTTGGTAATTACATATTGTAGATAATTACAATCTCTATCATTATGCAATTAAAATAAAGAAAAAACTCGTGAAGTAACAGGGATTTTGGTAATAGTGGTAACATTAGTGTCTGCCATTTTACCAGTTTATTGTTTTGTTTGTTTTGTTTTTTTGTGGTGCAAATGACAAGTGATGGTTGAAATGTATCTGGGGCACAATTTTGTTACAAATTAAAATATTATTAATGATAAAACTCTAGCTCTAAAAATTGACAAGTGCATGAGCAAAAGCTTATGTCATATGCCTCTGACCTGACTACAATCAGCTTCAACATTGTAGAAGTGAAAAAAATCCTCTCTTGTACAGCAAAAGTGGGTGGTTTATAAATGTGTGGGTGTACAGTGTGAAAATATAAAGGTAGCAAATGAATGGTTGTATGTTTTTGATTATAGCTTCTGTTATTCTTTGATCTTTCATTCTGGAACATCAATTATTCATATCAGTCCTCCGTATTCATCAACTCTCTTATTGTTTAAATCTCTGTTCATTTTTTGAATATTCTGGGAAGCTATCCCATTTACCTCTCCACCATTTCCTGTAATCCCTGCATTTCTGTGCTTATTTCATGAAGATCATAGTTTCTTAAATGCTTTTGAAGGATAATAATGATGATGCCAAAAGTATTTTGAAGACTAATAATGTGCTACTCCAAATAGTCATTGTTTTGTGTACATAATCCCACTGCAGGTATTAGGAATTGGAGTCTTATGAAGGTCAAGCAAACTGTACAAGATTGTAAAGTTATTAAATAATGAAACTGGAATACAAAACCTTGTTTCTCTGATTTCAAAGCCCATGTCTTCCACCACTAGATTATATGGTCACACAGTTTCTGAAATTTTGCTCTGGGTCCTGCCTAGATCGTTTTCATTTGTGTTTCTCCTCTGAATCACCCTTATGTAGGGCCATTTTGCCTTCCCTTCAATGAACAGAAACTCTAATAGGCTTAATAGATGTCTTCTCTTTCCTTTTCTGCTTATAACGTAAATTTCCGTGTTTCCATTATCCATTTACGTTTAATCAGCCAAACAAAAATTACTTCTATTTGTACTTCTTTTTCACTGTTCCTGTTTATAATAAAAGAGGTTCCTCATCCTGCCAACAGTTAATTTCTCTGTCTACCCTGCATCCCATACCCCTTACAGCTCTTTCATCAGGGACTTGCTCCATTGATTATTCTCTCTCCTCTCTGCATGTTCCTTCCCAATGGCATTTGAAAAAAATCCTCTCACATTTACAACAAATTAAAAAAAACACACAAAACTCCTTCAACCCATATTTTCCTCTGACTACTTCCTTACTTCTCCTGCCAACCCTCCTGAAAAAGTTTTCTAAATTTCCTGCCTTCACATCCTCATGCTTTACCGATTTCTCAAGCTCCAGTAATGTAGGTTAGTGACCCACACCTTGGCCCCATGGTCCCATGGTGTGGTTATCATTGTTGAATCAAATGGGCACCTTTTCATGCTTGGCTCAGTTGCCCTTCAGCATTATCTGTCTCTGTGTACAACACACTCCTAGAAACTCTCTCTCCCGGGCTCCCTTCCTTGTACAAACCATCCTTGTGTTTTCTTCCTGCTTCTCGAGATGCTTTCTCTGAGTCTCCTTAGCAGGCTCTTGTGTCTCTACCCATCTCTTAAATGTTCACACAACACATTCTTTAGTGCCCTTTCCCCTGCTCCTTTCTAGATGTGTTTTGAAGACATCTGCTACTTTCTGTAAGCACTGACAGGAACCTAGATTCTAGCAACAGTGTTCAACCTAGTTTCTCTGCTTTTGGTCTTGCTCTAAAATACGGATCTAATCTTGCTGCTTCCCTACTTAAAATACTTTAATGGTTTCTTTGTGAACTTAGGTGAGATTCAAACTACTTCCCATGCCTTAAACTTTTAAACTGGGCCAAGTTCATGTTGATTTACAAATTCATGGCTTAGCGTTCCAGCAGCATGTCAGGATCCCATGTTGATGTATGAAAGAATACCATTTGTCACAAATTTAACCTGTGACCCATGTTCCTATTGTTTGAGTTTGAGTAGGCTGGGTTACCTTAACAAATAGACACCAAATACAAAAAAAAAAAGTGTGTTTCTTTACATTATGGCCTGAGATGAGTCTTTCTGTATGACAGGCAGCTCTCTCCTGTTTAGGATTCAGGGAACTCCTATGGCCTCTACATTATATGTATCCAGCTGACAGAAAGGTAAGGAGAGCGTGGGAAGGCATCAGAAACTGAAGCACTTAATTTCCACTTTCCTTCTCTTCACAGTAACTATTCACACAGTTATACCTAGAAGAAAAGGGTTAGCTCCAGTATTGATATAAAAGGTAAAAATTAAAAAGAATGATTGAGAGCTTGGTGTGTGTCAGACAGGCAGGTAGATAGTGATTGTGGTTGGATCTCATGGCTGCTCTTTCGGAGGTCCAGGCAGGACACTATGGAAATTTGAGGGGTTGTGGCTGCGGTGATGATGAGGGATGGGATGTGTGAGCTTATTCTTTAGCATTTTCCTTCTCTCAGGAGCGAGACGAGCTGGACTGTCTTGTCATCCTTATTCAGCATCATATAATATGGTGGCTCCTCCCTCTGCCCCCCACTTTTTATTAGGCAGTTGGAAGAATGAAACTTTTTTAAAGAGGAACATGTCATTCTCTACAAGAGTCCATTGAGACTAATTGATTGAGCTTGTAGGAGCCAGTAGACTCTGCTCTCTGAGGAACTTCTCTGGAACTCTGATTCCAGCCAGAGAGCACTCTCAAACCAGGAAATGAGCCAAAACTGTACTGGGGATTTTCTCTCCTTTGCAGCAAACGCTTCTGCATAAAGAAAAGTCCACAAACTTTTCCTTGGGTATATTTAGCAACAGAGAACTGGCCCTGAAAATGTTTCTCTTGCAATCTTGCATTCTAAGACAATGGAATATTAGCATTTAATAATTACTGCTGGTAACAGGAAAATGCAAACCTGCCTCTTATCACACAATCGAAGATGATCACTAAAATTGTGTCTATCTGGGGCAAACTGTTTTAGCAGACATCCACCCAGGAAACGCAAATCCTTGTGTGATATTGGACACGTTTAACCTGGTTTGCACATGTATAGAGTATTGCTAGTAATAGCTATCTCATAAGCTTGTCATGAGGATTAAACAAAATACGCTGTAGGAAAGCACTTTGCCCAGAATAGATGCCCGATAAATGTTCATTCCTCACCTTCCTTCCTCCCTCTTTCTCTCCCTCCCTCCTTTCCTTCTTCTCTCCTTTCCCTTTTCACAATCCCCTCCCATCTCCTCCCTTCCCTTATGTGGTAGAGCTGAGATTTACAGGAAAGGACCATGGAAATCTAGATACAGAGGAGGCTGACTCTGGGTACCACAAGGGAAGGAGAGAAAAGTCAGAGAACAGGGCAAAGTGCAGGCAGCAGGTGAGAGGGATGGGCTTGCAGAGCCAATAAAGGAAAAGGTTTTGCAGTTAGAAATTGTCATTTGGCACTGGTGATATCTGAGGCTTGGAGAGGTCAAAGAGGTATAGATCACAAGCTTCCTACAATCAGTCCCTATGGCTGAACGCAGGGACTCTCCTGACTGAGTCAGCCTCACATATTTCAGTGCCTAATGAGAAACAGCAGGGCAGGGTGTCCCCAAAGCACACTCCAGCCCCTGTCCCCCAACTTCTTCCATATCCTTTATTTGTAAGCACTTATTTGGGAAGTTCTTTATTCTCCACCCCAAATTTGCCAATCTTCTGCTTATCTTTTGATGCTCTGTTTAAATGGCCCTTAGTCAGTATAATTAATTCCTGCAGGTGTTCCCCAAAGCATCTTGACTGCACTTCAGATGTGCATTTATTAGTTCAGTTCAGGACAAAAAGCACTGTGGGGTCTCCCATGTTTCATGCATTAGGCCAGGGGGGGAGTGTGAGAATATATATGACTGAGACAGGGTCTCACTCCCAAGGCCATCCCAGTAGGGACAGTGGTTCCCAAAACCCAGTTCTCACTGGACAATTCATTTCAGAATGCATGGGGACCATGTGTTCAAAATGTATATTTCTAGGCCCTACTCCCATGTACTCAGGTAAAGATAAGCCTTGAGGCTCTTTAATTTAAGAAGCTCTCCCAGGTAATTCTGATGTGAAGTTAGGTTTGGGAACTTCTGGAAAGGTGAAGGAAAAGAAGGCAATTTAGAATATTCTCTCTGTTGGGGTTTGGATTGTTGGTGTTTTATGTCACCAACTATAGCTGGGTCCAAAAACTTCAGAGAACAATTAGGTGAGTTTACATCTTAATGTATTGTCTTAAAGGTTTAAGGTTCTAACATTTGGTTTGGTTAAGGTTTAACCTGCAGAGAAGGTAGGTGAGCAAGCCCCTGTCATTGGACACATGTGCAAATAGACAGCCCAGGTGAAAAGAACGTGAAGACCTTAGACTTCTCTGGTCTTCTGCTCTGGTGCCTGGACTCTAGCTGGCTTAGCAATGTGACAGGGAGGTTGGGACCAAGGACTGAGCTGTGGACAACAGCCGTCCTCCATGTTGTCTGTGGAGTCCTGTCTGACTACACGTACGTCCTTTCTCTTGCTCTCACTCCCCCCAACTTGGAGTCCTGGTTTCATAGCCCAGGCCACACCCTCTGATGTTTCATCCCTTCTTTACCTGGTTTGTCGCTGTCATTCCCTCACTCCACTCTTGGCTCTGTGTGCACCTCCATTCTTGGTGAGAAACCCTGCCTTCCAGCCAGGCAGTTAGAGTCCTGCTGGGCAGACTAAGCCCACTCCCCCCACTATTAGAGGAGGTAGCTTCCTACCCATTTGACCACCTTCACCATGTTCCACAGAAGGCAGTTCTGTCCCTGAGTCACATGAGACCTCCCTGCAGAGCCAAGAAGATGTGTCTGAGGCCCCTTTCATGTCTCTGCAGAGAGAAGTACTCCTTGATGGGTTCCCAGAGGAGCACAGGGCTCTGGCAAACCAGCCAGCAGGAACAATAAGACTTCACGTAGAATGGTCCATGATGGCATTAAAAGTGATTATTTGTTCCTTTGGGGAGGTAGATGCCACTTCAGAGAACTGGAATTGAAACCTCTGCCCCAAGACCGTGAAGCCAAAATCTTTCTTCCTGAGGTGAGTCTAAAGTCAAACATGGACAACATCCTGAAGGGGATGGGAGGATGTATAAAACAAAACAATGCAGAAACAAAACCCATTTTCCTGAGAGATTTAACAGAAATTGTTTAAATCATGGTTAAAAAGAGGCAGGGGGAAATACTGGGATCCCAGAGCATTAAAAAGAGAGTCTTTCATATCCAAGCATCTATAAGAGCTAGAGACCACGAAATACACTGGGCAAAAGGGCTTGATAAACCAGGGCCAGGTGGTCTTGGGCTGTGCCCTTGGGACAATGCTGGTGCCCCTATGCAGGGTAGGTGGATTAAGCCAAACCTCTCATTTTAGGGAGCTTTGTTGTCTCTCCCTTTCCATCTTGTCACCTGCTGCTTCCAGGTCATTCTGAGAGAGAAAGGATCTGAGAAAGGAAAACAGGTGGAAATGTCAGCAACTGTATTAGCTTCCTAGGGCTTGTAACAAATTACCACAAACTATGTGGCTTAAAACAACACACATTTATTTTCTTATAGTTTTGAGTGCTATAAGTTCAAATCAAGGTATGGGCAGGCTCATGCTCCTTCTGAAGGCTCTACAGAGAATTCATGCTTTTCTCTTCCAGCTGCTGGTGACTCCAGGCCCTCCTTCTTGTAGCAGCCTGACTGACATTTGCTTCCATTATCACATGGCCTTCTCCGTGTGGTCTCCCCTTCTCTTCTGAGGACACTTGTCATTGAACTTAGGGCCCACCCTAATTCAGGATGATCTTATCCTGAGATTCTCAACTTGATTACATCTGCAAAGACCCTTTTTTCCAAACAAGGTAATGTTCACAGGTTCTGGAAGACATTCAACCCACTATGGCAAACTTAGAGGAAATATCCTCTAAAATAGCCCTGAAAATAGAAACAGACCAGCCTCTTAAGACGGCTCAGGTCACAAGCTGACTCTGAGTTATACTGCTCATCTTGGTTGTCTTCAGCCATTCATCTGGGGGTCACTGGTCCCCCTCTTCACAGTCACCCAGGCACACTGGCTCTGCATCAGGTCCTTGAATTCACCAAACCCCTTCCCATCTTGGAGTCCTCACACTTTCTGCAAGGAAAGCCCTCTACTGCACCTTTTTTGCATGTCTCAGTCCTTCTCACTCTATCATTTTCATCTCTAATGATTACCTCTTCCCAGACAGGCCTTCTCTGAGCACCCTGTTATTTTTTTTTAAAATCACAACTGCTGTTTGTTTCCTTTAAAGCACTGACCACAATTTTCAATTACTCACTTGATTATTTTCTCTTTTCCCCACTAAACTGAAGTGACAAGTAGGCAAGAGGCAGGTCTACCCTGTTTACCCTACATACCCAGCACCAGGTACAGTGTCAGAAAAGCTAATAGTTGATAAATAAGGATGGAACACATTGAACGAATAGGCATATGTTTGTGACATATGCATTTCTTTTCTTATTTTTTGGACTTTCTTACGTGATTATCTCAAATTTATTCTTGTTGTTATCTAAACCCTGTTGGGATAATAACTGATGGAGACACTTTTGCTTCTGCTCTTCTGAAGAGTTTATTGTATCTCTGAATTCTATGGGAATTGAGAGCAAAACAACTAAGCAGTTGTTTCTGTTGCACCAAGCACATTGGGTTAGTGTTTTGTGGTCATGACAATTTCCTCCAAGGAAAGGCATTCAGATCAAGGGGGAGAGGAGGCCATAGCTACAAGGGCAATTGCCAAGCTTGAGGTAGTATAGTAGTGAAGATGGATGAGCAGCCTTTTGGCTCCCATGCTTGTGAAGACTGGCTTTTGAATTTTCCCTGCTAAAATGACAGCACCCTATGTAGCCTTAAGCTATAATACATTTCTCACACTTTGGTGAAGATTCCTTTATTAAAGCTTTCTTCTTCCTTGTCTTTATGGAAATGATACATTCTTATTGTAAAAATTCAATCATTATAAAAATGTGTAAGACTGAGAGTTAAAAAAAAGTTACCCAAACTCCACCACTGAGAAATATAATGAACACCAGATAGGCATGATTCCAGGCAGCTCTTTGTGCATATATACATACAGAAGGATGTATGGTTAGATAAATAGTCTGAGAAGTAATTTTCATAACAATGGGATGATACTTTACATAATATAATATTTTTGGTAAGAAGGTATGAAATTTATTTTTATATGAATTAAACAGAAGGAAAAGAAGTTGATTTGAAACTGAAGTATTTGCTGAATTTGTTATTTTTTTAAACAGAAGAACTATTAGATTCTAGAGGATCCTTCTAAAATTAAGGGAAATATTACTCTAAATACTTTAAGAATTGCCACAGTTGTTTACTGTTCAATCTACATTTAAAAGAATCCATGCTTCCTACCAGACTCTTCATTTTGAGTTTCTTTATTTGGGCATATAGGGGCTATATTCCTTAAAGTTTAAGATTGATTACCTTCTTTTTTTCATACACAATTAACATTTATCACCTCCTTAAGTTGTTCTAAATCGTATGTCTCAAGAATCCACCTCTTTTCCAGACACCTCCCTCTTGGGATTCTCTCTCCTCATCCTCCAATCTGTACAAATGAGTCTACATCACCATAAAACTGTTAATTTGGGAGCTTTCTTCTATTATGCTCCTACTTTGTGTAGAGTTTTTTTTTTTTTTTTACGGTACGCGGGTCTCTCACTGTTGTGGCCTCTCCCGTTATGGAGCACAGGCTCCAGACGCGCAGGCTCAGCGGCCATGGCTCACAGGCCCAGCTGCTCCGCGTCATGTGGGATCTTCCCGGACTGGGGCACGAACCCGTGTCCCCTGCATCGGCAGGCGGACTCTCAACCACTGCGCCACCAGGGAAGCCCGTGCTAGTAGTTTTAATTAGGATAATCTGAGAACTTACATTCAGATTACCATTATGAACAATCATATTAATTAATTTATTATTTTTCAAAAATTGTTTTTATACTTTTACCAGGTTGCAAAACCATATTAAAACTGTTAAAAATAAAAAGAACATTGTTACCCCTGGATCTTAGTTCAGATTATGGTAGTAGAAACAAGGAATGCATATTACCTTCATTTATTTGGTCAGTGTGTGTGTTTTAAAACAACCTGCTAGGTCTTTGATTTAAAACAAAAACATTTGTTTTTAAAGAGAAAAATAAAATAAGCCATGCTTCCTATGGGGAGAAAACATATTTACAATAATTATTTGGACAGTAAGTCTAGTTTTAAGTAGTTTCATTATTTTATATCTATGCGTTTATCCCACATCTTCATTTTTCCTGAGTTATTATTATTTTTTAAGTGGCACAATTATTTCTTGAGGAACATTTTCTGGAAGGGTATGAGTCCTTGCGCATCTGAGAGTATCTTAATGGTTTTACTCATTAAGTAAATAGTGGCGAGTATAGAATTTTTCCCTTCAAAAGCTATGCCAACTTTCCCTTGAGAATCTCACCGAAATGTTCCACTTTCATTTAGTATTCAATGCTGTAAACAAGAAATTTGGTTTTATCCTGAGATTTTTTTTTCTTCTGTTAACGACTTCTTTTCTGTTGTAAAGCAAGATTTCTTTTTATTATAATGTCATCTGATATTTGACAGTCTATTTCCTGGTGAAGATTCAAATTTTTCTTCAACTTAGGACACTTTTATTCAATTATTTCTTTGATTTTGCTTCTCTTTATGCTCAGTTTCATCCTCCAGTACTACACATATCATGTGTGTTGGATCTCCTGGATCATTTTTCCTAGTCTCTTGCCATTTTCCTTATTATTATATTCTTACTTTTATTTTTTCCTCTGAGTTTGAGACAATGTTATGTGCTCAGCTTTTATCAGCTTCTCAGTTTCCTTCATTATTCAACTGGCTAGTGCCTCCACAGTGTTTTTTAAAATGTATGAATTGAGCTTATTATCTGAAACAATGCTTTCCTGATACTGAGTATTTCTTTTCTAACATCTTTTTCCTACAATGTCATCTGGAATCTCATTCATTTTTATCCCAGTTCCTTACCTCTATTCCCCTTCTGTTGAACAGCTAAATCTTTTCATTTGGTGGTTTTTGTTTATTCTTACATACAAGAGCAGAAGAAGACATGGCATAGACATGCTAAAGAATTTTCTCTGTGTTATGTGCAAACTAAAAGTAGCTGATTCAGACCCCTTTTCCCACACCTCTCCTCTATCCTCAGAAAAGCATCCAAGTATAACTTTGGAGTGAGAATCATAGTCTCAATCCTGGTACACTCCTTGAATCATGGTCAATTTCTTTCTCTCTTATAGCCCACTCTTGCTCCCACCCATATCCCTTCTAGCTTAGAATTCTGCTAAGTATTTACATCCACTTATTTCCCAGATGTATTTTCCCCTTGTACATGGTAATATGTAAGAGCTTGCCAATAACTTAACCCCATTTGCCTACTCTCCAGAATTTCCAAAATTCTGAATTCTGAATAGTACCCTTGCCAGGATCCAGTGATCTCTATTATGTTTTCTCAGTCACTTGGATGCACATGAGTTAGAGAGAAGTGCACAATAAGGGTGATCAAATTATCATCCTAAATGGAAATCCCCAGGGATTCTTGTCCTAGAGTGGCCCTATAATAAATTAGATGTCTCACAATTAAGCTTTCTGTAACCAAATAGCATCATGCATGGGCCATCTTTCTGGGATTCTCTACACTAAACTGAATAATTTATCTGAGGTGGGGCCTGAGGTTCTGATGTTGACATTGCTGCTCATGGACCACACTTTGAGTAGAAAGGATGTAGTCATTAACAGAACAACCTGAAGTTAGCAGAACAGAACAATATAAGCCTAACTGTCTGATTTTCTCAGATTTCCTGGGCTAGGAGCAGAAAAATACCTCCTTGGTCTCCTCCCAGGTGAAATAGGTGTCAACTAGCTGACTTCTGCCTCATTCAGAGAAGAATTATGGTTAACAGGGAAGAAGGCCTGGGTTGTTATACATGACCCTACCACTTCTCAGCTGTATGATCTTGAGAAAACCAGTACAGCTCCAGGCTTCCTCTTTGATTAAAAGTGGACACTATCTCCTAGGTGTACACCTGTGGTTTTCAACCCTCTCTGCCCATCAAGATATCCTGGAGAGTTTTGAAAATATTCCAGTGCCCACCATCAGAAAATCTGACTTAATTTGTCCAGAGCAGTGATTCTCAAACTTGGCTTGACATGGAGAGTTTTTAAAAATCCTAATGCCCTGGCAAAACTCAAACTAAATATGTCAGAATCTCTAAATGTTAGAATCAGGCATTACAGCATCTTAAAATTTTTACAGGTGATTCCAGTTCACAGATAAGTTTGAGAATCACTGATCCAGGATGAAGGCTGGACATTCAAACTTGTTGTTGTTGATTCTAATGTGCGAACAAGGATTGAGTGCCACCGATCCAGACACTCACATGATATTATAAGGATCTGAAGAAATTACATAGCAATCAAAGTTAACTTCCCAGTAATAAGACAAACTGAGATCCCCTGCTTCCTGTTGTGATGGACTGAGGAGGACATGATATCACTTCTTTGATATTCCTGCCCAAAAGGCATAACCTGAATGTAATCATGAGGAAACACACTAAAATGAAACTGAGAAATATTTTTTAAAATGCACAATGTACTGTACTCTCTGAAAATGTCAATCTTACTCATGAAAGACAAAGATGAATAGTTCCATGTTAAAAGAGACTAAGGAGATATGGCCACTAAAAGTAACAGATAATTGTTGGGAAAAAGATGTTATAGAGGATATGATTAGGAAAATTGGCAAAATTTGAATACAGACTGTGGATTAGATAATAATATTGTATCTATGCTAACTTTCTTGATATTGAAAACTGTACTGTAGTTATATAAGAGAATGTTCTGTTGTTAGGAAATATACACTGTACAGGTTAGGAGTAAAGGGGCATGATTTTTGCCACTTACTTTCTAATGGTTCAGGGGAAAATTACATATATATATATATATATATATATATATATATATATATGAGATTACATAAGAGATAGGGAATAGTGTAGCATATGTGGCAAATTGTTAACAAGTGGTGAACTGGGGTGAAGGATATATGAGAATTCTTTACATATTCTTGCTTCTTGAAACTAAATCTGGATGAAGTGTGTATGAGAGTACATTGCATTATTTTTGTAGTTTTTTGTAAGTTTGGAATTATTTCAAAAATAAAAGTTGAAAGAGTACAAAGTAAAGCAAAAATTAAAAAAAAAGAACTTGTATTTAGACTTGGCCTAGGTGAATGGTTATTCACTGTGCAAGTGTAAAGTCCAGCCTAGGGAGGAGAGTGATCCATGACTATGCACAGATGCTGCTGAAGCCCCTTTTGGGCTTATCCATCTGGTTTGCCATTGTTGGGTCTACGTGGAGGACTCTGGACATCCTCGCCCATACCCCTAGGCCTGGAAGTATAGCTGCCTAGGACAAAGTAACAAGGACATGGAAGGAGACTAAGTGATGCTCTCTCACCCAGCACAGACAGGAAGCAGGGCAGGAGGCAGAGTGCCACTTCCCGTGGGAGGAAGGATGGCTCTTGCACCTTCCAATTCTGCCACTTTCAGAAGAACACCACTCACAAAGCCTCCCTCATTCTTCCTGGGTTCAGGCATGACGGGTGCCTGGATGGATGCCACATGCATAACGGTGTGAGTGTCATAGTTGAGATACGTGACGTTAAAGCAAAGCGAAGAACAAACAGAAGAACTGAAGGGCTTTGCATGATTTCTTCCACCTTTGCAGCCCACGAAATGCACCAGTAAACAGTGTTATTAATAAAGCAACTCACACCTGAGCTAATTCCTACAGTCCTTTTATCATTCTACTTTTGGAAGCATTTGTTGTTGCTTCTCAGTTTGACGATTTCTTGCCTCCTCTTCTTCTCCTTTGTCTTGGTCATTTGGTCACAACATGGATAGTCACAGCACTAGGCTTGCCAACACTTCTGCAGTTGACTGGTAATTGGGCCCTCTGCTGCGGCGGGGCCATCCGCACGTGGAGATGGGTTCTGGACACCGAAGCTCCTAACACCATCCATGTTCTGGACTTGAAACTTCATCCTGCTTTGAATCTTATTCCCCAACTTTTTCCCAGCATTCTCATTTTTGATTCCTTGTTTTATCTTTTGCTTTCAGCTCTGTATTTACTTTTAGGAAACTGACAGCCATTAGAATTTCCCTAGCCATTTTCGGAGGAGGAAAAGAAGTATAGAGTGACTAGGTAGTTTATTAAGGACACACAACTGGTAAATGAAGGAATCAGAACTGGACCAACCCCTGGCTGACTCCATGTCCTTGACCTTTGTACTACATTATTCCTCTCAAAGCAGAAATTCCCTCTTCCCCTTGTATTCAGAAGGATAATATTAACGAAATGTATCTAATAGTGTCTCTTCAAGTCATGAATGAGGGAACTAGAGCTGGGCTTGTGTTTGATAGAGCTACTAAGCCTGAATGAAAAGGTGCCAGGGGTAAGGGAAAGTAGGGGTATGTTTTCTTCTCTTTACTGCAGCTGACTATTCCTTTAGAGTGTACAGAAATAGAAGGAAGTGATGTGATTCCAATGAACATATTCTATCAACACTATCAACACATTAAGAGATAATTTGTATAGAAAAAAACCCAAAACATAGTATTAATTAATTTAAGCAAGGTCTACTTTTCCAGAAGATTCTACTCCTCTTATGTCTGGACACTGGGTTTAGTTGAAAGTAACTCACCTGCAAAGAAATATAGAGACAGCTGAAGGTAGCCTGCTGCTTTCAACCTAACCCTTACCTCGGCTGACAGAAAGCTCTTTTCTAGCTTATTTTATTTCAGTGTCTGACCTTTGTTTCCAGTTGTGAATGCTGAATGAACCGCTTTCAAAATCTGTGCTACTCGAGCTCATCCTTCCTTTCAAAAGGTTGAACCTACTCTTCTACACGTGGTCACCCTGGTGCCTTCCTGCTGTAAATACCCATGGTCACAGTCAGTCTGAAACTCTCACCCTCCTCAGGATGCTTTTCTGATCCTTTTTTCAGCTGAGGATGTCCATTGTCTCAAGAAGTAGTCACTCCCTATGATCCTGTCTCTTGGAGATAAAGATAAAAGCCCAAGGACAGTACTGACTTGCTTGAGGTCAGACAGCTATAGGTGACTGTGCTGGAACTTAAGCTCAGGTCTCGACTCCCTGATCAAGCCTCTCTACACTACATTATGCCTTTGAACCAGATGGTTTCAGAGGAGAGGTAGCCTGATGAGGTCCTGTCTCTGGAGTCCAGCAGATGCAGATTAAAGCCCCAGCTCCACCACTTGCTGGTGGTGGGACAGTGAGGAAGTGGATTAAACATTTTCTTTCCTCAGCTCTAAAATGAGAATTATCATCCCTAACATACAAAGTTGTAAAGATGAAAGGAGATAATATGTTAAAGTACCATAAATGCAAAGTTGTGCAGTAAGTGTAAATATCCGCCTCCACCGTTTTTCAAAAATGCCTTGGAGTGGTCAACCTGCCCTTCCCTTCAGTTGATTGAAATTCTGCAAAGACAAGTAGGGAGCCAGGGTCTTACACATGCAGGTAGCCCACGAGCCTGAATAGCTGATTCATTTCGTAGAACTTAAAAAAAATCACAACTGTGCAAACAGAGAAAGACATTTTTAAAAGCCATAAAGAAGTTTTAGAAGTTATTGTTTACCTCACTTATTCAAGGTGAGTAATAGAATCCACATCCTTTCATTGCATAGAAAAGGAAATAGTCCAGGTGAGGTCTTACTCAACGCTCAGTGCTAATTAGCATCAGACTGGGACTAGAACTCAAATTTCTTGATCTCCAGGCTACAACCTTTTAGGCACCACATATGCTGGGGTGTATGGTTAGAGAAAAGTATTTGTATTTTAAGAGAATTATTTTACTTACGAGATAACCAAATGTGAGGTTTTTGACAACCATAATGAGCTTTTGTCTAATGGAATTTTATTATTAAACTCTCAGAGTAGGATTGTACATCTTTGCAAAAGCTTCCATCATCCCTTTATTCATTCATTTCCTGTGAGTCTTCGTGAATGTATTGCTTTACTTATTCAATATAGCACTTTTTTTTTCTACAGACTTTGCAAGCAACAAGCATATTTCACAGCTGATAGAAGCTAAGACTCCTATCAACTCTGCCAGCTTAGTTGCTATGGTGATAAATGGTTTAAGAAAGTCTCATTTATTTGAAAATATATTTAGAAATAATTGAGCCCCTTGAGAGCAAAATGTCCAAAATTCTCTCTATCATAGTACTTGATACTTTTCCTTCAGGGGACCAACAGCTTTTGAAGGAAAATTTTCTTAATTGTGGTGGGTCAGTTGCTTGTATATGAGTTTCCATGTCTCCTTGATTACATCTTGGGCTAGTAAGACTTGTCCTAGGCTCAGCAAATACCCTCCTTGATTACACACCACCAGGGATTAAAAGAAGTGTTGCATGGGGGATGTTTTTCCCTGTAGTGATTATGGATTAGAGTTTGATGTTAATTTGACAAAATGTGATTAGAACAGAAATGAATGCTGGAAGCCTGACAAAGCAGACACTGGCGAGAAATGCAGGATATGAACTTGTTACTTGGGCAAACGAGCCGGAGCCCAGGCAATCTGTGTGAACGTAACCCTCTCAACGTCCTCCCATTCCACACATTATCCTCACTCTTTCAAGTTTCTTGAACAAGTAACTGCTATAAGGTCCCATTAACTCTTATGTAAAAAGGAGTATTAGGCCCACTTGACATGATGGATAATAATTTATTGGGAACATTCTATGTTCCAGGACTCCACTTACATGCATTATCACTTCTAATCTTACAATAAACCTATGTGTGGAAAATACCACTTTTATGCTTATTTTACAGATGAAGAACCTAAGATTCACACCAGTTTTGGGCTGGGATCCAAGTGTATGCCCTCTGGGTGCCAAGGCCTTGCACTGCCATAACAGGGCCTTGGGGGTTTGAGCCAATTCTTTCCAAGCAGACCCTTGAACTCACTGTCTTAGGAACTAGCATGCCCATCCCTGTAATGAACAGAGGTCATAGAAACCTTGGAGCCTTGAGGCTTTTAGTGCTATACCACACAGGACAATTTGCCACTTAGCTTAGCATGTGGCTCTCCCATCTGACCTAGCAATTATACAAATCCTACTGTCTTTAGCTCCCTTTTTTCATATGTTGGGAATAGTAAAGGGTGACTCTCCTCATCAGGCATCAGCAGTGGCAGCATAGTGTGGTGGGTGAAATCATGTGCTCTGGAGTCAGACTGCAAAGGATCAAATCCCAGTTCTACCACTGACTTGTGTAAATCTTTTCTCTACTTCCATCTCCCCATTGATAAAATGGGGATGATAATACTGCCTACTTGTGAGGATGCTCCTGAGGATTAAAAAATATGCATAAAACTACTAGAATGTAAATCCACAAAGCCAGACCCTTTGATATATCCTCTCCCATATCTCCAGATCCAACACACTATTGTCGCTCAATAAATATTTATTGAATGAATACACTACTTAGTTGGTCAGGGAAATATATTTTAAGATGGATGCTCCATCAGCTGGAGTCCTTGAGTTAAGCCACACTGCCTACCTGTTTGGCCATATAACATGAAGAAGAAATACAAATTTTGTTCTTATAAAGCCAGTGAGAATTGAAGGTTGTTTGTCACTGCAGTACAGGCAAGTCTATTTGGACAAATAGCATCTGGGGATGCTGCCCACTTCAGCCTTGGGCCATTTCAATGGGCTTCACTACCTTACTCAGTACAGGAGTAAGCTACACATCCTTTCTTTTTCCCCTCACAGAGACTGATCCTAAATCTTGGCCAGAGTTCTTCCTCCTCTCATGTCTAGCCTGACTTTTCCCCAAAGAATCCTTTGGGGATCTAATAACTGGTTGCATGGAAGCCTTATGTTTCCAGGGAAAGTTTTCATTGATCCACCCTTGATGGTCTCTGCATTTACATATGGTTAAGAATAACAACTTCATTTTTCTTTTTCTGAACATAATTTAGGTCATGGAAAGACAAAACCTGAAAGGTTCACTGGGAATTATAATCCCAATGTTCTTTGAACATTTCCAATTTGTCTTGAAACATCGCCAAACCTGTTATTATTTGGCTTGAAAGAAGTGATAACTCTACATGATAACCGAAAGAAATTGAGGTACCTAATTGCCAGTACTAAAAGTTGCCCATGTTTTCAAGAAGATGCCAATTAGCTTTCCTGGCCAGAACTCTGTAGAAGAATTTTTCAGACATGGATCAGTTTATGGTAACATCTGGTCTTCTATTTAGTTGAACACGGAGCATTCTGTAAACATTTCCCTATGGCTTTTTTGTTGCTTGCTTCCTCTGGATCACATCTCCTAAACATTTCCCATGCAAACCATGTTCCTTCGGTCTCTAACAAAGTACAGACATACCTCAGAGACATTGCAAGTTCAGTTCCAGACCACTGCAGTAAAGCGAATGACACAGTCAAGTGAGTCACACAAATTTTTTAATTTGTCAGTGCATATAAAAGTTATTTTTACATTACACTGTAGTCTGTTAAGAGTCTGTGCAATAGTTTTATGTCTAAAAAAACAATGTATGTATCTTAATTTTTAAATATTTATTGCTAAAAGATGCTACCCGCTCTCTGGGCCTTCAGTGAGCAGTTATTTTTTTGCTGGTGGAGGGTCTTGCCTTGATGCTGATGGCTTCTGACTGATCAGAGTGGTGGCCTCTGAAGGCTGGGGTGGGCGTGGCAATTTCTTAAAATAAGACAACACGGAAGTCTGCCACATCGATTGACTCTTCCTTTCACCACCCATTTCTCTGTAGCACGAAATGCTGTGTGAGAATATTTTACCCACAAATGGACTTCTTTCAAAATTGAAGGTAATCCTCTCAAACCCTGCCACTGCTTTAGTAAATAGGATTATGTAATATTCTAGGTCCTTTGTTATCATTTTAACAATTTTCACAGCATCTTCACTAGGAGTTCATTCCATCTCAAGAAACCACTTTCTTTGCTCATCCATAAGAAGTAACTCCTCATCTGTTAGTTTTATCATGAGATTGCAGCAATTCAGTTACATCTTCAGGCTCCACTTCTAATTCTAGTCGTCTTGCTATTTACTTCCTGAACTGAAGTTTTTTTTTTTTTTTTTTTTTTTCTTTTTGGCGGTATGCGGGCCTCTCACTGTTGTGGCCTCTCCCGTTGCGGAGCACAGGCTCCGGATGCGCAGGCCCAGCGGCCATGGCTCACGGGCCCAGCCGCTCCGCAGCATATGGGATCCTCCCAGACCGGGGCACGAACCCGTATCCCCTGCATCGGCAGGCGGACTCTCAACCCCTGCGCCACCAGGGACGCCCTGAACTGAAGTTTTAAACCCCTCAAAGTCATCCATGAGGGTTGGAATCCACTTCTTCCAAACTCCTGTTAATTTTGAGATTTTGACCTCTTCCCATGAATCACGAATGTTCTTAATAACATCTAAAGTGGTGAATCCTTTCCAAAAGGTTTTCAATTGACTTTGTTGAGATCCATCAGAGAAATCACTAGCAATGACAGCTATAGCCTTACGAAATGTATTTTTTGAATGATAAGACTTAGAAGTTGAAATTACTCCTTGATAAAATTACTCACTCCATGTGGTTCTAATGGGCAAGGTGGTTCTGGTTCATGGACAGTGAATTGTTGGAAATAGCACCAGACTTGAAAGTAAACTGGTTTCAAATTCTGGTTTTATCACATAGGAGCTAAGTATCTTTGGGAAAGTTATTCACATATTCTGAATAGCTTCTCATGAGATAACACTGTTCATTTCATTAAGTTATGAGAATAAAAATTTTTAAATAAGGCATATGTGATGGCAAATAGCATGATCAGGCACATTGTAGTTGCACAATAATATAAATCTGAATCTTTACTCATTCAACAATTTTATTGAATGCTACTAATTACGGATATTATTATCATCGGTAGTAGTAATAGTACTAGGAGTAGTAGTAGTAATTACTCTGTACTAAATGTAGTAATAGTAGTAATAGTACTACTAGTAGTAATTACTCTGTACTAAATGTTGTTCTAAATGCTATAAGCATATTATCTTTCTTAATCCTCATTCTACTCCAATAAGTTTACATATGATTATTCTAATTTTCTAGATGTAGAAACTAAGGCATGGAGATGTTAGAAATCTTGCTGAATTTCCACGGATAGTAAGTACTGAAGCTAAGATTTAGCTCTAAAGTGTGACACCCTACTGACTCAGCACTGAGTGTACTGTGCAGCAATGCGTACCAGCCTAGAAGATGAGAAAGAATAAACAAATAAGTAATAGCAAAGAATAGAAAGCTAAGAAGGAAGTGAAAAGGAAATTAGAATAGAGAATAACGAGGTGGGAATGTTACTGATTTAGAGATATAGGTGGACTCATCTCCAAAGTAGTGATATTTACACTGCGACCTGAAGAATGAGAGGAGGGGCCACCTGGCAAAGTGTTGGAAGGAGCATATCAGGCTAAGGGTATTACAGTGTACACTGAGGCCCTCAGGCTGGACAAAACTCGGTATGTCTGGGGATCATTGTGGCTTCACCTTAGTGCCAAGGGGTAGAATGGCACAAACTGACATTGGAAAGGTGGGCAGAGGCCAGGATATGTAGAGGCCTTGCAGGCCGAAAAAGGGAACACTAATTTTATTTGAAACACAATGAGGAGTTGAATGGTTTTTAAGCCATTTATATTTTTAAAAGATTACCTTCAGTGCTGTTTGAAGAATGAATTGGGTTAAAATGGGGCAAAAGAAGAAGCAGAGAAGACAATTATGATATTACAGCTGTGGTCAGAGGAAAGGTGATGGTGATTTACTCTAAGCGAGACAAAATTAAAAGTCTAATTTTTTAAAATAAATTTATTTATTTTATTTTATTTTTGGCTGCGTTGGGTCTGCATTGCTGCACACAGGCTTTCTCTAGTTGCGGCGAACAGGGGCTACTCTTCGTTGCTTCTAATTGCGGTGGCTTCTCTTGTTGCGGAGCACTGGCTCTAGGCGTGCGGACTTCAGTAGTTGTGGCTCACAGGCTCAGTAGTTGTGGCTCACGGGCTCAGTAGTTGTGGCTCACGGGCTCTAAAGCACAGGCTCAGAATTGTGGCACACGGGGTTAGTTGCTCCGCGGTATGTGGGATCTTCCCAGACCAGGGATCAAACACCTGTCCCCTACATTGGCAAGTGGATTCTTAACCACTGTGCTACCAGGGAAGTCCCTAAAAGTCTAATTTTAAACATATTAAATATATGATGATTATATTACATGAAAGAAGGGATATCAAGTGGACAAGTGGATATCTAAGAATAAAGCTCCAAAAGAGAATAAATATAGAAGTCAAGAACTTCTTTACTTCTGGTATTTAAGCCGGAACTTCTTAATATACTTCCAGTCTTTAAAGGAGCAGGGAAATAAATGCAACCTCCTAGAGTTTGGGTTAAGAGGGAGACTGAAAAAGATGAAAAGGTACGCTAGAACTGATACCTGAAGAAACTTGAGTTTCTCTAACATTTGAAGCTTAGGCAAAGTTAAAGGATGCAGTAAAAAAAAAGACAGTAGAACCAGTCATAGAGATCTGAGGAAAATAGGCAATATGCCCAGGAAATCAGGAGAGAAAGTATTGAAGCCATAAGGAGTTGTCATTTGTGTGGAATCTCGCTGGGAGGTGAAGGATGATGGGGACAGGGAAATGTGCTTTTAATTTAGAGAGTCCCGTTGACCTTTAAAATAGCAATTTTAATATAGTCATGAGCAAAATTCAGAATAGAGCTGTTGTAAGAATGAATGGAAGGAGGTAGAAAGATGAGGTTTTAAGAATTTTGACTGTAATGGGGATCAGAGAAATGGGGCAATAGCTGAAGGGTATTGTGGAACTGCAAGATTGTTTCTGTTTCTGTTTCTTCCTTTCTTTCTTTCCTTCCTTCCTTCCTTCTTTCTTCCTTCCTTCCTTTCTTTCTTTCCTTCCTTCCTTCCTTCCTTTTTTCTTTTGGTTTTGTTTGTTTTTGTTTCTAAGATGGTAAATACTGAAGCCTATTTGGATTCTCTAGAGCATGGTCCAGTAGGGAGGTTGGTGATATAAGGAAAAAGAGGGGGGGAAGTAAAGGAACAAGGGATGTAACAGGGCAGGCGCTCCAGACCTCAAGTGTAAGAGGAGAAAGAGCTCTTCCTCACTAGAAACTATGAAGGCGAAAATATGGAGGGATAGGTTGGATCTCTAGACCTGCTCATTTTACAGTGAAGAAATTCTCTTTTAAAGAGTTCGAGTGTTTTCAGTAAAAGAAGAGGTAAATTTTGCAAACTGAAAATAAATAGCGAAAGGAAAGCTGGGAGACTTGACGATAAAGAGATGTAAAATCAAACGTCACTGATGAGTGAGCGAGAGGCAGACCACCAAGTACTGAGTAGGACACCTAGGGCAGAATGTCCATCTGGAGCTGGTAATCATCAACATGGAGAGACGCCAGCCCTCCCAGGTATGTGATTTTTCTCCAGTAATACTGGCCTCTTGGGTACATACCTAACAGTGGCAGTTTTTAATGTTCATCCAGATTTTTAGATTTGTGAGGACAAGTTATGATGGGGGAGAGTGAGCAGGGAGCTCTGAGTAGTGTAATCTAAACTAGCTATGGAGGAAAATGAAGACAGAAAAAAAATGTATGGCTGAAGAACGATGTTATGAAAGGATAAGAGGAATTGCCTTCGTACTTTGTAAATCGGTCCTGTTTATAAGTTAAAGCATTTCGGCACATAGCCTTCATACATGCATGGATGTTTGCCTAACACTTACATGTACTCACTGTGTTCCAGTACAGAGCTAGCTGCTTTACAAATATTAACTTGCTCAAGGTTCGTAACCTTCATAATAACTTCATAAAGTAGAAACTACTACTATACAATTTTACTAATGAGAAAACTGGGCATAGAGTAGTTAGGTGACTGTCTCAAGTCCCCACCTTAAGTAAATGGCGCAGGATTTGAATTCATGGAGTTTTGCGGCCGAGTTCACGCTCTTATTTATGTGTGTAAAACTATTCTCATGAGTTATTCTACTAGTACATCATGTATGTACACGATAAGGTGTATGCAAAATGATGGGTTAAACATAACTTGAGGTTCTAATATTTTCTTCCCACAGTCTAATAACTTTTTTATGCAGCTCCTGAGCTCCATGCACTTTGGAGCCTAATGTTAAGGTGGTGGTGAACACTGTAAACTGTGCAATTTAAACAACTGAGCCACGAAACTACAAGGTTGTGGTTAAAGGATTAGTTTAGGCATTTGTGACTTCAGGGGTGGCTTAGTTTATATTGATGACAGGTCCAAGAAGTGCCCTTGAAATTGTGAGGCTAAAATGAAGCGATGGAAAGTTCTTTGTGATAAGGAGGTAAAGGAATTAAGAAGATAAGGGATGAACTGGGTCATCTGCACAGACCCTGATGTCTCTGAGAATGAAAGCAGGCGTTGAGATGGAAGATGAGACTGCACTCCATCTTTCAACATCTTTGTAGAAGGAGGAAGGATAATTAGGAAATCAACTTATGACAGTGATGAGGACGAGAGGCAGTAGAAGACTTCTCCATAATGGATGCATACCCAATTGTGGAAATACAAATGATGGTTCATCCTGCAGGGAATTTTAGGATGTTAGATGGTGGAAGGTTGCAATGCTGACTATAAAGGAAAGGTGAACTTAGTGAGAAGAAACTTGGGAATACTCAAGGTTGTAATAAAACGATGCATGGGCAGGAGGAGACCCCACACTTGTGGGCAGCATCAAGGAAGGATTCACAGACAAGCCAATGCTTGACGTGATTTTTTTTTTTTTTTTTTTTTTTGCGGTATGCGGGCCTCTCACTGTTGTGGCCTCTCCCGTTGTGGAGCACAGGCTCCGGACGCGCAGGCCCAGCGGCCATGGCTCACGCGCCCAGCCGCTCTGCGGCATGTGGGATCCTCCCGGACCGGGGCACGAACCCGTGTCCCCTGCATCAGCAGGCGGACTCTCAACCACTGCGCCACCAGGGAAGCCCTTGACTTGATTTTGACTTTTGGAAGAAAGAGAATATGTCAGCCAGATGGACCATGGGGAAAGAAAGCATTAAAAATGGAAGACACAGGGGCTTCCCTGGTAGCTCAGTGGTCAGGAGTCCGCCTGCCAATGCAGGGGACACGGGTTTGAGCCTTGGTCCGGGAAGATCCCACATGCCGCAGAGCAACTAAGCCCATGTGCCACAACTACTGAATCCTGCGTGCCTAGAGCCCATGCTCCACAACAAGAGAAACCACCGCAACGAGAAGCCTGCGAACTGCAATGAAGAGTAGCCCCTGCTCGCTGCAACTAGAGAAAGCCCGCGCACAGCAACAAAGATCCAATACAGCCAAAAATAAATAAATAAATAAACAAACAAATAAATAAAATCTTAAAAAAAATGGAAGACACAGCATATCACAGAATATGATGCTGATTCAGTATTGCTTGAGTGTAAATTATTAGGGAGTGGAGGTGGGTGGGGTGGGGAGTGATGAGACTGAGGAAGTAAGGAGAGGCCAGATCAAGAAGAGAATTGCCTGCCATTTAAAGAAAGCTGAGATTTGTCCTGGATTTGATGGGGACCCATAGAAATATTCCGAGCTTCTGTGGATCACAGTCAGATCTGAACCTGGAGGCACTGTTGAGGTCTGATTGAGTGGAGTTAGACTGGAGGAAAGGAGATCAGTTATGAAGCTCTGAAATAGTCCAACAGAGACATGATAAAGCCCCAAAGTAGGGAAAGAGAAGTGTAGATTAAAAGAATAAAGTCAGAAATTATAGGAGTATTCAGGAGGAAAAAAGTGACAGGACACTGAGGAGTTATGGGGTCATAAAGAGGGAGGAACCCATGACTCACAGGTTCCAGAATGCCTGGGTGATCTGGGCACTGTTCACAAACACAGGAAAGGCAGGAGGAGGAGCAAAGTGAGACAGTGGTGGCTTCTGCTTGGCTGGTATTGAGTTTGAAGTGTCTGGAGGTTACCTAAGAGGGTTGGGAGTCCAGAGGATAAGAACCTATCTTTTCCTTGAGCTCTCCCAGAAGAGCAAGGAAGTTTCTAACCCTTTTAGGAACCTGTAGCTAATATCTTATATTTTGTTGACCTGAATTGATCCTTCAAGGATAAACCCACTGATCCTTCAAGGATAAACCATGTTACCTGGATATCGGATACACTGATTATTTTTTTTAAAAGACAATCTGGTCATCCCTGGAGCTGAGGGTGGATAAGTTTTCCCCAGACCATATAGCTGACCCTGGGGAAATCTCCATCAAATATCCACTACATGGAAACTCCACCACTGTCAGGCACAGGGAAAATTATAAATAAATTTTTGTCCCAGCTGCCAGGGATCACACGGACCATGGTAGCACAGAGAAGGGACATTTACCTATATATCCAGCAGTATTGAGAAAGGTTTCATAGAGGACTTGACTTTTGAGTTGGGTTCTTCTGGTCTACACAGAAGTTTGCCCAACAGTGAAAGTGTATGGACAAAGATAAGGTTATTTTGATAGAGAAATAATGCTCAGAAGCCAGAGGCCCAGACAGCAAGGCCTGATTGGGTTTGTCTGGAGAATTTTCCTTGCTTGTGATTCAGAGATCATGCTCTTTAGGCATCATAGTATCTTGCTTCGATGTAGAGAATTATATGTCGACAGCATTGTCTTAATCCATTGCACATAATTTTACTTATAACTTTTAATTTTCATTCCACCTAATTTTGACAGTGGAAAAAGGGAAGGGGTGTGTATATTGCACAGTATTATTGGATATAACTGCTGCTGTCATAGGTTTTGCCCAACATGACTCATTTTTGGACACAAAGGAGTTTGTATGACAGCTGTTTGGTACTAGCTTTGGGAACTTGAGAAACTTATCTAACTTCTGTGCACCTCAATTTTCTCATCTAGAAAATGAGAGGTAATAATACCATGACTGTAGCCTCATTGTTAGATATAGACACTATAGCACATGTAAAGTAGCCTGTAGATTGTATCTCTCTACCCAAATCAGAAGAATTATTATCATCATTTTAATTATTATTATTGAGAATCATGGGGAAATAAACCAAGGGGAACAGTTTAAGACCTTTTTTGGGGAGAAAAGTTGTAGTGACCAGATTGCAAGTAGATGAAACAGCAGGCGCCAGCCTTCCAAGCTGGCTGAGTGCACTGCCTCTTAGTCTTTTGGTTATAAAGGAGATAATCCATCAACTGATTTCATCAGGGTCAAAAGTACCATAGCCATGAAAGACAGAAGTCAGAATATTGCCTTCGTCAGTAGCATGAACTACATTGGTTTGTGGAAATAACAAGCAAGTTCCTACTGTGTGCAGGGCCCTCACTCTAGACATCTTCATATGCTATCTCATTTAAGCCTCCAATCAATTGTGTAAGGATTAATACATCTAAGTGTACTATTGTTTCAAAATAAAAAAGGAAAAAGATAAATAATGTTGATAGATTTAATAATCAGCCCTGGAATTTGCCTTTATTGTTGCCAGTGATAGATATTGTTGTAAAGATTTTTTGGAACATAAACCTAATACAGTTAATTGTTAAGTCAAAGAGATCACAGGACAAAAACAAATTCCTATGTTTTAAAAATGAGTCCTGTGGCTTAGGAAAATTTTTTACAGTGGAACCATCATACTCAAACTAAAACTCAAAATGGGCCATATCTCAAATTACTTATATGGAAATGAAGATAATGTGTTCTGGAAAACCATGTTAAATGACTCAAAAACAAGTTCTAATGTGGATATAGCCCTGGTGTTAAAGATGCATGTGAAAAATTTGAACAAAATCATTCCATGAAGTGCAAGAGTAAAAAAATATATATTTCTAAATTAATCCATGATTTTCTATGGTAACTTAGATATATATGCATATGTATGCATAAGTGAGTTGACAAACTGAAAATGATGAGGCAATTAACTATTTAATCTATAATCCAAAAGTTTAAGTGTATAAAAAAGCTAAAAACTGAAAACCTCTTTGAGGGACTCTTTCTATCAGAAAAACTTGGAAGCACCTTATAATTGATACCTTATGTTTGTGAATAAATGGTAATTTTAGAATATTGTTTAGAGTATTGTAAGATGAATCTTGTGTTCATTGATTTGAATAAGCACATGGCAATGTAATAATTGTAACCACATCCACAGAACACAAAATAATATAATACTAAGGTATCTTAGTGAAAATATAGGCTCTGCAGTCAGATAGACCTGCATTTTAATCTCAGCTCAGTCTCTGACTAGCTCTTTTATACTGAGAAAATTACCACTCTAATTCTCAGTTTCCTCATCTACAAATTGGACCTAATGATATTACCTGCTTATTATTAATGGTAATACTATTAAATGAGAAAGAATCTGTAAAGCACTAAGTGGAATCCTGGCACATCATAAGCTCTAAGTAAATATTAGTTATTCCTACTATTGTTTTAAAGTTGTGGGGTAACTTATTCTTTTTATGCCCCTTTCTACAGGCTATGGTTTATACCATAGTAGAGTAGTTTTTTTAAAAAAATTTATTTTATTTTTGGCTGCTTTGGGTCTTCATTGCTGTGAGCGGGCTTTCTCTAGCTGCGGGGAGCCAGGGCTACTCTTTGTTGCGGTGCACAGGCTTCTCATTGTGGTGGCTTCTCTTGTTGCAGAGCATGGGCTCTAGGTGCGTGGGCTTCAGTAGTTGTGGCACGCGGGCTGAGTAGTTGTGGCTCGCGGGCTCTAGAGCGCAGGCTCAGTAGTTGTGGCACATGGGCTTAGTTGCCCTGCGGCATGTGGGATCTTCCCAGACCAGGGCTTGAACCTGTGTCCCTGCATTGGCAGGCAGATACTTAACCACTGTGCCACGAGGGAAACCCTAGAATAGCCTTATGTCTAAACTCAAAAGAGCAGAAAATCAGAGTTTGGGGATCTGATGGAGCTGCCTGTCATCATGCAGCAGACAGCCTTCAAGCTTGAAGCCAAAGAGACTCAGATTCATATCAGAAATGGTCACTATGTGAATATAAACACAAACATTATGTTTTTCCCTTTCTTTATTTTTTGAAAAAACATATGGTAATTTAGAGCAAAATTATAGCATTGTGTGGTAGAGTTTATAGCATACTTAGATGTAATCTATATGATAATTGTAGCACAAAGAATGTATGCATAAATGGAACTCTACTGTTTAAAAAGAGAGAGAGAGATTCTGATTCAAATCCTAGAGCCACAGCTTCCCAGCTTTGTGACCTTAAAAACATGATTTCACTTTTCTGAGCAACCATTTTCCTTGTCAATACAGAGGGAATAGCTATACCAACCTACAGGACTCTCAAAAACTCTAAAGCCTAGTGATTCTAGAAGAGATTAAGTGCTCAATGCATTAGAAGTCCTCTTTCCTCTTCTGCTAAATGTGACCTTGACTGTAAGTAGAAAGCACTTTAGAATCCAAGACAGTCTAATGTAATCCGCCCTATCCCACCAACCCATTCAAATGAATTATAATCCTTTTTCTTTTTTCTTTTTTTTTTTTGCTGTATGCGGGCCTCTCACTGCTGTGGCCTCTCCCATTGCGGAGCACAGGCTCCAGACGCACAGGCTCAGCGGCCATGGCTCACGGGCCTAGCCGCTCCGCGGCATGTGGGATCTTCCCGGACCGGGGCACGAACCCGCGTCCCCTGCATCGGCAGGCGGACTCTCAACCACTGCGCCACCAGGGAAGCCCTGAATTATAATCTTTTAATATCAGGAACATAAAAAAGGAGTGAGGCCTATTCATGTGTATAATTAAGATACCAGGGTAAAGTGACAGCAACTGTCAATAATCATAGTCGTGATCATCATAATAGCGAACACTAATTGAGCACTTCCTATGTGCCATTATTTCTTTACTTGTAATAACCCAACGAATCCCCACACTAACCTTCTAAAGAGAGTTTGAAGTTTGGATGGAGAACATGTAGCCTAGCTTGAGTTCCAGACTTACTATGGGAGGCTGGCTGGCCACACAGAAAGGGCTTTTAAAGTGAAATTACCTTCATAAATTAACCAGTGTTGAGGACCAGGCCCTCAGCTCTGTAGGCTCATAAGAACACTCTCATATATATCCCCAAGTTAACTGGATTTGGAAATGCTGTTTCAGGCTTAAAGAAAAAATAAAAGGACTTACAAAAGACTGATGAGTAAATCAGAATCACAGTTTATCCTTTTGCAATAAGAAATAGCTGTCAAACAAAATAGGTATTTGTGTCTGCTTGACCAGTACATTCCCTCCCTGTAAGCAACTCTGTAGAAAAAAAAAAATAAAGCCAAACGATATTTAGGAGGACTCTTGGTGAGTGAGGGGAGTTTGGCACGATTTGACTACTGATTAGCATCAGGCCATGTTAGTCCAACATATCAATCTCCAGATGGGGCCAGTCCTTCCAGATGGCTTTGGGCTCCGTCAGACATTGAGAGGATTTACTCTGCTAAAATTTGCTTCTCTAACTCTCTATTTGCTTCTGATTATTTAGATACAAAGTCTATCTCTGTGAACTAGAATGTTTTTTATTGTGACTTTTCATATTACTGTTTTAATGCAGGAGTTGGCAAACTATGGCCCACAGGCCAACTTCAGCCAGCCATCTGACTTTGTACTGCCCAAGAACTAAGAATAGTTGTACCTTTTTTTAATGGTTGAAAAATAAATCAAAAGAATAATATTTTATTCCATGTGGAAATTATATGAAATTCGAATTTCAGTGTCCATAAACACAGTTTTATAGGAAAGCAGCCAGGCTCATTCATTTGTATTGTCTGTGGCTGCTTCCTTGCTACAAGGGCAGCAGCCTACAAGCTGTGACACTGACTCTGTGGCCTGCAAAGCTTAAAATATTTACTTAGTGGTGTTTATAGAAAAAGTTTGCTGACCCTTGCTCTAATCCATTACTTTTATTAATTAACCTCTGAACAAGCGATCATATTTCTCTTACATTCTTGAGGGGGCTACATAGTGTAGCCCACTTGCACCTGACATATTTCTGGTTAGCTAATTTTATTGTCATAAAATCTTGGTTAAATCTGGAGCCAGCATATAAAATCATTTGATCATAATTGATAAGGTGTCATTTACTGAGCAGTTAGGAGCTTTATGTAATGTTCTTATTTAATGCTTGGAATCACTCTGTGTGAAAAATTTTATTATACCTATGTTTAGGGGTGAGAAAATTGTGGCCAGAATGTGACTTTCCTCAAGTCTCCCCATGATTATTGGCAAATCTGGAATTTAAACCAAGGCCGCCTGACTCTAACAGCTGTTTCCCTCTTTCCCATCACACTGTCATCTCACATTAATAAACTAAAAAGGAATTAGGAAGGTAACAATCCACTTTCCAGCAAAACTATATTAAAAAATAAAACCAGGTTTCATTTTCTAAAAGAGTGCTGTTCATGAGCATCTTCAAAACGATCCCAACAAGGGTCACGGCTAAGCATTTTCTATGTCAAGAGTGACAGAATCAATGCAGCAGAGACTTAGACGGATGATGGAGACAGGTGACATGGACCACATGTAAGAAAAATTGTGTGATCTTCTTTGTTTAATTTTCAGTGTTTAGTTTCCCATTTTTATATAGACAATGATATAGAGGCTATTACTTTAAAAATAAGTAATCATTCAAGCACTAGGCTTGTGGTGAACTGAGTCTTCATGTCCTGTGTAAAGGGGACAGTTGTTACTCAGAACCAGCTAGCAGCTACTATGAGGGAGTTAAGGACCAGAGTTTCCAGTCTGGTTTTTCAAGGGAAGTCTTAGAACTGGATTTTTTGTCTCACCACATCATGTGAATCTTAAACACCATACAGGTCAAAAAATACCTGTCTTCAGGTCAAATATGGCCTGTGGGCTTCCAGGCTGTAACCTCTGGGTTATAATGGGTAGCCAACATGTCCTCTCACTCAAACCACATTGCTCTCAGCTAGTGCAGGCCCTGTAACCGGATTCCTGCTCACATCTTCATCTGCAAGGACAGAGGCCTATAAGGATGGAGGCAATAAAAGTCACATATGATGGGCTTCCCTGGTGGTGCAGTGGTTGAGAGTCCGCCTGCCGATGCAGGGGACACGTGTTCGTGTCCTGGTCCAGGAAGATCCCACATGCCGCAGAGTGGCTGGGCCCGTGAGCCATGGCCTCTGAGCCTGCACGTCCGGAGCCTGTGCTCCGCAACGGGAGAGGCCACAACGGTGAGAGGCCCGTGTACCGCAAAAAAAAAAAAAAAAAAAAAAAAAAGTCACATACGAGGCTTTAATTATCCAAATGGCCCTTTTAGCACTAAATTCCATCATAACTATTGTATCTAACAGGCTTTTGATCTCCCTCAGGGTACTGCCTCCTGATTAAAAGTCTTTTCTTCCTTTTAAAATTCCTCATCCAGTTTTGATGTTCTATGCCAGCTAATTTGGCAGGCTTTCTCTACTTTCTTCTCAAGTCTGTTGGGAATAAAACAAGCCTGAGAAGCAGTGTGCTTGCCTTCATTTGTGTTCTTTCTAGATGTGTGCATTCCCATCGAGGGATTGACACAGCCTGTCTTACAAAACCCACTCGCGTGCCCTGCCTTGTTGAAAGCCTCCTAACAAACCCAAGTGTTCATTCCCCACCCTCAGCTACTTAACACATTTTTTTTTAACAAAAATAGTGAACCAGTTTGAGCTGGAACAAATCTATTTCTGTATCTATTGAATCAGCATTCAAAATATCTTTTGATCTGAACCTGAACCCAGCCAAAATTTCATTCTGTTTGGGACTCTGATTCAAAGAATTTTTGAGAAGGAAACTTAAAAAGAGCAACTCCAGCATGGCCATTTGAAACTCTCCTTGTCTGATTAAGTCTTTTTTCTCATACTCTCATCCACTTCCCACACAAAAGCTCAGTTCCCTGTGGATTATCACTGAGATGTCCTGGAGGGGTCACAACAAATTGGGTGTGCCCACCTCATGAGATGGAATATTCCTACTTGACTTTCAAAAACACTGTTTACTCAGATTTATATCTTTGATACCAGGTACAAAGTAGGTATTCCATGAATGTTTATGGAGTAAATTATGGATAATTCCAAGAAGACTTTCTCTTCCACGTGGTTCCAGTGTTTATTGCACTTACACTCCCCATCTATACCCTAAGGTTAAATCACAAAAGATCTGAATGCCTCTAAAAAGATCATATTTGTATAAGTAACTAGGCTTTTCCAGAGAATGAGACAAATCTCATGAACTAACTAGTCATTTCTTCTTATAACCTGGGTTTCTAAAACATAAAAACATTTTCTAAACATGTGGAGACCAACCAGAAGGAAAAATTAAGCTCAATTTAAACTCAAAATGTTTCTTAAACTTTTTCTGCCTAAGGAAAAAACACAAATAATTTTAGGAAAACAGAAAATATTGCCCTTGAATTCTTAGAACTTGGTATTATCACGTAGACCACCAGATGCCAGTGGCAGTAGCCAGGGCATGGTGAATGTTGCAACATACAAGTGATGGGCTGAGTATAAGAGGGGAAAGAGGGGAAAAAAGTTAAGACCCAAGGTTCTTGTGGGGAGTAGATGTTTCTGGAATTAGACTCATTCACTAGCACTAGTCACCAGGACAAAGTGCTGAGACTACCACAGCTTGCAAAACCTGAATGATTTTATTAATCTCATGGTTCCTGCTTTCAAAGTGGGAGTGGGACATACAACTGATCTAATTCAGCCCAAAAGATTTGGATGAACAAATATCTCAAGTCCAGAGCACTTTCCCAGTGCACCTTGTTTACCCTCCACTATTCCACTCACAGCCCCATTTTCACAGGAGCCTAAGTCTGAGGATGAGCAGTGAGAGAATCATCTGGGGGAGACTTTTCTCCAACCAGTTGTGCAAACTGAGAAACCTGTCATACTATGACATCTCCTGATCCCATTCACTTATATCCAGTCAAATAGCTCTCAAGTCCATTCACTTCCCCCAATTTTCCTGCCCTCCCTCTGGACCTGTTTTTTTTTTTTTTTTTTCGCGATACACGGGCCTCTCACTGTTGTGGCCTCTCCCGTTGCAGAGCACAGGCTCCGGACACGCAGGCTCAGCGGCCATGGCTCACAGGCCCAGCCGCTCTGCGGCATGTGGGATCTTCCTGGACTGGGGCACGAACCCGTGTCCCTTGCATCGGCAAGCGGACTCTCAACCACTGCGCCACCAGGGAAGCCCCTGGACCTGTTTTGACTGTGAGCATCTTTCACCAGGACTGCTGCAGCAGCCCCCAAATTGGTCTCCCACCACTCTGTTTACCCTTCTCTATCATGTTATTTTCCGACTTGAAATTTTCCAGTGACTACCTGTAGTTCAAGATGCAAACTAAACTACATCTCACTCTCACTATTCCCTCTCTGCTCTCTGGTCACAGTGCCTTCTCTGAAATAGTTGCCTTCAGGAATATGACACATAGGGCCTTTGTCCATACTTGAAACATCCTTACCCCACTCTTACCTTTGCCTAGTTAATTCCTTCTCACTCTCCAGAATGAAGTTCAAGCATTAATTCTTCAAGCAAGATTTCTCCAGCCCTTGAGCAGGGCCCCAGTTATTAACCTTTGCTTCACCACATCCTTTTCAGCTTTCTGTTCTTCACTGGTAAAATGGAAATAATAATAATAAAGCTCATCTGTTAAGAGTAAATTAAGACAACACTTGTGAATCACTTAGCAAGTACCTGGCACGTGGTAAACACCAAATGAATGAGCTGTTGTTGTTATTATGCATTATTATTGTTAGTAGTAGTGGTTGTTGTAGTAGTGGGTGGGTCTGTGTAGGAAATAATGACATGAACTAACTAGACCAGATTGCCTAGGTTTGAATCCTAGCTCTGGATCTGACTAGCTTGTGAATCTGCAAAAGTTGCTTAACCCCTCAGTGCCTCCGTTTCCTTATCTGTAGAATGGGAATGTTATGTAGTAACTACATCATAGAATTTTGAGGATTAAATGAGTGAATATAGTGCAGGGCCCAGCATGCACGGGGTTCGTATTCTTCCCCAGAGAGACTTGACTTCTCAGAATAAGACAGGGCTCCTCCAACACCGGTAACCCTTGGGAAACTCAGGGGATTCAATTTTTTCAGATTCCTCAGAGATTAAACACTAAGCATTTGTCACAATATGATAGAGCTGTGATTGCCTGTCACTGTTAGCCTCCAGGGTCTTGGAGTAGAGCAAAGCTTTGTCCCCAACATTTTATTGAATTGTGTGTCAGGCCACTTCCAAATTAAAACTAAATGGATCCCACTGCACCACAGCATGTCCCCGGTTAAAAAGCCAAATAAAACCCCCGCCAATAGAAGGTGAAGCCTGCTCCAAAGTATCACTCCAAGATGATTTTCCACGACTCCTGTTTGAGGTTTGCTAATGGGATCCCCAATGGCTTCTCACTTGTGGGCAGCATGTCAATTGAGTTCCCATTTCCAGGGTATGGTCCTTAAATGTTAGCCCCAAACGTGGTACTTGCTCACCAAGAGATACAGCTTCCTGTGATGGATTTATTTTGACCAGATTCACGTGAAACCAAAGTAAACATTGGATTATGTCAATGTTTTACATTATAATAGAGACCTTTGTGCGAGTGTGTTTTTTCAGAGCCTTCTTTTCAGCATTAACAATAACAACAATGCAAATAGCTGTTATTTATTGAGCACTTACTATGTGTAAGGTGTTTCCCATGTGTAATCTAATTTAGCCCTCAATAACCCCGTGAGGTGCCTACTTTACCCTCATAGAAAATGAAGATAAAGCTATGATAACTTATACCCCGGAGATCAGAATACTGTTCAAGATTCTTTCAGTTGCGAGAGACAGGAACTCAATATAGGCATGCTTAGGAAAAGGGGGGTTTGGAGGGTAGGGTGGGGTGGCCTCAACGTGATAAATATCCTAGAGCTGTTCACAAGGAAATCCTGCAGGACCCAGGCCCTCGGGGACGGGAACTAAGGACTGTCCATGCCACCAGGGGGCGCTGTCTCATGCCCTCGTTCCCCTTTCATCCCTGCTCATCCCTTTTGGTCTCTCTTCTGCAGACAAGCTCTCACATATGAGGGGGAAGAAAGCTGCCAGTACCCCCATGTGGAAACTTCCAGGGAAGAGCTATGATGGGCCTGGTGTGGGCCATGTGCCTATTCCTTGGACTTGTCCAGGAAGACATTATAATAGGCAGTAAGGAAGAGGCTGACCAAAGAAAGGGGGCAGGTTTTTATCAGGCAAAAGAGGATGGGAAAATGAGTGTTGGTGACAAAACCAGAAGCTTCAGCTTCTACTAAAGTTGCAAAGTAGTGTGATAGTATCAGCACAAATCCACCTGTTCTTGTTCAAAAGTCTGCTTCTCTGTCCATTATACTTCTGATCCACATAAAGGTAAATTACTGGGGGACTTCCCTGGTGGTCCAGTGGCTAAGGCTCCATGCTCCCAATGCAGAGGACCTGCCTTCGATCCCTGGTCAGGGAACTAGATCCTACATGCCGCAACTAAAGATCCTGCGTGCCGCAACAAAGATCCCGCGTGCCACAGCTAAGACCTGGTGTAGCCAAATAAATAAGTAAATATATATATATATATATATATATATATATTTTAAATTTATGGCTGTGTTGGCTCTTCGTTTCTGTGCGAGGGCTTTCTCTAGTTGCAGCAAGTAGGGGTCATCCCTCATTGCGGTGCGCGGGCCTCTCACTGTCGCGACCTCTCTTGTTGAGGAGCACAGGCTCCAGCCGCGCAGGCTCAATAATTTTGGCTCACGGGGCTAGTTGCTCCAGGGCATGTGGGATCTTCCCGGGCCAGAGCTTGAACCCGTGTCCCCTGCATTGGCAGACAGATTCTCAACCACTGCGCCACCAGGGAAGCCCTAAGTAAATATTTTTTAAAAATTATTTGAAAGCTTACTGGACAGTATAGGTTGGAGTGGTTTCAGGAAGACATTTCACTTAAACTCTGGGAAAGCAAAACACGATTCAGTTGCTTACCTCCTCAACTCTGATCACGCGTTATATTTTGGGTTGTATATTTATCACTGACTAAAATAATAGCAGCAGTAATAACAGCCACCTCAACAAAATCCAACTAGCTGTGTGATGTAGGACAAGTCAATTAATCTCTCTGAGCCTGAATTTCACTATCTGTGATATAGTCTTTTGCTAATAAGGTAGTGATGGAGAATTGAATCTAACAATGTGTCTGAAGCACGAGGCAGTGTCAGTGTAGTCATGCCTCATTTTATTGCATTTTGCTTTATTGCACTTCATAGATATTGTATTTTTTACAAATTGAAGGTTTGGGCAACCCTGCATTGAGCAGGTCTATCGGTGCCATTTTTCTAACAACACGGGCTCCCTTCATGTCTCTGTGTTACATTTTTGTAATTCTTGCAATATTTCGAACCCTCCACCAACAAAAGGATTACAACTCACTGAAAGCTCAGATGATGGTTGGCATTTTTTAACAATAAAGCATTTTTAAATTAAGGTATATACATTGTTTTTTTAGACATCTGCTATTGCACACTTAATAGATTACAATATAGTGTAAACATAACTTTTCTATGCACTGGGAAACCAAAACATTCGGTCTGGAACCGAACCTTCAATATCTCTGAGGTATGTCTGTAAAGGAAAGGCCCAGCAAGCGATTAGACCAGTCTGGCTCTAGACTGTGTTCATTTAACTGTTTCAAATTACTGTCTCCATTACCTCACTTTTTTCCTTGGCTTGGGAGCCTTGTGTGGCCTAATAATTTTAGAAAAGGCTTCATATTCATTACAGTTGGGACTCACTTGGTAGCTGCTTTCTTAAACAAATAGTTGGTTAAGTTCAGTACATTTTTTTAAATGGTTAACATTTTGTTTTAAGTAAATGCACATTTGTACATCCTGCAGTCAATCTTTTAAGCCAGAACCAAGGCTTTTGGAGTGTAGATACACTATTTGGTTTTCACCTCACCTTTCATGTCAAGAGTGCATTCATAACGCCTTACCTACCATGTCCAGCTTTAATGTCTTAAAAGCAGAGTGAGAACCTAAGGATACATTGTGTAGCAGTATAATGCAGCAGCCTTCCAGATTTTAATTTTTTCTTGGATTTGTTTTTTTTATAGTTGTTCCCCCATCCTTACTTTGACAGCATTTTTAAAGCTATTCTCTGTTGTCTTTTCAAAGCATTCAACCAAGTATTCATAGAAACATGTGTCTTTCTTCAACTCTGCTTCATCAGTTCACATAATATTTAATTATATTTTGGAATAACAGTGGCAACTATAACTATCATTAACAGGTTTGGAGGTGAACACAACTGACTCTCGGTGGGTCAGCGTGCCAGACAGTTGTCCAACTTCCCTGAGCATTCAGGATGCTTGGGACATTAGTCCTACAGAAATCAGTTAAGAAAAAAAGTCAATGGTGTATGTGAGAAAGGCCCCAAACTGTTTACCTTTCACAAGTCCTCTATTCTACCCATATACATAATTTCCCCTGCTTTGCATCTTATCTTACTCTGTTGTGCTCTGGGGCAAAGTCTTCCCTCCTTCGGATTCCACCCAGGTTTCAGTATTCATTCATTTTCATGCATTCAGCTGCCCTGCACGGAAGACTCCCCCTTACGCTGATCTTGTGCTTGAGGCTAGGGGTAACTCGGATGTAAATGACACAGGCTGTGGACCAAGAGTTCAGGATCAGGTGTGTCCAACAGCCCCTCCCTTGTACAGCCCTCCTAACCTCTGGTCTTATGTTCAGTTCCCCAAAACAGACCTTGAGACAATGATTCTGGTGAAAAGGGTTTATTCAAGAAGAGGTTACATGAAGAAGGCCAAACATGGCAAGGTAACAAGCAAAGTTTCAGAGAGGCTATTACTGGCTCAATCCCACTGGGAAAGTCCGGAGACAGCGTAAGTAACCCTTAGATTTGTCCTGATCAGGACACAGGAGCTGGAGCATTTATCCCCCATCATTGTTAAAGACTATCCCCAGGGGGTGTACATTCCCAGGCATCTCCTGACTCCTTATTCACAGAGTGAGGGTAGTCCACTTGCCCATGAAGATTTAAATATGATTGTCTCAAACTACCACAATCTTATAGTGGGAAATAATGTACGCTTCAACTGTCTCAGGGAAGGAGAGAGGGGATGGGTCCGACTTTTCTCTAGTTCCCTCTGACTTTAACCTCCTACTTATACTAAAAATCTTCTAATCTGCCTTTCCTTTCCTGTATAACATTTTTCTATACCCCCTGCCCAAACTCCCCCTCTCCCCCAAACTGGATAACTTCCTCTTATTTCAATTCTCAAAGTACCTTTGACTCATGCTTACATTTAGCAAATTTTACTCAAGGTTTGTGGTGATGGAGATGGGCTACGTCCCCAAATAGCAGAACAAATTTCTTAAAAGTGTAGGAGAGATGTCCCTGTGCTTAAGAGCTTTAATCATTTTTCTCACTAGGGAATTTTCTCTGATTCTTTCTCCTACCAGTGTTCAGGCCTCCCACAATTACTCTGCGTCATTCTCTCTCCTAGAATCTTCATCCCCCTTTCTTAGCTCACTTGCCTTCAATCTCACATTCTGGAGCCTCATCTTTATTATTCAGTGTTGGTGTTTCCCCCACAAATGCCATGTCATCCTGATAGGAATTCTGTGACTGGCTCTTAAAGGAACCATTTTTTCCCTTTTTCAAGCACATGAAACATATTTTTTGTTAAATTGGCAGTTGTTGTTATTAACTAGATTTTTTCTTATTTCTCGCAATCAGTTTTTTAAATTAATTAATTTATTTATCTTTAGGGGAATTTTAGGTATGTATGTACATATGCATTTATTGTAGTTCTTGCCATCTGTTCCGGTGTTGATTCAACATGGCTTATGTCACAGCTACAGAGTGGATCTTCATCTGTTTTAATTGAGGAGAGATGGTTTTTATCTTTATTCCATTCGGCTTCTATGCAGTCTCACTGGTGATACCATGCACCTCCTTTGTTCAGTGAGGAAGTCTTATCCTTTCTGAATTTTCTTTTAGGAAAATGTTCTCCCAGGCTGACTGCTGTAGGAGGTATATCAGGTTCCCGTTCTCCTGAGTTCCTTTCTTTGCTATCTAGCCAAGGTCAGGTCCAATCAGTGCCTTTTCCAGCCTTTTCTGAACAACTTCATCCTTCCTCTTGCTAACTCCCAGTTCTCCCTAACTTACTTTAGTTCTTTTCCCTGATTTCGCTATTTTTTCCCACATATCATCCACATTGGCTCATTATTGTCTGTCCCTCTATTGTATGGTTTTTCCTTAGCTTATCCAAACTGATAGCTCTTGTCAGTAAACCAAAGAAATGTAATTGTAATATGAAAACAAGAATAAGGTTGTGTAATTAATTCATTTAACAAAAAATTATTGTGAAGCATAGTGTGCAAAGCATTATGGTAAGCACTATGTAAAATTTATAACATAAACTCTACCTCCAGTAATTTTATAGTTCAGTAGGAGAAAAAACATACATGGAGAGAAAATTATAACCAAGTTAAACGTTGGTAAAGGCATTAGGTACAGAAAACTACTGCAGAAACAAAAGTTTGAAAATTTTCTAAATTACCTCCCCTCATTGTAGATGTTTACCCAGAACTTAGTTTTTCTAATCTTTAGCAAGGGTCATGTCTTGCTAGGGTGTCTGTGTCTAACAATACTTTCAAGAAAAGGAATACCTCTCATTGACAGTTCTGAAGGCCTTCATTTTTCTGACTACAAAAGAAGTAACATCTTCTCTAGAGATTGCATCGGCATGCAAGATGGGAAAAAAAAACATTTGATTTGGCTTTAAAAAATACCTGAGAGCAAATTCTGGGCTTTACTTAATTTTACTTTTGGTCACTGGATAGAATCATGACTAATACAAGCACTTACTAATTTTCTTACTTTACTCCTCTGAAAGCCATCTGTATGATGAGGATAATAGCAGAGTTGTTGTGATCAAGGAAATCAAGTGAATATATTTCAAAATATATAAAGCACTGGGAATTTGGTATATTATTATTAATAAAAGTAAATGAGAAATCTGTAAACAGATGAGAAAATAAAATTCCAGCCTTAATCAACAAAGAACTGCAAAAATGTGGGTGGGAGAGTCATCATTCTGCCCCACTTAGAATGGCTTCACTTAGATTTCCTGGCATCTATTATCAGGGACAATTGTGTGTTGCACATATAATTTTCTTTTCTTTGCCTGACCTACATGCAACATTTACCCTTCTGAGAATACAGGATACAGAGTGACATTTTTAAGCTACCCGTGAAGATTCACTTATCTCAGTGGAGTTGTTTTTATGAAAGGCACAGGATACAGTGGCTAGAGCACAAAAGAGGTAGTCAGCAGATAATAATATAAGTAGTGATAATAATAAGGCTTTGCCTACATACAATTTTTTTCTCTTAAAACCCATATTCTGGCTACATAATACTTTCTTTTGTTCCTGAGTAATTAAATAATTCTAATACATAATGTGTTGTATATTAATAAATTGAGAGAGGGTAGGAAATAATTGTAATGAGTATTATCATAGTGGTACTTTGTATACTGTGTATCAATTATAATTAATTGCTAAGTACTGCTATCCAAAATCTTATCACAATTTATAGCCTAATATAATTTATAGTCATTTGCACCTAGAAATAGTATCAGGTATTTGTCAAGTTTATCTTAATTCGATTACAATCCTTGCCAGAAATTTATTTTTTTCTACTCATAATGTGCTGAAGGAAAAGATAGTTTTATAACTTTTCCCTCTGGCCTGTTCAAATACTTAACAAAGGAAACTTCTCTTTATTCTTAATTTTACTTTTGGTCATTTTCTTTTATATCAGAATCATGACTAACGACAAAGAGTAATAGACCATCATTATCATTAAAATAACATGTAATACATCCACAGATAACTAAATTATTCATCATTTTTATTCTTCATATTCTTCTTGACTCTTCTCCCAAGCTGAAGATAAAACTTATTCTTGCTATGATTTACACTTCTCTACTCTTTCCCCTGACCAGGTATGTATAAGACCTGTGGTCATGCACTGAAAACGCCTAATTCCATTACTTCCCTAGCCTCAGCCTCACTGCTTTTCAGAACCTACACAGCCTGGCTGAGGCAGATATAATATGGCACTTAGCATCATTTTGGTGTGTGTGTGTGTGTGTGTATACAGCTTTTTTCCTCTTCACAAAAATGGACTAATCATGCTACTTCTGGTAGTGGTAGTAAGAGAGGCGGAGGGCAGGGGGGAAAATCCCCCCCCCCTTTCCCCATGAAGAGAAGAATAAACTGGACAAAATGATTTAAAAAAAATTTCAGGGCACAAGAAATTGACCAAATGCCAACAACAACTTGAGAAGGTTTACTCAGGAATAACTGATGCTTCCTTGGTAAATAATGTTGACCTTATAGCCTCCTTACAATAAGGCCATTTCTACCCCTCCCACACTTAAGTAGTTAAAACCTATCACTGGGGTGTTCTTAGTAGGTTTAGTGTGAAGTAGGTTACAGAGCAGCTAAGAATTTATAGGAGGATTTTGGTAATGGGAGCCAGGAGATCATAGAAGAACAGATAATAAATGTTCCATGCATGCCTGGCTAACTGATAAACTACACATGTGTATGTGATACCCTGGGAACCAAGCAAGCTTGGAGAGACATGCAAACATGCTTTGCCTTTGAATGTGTTCCTCACATTTAGGATAGCTAAAACTAAAAAAAAACTGATGCTATCAAGTGTTGACGAGTTGTGGAGAAACTGAAACTCTCCTGTCTTGTTAGTTGGAATGTGAAACAGTGCAGCCACTTTGGGAAACATGTCAGCAGTTTCTTTTTTTTTTTTTTTTTTTTTCTGTACGTGGGCCTCTCACTGCTGTGGCCTCTCCCGTTGCGGAGCACAGGCTCCGGACACACAGGCTCCACGGCCATGGCTCGCGGGCCCAGCCGCTGCGCGGCATGTGGGATCTTCCGGGATAGGGGCACGAACCCGTGTCCCCTGCATCGGCAGGCGGACTCTCAACCACTGCGCCACCAGGGAAGCCCAGCAGTTTCTTAAAAACTCAAATATAAGTTTACCATATGACCCAACAATTCCACTACCCAAGAGAAATGAACATTTGTGTCTGCTGATCAACTTTATGCAAATATTTGTAGCAGCGTTATTCAGAATAACTTCAAACTGTAAAGAACACACATCCATGAACTGCTGAATGGATAAACAAAATGTAAGATATCCATACAATGAACTATTGCTCAGCAATGAAGAAAAAATAAACTACTAAAACACTAACGATACAGATAAATCTAAGAAACACCATATAAGTGAAAGAAGCCAGTCACAGAAGCTTACATTCTGTATGATTCCATTTATATAATATTCTAGAAAAGGTAAAACTGTAAAACTATAGTGACTGGAAACCAAGCAGTTGTTCTCAGAGGTCAGTGCTGGAGGCCTTAACTGACTGCTAAGGGATATCAGGTACTCTTGAAGGGTGATGGAAATGTTATTATTAAGTTTGAAAATGCTAGTAGCTGCATAACTATATATATTTACTAAAAGTTTTCAACCTGTGCACTCACAATGGGTGAATTTTACTGTATAAAAATCACACCTCTATAAAGCTATGAAAACATGGATTAAAGATCCTTTTCTTATTTGCTAGTAATCCCCATGAATGAAGGGAGGTGTCTAGAAGCCTCTAATTTTTGAAGTCCCTCTTTACAATTTTCATATTACGATTTAGTATTATTCCTATAGTTCTTTTCAGTTTCTCCTATATATCTCAAAATCTCTGTTTCAGTCTTTGTGCAAACCATTAACAATGTGTGGACAGCACTGGATTAATACCTGCATCTCAGATATTTTATTAAAATTATATACTACTGATTTAATTATTAAATAAAAGTGTTGCTGATGTAATCTGCTATGATCTCTTAAACTTTCTTTTGTGTTTTGCAAGGTTTCTCTACTTTATAAGTTATATATGTAAAGGAAATCCTATATTTCTGCTGAAACACTTTTTTTTTACCATCATGTTATAACATTTGGCTAGCTTTCTTTAATTCAGTTTTGCCCAATTCCTAATGGAATACCTATGGGAACTCAGGAAATGATTATAATTTGTAATTACATCTAAAACTAAGGCTGACAGTCAACATATTGCCAGACCATAGGGAGCATTTTCATTAATTAAAAACATATGAAGCAGAAACAAGAATTTGAATATGAAAGAGACATTGGCATATGGTTTTCACCTAAGGGAAGGGAAACATTCTTGCTTGAGTATAAAGAATATAAAATTTCTCACTGACATCTTTGCTTGCAGATCAGAAACTCAGACCTTTATCAGCCCCAAACAGCACATCTATTTCTCTGCTATAGTAAGTTATTATTTTGAAGTAGTGAGACATTGTTCCCCACCCCACTCCAAAGTTCCTCTTAGTCAAGTGGCTTCAGAGATTGCAACCCCCAGAAAACAATGAGTCAGACAATGACAGGTGGGCACACTAGATCTAGATAATTCTCTTCTCATCATTTTGAAGACTTGGAGGAAATCATATCACTAGAAATAATTTTATGAATAAATCAAGCTTTAAAACAGCAGGGACATGAAGCCTTTATAAGAGAAGAGATAAAATAAGTACAGAAATTCAAAGGGAAATGGATGCTATAAGGAAATTATACAGATGAATTTAACAGCTAAATTAAAAACTTCAGAAGACAGAAATTCAGAATCTTGAATAAGGGATATAAAGGTCAAATTTAAGAAGATGTAGTGTAAGGTAGGGAAAAATGACATAAACAATGAAAGGAGTTAAATATTATGTTAATGGGAAGATATTAAATGGAAATCCAATTTAAGAATTATGAATTTCTTAAAAAATAAATCACAACAATTGGAATAGAAGCAACAATCAAAAGATACAACTGAAGAACACTTAGCTTACATTGAAAATATAACTGCGTGTACAGATGTTGAAAAGTACTGAATTTCTTACATACCCTAGAAAATTGAACTGTGAAGAAATAAATAGCCTTAATGCATCTTAAAAATATAAATTAAGGAAAAAAAATAAGATACAACTATATATCTATTAGAATAAAGTGGGTAAAAACTGACAGTAGCAAGGTTGGAGAGAATACTGAGCAAAAGAACTTTCATTCATTGCTGGTGGAAATGCAAAGTGGTACAGCTACTTTGGAAGACAGTTTGCCAATTTCTTATGAAGTTAAACATAGTCTTAACATATGATACAGCAGTTGCACTCCTAAGTATTTACCCAACTGATTCAAAAAGTTATGTCCCCCCAAAACCTGCACATGAATGATTATAGCAGCTTTATTCATAATTGCAAAAAATTGGAGGAAACCCAGATTTCCTTCAGTAGGTAAATGGATAAGCATACTGTAGTACATCTACATAATGGAATACTTATTTATTAATTAAAAAGAAATGAGTAGTCAAACCACAAAAAGACAGATGGATCTTAAAAATGTATTGCTATGTAAAAGAAGCCAAACTTTTAAGGCTTTTTTAAATGTATAATTCTAATTATCTGACATTTTGGAAAGGTAAAACTATATCAAGAGTAAAAAGATCAGTGGTTGCCAGGGTTATGGGGGAGAGCTGACTAGATGAAGCGAAGGGAATATTTTTTTTTAGAGTGGTGAAATTCTTTAGTATGATATTGCAAGGGTGATACATGACACTATGCATTTATCAAAACCTATAGACTTTGAAACACAAAGAATGAACCTTAAAATAGTAATTTTAAAAATCAGAAGTTCAGGGGATCCCAAGATGGAATGTAGAATGTGACAAAATAATGTGACTGTTACAGGTATATGAAGCAAGATGGGAAAAGATTCTGACATAAGTAATTTTGGAAATGAGTGACATCTGTAAGATGAAAGCAAAAAAACTGTATGTAAGCCCTGTACTCTAGTTAATAAAATTCTTTCTTACAATTTACAGGTTAAGAATTCTGGTACCACTATACATATATACTGGAATTGAAAAATTAAGTAAATTGATGGCAAATAGTAGGAACAAACTTTCTCACTTTTGGAGTGGGAGGTTATACCCAAGAAAGAGGAGGTGACTAGAATAATCCACATGGTAATAGATTAGAGTTAAAGATATTAGTATGAGCTCATTTTTAGTTTACTTTCAATATAGATGGCTATATAGAAATATTTATAGTTATGTGTACATATATGGTTTAGTATACACACATATATTTCCTTGCTCTGTAAACTAAAAGAACCTAGAAACAAGAACACCCCAGTAGCAATGAGCCCACCTACCACCCAGGTCTTGGTTCCTAATACCATTCTCCAATAAAAGAAACCAGAGCTACATAGAGAAATGGCTGATTCTATAATAAGAACAGGAAATATACAGGATGAGCATGGAGTATCTTTTAGTGCCAGAAAGTAAGAAAACCTGTGTGCGTGTGTGTGTGCGCGCGCGTGCACGCAAGAGAGAGAGAGAGAGCCTAAATATCCACACTGATGAGGGTATGTCAAAGGGACACAACATCCAACTGAAAGAACTCCCAGTGGCCAAAGTTGGAACAGTTTGAACAACAAAATAAATAAAGTAGTAATGGGTTATTATTTAGTGTAAAAGATAGCAATGAGTCCATATAAATGAATAATTGAATAAATTAATGTGAAGAGACAAGTCTCTCATGCAGAATTCCAAATAATTTATGTAAATACTCCTCCCTCAAGGAGGTGGAGAATAATTCCCCACTCTTTAAGTGTGGGCTACACATAGTGAGTGACTTCCTTCCAAAAACAGAGGCTCTTGCCCTCACTTACTACCCTTGTTCTAGAGAAGTCTTAAGACCAGTGCCCCAGTGGTAGCAGTGACAACAGTTAGGCAATCCAAACTATGGACTCAGAAAAATCCTCTGTGCTAAGAGTCAGGAGCCTCTGATTCTAACCTCCACACAACCGCTGAGCGAAGTGTCTGAATCTGAAGTATCTCATCTCTAAAGTAAAGATAATACAATTTACTGTTCTACAGTCAAGAGATTCAATACCAGGTGATTTTTAAGTTGTCTTATAACTCTAGGATTTATGATGGCAGGAAGATGTGGTAATGACCTGGTTCTGTCCCTTTCTCTGGGTTCCCACTCTTACTCCAACTAAAGATTGGCTTGGATACTTTGACCCAAGGTAGACCTGCCAGAGTCTAAGAAAATTGTCAAGTCATGACTTCTCGGTCCCAAGTAGTAGTCCTGCAGATTTCCTTTTTCCTTTTCTAGTTCTCTTACCGACATTTTCAGATCCTTGGCCTTGGAATCTGCATTGGATTCCATAAACTGTGATCAAATACCAAGGAAGTAAATAAAACAAAACTGATTCTGTCCCAAGAAAAGCAGAGAAGCTCTCAAATTTAACTCTGGGCGACAACAGGATGTTCATCTTAGCTTACCTGTTTCCAACACCAGCAGGTAGCAAGATTCTTTACATTTCCAAAATAAATGCCAAAGCAACTGCTGAAAGCCAAAGTTAAGAAGGGAAGGCAGATGCACAGATATTTGGGTAAAGTGTTTGGTGCTGAAACTCAAAAAGAGCTTTACAATTAGCAACAGCTAATGCTGCGTAGTTGTTTGAAATGTACTTTTCTTATGTTCTGGTGGTGCCATTAATGAGGAGAAGGGATGAGGGGTCACCAGTTAAGTAGGAGAGCTAGACCAAGGGGTGGGCCAGCTGGGCAGCTGCTGAGGTCAGTAGTATACATGGAGCACTGAAACATCGCTTTTTATATTTACTGCCCTAATCCAGTCCATCAGCAAATCCTTTTTCTCTATCTCCAAAGCATGCAGCACAGTCCTTCACTTTCTATGGTCTCAATTCTTACCAGGCTAGTCATTTGTTTCTTTTTAGTATCCATATGGAAGGGCATTTTTGTTTTCTTACTTTGCTATTAAGTTCAAGTTTTGCATAGGAATGCTGTATATATATAAAATGCTGCATATATATATATGTGCATGTATATACATACACATATATATTTCAGATATTCTTTGGGACTTGTTAAAATTTTCTTTAAGCCTACCAGTTATCTGATCAATTTCATAACTAATTCACATGCAACTGAAAATAAGGTATATTATTCAATATAGAAATTCCATACTAATTATTAAGCTTTTTTAGATCTTTTATATCCTTATGAATTTTTCATCTTTGATTTATCTATTTCTGTGAGGGGACTGTGGAAGTCTTCTATTTTCAGAGTGTGTTTGTTCAATTTTTCTTTTCCCTGTAGTTTCTGCTTTATGAAAATTGATGCTGTTACTGAATGCATAGATATTAACAATTATTATATCTTCTTTTACAATTTACAAATTGTAGTTTTAAGTAGTATAATGTGTCTCTCTTTGTTTCATTTAATACTCTTTGATCTGAATTCTACTTCGTCTGATAACAAGATTAAGTCCTCTATTTTCTTTTTCTTTGAATGTCCCTGGTAAATTTTTGAGCACCCTTTTGTTTTTAATCTTTCTGAATAATTTATTTTGGATGAATTTCAGGAATAAAGCATAACGCTGGATTTTGCTTTGTCTGAAAATCTCGTTCTTTAGAAGGGGAGATAATACCATGTATACTTATTGATACATTAAAATCCTTCACTGTATGTCTGCTTTACTTCCTCTTTGGTGAGCAGTCCTTCCATATTCTTAACTGTGTGAATGTAGCCTTTATAATTAAAGGAGAATTTTGTTGATTATAAAATCCTATTTCATATTTCCTTTCCCTGAATACCTTAAAAATGTTGTTCCATTGTTTTCTAACATAAAAAAAGGGACTGTCAGAATATCATCCTAATCTGATTTTCTTTCCCTTATAAGTTATGTGGCTCTTTGCCTGGAATCTCAGATTCCTTTTTAAAAGTCCTTTAGTTTTACTACAATATGTCTCTCTTGAATGTTCTGGGTTGTGTTTCCAAGGTACACGATGATGTGCCCTTTGAATATGAAAATTCAAGGCTTCTTTTATTTTAGGAAAGGTTCTTGAATTATGTTTCTTTAATATTTATTCTGTTCCATAGCTTCTTCAGTGTCTTCAATTATATGAATATTTTATTTCTTTTCCTTGACTTTCGTATCTGTCACTTTCCCTCAAATGTATTTTATTCCTTTAAAAAAATTCCCTTTGATTTTTTTCACTTTTCTTCTTTACATCCATATCTCCCTTATATTTTCCATGGTGTCTATTCCTTCCTGTGTACCTTCTCATTAGGTTTTCATTTCAGAATTTTTATTTTAAAGTCCTTTCCTATGTTATGGCAGTTCTCATTTCATATCTTCTTGTTGTCTAACCATATCATTTCTAAATTCATCTACTTATGATTTGTGCCAATTTTAAATCTCCAATCATTTTTTAAAATTTCTTTCAACTTGGTTTGAAATATAGTTACAGTTTTGTCTGCTGTGCAGGCACATTTTTGGTACATTCTCACTGCCTATCAGAATGTTATTCAGTATATTTTCATCTATTTTCCTTTTTATAACTCTGTATGGGGTTATGTCATATTCCTTCTTTGTTTCCGTGTTTAAAAGAGGTATTTTTTCCTGTGATGGGAAAGGGATGGGTCAGGGTGTTTTCTCAGCTTCATGATCCAAGAGCTTCCCTACTGTACCAAGGAGGACCAGCGCATGGTCTCAGTGTATCAGTGGCTTCCTCTCTCAGGGCTTGCTCTGGTTCAGGGAGTTTTCTGCCTCCATCCTTGTGTTTACCAGGGACCCAAAGGCCTCACCTTCTGAGACAGTGCTCTCACTTTAGGATACATTTCCTGCCCAATATTTCCTGGGATCTGCTTCCTCTGGGCTCCTTTTCCCCTTAACCCCACATTTGTTGTATTTTGTTCAACTTTTATCCTTTTTCTATCACTAGTCACTCAAGGTGAGGCTTAGTCCTTTGGAGGGAAAATGTTTGCTGAATAATTTTGAGAGTGGTTTTTAACTGATTTGTCTATATCACTGGGCAGCTTGAGCCCTTTCCCTACCTCAGAGCTCATGAAAGCATTCCCAAGTATTGCCCATTATTTTACTGAAGATACAGTCTGCGGTTTTTCCTTTGCTATCCTAGATGCACCATTTGGGAGCAGATGGTCTGCAATGACATAAAACTACATCTTTATCATAACTCCACTGCTCCAGTGTCATTTCAAGACATAAAGCATGCCCTATCCACTTCCAGATTAAAACACTCAAAAGTTTCCCACCTGGGCTTCCCTGGTGGCGCAGTGGTTGAGAGTCCGCCTGCCGATGCAGGGGACACGGGTTCGTGCCCCGGTCCGGGAAGATCCCACATGCCGCGGAGCGGCTGGGCCCGTGAGCCATGGCCGCTGAGCCTGCGCATCCAGAGCCTGTGCTCTGCAACGGGAGAGGCCACAACAGTGAGAGGCCCGCGTACCACAAAAAAAAAAAAAAAAAAAAAAGTTTCCCACCAGACTCAAAACAGAACCCAAATTCTTTATTCCAGTCTACAGTTTCTCACAAGGTCAGGTTCCTACTAACCTCTCTGACCTCATTTCTAATCACTCTCCCCTTGCTCCCTACACCCCAGGGCCACTAGCCTTCCTTCTGCTCCTCAGACACACAAGCTCATTCCCCAAGAGGGTCAGTGCCTGGAATAACTCAAAAAGATCTGCCCTGTCCTCCAACCTAAAGCAGTCACCCAACTACTCTCTTATCATGTCTTAATCATCTTCCCACCACTTACCATGGTCTGGTGCCATCCCTGTTTATATATCCATTCATGTTCTGTGTCCTCTCCATTAGACTGTAGTCTCTGTGAGAGCGGAACTGCTGTCTGCTTGTTTATTGCTCTACTCCTAGTGCCGAGAACAGTCCCTGGCACACTGACAGTCACTAAATGTTTATTGAGTGAAATATGGAAGAATGGGAGGAAGAGAAGGATACAAAGGCAGGGTTATGAAAAGAGTGTTTTGCTTTGGACACAGAAAAATGTGAATTTACATTGTACTTCAATCGCCGATTAGCTTTATGACTTTATGAATCTCTCAAAGACTCAGATCCGGGCTTCCCTGGTGGCGCAGTGGTTGAGAGTCTGCCTGCCGATGCAGGGGACATGGGTTCGTGCCCCGGTCTGGGAGGATCCCACGTGCCGCGGAGTGGCTGGGCCCGTGAGCCATGGTCACTGAGCCTGCGTGTCCAGAGCCTGTGCTCCGCAATGGGAGAGGCCACAACAGTGAGAGGCCCGCGTACCGCAAAAAAAAAAAAAAAAAAAAAAGACTCAGATCCCTAAAATCTGAAACAAGGAAGAAATATCATCTTTCTCACACTGCTTGGGGGAATATTAAATGCAATAACATATGCAAAAGCATTTAGCAAAGAAGTTGTCATAGAGAGGTTTCCTTTCTTCCCTTTTCCCACTCTCACCCTCACCTTCCTTCTTTACCCAATTTCTCCTCCTCTAACTTATACTTAATTGTCAAGTTAACTAAGATTCACCTCTTTATGACCATTCTCAAACATGGATCTTCTTCTTCAAGAAAATATCAGACTAAAACTTTGGGTACAAAGAATTCCTTGCACTTGATCAAGTGAGTATGATTCTCTTAAGACTCTGCAGTTGGGTGATGATCCTTATATCTGTATATGACAATGTCTCTGCTTTCTGTGGTTTATAGCTACACCAGGATAGCTTTGTTCTGGTTGTCATTTCAATTCTGGATAATTCTGCTAGTATATGAAAAGGTTCATTCTGACTCATTGCTCTCCTACAAGACAAGTACAGGAAAAAAGAAACAGAAGAGGGAAAAGGCTTCCTTCTGAATCTCTTGAACCATTCTTCCTTTCACCTAAAAGTCATTGCATAACAGTTCAATTAATAGTAAAATCCTCCAAACGTATGAACATTCAGATATTACCTAGTAATTACCTTTGCATCTATACCTTTTTAAAAGTCCTTAATCCTGTTTTTCTTATTTGACTTTTTCCTATTTGATATATCAGGGATTTTTGTTTGTTTGTTTGTTTGTTTTGTATCAGTTAATGTTACCTGTTAGCAAATAACAATGAGCTGTATCTATTTTCCTCTTTCCCTCTCCAATATCCTCCCCAAATTTGCATTATTTCTACTTTGTCACAATATATATAATGTTTATATATTATTCTTCCATCCTCACCTCCACCTTTCCTTTATTCTTATATGTACATGTATCTATTTTATAATGCTCACTTCAGTTCTTTTGCTGAATTTTCTCCAGTCATCCCTCTATTGAATAAAACTCATCCCTAGTAGATTCCTCAGGAATCTACTCATTCTACTCAATGAAGGGCTCGTTGTTCCCCAAGTTCTTGTATGTTAAAAACTGTTTACATATTTGTTGATATATGAAGAATAGCTTGGCTGGATATAGAATCCTTACTTCACATTTTCAATCACTGAGTTTTCTAAAAGTGCTGCTCCATTGTGGCCTTGCTTGAATGCTAACTTTGAAAGGAATTGTATCTAATTCCTTTGCCTTTGTAAATATTTTATCTTTTTGCCTGGAGACCACAAGGAATTTATCTCTGAAATCTAATAGTTTTACTAGGATATGCCTCAGAGTTAATCATTCTGGTTTAATCTTCCCAGGTACGCAGGGAGCCATTTCAATGTGCAGATTCAGATGTTTTTCTATTTCTGGAGAGATTTTGTGAATTACAATTTTAATTATTTTAACTCTCTTCCATTACTTTTTTCTTTATGTATTCCAATAATGTGGATATTATTGCTTCTCTGCCAGCCTTTCTATTATTTTTCTCTTTGACTTTTATTTTTTACTTCATTCTTCATGTCATTTTTAATTTCTTGCTTGTTTTATCACCTTCCTTCAATGGCTCTTATTAAATTTTCATTGGAGTCTATTCTACCTCGGGCTCTTGCAATTTATTCATTTGTAAGAAAATTTTGTCTTTTTCTTCCGCTTCTTTCCTGAGTTCAATCACCCCTTATATTATTTTTTTCCTATTTTTGTCTATTCTGGTTTAAGTTCAGAATTTTGGATTCAAGGTGATTTTTTTCACTTCCTCAAATGCTTGAATATATTTAATTCTATTTGGACTAAAATTTAAAATTACATTCTGCTCCATGGTTGGTTTTTTTTTTTTTTTTGGCGGGGGGGAGGGTTTCCTTACTTGACGGTGTCTAAATACTGGTCTTTTCCTCAGTGGTACAGCAGTAGGAAAAGACAATGTTTAGGTCCTTACAGGTATGGCAGCACGAGGTGGACTGAAGGGGATGGAGGCTCTGGGGACCCTGCATGGGCACTCCCAATCTTGCGACCCCTGGATAGCAAGGGAGGCGGTTCCCGCCAGGGCGTGTATCCCCAGCGTGTGGCCACGTGCCCGACCCAGCCCTGCTCAAGTCGCCCCACCTCCCCAGCAGGAACTGCCCGGCCTTGACACTGCGAGGCGAAGGTGAGAGTGAGAACGTGGACCTCAGAGGCAGCCGACCATGAAGGGGGCTGGCGGAACACAGGGAGGGGAAGAATGGCAACCCAGAGGCAGTCCCACCGCCATGGGTCCCAGCCATGTGGGGCAGGACCATCCCGCTTCCCAGCACCCGGGGATATACGCACAAACCTCCCATGCATGGCACCAGGGAGCTCCGGAATGGACCGTGCACTGCAACCACGGCGGGAACTGTGTAAGTAAGGCTGCGTTTTATATTTCCACACAGTTGAACCTGATGACAGTTAATTAAATGGTGGATAAGGCAAATCCAGAGGGCAAAGCTCCTGTGGTTTGTGTCCCTAGCTGCCTGTGAGAATGGCTGGAAACTTTTCCTGCCCTGCCCTGCGCATATGTGACAATGAAAAGTGCCAGACCTAGCCCGGGAAGATGCCTGGCCGACTTCTTTTCCTCCCACTTCCAGCAGAATAAGGCATGAAATTAAGAGTGGAAAGTAAGAGTGAGATAGGGACAGATGAAGAAAGCGCGCGCGAGAGAGAAATGGCGGGAAGTCACCACAGCGCCTCTCAAGCGCAAAGGGAGACAGAGAGGCTGAGGCTTACCGAATTCTGGATGGCTCCAACAAGGATGGTACCCAGGGTAGGTTCTTGTGGCTGAGAGAATTCAGAGACAGGCTGGAGGTCAAGTAAGCAGAGTGAGGATTTATTTAAGTCATAGTACGCCCCCGGGGGAGAGGAGGCAGTCTCAGGTGAGTAGCTGCACTGAGTTTCTTTGGCAAGCTGGTTATGTGGGTTGTACAAATGAAGGGGTGGAATATTCATTTGGGAGGGAGGGGTTTGGGGGTCTTTTTCCCCTCCTGAGGGGAGGAAGGACTTTGGTGCTATTTAGCCTTTATCGGAAGGCTAAATGGCCTGGGTGCATGATGGGAACTTCTTATCTGCAGGGCTAATTTTATTGTAATGAGGGCATAGGGAGCAAAAGGTTGCACTCAGATGCTGGAGATTCCTGCCTTTTCCCACCTTTCTTTGTCTGCCTCTAGGACACTTATCACCCAGTGTGTGGTTTCCTGTCAGTCTGGAGGTTCCTGCTTTTCTTTGTCTACCCAAGGACCCCCCCCACCCCCACCCCCAGTTGTTTGCAAGATGCATGGTCCTGCCATTTGGACCTTGCCCTCCTTTCTTTGCTCATATCTAGCTAACTGCCCGCTTTAACAGTCTTATGAGAAGTATCTGCCCCTTTAAATTAGGTGTGGAGCCTGCCCTTTAAGTCACCTATACTTAAAAATCTCTGCCCTGTAGTCCATGCCTCAAAATATTTGTAGTATTTTTAGATTTAGGGATGATTTAATCTTTCTAGTGACTAATCCAAATAACTCCCAGGCCTTTTTGCTCATCCTCTTCTTCTTTCTTCCCTACATTTTTCTGGGTCTGCCGTTGCTCCCCACACAGTTTTCCAATGGGACATGGGAGGGGTGGGAGCATGAGGGATTATACTGAGGAATTTGTTGATTTTTCTCTTTCTATTCATGGTTACTTTGCAGTTTTGACATTCTCTGTCTTCAGTTAATGCTGAAGGTATGGCTGCATGTAGAAATTCCATAGTTATGAAGTTATTTTGTATCATTTGGGGAGGAAATTTGGGGAGGCTGATTACTACACAGCTTACATTGTCTTTAGCCAGAAGTTTAAAAATGTGTTGTGATGAACATAATTTGCTCAATTTAATGTGATCCGATTTATCAGTTATTTCCTTTATGATAAGTGCTTATTGTTTTTGTGTATGAAACTGCACATGCTAAGGTCATGAGGATATTCTCTTATGTTTTATGTTTATTCATGGAACTTTTTTTACCTCTCACATTCAAAATGAAAATTTACCTAAAATAGATTTTCTTCTATTGTGTGAGCAAGGGGATCTATACTCCTTTTCCTCTTTCCCCCTGCCCCTTTCAGTCTCCTTATTCTTCTTTTTCAAGTGACTGTCCAAATAACTTGGCACCGTTTATTGAAAGGTTAATCCTTTCCACACTCCACTGAAATATCACTTTGGCAAATATCAAGTGGCCATATGTGTTTTTATTTGTATAAATTCTCTTTTCTGTTCCCTTGGTCTATTTGTCTTTGTGCATCACCCTAAGAAAGCAGTACTCACCGATATATTATATCCCACTAATTCTTTATTTTGGGGGGTGGTGGCTGGGGAAAAGGATGGCAAGAGAAAACCAACCCCAAATTGCTGGTATGGATTTCTCATTCATTTTTTAAAAACTTCCTGTTTGGAAATAATTTTAAAATTACAGAAAATTTGTAATAATAAAAATATTAAAATAGTACAAAACAACTGTACACCTTTTACTCTTAAAATACCTCAGGGTACATGTATTAAGACTAGGGATATGCTCTTACATTAATAACCAGAACACAGTTACAACTTAAGTAAACTTACCATAATGTTCTTTATTTAATTTATAATTTGTATTGCAATAATATCAATTGATCTGATATTCTTCATATCATTTCCCTCCTTCAGTACAGTATCCAGTCTAGGGGCAGGCTTTGCTTTTAATTGTCATGTGTTTTCTGCCCTCCTCTAATCTGGACCAATACAGACTTTCCTTGTCTTTTAATACATCCACAGTTTAAAGAGTACAGTCTCCCTCCCTCCTTTTTCAAATAGGACTTTCCACATCTTTGGTTTGTCTGGTGTTTCTTATCATTATACTCAGGTTACATATTCTTGGCCACAATACTACATAAGTGTTATTTCCTTATTGGGATATCACATCCTTATTGGGGTATCTACAGAAAAATTTTTACTTCAATTTTTAGAAGTTATTTATAAACTAGGGACAATATGCTTTTATCTATGATATAGGCTGCAAATGTTTTATCCCAGTTTGTCATTTGTTTCTTTGAGTTTGCTTGTAATGTTTTTGCCTTGCAAACCCTTTTGGTTTTTATGTAGTCAAACTTAAACAGTCTTTTCTTCATGCATCTGAATTTTTTGTTATAATTAGAGAGGAAATCATTTGTATTTTCGTCTAGTATTCATAGTTTTTGGCTTTTTTTTTTTTTGCCTTAATTTGGATCTCTGATCCATTTGGAGTTTGTATGTATGTATAGCAAATGGACCTAATTCTATCTTTTTCCAAATGGTTACTCATTTATCCAATGTTTATTTTTTTAAAAATTATCAAAGTTGAAGTTATTTGAGATATTATCTTTTATCATATACTAGATTTTTCTATGTAGTTGGATCTGTTTTTGAATAGTTTGCTCCAGGGGTCAGGGAATTTTTTTCTGTAAAAGGTCAGATTATGAATATTTTGGGGCCTGTGAAATCTGTGGTCTCTGTCACAACTACTTATGAATGGGCATGTCTCTGTTCCAATAAAATTTTATTTACAGAGAGGTGGTGAACTGTATTTGGCCTGTGAGCCATAGTTTGGTATCCTCTGGTCTGTTCTATTGCTTTATTTTGTCTGTACATTCATGAGCCAGTACTACATTGTGTTAATTATAGAGGCTTTGTAGTTTATTTTAATATCTGGTAGGGCTAGTCTCCACTCAAAGCCCAATCTCTTCCTGAGTTTATTTTTCTGTGTGAAATTTAGCATCAACTTGATAGGTTAAAAAGAAAACTCATCAGAAATTGTATTAGGATTACATTAAATTTAAAACCAATTCAGTTTTAATTCTGTGTCTTGTTTGTCCCCTTTGCTTTATCTCATTTGCTTTTGGTACTTAGGAAAATATGTGTTTTTATTGTAAAGGTTCCTACTTTATGAATACTATTTGTACTGCCCTTAATCTCCTTTTTGCTTTCTTATCCTTCTAGTCTCTGATACTCAGTTTTAAATAGAATCTGTTGACTCTGTCCATGACCTATATACATCAGTCAGTGATGTTATTCTATTTTCCTAATTGTCTGTCCCTTCTCTTCCCATTTTAAAAGTTGCATTCTCCCTACTTCATCAGAATTCATAATGTTTACATATTGTTTTTCAACCTATGTTCCCATCTTGTTTTAGTCCTAGATGTGCAATTAAAAATATATTAAATCCTTATTGTATATCCTTTTAATGAAACTTCTTTCCAGTCATCTTTGAATGAAGATCGTGCTTTAATGAGTTTCTCAGGGAGGGTACATGTGCATGGTATTCTCTCAGTGAATGAAAGAAATAATGAAAAATATTTTACCTTTTCAATTCCCATGATGTGGCTCTTTTTTTCCATTCCAAGGTAGAGAAAATGGTGAATTATTCTAAACAGTAATAGAAATAATAACACATTTTGAGAGCCTTTGCTGCACTTAGGTCAGCTTCCTCAATTACCCAATCCTGCATATTTTATGGAACTGGAACCTTCCCATCATCCATTATAAAAACTTCACTGAAGAGAGGATAATGGACAGAAAGGGGTGATCCTAAGTATTAAACACTATCCAAAATAAAAGTAGGAATAGAAAAAAAAATCAGACCACAAACATGCAAAACTACTACCAAAAACTCAGAAAGTAGAAGTTTCTGCTGACGCAAAGGCTCTTCACAAAATCATACATTCACTGTTTTTTTTCTAATAATTATCTTCATTCCATAGCTTTTTACTACCAGTCACATCAGAAGGCTTGACAATTCAGGTGTGTTTGAATATGCCTTATAAATAATAAATAGCATCTCCAGAATCTCTGTCCAGTTCTATTAATAAAACATACGACTGGTTTTCAGAAAGTGGCAAATTCTATGACAGCTTCCTCACACTGTCTTCTCAAATTTTAATTTTTCCAGATTTGAGTCACTGTTCTTTCTCTGTAATTTTGTTGAGTGGGGAGCTGTAGCCAAACCTTCCATTCTGTTGAAGATATCTTCAGAAGTATTTTGCCTTTTCTGAGGATAAGACACTATTTCTGTGGACTGTCAGAAACTGTTATGTTCTAATGGAAGATTGAGGCTTCCTTCCAGCCAGATTCTACCCACTAGAGAACCAATAAACCAGAGCAGCCAAATGCCTATCAAAGCATCATTATTCATGAAGACCCAGTAACTTCTAAAGCATAGAGTTCCTTGGGTAACATCCAAATGGAGAGCACCCAGGAACATAAAGAATAGTTTCTACAATCTCCTCCTAAATTTAGACCAAATATAGAACTTGGCACAAACTTGCAGAGAGACTTGGGTCTGAACGGACGCAGAACTCACTTATTCAGCTATTTATGCGGAGGACTACAGTCTGTCCTAAAATGTCGGGCACCAGCAGATGGAGAGGAACAAAGAAAGATGGCTCTCTGTTGTCTTTTCCATGTCATGAGACAGACCTCACATAAACATGGCCAAATGGACATCAGGCTCTCATTAATGTCACCCATCTGAAAAGTCATTCCTACTCTGGAGTAAAGTAAATAAGCAGCAGCTCACAATTTTAGAAACATGACTTTAACATTCTCTATGTTTTGAAGGCAGAGAGAAATCCCTCTTATAAAGAAACATGAAAAAGAAGGGACAAGTATTTCCTATAAATACATTCTTACTAGTTGCTATCATGAGTACAAACATGAACAGAGTGCTCAGAACTACACATGTGAATTGGTTCTGAAATAAATTGACTGCAGAGTGGTATCACAGCAAAAAAAATTTTTTTAAGTCAAATATTTAATCCTGCCCTTGAAAATTCATGGGCTACTTGAGAAACAGAAAAAATGCTACTTCCTTTAGATGATCCAAACCACTTATTTATTTTCCTAAACTGTGACTCTGGAGAGTGTAGGGGTAGGTAGTCTTGCATCTCTCATAGCCTGGCTTGAAATGCAACCATGTCAAGATCCATCTTCAACAGATGGAACTGAGCTTTTTAAATATTTGAATATTAAAGACTGCATTGCCCCAAATTAGGAGCAATGGATATGTTGCTGACATATTGACTTCCAATTCTATTGAAGCCACCTTCCCAAGGAGAAGTTTAAAGGGCACTGTTGGAGTGTTGGGGAGCAGTTGTTCTGATTAGCCTGTGTTTGCTCACGTGATGGCCTTTCCCATAGGCCAGATTGGCTGGAGGAGTGGAGCAAGGACCCTCAGGATCTGAGATAGAGCTAGACTGCAGCAGGCTGTGTGCTGGATTCCTTCCCCCACCCCAATCAATGAATTGTCATGGCAACCAGATTTGGAAGAATCTGAAGTAGAGACCAGAAGGCTAAAGTGTGCCTAACCAGGAATAAAATCTGTCCACAAGACCAGGGAGATTCCAGAGACAATAGCCTGAGGGCTCAAATGAAATCTGATTTACGTCTGAATGAACTTCCATCCTCATTCTATCCCTACTATTTTACACTGTCCCCAGATTTCCTCAAGTCTCTGATAGGCTAAGAAAATTGGTCTTGGTTCCTGCTTGCTAATCTTTGTCCCGGGGGCGCATAGTTTTTACTTGCTCAGTTGAAAGTACCTGAGTCCCTTAGCAAGCAAGTTACCTACATTGAAATTCAGAACCAGATGGACCCTGGCTGGCCTCTTTAAGACTTTCAAACATCTCTGCTCAGAGCATTTCAAGTACTTGTACAGAAATAAAAAGGTAGAGGATTTGATTCAGAAGTACGAGCTTTTAAGCTGCATGTATACCAAAGCATTTCAGAATGAGAAATGTAGGCGGTGACTATATTAACTTATTTGATCAAAAAATGTTTTATGAAAAATAAAGAACTTACTACTAATAATAAGACCAATAATGTTAAGACTCTTTCCTTATTTCTGCTTGCTAACTGATTGGTTAATTAGCAGATATGGCCATCTGCTGTAGGGTAAATCTCTTTTTGCTCTGAATGCCATGCATTTATATTTCTGCATTTCCACCCTTTTGTCTTTGAGATGGAAACTTTATGGACACCCAAGAGATGATACTACAGGACAAGCATCAGCAATAAGTCTAGAATTTAATCACTAAATAAATATTTGCTGATCACTTACAATGTGTAAGAGTGACCTTATGTAGGTAACTGGCGATAGATTGATGAGTAAGCTTAATCCTTTGCTCTAAGGGATATAGCTGGCTATCTCTTACCATCTAAATTTCCCCAAAAGTTCTGTCATACTTTTGACTCAACTATTCTACAAAAGTAGCACAAGGGCAACTCTTCTCCGCCATTGCAACATTTACCCCAGAACTTAGAAAATGAGGAAACAATGAGACTCAAATCTGAAGACTACATTCCTTATGCTCAGTTGATATAATGAAAGGATCTGCTCCTTCTTTTTTTCTTATTTTCCATCTTCAAAATGAATGCCCTGTGACATTTTAAGACTTCAGTTAGAATTAAAGTTCTTTGGAGCAAACAAAAGAGAATTCTGAAAAATCAAATGAGAAAAAAAGAATCTATTTTTCCTTCAAATTGCCTGTCAGTGTCTCCACCCCAAAGTCGTGGTCAGTGTAAGTTGGAAAGACTGTTTCGTGCAATGAGCTTTAGTTCTCAAACTGAGCAACCTAACGAAAGGAAGGAAATTAACCAGGGCCCGGAAAAGTTGACTTGGGAAACTGAGCTGGGTCTCTAAACTGATTCTCCTGTCCTTGTATATGATTTAACTGTGAGGAGAAACAGTGGGATTATTTACCTTTCTACCAAGTTATCTTAATAGTTTGTTTTGACAAAAGATTTCCAAGCATTAGGAAATTGCAAAACTTTATATTAGCATGTTGAAACGAAAAGTCTGCCAAGTCTCAAACATTTGCATCTGAAAGTACCTGGACTATGACGCTGAGCCCTGTGGAGCTTCACGCAACTTACCTTTGGGACCTGTGCATGTGATTCTATGGTGTGAACTAGACCAGTGCACACCCATCCCAAAGGAGACAGAATCCTCTCCCTGACCAACTTGAATGATGCCCTTCAGAATGCTGTCTTATTTGAGCAAACTTCATTTGTTTATCCTGTATCTAGCCTTTATGGAAATAAAAACTGTTTGCAGATGACATGACAGTATGCATAGAAAACCCTAAATATGCCACCAAAAATCTATTAGAACTAATAAATGAGTTCAGTTAAGTTGTCTGTATACATGAAGAAGAATGAGATCTTGTGATTTCATTTGTGAAAATCATTTGTGACAATATGGATGGACTTGGAATCTAAAAAACAAAACAAGACAAATGAACAAACATAAAACAGAAACAGACTCATAGATACAGAGAATAAACTGCTGACTGCCAGAGTGAAGGTGGATGGGGAGATGGGCAAAATAGGTGAAAGGGATTAAGAAGTACAAACCTCCAGTTATAAAATAAATGTTATGGGGATATAATGTACAGCATAGGGGATATAGTCAATAATATTGTAAAAACTTTGTATGGTGACAAATGGTAACTAGGCTTAACAGGTGATCATTTCATAATGTATAAAAATATTGAATGTGGTATACCTGAAACTAATATAATATTGTAAGTCAATATAAATCAATGTTACTTATAATATTGTAAGTAATATTGACTTACAATATTATGTTGTCATTATATGTAGTCAGATACTACATATATAGTCATACATGTCTATATAGCACTGTAATGGTAATAGGGGTATATGTATATTTCAAAATTTTGAATAAATATTAAAAATATATTTTAAACATAAATATATATTTCAAAAACTGTAGAAGGATATTATTTCATTAAGTTGAGGAGGAAATAATGTTAATTAAGCTCCTCTTCCCACACCAGGATAATGTCTTTTCCCCAACTCATCATGAAAATTCTGGCCATAATTTTACCAAAAGCTCCAACCTCTAACTTACACTTACTATATATAATATACTAAGGAAGGTATCATGCCTATTACTGATATATAGAAAAGTATCAACTTCTTATATATTTATTTTATAATCTGCCAAACTATAACATTTTCTTATACACTATAATATTTTTTGTTTTCTTTTCTTTTGTTTTCCTTAGGTTTTCCAGTAGATCATTAAATTATCAGCAAAATTAAAATAAAGAGAAAATACATTGACGCTTGAACAATGTGGGGATTAAGGGCACCAACCCTCTGAGCAGTCGAGAATCTGTGTATAATTTATAGTTGGCCTTCCATATACACAGTTCCTCCATATATGAGGCTCCTCCAGATCTACAGTTTTACATCCATGGATTCAACCAACTGCAGACCATGTAATACTGTAGTATTTACTACTGAAAAAAATCCACATGTGAGTAGACCAGAGCAGCTCAAACCTGTGTTGTTCAAGGGTCAACTGTAAACAAAACAAACAAACAAAAAACTCCCAAAGTTAAATTTACTTTATTTTCAGCTCTTTTTTCACTTATTTCTTTTTTTTTTTTTTTTTTTTTTTTTTTTGGTGGTACGCGGGCCTCTCACTGCCGTGGCCTCTCCCGTTGTGGAGCACAGGCTCCAGATGCGCAGGCTCAGCGGCCATGGCTCACGGGCCCAGCCGCTCCGCGGCATGTGGGATCCTCCCAGACCGGGGCACGAACCCGCGTCCCCTGCATCGGCAGGCGGACTCTCAACCACTGCGCCACCAGGGAAGCCCCTTCACTTATTTCTTGTCTAATTGCATTGGCAGTGCTGGTAGAATAGCACTAAATGACTGAAATAATAATGACATCTTTTTTTTTTAAGTAAATTTATTTATTTATGTATTTATTTATTTATCTTTGGCTGCATTGGGTCTTTGTTGCTGAGCGCGGGCTTTCTCTAGTTGCTGTGAGCAGGGGCTACTCTTCGTTGTGGTGTGTGGGCTTCTCACTGTGGTGGCTTCTCTTGTTGCGGAGCACGGGCTCTAGGTGCACGGGCTTCAGTAGTTGTGACTCGCAGGCTCAGTAGTTGTGGTGCACGGGCTTAGTTGCTCCGTGGCATGTGGGATCTTCCAGGACCAGGGCGTACCTGTGTCCCCTGCATTGGCAGGCGGGTTCTTAACCACTCTGCCACCAGGGAAGTCTCAGGCATCTTGTTTTATTCTTGTTCTTAATGGGAAACCACTTGCAGGACAGAAAAAAAAATAAGTGTCATTTTCAGTATCCACTCTGATCTACTACTTTGGCTACTTGTAGCTCTTGCTTGAAAGTAGTTATGAGGTCTCTGTAAGAGAGCATGCTGAGTTGGATTATCAATCTCTGCCTCGGGCTTGGGAGAAATGATGGAGATATGCTTTCTACTACTTGCTTTGAAAAGAAACATTTTTTAATATATTAAGAGAGTATTCTTAGATTTGTATTTTATTAAGGATTTTAAAAATTAGAGTGGTTGTTGAATTTTATGTGGTCTTTTTTTGGATCTATTGAGTTGATTGATGATTCAATTTTTCACCTTTGATGTGCTAATGGGATTAACTAGGGTAATACATTTTCTAAGGTTTTAATCATGTTTGCATTACTAAATAAACCCTGAATTAGTCATTGATTTTTTCCTTTTAATATACAGCTGAATTTTATTCCAAAATTTGACATCTGTGTTCATCAGTGAGATGGATCTTTTTCTTCATTGGATTTGTCAGCTTTGGGGATCAGAATTATGATACATATATATGCACAATGAAGCTATATTTTTCTATATTGTTCCTATTTTCGGGGACAATTTAATATGGGGATGATACATCCCTTAATTTGAAAGTCCATCTGCAAAATGGTCTATCATCTTTTTGGAAATAGTTCATAAACAACTCTTTGAGTACCTTTACTAGCTTATTGATTAAGTTTTCTGCTGCTTCTTGAGTCAATTCTAGCCATTTATATTCTCCCCATATTTATCAATATCAGTTCATCTAGATTTCCAAAAAAATTTAGTAGAATTGGTACATGAAATTTTAATCCCTTCCAAATCTTGGGTTTATCTAATTTCTCATTCTCAAGGTGACTACTTTTTTTTTTTCTGTGGCTTCTCCCGTTGCAGAGCACAGGCTCCGGACGCGCAGGCTCAGTGGCCATGGCTCACAGGCCCAGCATCTCCGCGGCATGTGGGATCTTCCCGGACTGGGGCACGAACCCGTGTCCCCTGCATCGGCAGGCGGACTCTCAACCACTGCGCCACCAGGGAAGCCCCCCAAGGTGACTACTTTTATTTTCTTTGAATTGTTTTGACAAAGTTTTCTAAAAACAAAATTGATGAATTCAGTCCCAGAGAGGTCATTTGATTATGGCAGGAATGTTGATAGCATATATAGTTTGACAGATACTAGGCTGATGTATTTATATATTAATAATTTTCAGGGAAAAACAATAAAAGAGGGGACTGAAAGTTGTATTAAGGCTATGGACAGATGTTATATGTCAGGAAAAATTTGAGATGTAAAAAAGTAGCATTTGTTGGATATTTATCATGTACTGGAAACTTCTGATGCACTTTCACTCATAGGTATTTAATAATTATTATCTTTTACCCACCATAGTACCTTGCTCATAGTAAACATATGATACACATTTTAAAAATTCATAAATAATTTTAAAAGGATGTAATAGCCCTGCTAAACATTTTAAATATTCAATGCTTCTCTCTCATGAAGCAAGCATGAATTCAGCTACCAGTCAAAACATGAGTCTTTTCTTCCCCTAGGGTAAATCTTAATTATTCCAAAATATACAACTCAAAAATTTTTGTTGATGAAAAGAACACAGGATGAATGACTGCAAAAATGTCTATTATAATCTTTAACAAGGCTTGTTATAGAAGCGAATATGGTAAAATAGGTCTCATAACATCAACAGCACTTCACATACATAGACAGAATCCTTTTCACCTACCAGAGAAAAACAGATCATGTTGGATTTACCCTTAGTAGGGCTATTCACACATAATGGAGAGGTCATTCAGTGATGCCAGACTGTTCCTCTCATGGCCAGTATTTTTACTTTAATTCAGAATAGCTGCAAAGTGCATCATAGCACAGAATGACTGAGTTCTAACTCTTCTAATAACTACTTATAATCATGAATAAGTCTTTTTTCCCCTCTCTTTAGCACTCAGTTTTATTATTATAAATTGTAGGAGCCGTACGACTTTTGTCTATAATTTCTGTTCTATTTCTAACACAAAATGAGTTCTTAAATAAAAAAATCACATTGCATTTCAGCAATAATACAGTGAAAGTTCTCTGCCAGGCAAATTCTTCATGAAGCATTCTCCAGGTCCTTAGTCAAAAATAATCTTTACATCTTCTACCTCCTCATAATAATTATAATCCAGCAATATTGAAGAGGTGGTGGACAGTTTGGAGCTTAATTTCAAGGAGGAAACTTGAAAGATATTTATTGGTTAAACTCATCTTTAATCTGAAACATCTTTCTTAATCTCCTCCTTATTAATGCTTCTCTTACCATTATAAAACCCCACAACTCACAGTAAGCAATAGGGACCTTTATTAAGAGGCTCAAGGGGAATTAAAAGCAAAACAAAACAGAACAAAACAAAACAAACAAGAAACCTTAACTGGGTAATCTATCAATAATTTAAAAATTTCACCTGCTTTCTTAATGGCCTTCAGGACTTTATGACATCTGGCACTTATCCTAGAGACCTTGAAATATTTCTGGGTAAATATGAATATCGTAGGCAACTTAGCACATATGTATTCACGTACATTGGGTAAATATGAATATCGTAAGCAACTTAGCACATATGCATTCACGTACATTGGGTAAATATGAATATCGTAAGCAACTTAGCACATATGCATTCACGTACACACACACACACACACACACAACACAGTTTAGTTCAGTTTATGTCCTGCCTCTACATATCATGTACGCACATAAAGCATACAACAAAATTACCTCCCCCTGCGTAACAAATCTAGGCTTAGTAACAGACAAACTCTTACTTTTTACCATATGCCAAGGGAGAAAGAGGAAAAGATCACAGACCACATGGGTTTGAAATATCCACAGATCCAAATTTCCTTGTGACTAAAAGTAGGTGGTGGCTGGTAGAGCTCAAGCCACTTCCATCTGAGGACCTCTTTTAATCTTCCCTAGCAACTCTGAGTTGGGTCTTAGTTGAAAAATGTGGTGTGTCTACATTTCCCCCACAAAGCAAAACAAAAACCTTACTATTATTACATTATTTTGGATACTGAATTCATAGCACAAAATTTTCATAAGTGCCTATACAGCCCATGACTTATTCTCACATCTGATTTTTGATCCTAATAATGTCTGGCACGTAACAGGTCATCAAATAATGTTACTTAACTGGAGGAATGAATAACCATTAACTCCTGACCTTCATTTTTTTTCATTGTTTTTTAAATAATTTAGATGATATTTTCCCCTGTCATTTACAAGTTTCCTCTCAAGCAACTTAGTAACTTATTGTTTATTACTTCAGGCAGTAAGTTGTTCAGAAGGTGGAAAGTCTTGTGGCAAATCAGTTTTTAATAGAAGATATCATTTGTAAAACAAACAATTTATAATTTGTTCTACAATTTTGTATTTTCACATCTTTGGATTACTTAACATGATAGTATAGTACATTGTTGAAATTACTTGTTACATAAACAGTTTTGTGGTACTCCTTTGTCATACCATCAGGTCTCTAATTTATATGTTGAGTGCAATACATTCTAGTAAATTAAGTAGTTGGGAATGCAGTCACATGTATTACCTTGCCACTAAAATTAATTTAAAAAATTGTCAGTTTCCTGAAATGTCAAATAATGCCATTTAAATTGCAGGGTGCTATTTTCATCTTATCTATAGAAGTATCTTGAGACAGTAATTAGGTGGGACTAAAGTCACAATCATTATTTCCTGTAAGTAATGAATAGTATATAATAGATTTCACCCTTCCAAGATGCCAGAACATTTATTTTTACTTTGATCAGTGCAGAGTGCAGTAAGAAAATCTGTGAAAATTATTCCATTGACTATGATTCCAAGTCAAGTTATCGAGACATACAGAAGGAAAACACTAGGGGTATAAAATGCTAGATAGTTGTTTATAAAGCACAGAAGGGCAGCATGACCTCAGCAAGTACACTGAAATGTTTTAAATCCGGCCTTTTACACTTAGAACTCAAATTCAACCAACAATAGCATGAGCATTCAGGAAAGATGAACATCTCCTCTTTGCAGGGTCCTGTGCTAGGTACTGGGCATACCAGGTGAGTGAGAGGGCCATGGTGCTTGTTCTCATGGAGGAAGCCCAAAGATAAACAAGTAAACAAAGAAGGAAAATAATCTCAACTCGTGATGAAGACTACAAAGAAATTAAACAGGGTGGGGGGGTAGATATAATGGCCTACTTAGATACCACAGTGGTGGGGAAGACTTTCTGAGAAGGTGAAATTTGTCCTGAAGGAGAAGGGGAGTTTTGAGCACCTGTGTTCATTCCTGGGCATTTGATCCAATGATCTGAGGATCTCATTCGTCACTGATATCACAGATGATATGATTAACATGAGTATGGTAAAGACTACATCTTGAATGTGTAACGACTCCAAAACAAGTACAAAAGTTATTAGAAACTGCACTCAGATAAAATAAAGTACAGGATGTATGTCAACTGGTGGCATTAACTGTAGAGAAAGAAATCCAAGATGTTAGAAAATGTTGTTTGCCAGCACAGTCGTATCAAAGAGAAAGATGCCAGTGTAAGTTGTTAGCCTTCCACTCTTCTCTCTTAGTTATTCAGCAAGGCCACACAGCATGACTCATTCCAATTAAAATTGAGGTACCTAGTTAAAAGTTTGCAGTGGGCTTTTGCTGTTTTACACAATCCTGCCTCTTCCCATTTTTATTTTGGTAATTGCACTCTGTTTTCCTCTTAGGGAAACTTCTTTTCCCTGTGGTTTGCAATATTAGTATAATAAATCACCATGCCCTACTTTACCTTCCCAAGCCAGGCTAACGCTCTCATGCAAGGATTTTGAATCTTGGGCTGAGTGATCAAGGATATAAAAGTATCATTGGAGTTCATTTCAGCCACAGCACTGTGATACAATTGTCAGTAATTTCTGGTGTGCATAGCTAGAGAGTTGCCCAGGTTTCCATCTTGTTTTTGAGCCTGATCCTCTGTCCAGGCTTTCTGTCAGTTCTATTAGCCATGCAAGATTCAAGGGAGGCTATAATATTATTCCAAAATGAAATATAATATCACAACATCAGACAAATCCAAGAATGTCCTGCATCAAATAGGTAGTCATTATTTTAGAGTCCCTGTCATTTAAAAATAACTTGAGGACATGGGGAAGGGGAAGGGTAAGCTGGGACAAAGTGAGAGAGTGGCACTGACATATATACACTACCAAATGTAAAAACGATAGCTAGTGGGAAGCAGCCGCATAGCACAGGGAGACCAGCTCGGTGCTTTGTGACCACCTAGAGGGGTGGGATAGGGAGGGTGGGAGGGAGTTGCAAGAGGGAAGAGATATGGGAATATATGTATATGTATAGCTGATTCACTTTGTTATACAGCAGAAACTAACACACCATTGTAAAGCAATTATACTCCAATAAAGATGTTTTAAAAAAAGAATGAAAAAAATAATAATTTAACTAAAGAGAAAACCTCCTTAGGAATATCATACTAATTCTGCATTTAAACAATGATTTAAGAAAATAAAGAGGGAATTTTCTGTAATTATTATTAAACGATGTAATAACAAGAATTAAGCATTGACATGCATATCAACTTGAGACAAAGACATAATGAGACACAGAAGAGGAATAAAGAAAGAAGGTCTTAAACAAATCCTCAGAAACATGCTTTAACTCAGAGGAGCAGGGGCTGGAGGTAAGTGGCGGACATGAGCTGTTAGGGAACACACCACTGATGCCTTCTTAACTCTGAAAACTAGTAGTGATTATCCTCAGTGACCAATCAAAGAAGGAGTGGTCTCAGGGATGACTCCTGTCCTAGGCAGGTATGCCAGCAGGGAATCAGAACTAGAGAGGACTTGATCTCAACGTGGGGAGAGATGCCTGCCAAGAAGACTTGGCAGCATAGAAATAAAGCCTCCTAAAGTAAATGCCAGGAGCCCAACATCCACATGCAGTAAGTGAGTCTGTTGGTTGGAGGTAGTAAAGAGCAGAATGGATATTATTAGGGATCATATAAATGAAGGAGAAGACAGAACTAGCTCTCCCACAGCAGGGAGAAAGGACAAAGAGGCTTAAATGAGAATTGATGACAAACACTAAAGATTCATTCAAAAAAACAACCAGCAGAAAACAAAAGAAACAGGAATCAAAAACAAACACATAAAGATCCTTAGCATATATGCACCTAACAACTGAGTGTCAAAATACACGAGGCAAAAGCTGATAGAAATGCAAGAAGAAATAGATGAATCCATAGTTGAAGATCTCAACACCCTTCTTTCAAAAATAGACAGTTCCAGCAAGCAGAAAATAGTAAACTCAACAACACCATCAGTCAACTGGATATAATTGACATCTATAGACTACTTAATCCAACGGTAGCAGAGTACACATTCTTCTCAAGCTCACATTGATCATTCACCAAGATTGGGCCATAACACACAGCTTAATGCATTTTTTAAAATAGAAATGATATAATGTCTGCTCTCAGACCACAGTGGACTTAAAATAGAAATCAAAAACAGAAAGATAGCTGGAAAATCCCCAAATACTTGGATGTTAAACAACACATGTATAAATAACACATTTTTCAAAGAAGACATCTCAAGAGAAATTTTAAAATATTTTGAACTATTCATGAATATTTAAAATATCATGAAAATGAAAAAAACAGCTTATCAAAATTTGTGAGATGCAGCAAAAGTCCTTAGAGGGAAATGAGGAAAATTTATAGCATTGAATGCGTATATTAGAAAAGAAGAAAGATCTAAAATCAATCATCTAAGTTTCAACCTTAGAAAACTAGAAAAAGAAGGCAAATTAATACCAAAACAATCAGAAAAGAAGAAATAATAAAAATTGGAGCAGCAATCAATGAAAATAAAAATAGGAAATCAATATAGAAGATCAATGAAACCAAAATTTGACTCTTTGAAAAGATCAATAAAACTGATAAGACTCTAGCCAGGCTAACTAAGAAAAAAGAGATAGGATTCAAATGACTAAAACCAGAAATGAAGGAATGGACATCACTATATAATCCCATGGACATTATAAGGATAATCAAGGAATATTATGAATAACTCTATGCCCACAAACTTGATAATCTAGATGAAATGGACAAAATCCTTGAAAGACATAATCTGATAAAACTCACACAAGTAGAAATAAGCAATCTGATTAGGCCTATATCTACTAAAGAAGTTGAATTAATGATTATTAATCTTCCAAAACAGAAAGTGCCACTGGTAGATTCTACCAAAAATTTAAGAAAGAAGTTATATCAATTATTTCAGAAGATAGAAGCAGAGGGAATACTTCCTAACTCAGTCTTTGAAGCCAGTATCACACTAATACCAAAACCAGACAAAGACATTAAAAGAAAAGGAAACTACATATCAATACCTCTCATGAACATAGATGCAAAAATCCTCAAAAAATGTTATCAAATCAAATTCAATAATGTTAAAAAATTATACACCACAAGCAAATGGGATTTATTCCAAGTATGCAAAGCTGATTTAATATTTAAAAAATCAATTATTATAATCCATCACATCAAGAAGAAAAATCACAGATCACATCAATAGATGTAGAAAAAGTGTTTGACAAAATTCAACACCAATTCATGACAAAAATTATCATGATAAAACTAGGAATAGAGGGGACTTCCTGAAATTAGTAAATAATATCTACAAAAATCTACAGCTAACATCATACATCATGGTGAGAAATTTGGAGCTTTCCTGCTAACATCGGGAACAAAGCAAGGATGTCTCCTCTCTCCACTCCTTTTCAGAATTGTACTGGGATTGCTAACTAATGCAATGAGACCAGAAAAGGAAATAAAAGGCATACATACTGGGAAGGAAGAAATAAAACTGTCTTTGTTCACAGAAGACATGATTGTCTATATAGAAAATCCTAAAGAATTGCCAAATTGAAAAGAAAGGAAGAAAGAAAAAAAAAACCTCCTGGAACTAATAAACAATTATAACAGATAGCAGGATAAAAGGTTAATATACAGTCAATTGCATCCCTATATAGCAGCAAAGAACAAGTGGAATTTGACATTAGAAACACATTACCTTTTATAATACCACCAAAAAAGAAAAGAAAAGAAATACTTAAGTAAGAAAATATGTATAAGATCTATATGAGGAAAACTAAAAAACTGTGATGAAAATATCAAAGAAGAAATTTAAAAATTGGAAAGATATTCCATTGTCATGAATAGGAACTCAATATTGTCAAGATGTCAGTTCTTCCCAACTTGATCTATAGATTTAATACAATCCCAATCAAAATCTCAGTCAGTAACATTTTGTAGCTATTGACAAAGTGATTCTAAAGTTTATACAGAAAAACAAAACCGAAAATAATCAACACGATATTGAAGGAAAACAAAGTCAGAGGATTGACACTATTTGCCTCAAGACTTAAAAGCTACAGTAATCAAGGAAGTGTGGAATTGGCAAAAGTAGAGACAAATAGATCAATGGAACAGAATAAAGAGCCTAGAAACAGACCCAAATAAATATTGTCAATTGATGTTTGACAAAGGAGCTAAAACAATACATTGGAGCAAAAACAGTCTTTTCAAAAACTGTTGCTTGAAAAGTAGACATTAACAAGCAAAAAATAAATCTGTATATAGACCTCACCCCTTCACACACACAAAAAAAAACCCCAAATGGATCACAAACCTAAATGTAAATGCAAAACTATAAACCTCCTGGAAGATAACATAGGAGAAAATCTAGATAACGTTGGGTATAGCAATGACTCTTTAGATACAGCACTAAAGGTAGGATCCATGAAAGCAATAATCGATAAGCTGGACTTTTTTTTTTTTTTTTTTTTTTTTTTTTTTGCGGTACGCGGGCCTCTCACTGTTGTGGCCTCTCCCGTTGCGTAGCACAGGCTCCGGACGCACAGGCTCAGCAGCCATAGCTCACGGGCCCAGCCGCTCCGCGGCATGTGGGATCTTCCCGAACCGGGCCACGAACCCACGTCCCCTGCATCGGCAGGCGGACTCTCAACCACTGTGCCACCAGGGAAGCCTGATAAGCTGGACTTTTTATTAAAATTTAAGAAAATATTTTCTGTGAAAGATACTGTGAAGAGAATGATGAGACAAGCCGCAGACTGGGAGAAAATAGTTGCAAGATACATATCCAAAATATATAATAACTCTTATATAATAACTCTTAAACAGTAATAAAACAAATAAACCAACTAAAAAATAGACCAAAGACCATAACAGACACTTCATCAAAGAAGATATACAGATAACAAGTATATGAAAAGATGTTCCACATCATATGTCTTCAGAAAATGCAAATTAAAACAACAATAAGATTCCACTATACACCTGTTAGAATGGCCAAGATCCAGAACTCTGATAACACCAATTGTTGGTGAAAAATGGAAGAACAGAACTCTCGTTCATTGCTGGTGGGAATGCAAAACGGTGCAGTCACTTTGGACGACAGTTTGCTGGTTTCTTACAAAACTAAACATACTCTTACCATACCATCCAGCAATCACATTCCTTGGTATTTACCCAAAGGAGCTGAGAAACATATCCACACAAAAACCTGTATATGGATGATTATAGTAGCTTTATTCATAATTATCAAAACTTGGAAGGAACCAAGATGTCCTTCGGTAAATGAGCGGATGAATAAACTGTGTTGTTCCCAGACAGTGGAATACAACTCAGTGCTAAAAAATATAAGCTGTCAAGTCATAAAAAGACATGGAGGAATCTTAAGTATATATAGTAAGTGAAAGAAGCCAATCTGAAAAGGTTACATACGTTAGGATTCAAACTATACGACATTCTGGAAAAGGCAAAAGTATGGAGACAATAAAAATATTAGTGGTTTCCAGGGGATGAAGGTATGGAGGAATAATTAGAGCACAGAGGATTTTTAGGGCAGCAGTATTACTCTGTATGATAGTATAATGGTAGATACATGTCAAAATTTTTCTAAACTCATAGAATGATAAAAAAAAGAGCAAGAGAAAGAGAGAGAGTTTCTTGAGATTGAACACAGCGCCTATATCTTCCACAAAAGGAAAACAAAGGACTGTTACTTTATTTTTGATGATGAAATGTTAATATAGGTGTGTCTATATTTAATTTAAATATATATGTTTAACTATATATTAAATTTAAACTTATGCTAAGGAGTAAAAAAGAGACATCCTTCAAAATAAAAGCCCAATATTCTTAAAATTGTCAAAGCCACAAAAGGAAAGGAAGACAAAGGAACTGTCCCAGACTCTAGGAGACTAAGGAGAAATGATAATAAATGCAATGTGGAACCCTGGATTGGATCTTGAACCAGAAAAAGAATTGTAGGGCAAGTTGAAAAATTCCTATCCAAATCCCAACAAGACTTTTTTTGTAGATATAGATAATATTATTCTAAACTTTTTATAGAAAGGAAAAGGGGATGAAATAGCTAAAATAATTTTGAAAAAGAAAAAAATAAAGTAGGAGGAATCAGACTTACAAATTTCAAGAATTGCTATATAACTAGAATAATCAAGACTACATGGTATTGACAAAATGATGGACACACAGATCAATAGTACAGAATAGAGGACTGAGAAGTAGACCCACACAAATATTTCCAACAGTTTTGACAAAGTTGCAAAAACAATTCAATGGAGAAAGGATAAATTTCTGGACAAGTGTTCTGGAGCAATAGGACATCCATAGGTTACAAATTGAACTTCGACTTACACTTCATACCTAATACAAAAAATAACTCAAAATGAGTCACTGATTTAAATGTAAAATGTAAAACCATAAAACTTTTATTTAAAAAATGGATAAAATTTTCATTATCTAGTGCTAGGCAAAGAGTTCTTAGAATTAACATCAAAAGCATGATCCATAAGGGGAAAATTTGATAAATCAGACTTTATCAACGTTAAACAAAATTTTCCCTGTGAAAAACCTTATTAAGATGGTAAAAAAGACAAGTCAGAGAGAGAGAGAAAATATTTGCAAACCATACATATGAGAAAAGGCTAGTTTCTAAAATTCTCAAAAAAATAATACCCACAAAAAATGGTTCAATTAGAAAATGGGAAAAAGACATGAAGGGTCATTCCACTGAAGAAGATGTACAGATGGCAAATAAACACATGAAAAGACATTCAGCTTCGTTAGCCATTAGGGAAATTCAAATTAAAATCCCAATGAAGTATCACTAAACATCTATCAGAATGGATCAGATAAAAAATAATGGCAACATCAAATTCTGGCAAGGATGTACAGAAATTAGATCACTCATACATTGCTGATAAGATTGCAAAATAATACAGCCACTCTGAAAAATAGTCTGACAATTTCTTAATAAACTAAACATACAACTACCATACAACCCAGTGATTATACCTCTGGGCATTTAGCCAAGAGAAATGAAATCTGTGTTCACAAAAAACCTGTTCTCAAATGTGTATAACAGCTTTATTCTTTTTTTTTTTGCGGTACGCGGGCCTCTCACTGTTGTGGCCTTTCCCGTTGCGGAGCACAGGCTCTGGACGTGCAGGCTCAGCGGCCATGGCTCACGGGCCCAGCCGCTCCGTGGCACGTGGGATCTTCCCGGACCAGGGCACGAACCCGTGTCCCCTGCATCGGCAGGTGGACTCTCAACCACTACGCCACCAGGGAAGCCCAACAGCTTTATTCTTAATAGCCAAAAACTGGGCCAGTCTTTGATCCAACTGTAGAACTAAGAGGAATATGCACTCATCACCTAAGTAAACAAATGTTGGGGCTAAGAACAATTACCCTCGCTACAGTAAGCTCCAAGATGGGATAAGCCTCATATACAACAATGAGTAAATTAACAACAGCAAAAAAAATGAAGAGTACAAAAAAATAAAATAAAATTCCAGTAAAAGGAAAAGTGGAATTCATGCTAAAGACGTAAGAGAAAAAACCCTGAATATGATTTCTTATCGGAACCAGAACGAAGGAAGTGATGGGGAAGTTTTACTTCCTTACATCATTGAAAAACCTTGACTTCTGTGGGAAAACAGGTAGTCTTATGGACAGACAAAGTAAAATTTAAAAGCAATCAAGTGTATAATACATGAACTGGGGACTTCCCTGGCGGTCCAGTGGTTACGACTTTGCTTTCCAATGCAGGGGGGTACGGTTTCGGTCCCTTGTCAGGCAGCTAGGATCCCACATGCCTCGGGGCCAAAAAACCAAAACATGAAACAGAAGCAATATTGTAACAAATTCAATAAAGACTTAAAAATGGTTCACATCCAAAAAATCCTTAACAAAAAATGAGCTGGATCCTATAAGGAATTAATACCAGAAAAGTAAATATGTAACAGTAAGCTGTGAATGCATCATTGGTGCTGATAATATAATTTATACTGAAGAAAATGTAATCACTGATAGTGAAGACAACTTCAACTGTTTTCTCAGAATGCAAAAAAGAAAGGACAAAGCAATGAAAATGGTAAGATCCCAAATGGAGGACAAAACAAGTGAAAGTAACAGAGACCAACAAAAATCATAGATTCAATATAAAATTATAGGTGTCATTTAGGAAGAAACTAGGACATTGTAATAGAAGCAATAACACAAAATTAGATAAAATACACCAAGAAAAATAACCCCCCCAAAAATCCAACTCTGTTATATACAAATTATTAAACATGTACCAGACCAAATTGAGGAAAATAGATGCATCCCCAAATACATACTAGCAGAATATTTGAATAAGATAGCTTTGTTCTAAAAAACTCTCAGGAGCTTCCAGGCAGAAATTATAGGTTTCTAAAACAGAACCAACTTCACTAAAAGACAAGACTGCAACAGCTGCAGAATTTTGAAGAAAAAAGGTTGTGTTGGAAGAATCTTATACATAGCCAAATTTCTTTTTATATGTGAAGGCAACAGAAAAATAGTCTTAGATATGTCAGGGTTTACCTTGAAAAAAATTTCTTCAAGACATGCTCCACAGACAAAGAAATAAATTAAAAAATATGAAAACCCAAGAGAAGGAACCTGTTGCAATGGGAAGACTGGGTGCCTGTCCTGTGAGAAAGCCAAGAGGCCCACACTTGACTCATCAGAAAAGTCTGTAGGAGAAAATCACCCCAAAACCCACAACCTATTTCACTAAAAAATGGTGAGGATACATCAACCATGGCCTAGAGATAGGGCTGCAACATAGATAATTTTATTGCAAATATTATTTTTCATTATTATATCTCATCATTTTGTTGAGCAAAACAGTAGTCCTTAAATAAAAACCTTCCCTCAGATTCAGAGGTTAATTAAATGTAACTATAAAAATGTCAAAAGCAAAATCTAGTCCTGTACACTGGAATGAAATTTAACAAAATGTTAATTTAGTTATATTTAAACAACAGAAATAAAAATACATAACATTGTTTTCTGAATATTGCATATCTATTAGATTGTATAGAAAAATCAAGAAATATAGATAAGCATACAAAAAGAAATTATAATCTAACAAGAACTTCAACCTCCAAAGATCATCAGTTTCAACTTGGAAATATTCTTCCAGATGTTTGCCTGTGTGTATAAATATTCAAAAATAAATATTTTAAATAGTATAAATATATATGTATAAAACTTACATTTGTCCCTTAACAATGTAAACAACTTTATATATCAATTCATATTCTTCTATATATCAACTTTGTAATAGAATATTATTACATTGTGTATCCATAACATAATTGCTTAGCTTAAACCTACGTTTTTCCCCAATTTACACTATATAAATAATATAACAATAATAAATAACTTTGCTACACAGTACTTATCTCTGAATTAGACCCTAATATACACTAAGAACTTCATATACCGTAAAGAAAGGTCATCATAAATCACCAAGGAAGCAATTATATTTTACAAATGTATGAAAAAAAATAGCTATGGGGGGGAGGATCCTGAAGATTATCAATCCATTCTATAGATCAAACATATTTCAATATTTCAGACACTTTTAATAATTAACAATAGGATGACAGATAGGTAAAGAGATAGATAGATAGAAATCAGCAGGTATTACAGCCAAATATTTATGTATTTTCTGGATAAGAAATGCATTTTCACACATGTAAAAACTGGTAAATGTCACAAAAATATACTCATTAATTTGACATAAATTTTAAAAAATCTGATGGCTTAAATTTTTAACAAAAAATTAAAGGGAAACAATAAGTACAGTACCATTTATGGCATCTGGTTAATCGTCCTCATGTATAAAGGACATTTAAAAATCAGTAGAAATATAAAAGTTTTCAGGTTTCCATAGAATAATAGTGGCTGCTTAAATTTTGAGATTTTTATCACATTCTTAAAAAAAGAAACCAATATTGAGAACAAATAAAATCATGCAGTGTCCACTTCTACAGCATGACTAGGAGACTGAGAGCAACCACACATTCCAGTTAACATGTAAGTCGGGAAATCTGCAAACAGCACAGGCTGCTTCAGAGTCCACATCTGAGTGTCCAGAGATTGCACAGAAGAGTAAAGAAGACATTACACACATCAACTAGGAATCTCCAAGAAGGAGATGGTCACATCGCAAATAGGTGTGAGATCTGGTGGCCCTGGGCTCAGGCAAAGGGGCAATTGTAATGAAGGACCTTGGAAATCCATGGGAATAGGTGGAGCAAACAAGGAAAAATGTTGGCAATTACTGAATTTAGGTAATGGGTATATAACTGATCGTTGTCTTTTCTTTGAGCTTTTCTCTGTTTGAAATTTTTCATAATAAAAAGTTGGGGGGAAATCACTAAGAAAACCAATACCAAAAAATCTGAGAAGTAATTAATAAAAATAGAAATAAGGTCATTTGAAATAATTTTTCAATCTCTATATGAATCCAAAAAATGTGAGTTAGAGGGAGTGGCCAAGATTGTGGAGTAGTAAGACCCTGAGCTCACCTCCTCCCATGGGCACACCAAAATTACAACTATTTACAGAGCCGCTATCGATGAGAACATCCTGAAGACTAGTAGAAAGGATTTTCTACAACTAAAGATATGAAGAAGGAACCACAACAAGACAAGTAGGAGGGGTAGAGATGTGGCAGTCAAGTTCCACACCCCCAGGTATTCGACCCACAAATGGGAAAATAATCACGATTGCAGACATTCTTCCCAAGGAATGAGGGGTCTAAGCCCCACATCGAACTCTCCAGCCTGGGGGTCCTGCACCAGGAAGAAGAACCCCCAGAACATATGGATTTGAAGACCAGTGGAGCTTGGGTATGGGATCGCTGGAGCACTGTAGGAAACAGAGACTACACTCTTAAAGGATGAATGCAGAATTTTATGTTTGTTCATTTGCTTTGTTGTATAGATTCCACATATAAGAGAAATCATATGGTCTTTGTCTTTTTTACCTGTCTAATTTACTAACTCTAGTCCTTAAAAAAAATCCTTGCTCTGGGAGAAGAAATAGTTAAACAAATGTGCTGCCTTTTGGTCCCAACCTGGGGTAGGTACACAATGGAAGTACCCTGGGTAAGAGGTCCTGTGTGGTGGGGCAGGCAGGCCTGGAGGAGAGGATGCTTCCAGGGGCATGGGCACTGTTTCCCAGTACCCCATTGGAAAGCCGAGAAAGGAGAATTTCAAATCCAAATGAATTTTGCCACTTAAGGCAAATATACAGTTCATCTTCCTACCTCTTCCTCCTCCTCATCTTCAAAAATCTATTTGCATGGCTCATTTGTTCCCAGAAGCACCCTAATGCTGGCAAAGGCTAACAAGAAACATGAATTCTTGGGCAAAAATAACGACTCTGGGTCCACTGTTGGTGAGTTGTTGGTTGCTGATAAAGGATATTTATGCTGTGAATCTTATTTTGACACTGTTTTGGCAACTACTATCCATATTAGCTGTGGTTCTGAGACGATCGATTCCTTTACATCCCTTAACTGAGAGTTAACTTTAAACACCAAAACATTTGACTTTTAACCATTTGGGACTGGACTCTTCCCAAAGTGGAAGTCAAGCTAACTGCATTATTTTCTCCCTTAAGCCAAGTTTCCTGAGCATAGCTTTCCATTTTCCTGATGTCTTGACTCAGTGCTTATTCAGATATATGTCTCTATATTCCATAGCTGTAAGCTGTTCTCATGTTTGAGTTCCTTATTTTTGTCGATTTTCTTCCTCCTCTGTGCTCAGGTTATCAGCTAATATGCCTCACCATCAGTGCGCCTGCCTATAAAGGCAATTTCCCTATCTCTACCAGCCTTTCAGACATCAAAGAATCAGAGCAAGTGAAGACCCTAGATATCCTCTCATCCTGTGTGCCACTTTCCTCCCACTTAAAGGGGGTGATTAAAAATAGCTTTTGTCCCAAATGTCCAAGAGCATTTGAATCCTGTCTTTGGTGACTCACTCTGCCCTTGAGGTCCCCTGAGTAATAGATGGAAATCAAGTCCTGTTCCTTTTATTGCTATCCGTTGCAACTTTAGTTCAAAGAAATAGCCTTTTCCTGACTAACAGTTTGGGCATGCATGGGAGGGAAGCTGCCTCATTAAGTCTTCCTCACCCCTGCTCCTCCAAAAGTAGGAGGAAAACTGATCTCAAAAGCTGGGCCCTATTTCTAGTGGGTTGACTCATCGAGCAACAGAAGGTCATGAGTAGCTAATTGTTTGTTTTCCCTCCTACACCTGGGTGGCCTGAGTAGGAGCCTTGACCTGATACCCACTACCTTAGAATACTCCCAGGGCCGTTTCCTTCCTGAGCTCTCTTCTCTGATGTTCCAACCTTGTCATGTACTTCTGCCATGCTGAAGTGCAGGCAAGTTCAGTACTTTCTCTTGTTGTCTATCTCTCTCTACATCCATCTCCTCTAGGACTTTGTTGGGAGTGAAGGAGCATCAGGTTGTGTTGAATCAGGTAAGATACTGTTTTCAAATGGGGAAATGGAAGACTGCATTGAATCTCTAGTCTAAGCCACAGAGTCCAGCCTCACCTACCAGAATTTAGCATCAGTGTTTAGGTTTCAAAGTATAAATAAAAGAGGTTTACTCAACTTTCCTTTGCCTAGTTCCTTGTGCTTGTAAATGCCACGTGGGTCTTTCTGGGTATCTTTTCAATGGTAAGATTTTGGCGCCATCTAATAGTTCTGCTAGCCTACCATCACGTCACACATCAGGTATGGTTGTTTAAAATCCAGACAAGAGGTAGCAGTTTTAGCGGGTCCAGTGGGTATATTGAGTAGCTACATGGAGGAAAGATACAGTTTCCTGCCTGGGAAAAGTCCCTAGTGTTTAGAACTAGAACTCCAAGAACCTCTGAGACCTGCAGGACAACCTCCTATGTGCAGCCGACAGGATCCAGTATTAACAGAAAGTTTATATTGAGAGTGAGGACAGTCTTTTCAATATCTTTAAATTCCACGGACAATAAATTTCTATAAGAGAAAGACATTCTCACAGTAAAATGATCAGAAGTTTAGCATATGAAAGTTTTGGCCTTTAGGTTTTTGTTGTGAAATTTACTGCCCTACATAGAGTTCTCCTTTCTTTTCAGGTCCAGAAAGGAGCCCATTAGGCTTGTCCCCAGCCTCCCTAGGTCAGCCACATCCTGGGCTGGTAAGTTTGTTCTCTGGCAAAAATTAGAAATAATGATAATGTTCATTGTATATACTGCTACTACCCAAGACGATTTGAACCCACTTTTAAGAGGGAGCTTGCACTATGTATCAAAAGTCCTAAAATGTGCAAATTCTTTGAGCCAATAATTGCACGGGTAAGGGTTTGGTGTTGATTTTAAGAAAAAATATAGGTGTATTTTCAGATGTATTTATAAGCATTTCCCACATAGCATTATTTATAAGACTGAAAAATAGAACAACTTAAATTTTCATCAGTAAGTAAATAGTGAAATAATGGTGAATCCATAAAGTGAAATATTATAATCTATTTTAAATGACTGTCTAAAAGATTATTTATATGAACACTAAAAATATTCAAGATAGTTTGTCAGATGAAAAGTTTGGTTACAAAACAATGTATAGTGTGATCCACATGCTCTCATATTTGTTTATGTATACAGAAAAAAAAAATGGAAAAACATTCACCAGTGTTAATAGAATTTATCTCCCGAAGATATTTTTAAAATTTTCTGTTTGCTTATCTGGAAATTCCACAGGTCCTATCATGAACGTGTATTGCATCAAAAACAAGAAAAAAATTCATTTAGTTGTCTTTGTCTTAAAAACAATTAAAAACAACATTGATAAGCTTCATCGGGACCTACCACGAATATGCTGCCAGCAGACAGTAAGGGGGTTGTGGTGAGAGCTGTGGGAAAACTCTTTTAAAGACCCTCTTATTTCTCGTCAAACTGCCATCAGTTTCCCCTTCCTTCCTTCTTTGAGACTGCCTGGGGAGTTCTACAGAATCTAAATTGGTTCTGAGATCAGGATGTTTGCACGAGTGAGAGTGACCTCTAGGGGAGAGATGATGTTGGTGGAGAAAGAAACAAACAAAAAAAAGCACAAAGCAAAAGAATATTCAGTGCCAAATGCCAGAGCGTCTAATAATGAGTACATTTACAATGCTGCGAAAGCTCAAAAACATGTAATGGTAACTAACTGAGAGACATGTTGATGAGATAAATCAGACATAGATGATTCATGGATAAGTAGAATTATCTAACAGTGTATAAGGCTTAATGACTTTAGAAGGTAGTTCACACTGTGCTGGGGCCCCGTCTCATGCTCTCTCCGTGTGTGAAGAAGGGACGTGCGGCAAGCTCACACAGTGATTCTGCTGGTGATACATTCTCAAGTCCTCAAATTGTTGTGATCGTGCTTAGAAGTGGTAGTAACTCCTGACACTACAAATCCGCCCCTGGGGGACAGATGTTCCCCAGGCACATGAGCAACCTAATTTGAGGATTGAGGAGGAACACTGGGAATCACACTTCCCAGACGTCAATCTTTAAAAGAACCAGACAGTCATACAGAGTGAAGTAAGTCAGAAAGAGAAAGACAAATACTCTATGCTGACACATATATATGGAATTTAAGAAAAAAAAATGTCATGAAGAACATAGGGGTAAGACAGGAATACAGACACAGACCTACTAGAGAATGGACTTGAGGATATGGGGAGGGGGAAGGGTAAGCTGTGACAAAGTGAAAGAGCGGCATGGACATATATACACTACCAAACGTAAGGTAGATAGCTAGTGGGAAGCAGCCACATAGCACAGGGAGATCAGCTCGGTGCTTTGTGACCGCCTGGAGGGGTGGGATAGGGAGGGTGGGAGGGAAACGCAAAAGGGAGGGGATATGGGAACATGTGTATATGTATAACTGATTAAATTTGTTATAAAGCAAAAAAAAAAAAAAAAAAAGCGGAAAAAAAAAATAAAATAAAAGAACCAGACAATCCCTGTCCTCACCAATCTCCACCCCAGGCTGGGCAGAAGCAGCAAATGGGCCCTACTCCACGCTAAGCACCTGTGTTCATAACCAGGCCAATCAGAATAGACTTTTTTTTTTTTTTTTTTTTTGCGGTATGCAGGCCTCTCACTGTTGTGGCCTCTCCCGTTGCGGAGCACAGGCTCCGGACGCGCAGGCTCAGAGGCCATGGCTCACGGGCCCAGCCACTCCGCGGCATGTGGGATCTTCCCGGACCGGGGCACGAACCCGCGTCCCCTGCATCGGCAGGTGGACTCTCAACCACTGCGCCAGGGAAACCCCAAGTTAAACTTTTTTATTGAACTATAGTTGATTTACAATATTGTGTAAGTTTCAGGTGTACAGCAAAGTCAGTCAGTTTCATATAAATATATTGTATATATATATTCTTTTTCAGATTCTTTTCCTTTATAGGTCAGTATAAGATATTGAATACCGTTCCCTATGCTATACCAAGTTAACCTTTTAAACACAAGTTCCCTGGGACCAAAATGTCCCTGACAGGTAATTTTCCAGATACTGGTATAATGTGCTAGTATCTTCTATTTATCCCTCCAGACCCAATCTTTGCCCTTGTTGGCTGACCTATATGGAGTACATCAATGTGCTCTCTTGTTTCAGGGCTTCTGATTGGTTTATCAATCAGAACCAGTTTATCAATCAGAACCAGATAAACCAGTCAAGAGGTTTATCAAGAGATGGGGAGAGAGAGAAAAAAGAGGTCAGGGTATTTATTCCACCTGCTTTCTCCCTATGGGTTCATCTGAAGATATCTCTTACTTGACCCAAGGACACATTGTCTTTCAAGACTGCCCTCTCCACATGACTCTATCCTTCCAAGTTCTGTAAACTACTCTCTCTCCTTGACGCTTTCCCCTAGGAATGAAAGCAGCTCAGCTTCAACTAACCCTGGAATACTTCACAATCCCTTGTAGGGTAGGCAGCCTCCAATATGGCCCCCTGTGGTTCTACTTCCTAGTCCTCTCAACCTTGTATAATTTCCTTCTCTTGAATGTGGGCTAGACTTATTGATTCACTTCTCTGTGAATGACTTCTTCCCTTTCTGACTGAGAATTTCTTTATTTAGGGAGATTCAAGTCCACAACCCATTATCCACAATTCTGAAATCCTCAAAGCTCTGAAAGCCAAAAGTGGTAAATTGAGGGCAAATCTGACTTGAAATAACATGAAGCTATTTATAATCTTTATTTATGCTTCTTAGTGTGAGGTTCATAGTTTCACTGCACAAATACTGATGATTTCCACAACATGTTACACTGAGGGTATTATATTTAGAACATATGATATATGCATTGTATTACAACAAATTATGTGAATTCCAAAGCAAATCTGGCCCCAAGGGTTTTAGATTTATTATAACCCAATATTCAAGCTTGGAGACTATTCTGTCTCTTTAAGATGACTTTGCACTTCTCTGCCTTGATCCTTTATGTGTTGGTTTTAAAGTGTAAGTCTCAGAGAATCATTTTATTTACCTTGATTGCCAGTTGTGGGGAACTCTTCCCTGTAAACTCCATAACTGACAATTGTGGGTGAATAGTAGATCTGAGTAAAAGGGGAGATGGGTGTTAGTATGGAGAAGGAGGGGGAGGAAAGTCTTCATGGGGGTCAGTGAGTTTTCAAGGATAAAGAAAACTCTTTCCTTAAGGTGACACTAGGGTTCTAGACAAAAATAACTGCACAGAGGTGTGAGGCAACCCAGGGTGCATAGACTGCTGAAAACAGCTGACTTATCATAGGGGTTGGGATGAAATGGGATGAGGGCTGTATAGGAGCTGACCCTGGGAGAGTAATACAGGGGAGTCAAGGGTTTCTCACAGCAGAGAGAATTATAATATAGAAAACCTTGCAGCCAACAGTGCAAAGAGAATAGATTGGAGGGAGGGGAGGAAGAGGCAGGGGCCCAGGAAAGGCTTTTGCCCAGGTCTAGGAGACAGTCTCAGAACTAACCAGTGGGGTGGAGAATGGAAGAAGAGAGAGTCAAGAAAGTTTAGAACAGAGATTCAAAAGGCCTTGGCAGAAGTTGGATACGAAAGGGAAGGGGAGGAGTTAAGTCTAAGTAGTTGATTATTGCTGGTAGAGCAAAGTTCACTAGGCAGAAAGTTAAGTTTTAGTATTCTTAACAGCTGATTACTTCTAATTTGAAATAAGAAGATTCTAATTTTACCAAGGTGGAGAGGGCCATGACCAGCACACTGTAGTAGGCAGTACATGGACCTGGAGGTCAGCTGATCTCAGTTCTTTATTGTAACCTGAAGCAAAACATTTTCCCTCTCTAAATCTTAGTCTCTTTATCTGAAGAGCCTGGACAGTATCACCAGCTTGACAGGATTTGTGGCAGGATGCATACAGTAAGGAAACAAAGTTGTGTATGTGAAAATTTCTGCCACTTCCAAAGTGTGCAAATGAATACTAGTTACATCTGAATGAGGATACTTGGATCAGAGAGGTTAAGGGTCTCCCCAACATTGCAGGGCAGTGATGGTCCTAGGACCTGAGACTCTGATGCAGGGTCTCTGCTCTGATCCCAAAACCTCTGGAAAATAAGCAACCTGTGGGCTTAGCCTGGTATATAGCAGAGGATAGAGACAATATGGAGAGGCTTGTTCTCACCATTCTGTTTTCCCTCACATAATTTACCTTTAGTAGATCAATTCTTTGCCTTGTATTATTTATTGTCAACATGAATAATAAGTACAGAATCGACCACCAGCCTTTAAATGTCAAGGAGGTTAGGCAGAGGGACATACCACAGTTAAAGGCCTACTTAACAGGATAAACAAATACAATTCTCTTGAGGATGTTTTGTCTCACTTGCCTTAGGTAGTTAACTTGCTACAGACATTGAGAGGCAATTACTTGAGTCAATAAATGATTCCCACTCCAACTTGTGGATGGCTATGCATAAGATTTACTTTTAAGTTGGCCAGAAAATCCTAATTTATTTTCTAATTGATATCGGCTGTTTCATCTTCCCTGTCAAACTCATGGCTCTGAAATATCAAGGGCATTTTTCTATCACTGCCAGGGCTCAAAAATGGCTGATATCAAGTCACTGCCGATGACCTCACATGGTCATTGACCAGCTAGCTATGATAGGCCAACTGTGTATTTGGTAAGCTGGTGTTCATTTGTTCACACCCAGAGGAAAAAGCAATTTGATGATGTGCATTGCTGGACAGGCAGGGGTTACAACTCTGCTTTGGCTTCTTTTTATCTTTATAATCTTTTGAGGATTGCTAACTTAACTGCTGGAATGTTAGAAGTCTTTGGAAATGGAAGTGATGACACATTTCTTATAAAGAAGTTGGCAAACTGGTACATAGTAGGTGCTCAATTAATATATTTCACCCTTCAGACAGAATGTGAGTGTTTCAGTTGTAAGAGCTTTACAACTTTCACGCATTTACAATCCTATTTCCAGTTCCCTTCTAGCTCTTCTTCTCACCTTCAAGGACTAGGGTTGGACTATTGCTCTTTCTCTATAGGAATAAGGCTTAGCCTGGACTTGGCTCCCACATTGCCCTTTATATCTAATAGTGAACTGGAACCAAGACACACTTAAGCATTAATTCTAAAACCCTATATAATCCTCCTTGAATCATATTCTTTGTACCAAAGAATCAATTTGGCTGAATTTTTACTGAGACCACTTAGACAAAACTTCTATTGATTTGTTTATTTTATTTTGTTTTATATCTAAAACTGGTTTATACATTTGGTTCATTATATACTTGGTTTATACTTTTGGAGTAAAGCTAGGTAGCAGGGTTACTAGGCTGTGAGTTCCTTAAGTTAGAGACTTCCATCTAGCTTTATACATCTGGTCTTCACACAGGACTTAGAACAAGGTACAGAGAATGTTTCTGATTTGTCTTATTTGAAGGTTTTCCTACCCTCTGGCCACATGGCTACAAGTGTGATCTTCAAGTCCACTCATCCAGAGTCATTTAACTCATGTTTTGCTTTTAACATTTCTTGGGTTTTTACTTTAAAGGCTCTGTTCCATTCAATAACACCCTAGTGTGACTCAGAAACTCTCAAATGACATACTAAATGCTCTCTAAAATATATTAAAAGTTTATCTCTGGATAAAACTTAGGATAAGCAAAGTGCTTTAAAAACAAACCAAAGACATGCAATTTAAAGTGTTTGTTCAGTTTAAAAATACATTGGAGATTGCTTGTTGGTAGGAAATGACCCAAGAAAAGGTAGCCAAATAATTCCACCTCTCTCTCTTCTTCTGTCCCCTTCCATACAGTTTTGATATGCATGCATAAAAATAATAATGATAGCTAACATTTATTAGCTATGAATGGCTAAGATACTAGGAGCTCCTGCTATGTACCAGGCCCCAACCTAAACGTTTTTCACGTTTAACTATTTGTTTCTATAATAGTCTCATGGGGCAGGTGCTGTCATTGTCTCCATTTTATAATTGAGGAAATTGGTGTACAGAAGGTTTAAGTAACTTGCCCAAGGTCACACAACTGGTATGTTGTATAGACAGGATTTAAACAGAAGTAGTCAGATTCTAAGTTTAAACAGCAGAAATAGTCAATATCAAATGTATTATCCAAAGGATACAAGAAGCTAACATCCACTGGAAAGGCATACTTGTCATTAACTTCCAATAAGAAGTGTAGCCATACATTTCAATGTCAAATAATTCCTTTCAAATGAGGCCAAAACAAGCGCAACCATACATCTTAGGCAACGCTAAGCTTAGACAAGAAAAATATTGAAAATCTTTATTGTCATTATCATTATTAAATATTATATAAGCATTTAAAATATTATATAAACATTTATTTGAATTATATACTTATAAATTGTATGTGTACATGCACATGTGTGCATGTGTGTATCCTATGTACCTATACTTACAGGGCTATATAATGAGATATATATATATATATATATATATATATTATATGGATGTATAGCACATGTCTCAGACATCTATATATTCATCGTATATACTATAGATGTATGAGTAATATAACTCAACCTAATTTAAGTATGTTATTAAAGGGTTATGTTGCAAACACCTCTTGTTCATCTCTTCCAGTACTCTTGGCCATACCTCTCATTGTAATTACCTCTACAGGGGCAAGTTCTATAGTCTTCCAGAAATTTCTGACAGGTGCAGCCTAATATTTTCCTGTTTTAGCTCACTTCCTATCTTTGGGCATCTCTAGAACAGTTAGCACTCACAAATGAAATCTGGGGAAGCAGACATTCTGTACAACAACGCTGACCCATGAGACTGGCAGCTAACAGAAAACTGCTTCTCCCTTTCTTCCCCAGACTGATGATTCTGAGGTACATTTCATAAAGTTTCCCAAAGGCTCATTCACAGTATGAAGTGACCAGCCACCCACTGGGTGGCCAACTTATGGTGCAGTTGAATTTCCCTCCTTTCCTGCTTCATTCCCCTATCCCTTGCTTCTCCTTTTTGCAGTCACATTCTCGAATTAACCACTCATCAAAAACCTCAGATTTTGCTTTGGGGGCTCCCAGGCTAAGACGAGCACTATTTAAGTTATATTTTCTCTATTCAATTATTTATTATATTGCTAAGATATAGTAAAAATTAGAACTTCAACAAGTAATGCTGTAAGTTTCGTTGCCTGTCAAGGGTCATCATTTCAGTTTATAGATTTTAAAAATAAGAACTTTCTGTGGTAACAGGTTGCAGGCTGCGAAACATTATTGCAAGCCAGCAATGGTCTGGTGATCAGAATCTATGAAATAGTGATTTATGTCACATGTATCTGGAAAACAAATTGAAATCATTCTCCAAGCCAGATCCCTGTTTCAAGAAATATTATACGGTATCATATACAAGTCCTGGTGGGAACATTATGACATTTAAAGGGCATGCATTTTATTAAATGTATAACATAGCTATGTAAAATATTAGTGAGGGTGTTGTTGGGCTCATTTGATATGAAAAAAATGAGGAGGAGGAGGATGGATGAGTGTGGAATGATATATTGTGATTCCACTGTCATGTGGCAGTTTCTTTTGCTGAATCAAGTTTAAAATCAGAATACTTCTCTGCCTAGCAAGCAAACTTTGCCATTTCTTAGTGACTATTAATCATTTGGGGAGTGGAGAAGGAAGAGAGCAGGCCAAAAGGTCATAGTTGGCATATTGGTCATTGATTGTTTAGGATCCTCTAGGGCAGGGTTTTTCAACCTCAGCACTATTGCTGTCTCTCTGCTGGATAATTTTTGTTGCAAGGAGCTGTCCTGTGTATTATTGGATGTTTAGCATCATCTCTGGCCTTGGCCCACTAGATTCCAGTAGTATCACCCCCATCCAAGCCATGACAACAAAAAATATCTACAGACATTGCTAAATGTTCCCTGTGGAACAAAATCTTTCCCAGTTGAGAAACACTGCTTTAGGACAATGCAGATGCTGATTGACTGGTGTGTTGGGATGTCCTCCACACAGAACAGAGGGGTTCAAGGTCTTAGAATGAGGTTCTTCTGAGAAGATCTGGGACAGTGAAACAGTCAAATTAAAGCAAGGTTTACTAATACTCCACATATGTGCAGTAGGTAAAGATAAGTAGCCTAAAACTTTTCTTGGACTTTGGTGGTACAGAAGAGTCACCTAGAGAGCTTGCTTAAAACAGATGCCGGAATCCCACCCTCAGCAAGTCTGATTCAGTAATTCTGATGTCCTGATGAACCTGATTCAATAAGCCCAATGCTCTGCATTTCTCATGATCTCCTAGATGATGCCGATGCTGTGAACCACCCTTTAAGTAGCCTTGGGCTCAAAGTCAAAAGACCCTGACTTCTGGGCAATTCACTTAAACCCTATTATTTTCCATTTTAAGTAGAATGGGATACTTACGTAGATAAAAGATAAATAAGCAATAAAGGGAAGAGGGGACAGGATAGAAATACATAAAGGGTGTTAACTGCCTTGTTCACCACCACTGTCACACAGCTGCTGTCAAACAGCTGCACTCAAAATGTATCCTTTAAATGAATTAGTAATGTATAACTCTGAGATGAAAAAGAAGATAGCAGGAATCACAAACACTGTTTGGAAATTGTAGCAGTGTTTAATTTTTGCTGATTATTAATGTATGTTTATCTATTAATAATAAATACTTTGCATTATGAATTTATTTGTGTTGTTCTCCCTGCACATTTCATTAATCCTTGGGGACCATGAGAAGCAATGTATTGTCCAAAGGCAAGACAAAAAGAAAAAGAAAAGCGTATGTTGAGACTTGCATTGCCATTACAAATTGAGTAAAGCAAGTATTCTCTTGTCTCACTTCCTACCCATGTGGCACTGTTCATCCACGTGCACCGCCTGGCTTCTAGGCCATTTCATGTACCTATGGATAGACCAATGAGGTGGGTCATGAGCTTACACGTGTTCATATCTAATCTTGTTTCTGTTACTTGAGTCCCCACCTGTGACCCTATGGGTAGGCAAATGGTCTAAAGTATTCCAATCCCCCTGTTGCCCCATTAACTGGACAAAGGGGTGGGCATGTTCTATGATTAGTTTTTATGTGTCAACTTGGCTAGTTTATAGGGCCCAGTTATTTAATCAAACACTAATCTATATGTTTCTGTGAAGCTATTTTGTAGATGTGGTTAACATCTAAAATCAGCTGACCTTAAGTAACCATTACCTTTGACAATGTGAGTAAGCCTCATTAAATCAGTTGAAGGCTTTAAGAGCAAAATCTGGAATTTCCCAAAGAAGAAACCCTGCCCCAAGATTGCAGCATTAATTCCCTTGCTTGAGTTTTCAGCCTGCCAGCCTTCCCTACAATGTGTGTATGTATATATGCATCCTAGTTTTTCTGTTTCTCTAGAGAACTCTGACTGATACAGTATGTGACTGAGCTTTGACTCAATCAGAATCCTTCCCCAGGATTTTTTAAATCCCCTTTTATCTCTGAATGTGAATTTTCAAGGATGTGGTAGAGCCGTGAGCAAATATAGGGTCGGCTGGTTTGAGGGCAATGAAGCCAATATGCAAAGATGCAAAAGTCAGAGATGGAGCCAGAGCATCTCAACAGGCAGAGAACACCCAAACCCGGACCCAGGGTATTCTGAGGTCAGCTGTAACTCCTTTCTTGCAAGAAGTCAGTACTGGAGTTCCAGTTCTGTTTTTTTTCTGAGTGAGTCTCTTGAGACCGCTTGGTTGGAGGATTATTCACGGGGAGTGATGACTGTCCTTGTTTCCCATGTAGAAAAGCTATATGGGCCTGAGCAAATACTGTTTTCATGCCTAAACAAATGCTAAAGATAAATGTATGCTTCAGACACCTCTGTTGTATGCACTCTGCCATCTTCAGACCCTCTGCTTAAATAGGTCATGTTTATACTATTTGACCCTCGTTACTGTCAGCTGATTGGAGCAAGGCTGGACATCTTACTCAAAGAGAAGCATGTACAGACTGGCCAGTGACCAATCCCTTGTGATGTCTGGTTCAGAAAGATGGGCTGGACTGCTCAGATTCCATCCTTGGGAATTTGGAATTTGGCAATTTTTTTTTTTTTTTTGCGGTACGCGGGCCTCTCACTGTTGTGGCCTCTCCCGTTGCGGAGCACAGGCTCCGGACGCGCAGGCTCAGCGGCCATGGTTCACGGGCCCAGCCTCTCCGCGGCATGTGGGATCTTCCCGGACCGGGGCACAAACCCGTATCCCCTGCATCGGCAAGCGGACTCTCAACCACTGCGCCACCAGGGAAGTCCTGGAATTTGGCAATTTTGAACATGAGTTAGAAGTAGGGGTAGATAGTGAATCAAACTCATGATGTTGAGTTGAGGACACAGCAATTCGAAGTGTATGTATACAACATAAAAGGAAGGAGATCAGGGAAGAAGAAGCCAGTTGGTCAACAGAGAAGCATTTAGAAGTGAGAAGCAGGTGCCATGAGAGAGAGGCCGTGCAGCTGAGTGAGTTCCAGTCCTATTCTCAGGAGGTGCAATGATGCTAAGTAAAATAGAGCTTCCTTTCCCTGAGTTATACTGAGGTTAGCCTCCAACCTTTCCAACCAAACAGGGCCACCTGGAACATGTTCAATGGGATTGGGAAGTGCTTATCATGGGTAGAGCCCCAGACTGTGACATTTTAACTAAAAACAAAACGGGAAGTGATTTTTAGATGACAAAGCTTCCTAGAAAGGAGCTCAACTTGCAAAATGTAAATTCCAAGTCATCTGTTAATCATCTATTAATGTTTACAGGGAGCAAACAACTCTCAGTGCTATTTCTTAATTAAATGATTTTTTTCCCTCTGTGAATACTGGTATTTTTGATAAATATAACATCTTTGTATGCTATTAGATAGTTCATAAATCTTATTTTTGTGGCAGGAGAAACCTTTGGAAGGTGATGGATACATGTATGGCCTTGATGGTGAGGATGGCTTTATGGGTGTATACTTACCTGCAAATTCATCAAGTTCTATGAAATAATAGGTACAGCTCTTCATATTTCGATCATACCTCATAAAGTGATTTTGAAAATCTCACTTTTGCTATTGTAGTTTTTTTTTAAAAGAAGAGGAAAAAACCCACAAGTAATCCCATTTTAAGATGACAATAAAATTTAGGGCACAGTAGGGATCCATACCCAATGCTAGCCAGATTTTTGAAAAGAGGAAAAACCAATGTGATAAAAGAGGAAGAAATGATCTCAGTCTTAGAGGAAAGTGAAAAAGGGCTCTTGAAACAAACTGAGAAGGTTAAAAAAAAATGCAAATCCTATACCAGGTTGTGTTGTCATCTTTTCCCTAAAAGGGAATGCAAATTATGTCAGTTCAGAGACGTAATCTGGGACTAATCGGAGATCAGCATTAACCTGCACAGCTTGGGAATGGCCTTCTCAATAGGCGCTTAGTGTCTGACTGTCCATTTGTGGAAGATGGATGAGTGCAGGTGCCATAATAAGGCCATAGCATTTGGTTATGATAGTGGTCCCTGACGACCAAAGCAATCCATAAATTATAATTGAACTACAGTTGAGTGCAGGCAGCACGTGACACAATTAATTCTAGTCACCTCATTCTAAATTCAAGCCTAGAATTGTAAATGCAGGAGCCGAAAGGCAGGGGTGAGAGTTCTATAAGGAATCCTGTTCCTTCCTTCAGCTTCCCTTTGTGATTTTTAATTGGGAGGTGTTTAAGGATCAGAGCATTATAAAATTGTCTCAAGATAATGGTCCTCCCAATGGACAGGTTTCCCCAGAATTTTAACAGTACGGGTCAAATGTGGTAGTCAGCAAAAATTGTCTACTCATTCATTCATTCATTCCATAAATGTTTCCTTGTTGCTTAACTGTGTGTTGGCAATTGCTACACTGAGGCTCACAGTCTCACGAAGGATGCAGCCACATATAGATAATCTAGAACAATGTACGGTAGTATTCGAAGTACGTTCATGGAGTTCTATGGAAATTCCTAACAAGGAATATCTAAAACTACCTGGAAGGGTCAAGGAAGCCTCCTAAATCTGGTGTGTGATATCTAAGCCAAGTCTTAAAGGATGTGCAGGAATTCACCAGGCAAAGGAGGAGGAAATGAAACATTCCAGGTTCAGGGGCTTAATGACCTGACAGAGTGTGAAGCAACCTGTGATACAGGAAAAATTCATACAGTCTCTCAAAAGGCAGGAGAGCGCTGCTTTACGTTAACCCGCCCAGTTTCAATTACCATTTTACAAAGTGAGCACCTACTATTACCTTAGGCACTTGCAAACATTTGGGGTTACCAAACAGGATAAGGCATGAAGCCCACCCGCTTATAAAATATAATCCTGTAGCAAAAGGAATTAAAGTAACTATAAAAACCACCATCATGGAGGTATGAACAAAAGTCTGTGGAAGTTCCAAGGAAGAGGTGAAAACCCAGATTAGTGACAATTTTATAAAGGAGATGGCTTGTGAGCAGGGACTTGGCAAATGAAGAATTTCTCAAGTGAAGAAGGCATGAATTGCAGGCAGTGTGAAACTGGAGAATTTGTTTTCTCGGAGGGAAAAGTCTGGAGCAGTGCATTCTCCAGGAGAGGCTTGGGGGGCCTTGCAGGAGAACCACAAACTGACCTTTCAAAGGAGACCAGAGAATTTTTTGTTTGAAGTTATGTTTCCGTCACACTACGTTATGTAGATTTTATATTTATTTTGAGTGGCTTGTGTAGAGGCGCACGTGGAGATTGTGGGAGAAGTAAAATCTACCTACTCCCTCTCCAAGGCTCCATTCATCACAGAACTAGAGTTCTCTAGAGTTCTGGAGCCATCTTTCCCCAGGACAGACAGCAAGGGCATGTCCCACTAAGAAGCCTGGTTCCACAGCCCCTCATCGGGTTCAGAGGGTCTCTGGAGTTTCTCACCACTGCTCTTGTTCCATCTTCCAGCAGAGGGGTCTTGGTAATAAAGGCCTCCTTAGGGAGGCAAGAACTAAACTTTAAACACAATTATTTTCTTTCCCAAAGAAACCAAGGCAGTCAAGATGTTATCACTCATAGAGTGGCAGTGCAGGGCAGGCGGGGACATAGGGAGGCTTGTTTGGGAAACACATAGCAAAAGGAAGAAATATGTATATTGAGGGGCCAGTGAGGAAAGCTGATAGCATGGAGATGGTCTTGTCCAGTGTCTAAAACTTTTGAGGAGCTCAAATATGACCTAGGCAATTCTTGTTTCCAGGAAGAATCCTGAGTGATGGTTGGTATATGCCATAGAAAGAAAGCAGGCAGATAGCCTGACTGTGGATCCAGGTAGTATTCCTCCTACTTATAAGATAGCAATCTGTGAAAGAGATGATGAGCAACAGCATCTAGTCATCAAGCAGAGAAAGAGGTTATTGGGATCTAGCCAGCAACATGGCCACCTTGCGTACTTCCACAGTACAGGACAGAGCACCAGTCTAAGTAGAGATCAAGGGTGCATGTCAGGGAAACTGAGGCATGAGCCCAGTCCTGAAAATAGATTGGCATAGGACAAGGAGAAAGGAGACAGTGGAACGATACATATTAATGGCTTCAAGCATGCCCAGAACTTGCCCTGCCTGACATATCTCACGAGCTTATAAGCTTCAGGCTCTAATGGGATTTCTGTTCTGGTTGGGACTGGCTTTAGGAATAAATGTGCCTGTGTCTGGGTGTGCCCTGGTGGGAGTGGAAATAACCTGAAAGGGCCAGAAGGAGGCAGAGGAAAGGAGCAGTGATCTCAGAATGCCATGTAGGTACAACTGTATAGGAGCAGCAGCAAGCAAGCTGAGGTCTAGCAGGCTATGCCTGGGAGCCTGTCTTGGGAACCACCACTAATTGGACTACCATTCTCCTGGAACACTGTTGGAGGCTCCAGGCAGGAATGCTGAGGGACACAGCACAGTAATGCACAAGAAACAGAGCAATGGATTGAACTTCCATGCCCTGAACACATTCCTTAGCTCCTTCTTAGTGATTCAGAGTAGATTTTCCAGTCTACACATTAGTCATAGCCATAGTTCCTTCTTCTTTTGTTTTTTTTACTCAGCCTCTGCTTATTCAAATCACAAATGAGGGGAAAGAAGAGAAGAAATTTTCTGAAATAGTTTACATCTCTTATAAAGTTTGGAACAAAGGAGGAATGTTGACACATGACTTAAATGGGCCAGATTCCCAGAGGATACAAAGCTGGAAACTTTTTTTCTGGCATAGAATATGCAGGAAGAATCACCTCATGAAGGACCCAAGGATTCACAACTTAAGAACACTCTATTGCACTAGCATATTGGGTCAATCAACAGGGGAGAAGGGTGTGAACTACTGGTAGAGCTGAAAAACACTGAAGTATTTTGTATTACCTATTCATTAATGTCCAACAAATTATCCCCAAGCTTAGTGGCTTAAAACAACAGTAATTATTTTTTATCTTATGGTTTCTGTATGTCATGAACTGAGGATCAGCTTAGTTTGGGAATTCTGGCTCAGCATCTCTTATAAAGCTGTAGTCAGAGGTCGGCTGGGCCTGCAGTCATGTGAAGCCTTGCCTAGGGCTGGAGGCTGTAAATCCTCCAACGTGGCCCACTCTCATGGCTGGCAAGTGTGTGTTGGCTATTGGTGGGAGGCCTTATTTCCTCCACTTACCTTCCTTCCATGGGGTACTTAAAATATGGCAACTGACTTCCTCTAGAGTGAGCAATCCAAAGACCAAGGTGGAAGATATAGTGTCTTTCATGACTAGTCTTGTTGGTCACACACCCTCACTTCTACAGTGTTCTACTAGCCTTGCTTCAATGTGGGAGGGGACTACACAAGGGCATGAATATCAGAGATGAGGATTGTTGGGGGCCAACTTAGAAGCCGGCTACCACAGTCTCTAAGTGTCCCATAAACTGTTACCTCCCTGCCATACCTCCATGACTTTGCATGTTCCCTTTACATGAATTTTCTGCTGCCTTTTTTTCTCTTTCAAGGGCCAGCCCAAAGTTCCCTTCCTCTGAAAGCATTGCCAACACTTAAAGACAGTATTTCACACATATATCTTTTTTTTTTTTTTTGCGGTACACGGGCCTCTCACTGTTGTGGCCTCTCCTGCTGTGGAGCACAAGCTCCGGACGCACAGGCTCAGCGGCCACGGCTCACGGGCCCAGATGCTCCGCGGCACATGGGATCCTCCCAGACCAGGGCATGAACCCGTGTCCCCTGCATTGGCAGGTGGACTCTCAACCACTGCTCCACCAGGGAAGCCCCACATATATCTATTTTAGAGCTTATGTGTCTGTGTATTTGTTAGTCCTCTGATGGCAGGTCAAGGACACTTTGGGACTGGCATAGAGTTGCCACTCAAAAGTGCTGGATGAATGAATGGATGCTTATCATGACACCAAAGTACTTTGATGGCCTGTAATTCTCATTTGCCCTCTGAGACTTCAGGATAAGTCTCAGGATGGTCATCAACCAAATTCTCTCCTATAAATAGATGACAGGAGTAGGAAGTACATAGCTTGACTTGGCTCCATGCAAACTTTGCTTGGCGTGATCCTCCTTACAAGCATCTTAATTACAAAATTCCAGTAGAGGAATATAAGCGCAAAATTCAAAAGTTACCAAGATATTATTTGCAAGAATTTATTTTTAAATATGTCCTCATCTCACCAAACCTTATCAAGTAAACCAAATAAAAACTCAGGGAAACTGCAAAGCAAGAGAACATCAACCAAAAAAGGGAGGGGGACAGGGAAGCTGTAAGACAAAAGCTAACAAATAAAGTTGGTAGCCGTTGGGGTGGGTTGCCATAATTACCAAATTTGAAACATAAATTATTTTCAAGTTGGCTATCATTCTCCAAACTATGCTTTATTTAATCCATTCATGAGAGGATCATGATGTATCTGCAAATCAAGGATTGTTTTTTAGAAGTTTTTTATTCAGTGTATGATAAATTGAGTAGTCTTGATTGCAGTTTCCCATTTAAATTCTCTCTGAAAAAGCCTTGCTCAGAAAACCATTGGCATAAATAAGGGATCAAGGGAATGAGAACTGCTTGGAGCAAGGGGGATTTTTGAAGAAAATTGACTCTGGGCCCAGGACCTGAGGACAGAGCAGTACTCAATGATCCTGGCCAAAGGGTTCTGGTTTTCCATTGAGGCCCCGTCTTGATAGTTGATCTATTGAATCCTGTTTCTGGATTCCTGCTACTTGGGATCGTGGCTCTCCTGACCCAGCAGTGCCTGTGAAGCCATGGTACAGGCAATCACTCTAAGGCAGGGGCAGCCATACTGAACTTCGTGGGCAAATTTCTTAATGTCCATGTGCCTCAGTTTCCCTGTCTGTGAAGTATAGATAATAATACTATCTACTCCATAGGGTTGGTTATAATAAACACAATAGGTTTATTAAACATACTCTTTTTAGAAAATACCTCTAACACTTCACGCCTTCCCTGTCTTCCCAGCTCTGCCATTCTCTCTCTCCTAACACTCCTCTCCTACCTTGAACTCCTTAATTAGGGCTAGTGTTAATTTAATAATTATTTCCTTTAGGAAACCTTTCTTGGTTCTCACCCTTCCCATGAACAAGTTTCCTGCCCTTTCTATGAGATTCTGAGCATGGGGTGATATATATGAGCATTCCAATAAAGACCAATTGCTAATCTGGAAAATGTTAGTCATCCATATATAGTATGTAGAAATGCCAGCTCACAAACTCAGGTGTGCAAAAAATATGTGTATATTGCATTTCTTTATTCTACAGAAGCTATTGTGAAACTTGACCTTAGTCATCCTCAGGGTAAACCCTGGATGGATTGGTGAGTGACGGGTAGGGGCATCTGGTCTTTGGTCCTGGGCACACCTGGGTTATGCTGTGATGCCAATCATCCCTTTCTGCTTGGATCCTTTGGAAACATCACCTGTGGCCGTATCTGCTGAGACACTGCACACAGCATTCCTTTCTGGGGTCTCGGCCCCTCATCAGTATGCTAATGGGAAGCCAGGCTGATCCCCAATGTGCCAGGATGCCTGTACTCCACCTTTCTCTTAATGCAGCCCAAGTCTTTATGGGGATAGGACGTGGGTGAGCCCGACTCTCCCTTCTGCTTCTCCAGGTCACTCTGCCTCTGCCGCTGAATACACTTCATCCCTTTACTTCTTCCACAAACCCCTAGACTCTCTATAAGTGTTTATAAAGAAACTACCAGGTACTATTGCCAGTGACTTCTGCTTTCTGTCCTGCCACATATACCTTATCTGTGCAATGAAGCACAAATAGCCTGCGGGAATGGGCCAAAGAGAAAAAGAGAAAATCAGAGACAGTGAAGACAAAACAAACAAAATAACATCTCAAGATATTATCCAGGGACTTCCCTGATGGTCCAGTGTTTGAGACTCTGTGCTTCCACCTCAGGGTGCATGGGTTCAATCCCTGGTTGGGAAACTAAGATCCCACATGCCATGTGGCACTGCCAAAATATATATATATATATATATATATATATATATATAATCCAGTCCTACAAAGTTCCCAAGACACAAGGTTCACGGATTTTCACACTCTGTGGAGATGGAGGGCAGGGAGGATTGTGACCTCCTAAAGACCACGCCCATGATCTTCAGCAGCTCAGTCCCAAAGAGGGGGTTGCGATGCCCAGGCTTTCCATATGTGGAAACCATACATGTGAGCCTGCTACCTCTAGCCCACATTTATATTCCAGGGCTGGACCCAACTAGGGGGCCAAGCAGGATACAACCAACAGCTAAATTGACTCAGTGCCTCATATGCCTTTTTCCGGCAGGCGGTTACCATTTAGGGGCATCTTGCTGGGAAAATCCGTTTCTGCTAGCTGAGTCCCTATATTTATGAACAAGTGAACCTTTTACCAGCATTGCTTGGAAGATGCAGACAGTGTTCCCAACTTTAGAAATACAGTTATTTGTCATCTGTCCTTTACCCAGAGCTGACTGAGGGATGTGTTTTCTTGTTACATCAACGTGCTCTACTGCTCTTGGTGTGAAAAGATGACAGATGCTAATGCTGTTGCTATCTGAGTGTGTGAACATGTCTGCAAAACCTGGGGGTGTTTGCCGGAAAGGGGCAAGTGTGAGCATGTGTGACCGTGCACACACACACACACACACACACACCAGCACATGCAGCGTCACTGGATTAGTGAGGTCTAGACCAGGATCAACCTTACAAAATCTTGTCCAAATATTTGAAAGTACAGCTTTCTGGCTTTCTTCTTGGTAAAACGGTTCCTACTTTTCAGAACGGTTTTCTCTTTTGCCTTGTGTTCCCGGTTTTCTGAAGAAGGCAACACCAATAAAGTGATCTGTTGAATTTTCATCATAATTTATTATACTCATCCATTTAATTGTCTGATTTCTCAGCAAACTTAGGCATCTATTATGCCCACCATCAACTTAAGAGCTTAGCCACAGTAGGTGCCAAAAACCAGAAAGTACCTTTACCAACATCATTAATTTGCATTTAGAACTTCTGGACTTGGTGACATCTAGTATTAATCTGGTATAACTTTTAGTCTCATGTTATTAAACCTGTGTTTGTTTCATGCCAGTTGTGAGCCAGATTCTCTGCCTAGATATCTTACATCCCTCACCAGAAAGTCATAAAACTGAAAATATTTTCCTTAGGAGGGTTAACTGACTTGCCTGTTCACCCAGCTGGTAGCAAAGTTGGGATTCAAATACAGATCTTCCTTGACTCCAGAGCTAGCATTGCACCACAGTCTCTCCCAAAACTGAACTGTTGTATTCATGAACTTGTGAGCTAGAAGGTGCCTAGAGAACGTCTGACCTCTTCATCTTTTAGAGAGGAACAAAAACGATAAGTGGTTACTCAGTGGGGTAGCAAAAGGAAACAGTTATTGGGCAAACCTGGCTCCCACTCCTGCACTTGCAACAAATAATTATCTATCCTCTGCAGAGGGTAAGGAAATCCACCAAATACTATGGTGCATATAACGTGTAGAAGGTGGGACCCCTGCTTGTAGGCAGTTATAGCCTGCAGAAAAATAAAGAACCAACAGCCGTAAAGTGCTGGCTCCCATCAGAATGCTTCAGGAGTGGGAGGAAGGAGGAAGACACAGAAAGGCTTCTTGCCAAATGTCATCCACCTAAGTCTAACAATAAGAAGAAAGCTGGTCACTGAGGGCTTTGCCTGTGTCGTGATTCAGGAAGCATTGCTCTCTCCTGTCAGGGCATAGGTTCACCTGGCCTCTCCTTTGCCATCAAATCACTATTGGAAGAGCCTTGTAGTCCCGGATTTCCAACAGGGTAAGAGATTCCTAAAGGCTGTTTAGAAGAGGGTGGAACATCAGCTCTCTTCATTGCGAGAAGTTGTTAGGAGGACTGCATGCGAGGCAGATACTTTTGAAATTTTCTCTTGAAGGGAAGTGGCTTCTTCTGATCAAATTTAATTCTGGAAGTAACTCAAGTAAGAGGGTTACACAAAAGGAATTTTCCTTTGGATTAAGTTGAACTGTTATAAATAGCGATAACCTGATATCTTGATTTAAACTACAAATTTCTGGCGAACATACATTCTGATCTCATGTTTGAGCAGATAATCACCATGTGTTGCCTGCTTCTATGGGTGACAGTATTCCAAATAGGATATGTCAGGTTATCATCCTGCTTGAACCTTCCAACTTATCATTGCCCTCAGAATAATGTTCAACCCCCTTGGAAAGGCTCAAGAGTCTGTGGATGAACTCCCCCCACCCAAGATGTCCATCCCTGGCATCCCTCCTACCTTCCGGCACTTCTAGGTTGACAGATGTTCTGCACAAAAATATCAAAGTACCAGCCAGGAAGGGGGCATTGGTCATAGCTTAAAAATACCACTTTGCTCATTTTAATAAATCATTTGCAATGTATGCTTGATGAGATTTTTCAAGTTTTAGGAAAACTTCTATAGTTTTAGAGCAATTCTTGGTGTTGCTGAAGAAAACACAAATCTGAACAATTTTAAAATATTCATGCTTATAAACAAAGGAAAAATCCCGAATTGTCCTGTTCAATACTGGATGTTAGCAAGTGCATGCTACCCAGTGATCTTGCTGTATACTGGACACCAAGCAAGCTTGCCTGAGCCAGAGATTGGATAGACACTACCAACACTATTTCATTTTTCTGGACATGTAGAAGAGCATATTCCCTAGTCTCTCTTGCAATTAAGTTGTTCTCATGTGGGTCTCACCAGTGGAATGTAGGAGGAAGCAAGATACATGACTTGCAGACCAGGACGTAAAGCCCCTTGCATGATCCTCCTGTCTCCCTCCTTCTCTTTTACTGCAGTTCTGGATAGACCGAAGGAGCCTGAATCCCTAAGTTACCACAAGTAACTGCCCAGCCCTCAGAAAAGGGTGTTGTGCACAGAAAGCTTTGTTATGTCATGAGATTTGGGAGTTTCTGTTACTGCAGCATAGCGGAGCATACCTTAACTTATACTTACTCCTCTCTTGCCCCACCAGACATGACACAGCAATGCTGGGCTAAGGCTGCTGCAGCAGATGCAGTAGGTCACCACCCAGATCCCCTCCTTCAGGACGGAGGAACTCCCTCTCCCAGCTTCCTGGGCTCACAGCTGAGTCCTTCCCCAGGCATTGCCTTCAGCCAAAGGGAATTTCCCCTCCCAAGGTTACATTCCCCTCCCCCGACGCCACACGCACCACCCCCCTAACCCCCGGCCAAGAACAGCCCTGTCCTGTGCTTGACAGTTAAAGGCCTATAAAGACTTGGCTCCCTTAATTCAACTTGAGACCCCTCTGCAGAGCCATCCCAGCTCTAGACTCTCCATGGGGTCTTCCAAGGACCCTGCTGCAACTAAGTTGCAGTTTAACTTGCTCAATCCTGCTTCCATATTCCCTCACGGGTCTGGTTCCCATTTTGATGATTCCCTAATAACCTCCTTCCTGCATGCAAATCTCTGTTTCAGAGTCTGTTTCCTAGGGAACCCGACCAGTGGTACCTCTTATTCCCAAAACATGCTGGGTTCTCCTTTGTCTGATAGCTTGACCTATGCTGTCCCTTCTACTCTGAACAATTCTGCTCCCCCAACCCAGATGCTGAGCCAATCATGTTGGTCATTGACACCATCTGCTGTCCAAATATTATGCTCTCCATCTCTGCTGCTCCTCTGATGGATGGTTCCAGATGTACCCCCTTCTCACTTGTACCTCCTTCCATCGTAGCATTTATCCCAGGAATTGTAGCTTTGGGTATGGCTGCTGCCCCCTTAGACAGTAACTCATCAACAATAGATAGGATTCCTCTTTGTCAGCCCAGGGCTTAGCAAAATGCCTTACAGTTCAGTGCTCATGAGCGCTGGAGAGAACAGTGCTCACTGGACATGGAGGGCTTTGGGGAAGACCACTAGAGCAGGATAACTTCTGTAGATATTAATTTGGATTTTTTCTTTCTGTCTTGAAAGATTTGGAAAGGGTGAGAGGTATTTTATCTTGTTTCCTCAAAGTTTTATTCTCACCATTTATCAGAATTCTAAATCTAAGTTTCTGGAGGGCAGCTGCTCTTTCGAGTGTTCAAGAAAATCTAAACTCACTGAGGTTATGCTATATAGAAGGGGAGCTGGGGGTGCCTTTGAAAGATACCCAGTACATAGAAGTGAATGGAGGCATTGGTTTCCCCAAATACTGGAACCTGTGGCTCCATCCCTGGCAGCCAGAGGGGGAGGGGGTCTGGCCATGGTGCCTGACGACGACTAAAGCCCAGAATGTGGACTCTTGGAGGTGGGGAGAATGCAGAGCAATCAGTGTTGATATTTTATGTCCTGTCGGCCCATCATCATAGAAATGCAAGGCCAGATTTTATTTATTTTGAAGATATTGTAACATTTCTTATATAAGAGATTATGGTTTAGAATTCACCCTTAATAAATTAATACTCAAAACAAACTAGAGTGAACTTCTCTGAAGGTAAGCGTATTTCTTTAACTGCCGGACTCTCTCATCATCCTAGCTAGAGGCCTCTGTGATGAGTAATACTTTCTCCAAGGCTTGACAACCTCCTCCACTCCCTTTGTTCTCGTAAAACTTTTTTCTCATAGAAAATGCCCTTCCCCACGTCTGGCGTATTATACTGACCTTGGAAGCGCACATCTGAATATATTACTTGGAGGTTTATTTACAGCTTGCCTTATAACTAAAGACAGGTTACTCTTTACCCCTTTGCAGGTTTGATAAAATGTTTGGGATTTAGGGGTTTGGGTAAGTGAATGCTGTTTTGGAGTGAAGAAGAAAAATAGACTTGCAGCATCTTAACAAGAGCCACCTGCCTTGGGAAGCATCCATGTCATCCGGTGATTTCACCACCTAATTAGTGATATTGTACCCACACATGTCACCAGCACTTGAGAAAATAATGATAGGCCTGACTGCTATGGGAGAGGAGTGCTTAGGATGTGGAAGAATGAGTTAGCTAGAGCTTGCAGACAATTCTGGATCATGGACAGTCTAGCCTATTGAAATGCGGGAGTTTGACCCTTTAAGCTCTACACAGGTGTCCATAAATTCACCCCCGCGATTTCATGATAATCAAAGGTGTTAAGAGGCGAATAAAATGGGACCTCCCAAGGTCCTGTGAGGAAGATGAGCCCTGGCCTTCCCCATGTGGGCTGGTTTGGCTCTGTGTTCTCCTCCAGGGTCCTTCTCTGTCTTTCTCTGCCTGCCCCACCAAGGGGCTGAGCTCTAGGGACTGCATCATGGGCCTCCTTGCGCTCTGGTTTCCGGTTGGGAGGAGACAGTTGCATGGAGGGGACACCAGCAGGAAATTGAGAGGAGGGAGAGACTGGGGGGTTTATTCCCTCAGCTCCCTTCTGGGTCACAGGTCGGCAGTGGGTGTGTTCCTCCATAGAAGGCCACAGCTCCTGTTGGTGACCTCCTGTTTCACCCAGAGCCACAGCTCCTTGTGGGTTTTGGTGACCACTCCATCCCCTTGCCTGGTCAGCTCTAAGAGTAGTAATAGCTCCCAAACATTAAGGGTCCCAGGGCCTCACCATCCCTTCCTGGTTTTCTCTCACCCTACCCGCAATTTTATAAATAGTCTCTTCATTAATCTCTCCTCAGTTACCCCCATTTCAGTGTACAAACACCCTGATGATAGAACATATTACCCTTAGATTCCCCCACAGTGCTGTGCCTACAAAAGGTAGGTAGCAGTAAAGAGGTAGACCTAGCACTTGTAACAGAGTCTTCCTTAGAAAATCCTGGCTTTATATCATATCATATCACATTACAATATTATATTACTTAGATTAACCAACTTCAATCTTATAACAGCATTAGTCTGCCTTTATTTCTGAGGGTTTATATGTGCTCCAAAACTCACTTTTTAGACTACTGAAGTACAGGAGAGTGTTTCTTTAAAAACGAGCAGGTTCTTCTGGGTGTTGACAATGTTCCGGGTTATTCTTTATCTAAATTCATCCAACTCTGTTACTCATCATGCTTTTTCATGGCTCCATGTAGCCTTCTCACCTTGGATGTCTTTTCTGCCCATCTCCATCTCTTCATACCCTATTCTTTCTTGCCAGTTAACACCTCTCCTATTAATTCATCCACCTAGCCAATTTTTATTGTCTGCTAAATTTTGAGTGTCTGCTTCATGCCAGATGGCTCAATGAAAGAGACATACGAGAGCCTTCCCTAAAAATCCACTCTCTTCTCTTCTAGCTTTAGAATCCCTGCCCTGGTTCTGCTTGATCACATTCTCTTTTGCACTCTGAGTGTTACCTTCATGCCTATCTTTGCCCCTTTATCATGAGATTCCTGAGAACAGAAAATATGTTTTGATCTTTTTTTTTTAAATTTTATTTTTTTATTTTTTGCTTTATAACAAATTTAATCAGTTATACATATACATATGTTCCCATATCCCCTCCCTTTTGCGTCTCCCTCCCACCCTCCCTATCCCACCCCTCCAGGCGGTCACAAAGCACCGAGCTGATCTCCCTGTGCTATGCGGCTGCTTCCCACTAGCTGTCTACCTTACGTTTGGTAGTGTATATATGTCCATGCCGCTCTTTCACTTTGTCACAGCTTACCCTTCCCCCTCCCCATATCCTCAAGTCCATTCTCTAGTAGGTCTGTGTCTTTATTCCTGTCTTACCCCTATGTTCTTCATGACATTTTTTTTTCTTAAATTCCGTATATGTGTTAGCATACAGTATTTGTTTTTCTCTTTCTGACTTACTTCACTCTGTATGACAGACTCTAGGTCCATCCACCTCATTACAAATAGCTCAATTTCATTTCTTTTTATGGCTGAGTAATATTCCATTGTATATATGTGCCACATCCTCTTTACCCATTCATCTGATGATGGACACTTAGGTTGTTTCCATCTCCGGGCTATTGTAAATAGGGCTGCTATGAACATTTTGGTACATGTCTCTTTTTGAATTATGGTTTTCTCAGGGTATATGCCCAGTAGTGGGATTGCTGGGTCATATGGTAGCTCTATTTGTAGTTTTTTAAGGAACCTCCATACCGTTCTCCATAGTGGCTGTACCAATTCACATTCCCACCAGCAGTGCAAGAGTGTTCCTTTTTTTCCACACCCTCTCCAGCATTTATTGTTTCTAGATTTTTTGATGATGGCCATTCTGACTGGTGTGAGATGATATCTCATTGTAGTTTTGATTTGCATTTCTCTAATGAGTAACGATGTTGAGCATCCTTTCATGTGTTTGTTGGCAGTCTGTATATCTTCTGTGGAGAAATGTCTATTTAGGTCTTCTGCCCATTTTTGGATAGGGTTGTTTGTTTCTTTGTTATTGAGCTGCATGAGCTGCTTATAAATTTTGGAGATTAATCCTTTGTCAGTTGCTTCATTTGCAAATATTTTCTCCCATTCTGAGGGTTGTCTTTTGGTCTTGTTTATGGTTTCCTTTGCTGTGCAAAAGCTTTGAAGTTCCATTAGGTCCCATTTGTTTATTTTTGTTTTTATTTCCATTTCTCTAGGAGGTGGGTCAAAAAGGATCTTGCTGTGATTTATGTCATAGAGTGTTCTGCCTATGTTTTCCTCTAAGAGCTTGATAGTGTCTGGCTTTACATTTAGGTTTTTAATCCATTTTGAGCTTATTTTTGTGTATTGTGTTCTAATTTCATTTGTTTTGATCTTTGCCATCTCCTTAAGAACCACGTACATATCAATACATAGCATGTACCTAGTTAATGCATGAGGAATCAAAGCAAATTACCAAGATAGTCTTACCCCTAAGGGCCAGCAAATGCCTTGGGCAACTGATCTGATGTGGAAGAATGGTTTGACAAGCAGGGATCTTTGTCAGATATCCCAGAGTAGAGAACCCACGGGTTTTGGCCAATTTGAGCAACTTAGACTTAAGACTTAAGACAGTAACATTATAAATCCCAGGGCTTCCCTGGTGGCGCAGTGGTTGAGAGTCCGCCTGCCGATGCAGGGGACACAGGTTCGTGCCCCGGTCCGGGAAGATTCCACATGCCGCGGAGCGGCTGGGCCCGTGAGCCATGTCCGCTGAGCCTGCACATCCGGAACACAGAAAGAGGGCATTTCAGAGAGAACTAGAACAGAGAAGTTGCCCAGTCAGAGCTATCCCCGTGACAAAATAAGGTCAGTACCCCTCCAACCTCCTCAGTCCTTCTGTTCCCCATAGCTTTAAATAACTAGCCAGAACGGCTTTAGTCACTCTGAAAAATTTATGTAACTTCTCATATAGTCTAACCCCAACATTCCTCTCGCACTGTGCTGACTCATTTGCCCAAAATATGCCGGACCAGTGAGGCAGAAATAATGATTCTTACTGGCTTTTAACTATCAGTCTCCCCAGGTCTGTTTCCCTTAGTCCTAGGGACCGATTCTAATTTGGTACAGGAAAAAAAAAAAAAAGTATGCCTGCCAATTTCCATCCTGGAATAACTGAAGAAAGAAAATGTACATGATTATGGTAAAGGCACGTATATTTATATTAAAGTGCCATTCACAACCTCCACCCCCCACTTCACACGCCACGATCACTTCCACCACCAGCTAATTGTTTCAACCTAATTGCATCTTGGAGTTATGCCATTGCCCTATATTAAAAGAAATGAAGTTAAACATCACGGCAAGGAGATTCAAAATAACATCTTCTTTACAGAAACTTTCAGAAATCTCTTTCTGCTTCGCTACGGGGAATGGCTGTGAATTGACAAAGCAATTGATTTGATTTAACTTATGTTAGAAATATTGCAAAAGGCGTCACTGATTCAGTTTCCCTTTCTATACTGGATTTGTGAAAGGTTAGCCAATGTTTGCATCCCGTTTGCAAAGAGCGTAGGCCTCTGAGAGGCACAGTTTTGTTTAACCCTCACTTCTGCTTCCATTTCTTATTTAGGCCTCTCTAGCCCTTTCTTTGTCTTCTGCCTTAATCTTGTCTTGGTATATCTTCTGTATCTTTGCAAGATGGCTATAAACTTTATGGAAAAGGAAAGGGCATACCAAAAATTTAAGGATTACTTTATTTGAACTCTTATCTTCCTACCTCAGGCAGGTAAGTCAAATCATTCAAATATAACAGTAATTACACTCAAAGCGAGGGCCAAGATATAGGAGCATATATTTTGCTTCCCCATCTCTAGAGGCCAGATGGAGAAGGAAAGAAATCAATTGGCAAAGAGTCATCACACTCCTGCAATACCCACCTCCACCTTCCAAAATGATACCGCCTCTATTTTCTCCCAAGTATGACTGGTGTTTAGAGGTAATTGATGTCCTTGACGTACTCTTTGTAGGAATTAAGGGTGAGAACACAGGTGTACATATTAATTTGTGTATTAAAGGATACCTGGGCAGGCTCTTACATATTGACTATGATTCATGCTTTTATATTAATTCATAATTGAAAAGTGGAATTCACTGATTCCATCTTAATACCTTACCATTTAGAGCTAAGCTGTGCCATGCATCCTTCCTTAAATCTTACCAAAAAATTTGGAAAATCTAGGATCATAGACTGCTAAAGCTGTAAAGACCTTCGTAGTCATCAATTGTTCCAAACATAAATGTGTGTATGTCAGTATATGTTTTCTTAAACTTAGTTGCAGAATTAGCTTATGCTTGAAAAATAAGAATGTAAAATTGGCGTGAAATATAAGAAGTAGAATGTAAGTCTGATGATCCCTAGTCATACTTCTCAGACTAAGCGCCATTAATAGGAGCTTGCATTCATTCATTCATTTATTCATTCATTCAAAAATATTCATTGAGCACCAATTATGTCTTAGGCTCTATGGATCAAGAGAGGAGACAAAAATAAATAAATAGATATAGAAAATAATATCAGTTAGTCATAAGTGCTACAAAGAAAAATAAAGTACGGTGGTCTAGAGTAGACTCTAGAGTGACAAGTGAGGTCTCTTTGGGTAGAATGTGACTACATCGCAAAGGGAGAGGCAGATGCAAGTCCAGCAGGAGTGAGCTGGGAGTGCGCTAGGAGCAGCCAAAGGGCCGAGGTAGCTAAGATGCTCTGAGGAAGAGGGAAAGTGTACAGGATGAGGTTAGAAATGTCAACAGTAGGCAGATTTTTTAAGTCCTTGAGACATTATAAGGAGATTTGTTTTTTCTAAGTGCCAGGAGAAACGATTGGGTGGTTTTAAATGGGAGAATGGCATCTTTAATAGCCAAAAATTTTTGTGTGGGGAGAAATGATCTAGGGGGATGCCTGAAGATTAATTTTCAAGGAGGCATCGTCCAGGGCTTCCCTAGTGGCACAGTGGTTGAGAATCTGCCTGCCAATGCAGGGGACATGTGTTCGAGCCCTGGTCCGGGAAGATCCCACATGCCGCGGAGCAACTAAGCCGGGCACCACAACTACTGAGCCTGCGCTCTAGAGTCCGTGAGCCAAAACTACTGAGCCCGCATGCCACAACTACTGAAGCCCGAGTACCCAGAGCCCGTGCTCTGCAACAAGAGAAGCCACAGCAATGAGAAGCCCACACACCACAATGAAGAGTAACCCCCACTCCCTGCAACTAGAGAGAGCCCACGCACAGCAACAAAGACCCAATGCAGCCAAAAATAAATAAATAAAATAAATAACTTTATAGAAAAAAGAAGGAGGCATCGTCAGAGGGAAGAATTACTGTACATGATTTTTGTGTAGTGTTTATGCTCATAGCTGTTTCCTGTTGCTTTAAAGCCTACAAGAATATTAATAACAGTAACAATTAATAAGCTGCCTTAGCAGACTCAGCAAGATCTACCTCCTATGTCATGCCAATACCTGAGTTCATAGGCAGAGCATCCAAATGAGGCAAAAGGACAATGGGAATCTGACACAGGTTCTGCTGACCCACCTGTCTAAGACAGCCTATGACTGTTATTTATGCAAAGCTAATATCTCTCTCTATATTGTATAAGATTTTTATTTTGAAATAGTTCAAGATTCACAAGAAGTTTCAACAATAGTATAAAGAATTCCCAGGTACCCTTTGCAGAGCTTCCCCCAATGATGATATCTTACGTAATTCATAGAACATGTAAAACCAGGACATTGACATCTATGTAATATCATTAACTTAGGTGCAGACCTCATTTGGATTTTATCCGTTTTTACATGCTCTCTCCTTAAATTATTTATTTGGGGGGAGCGGATAGTACTGTGAAATTTTATCCCAAGTGCAGATCCAAGTAACTATCACCATCATCAGGGTATAGACTGTCCCATCACTACAAAGAGACCTTCTCATGTTATCTTTTGTTGTGTTGAAAGTCAGCTTTTGTTTTATGAACATTTCAAACCTGGATATGAAGAATATTCTATTTCTGGCTTCTCTATTTTATTTTTGGTAAAATCTATAAATCCACTTAATACAATGTTTGTAAACCTTTAAACATCACAAACACATAAACATTTACACATTTCATGAATTCTCTTAAATATTTAAACCTTGGTTTTAAATGTAATTAATTAAATTCTCCAAAACATTGCAATAAAAATCGAGTCTAATTAGTCAACTCTTTAATTGATCCAGTCACCTGGGAAATAGACAACATTCACGGAGTATCAGAATGATTTCATAATTTACTTTTCTAGTTTTTACTTACCCTAATACAAAAGTGATGATACTGTGATTTTGATTTATTTCTTCACTTTTTACTGTATTTATATTATACCTCCCCAGGGGTATAGTAATCTTGCCACACTCAAAAGAAAACACGATCTCACACACATCTGCTAAGATGATGGGTTCTGGAGTACTGAATAACTGTTTCTTGGTCATGGCACAAGATCTGGTTGTGTCTAAGCTCTTTCAAACCTAGATGGGTGAACCTAGGACCCTCTTCTTATAATCAACCCTCAGTTGCAAATGGAACTTTTCAAGCTCATCCCTTTAAGCAAAACAACCCCCAATACCATCCCCTGCCAAAAGAAAAGTTTGACTTTTTATACCCTACATTGAAAAACCCATCATCTTCTCAAGTTTTTCCATAATTTTGATATAGTCTGTTAAAACTTTTGGAAATTTGAGTATGTTTTATTCACATCTTATTATGATTAAAAGTGTTACCCAGGGTTTTGTAATTCATGAGATGAGAATTTGGTCTGTGCAGTCCGCTCTTCCCTTGGGTCCTCTGGCTGGCCCATCATCTTGATGCATTCTCTGGAACTCCTTTTCTACCTGGTTAGAGTGTAGGAGCACTGGGTTCCCTCAGTCCTTCCTATTCTTAATAAAATCCTTTCTTGACCCAGAAATATTTTGTTTGCTGACAATTCCCAAATTGTACCCATTCCTGCCTACATAGATAAAACTTCAATATATACTTCATAGAAACAGCACTTACCCACCTGTATCAACTATTCCACATGCATTAAAATGAATAAAAAATAAGCATATACTATTACAGTCATTGTTTTTATTTTACAGCTATCTTTTAATACATTTTATTAGATGGCACCTGCTCTTAAGCTTTTTGGTGACAATGTTGCCACAGCTTGGTGAATGTGTGCCCTGTAAGCAACACTCAGGGGTTTTCTGATGGCATCTTTGTGTTCTGGCAAAAGACATTCTACTCCCAAGTTGATTTTATTTTTCAAGTCCCAAGACATTAAGTCAAGGAGAACATAGTTTAAGTGATTCAAATAAAGGATAAAGTCTTCATTAGTTAACGCACATCAGGGACAACCTGAAAACCACGTAACTCCCCAGACCAAAGCAGGATTGGAGTTTTACAGAAGAAGAGAGGGCTATGTTTCCTCGTGGTCTGGCCTGGACTGCATTTTTTGGAAAATCTCTAACTGCTGAAACTTGTGGTTGCAAGAGTTAGAGAATGTACTGGTTTCCCATGCCTCTTGCTCGGGATCTTTTGTACAATCCCTTTCAAGCAACTGTCAGAGCAGTTCTTTTAAGAGCAATTCGTGCAAGCTTTGTGCTTTGTCACGGTTCCGATGAGGGAGAGGAAAAGAGGGAAATAGCAGAAGGAAAGACAAAGGAAAGGAGGCCAGGGTCAAAGCAAGGAAAACAGGGGTCTGATTTAACTCATGTACAGAGGTCATCTTAACTTAATTATAAATTTAATTGTACCTGAATTAAAATATAAAAGAGATGAGCTAAAATGAAACAATTAATAAACTTTATATCAATATTTCCTCACAACAGAAATATATTCTAAAAGATTCCTTCCAAAGCTAAGGGAATCCATAATTTTTTTAAATGGTAAAAAGTCATGAAAACAACTTCTTCTACTTGCTTTCATTTTAGAGAACATTGATGCCTTCCTGCTAATGATGAGAAAATGAACGTTCTCACATTTCCTCCCACAAACTTCCCACCCACATTCTTACTGCTGTTACAACAAAAGACAAAACAAAATGACCTTCTAGGACATATGTGACCAATAGAACTCTCTGCAGCGTTGGAAATGCTCTAGATCTTTGGCTGTTGAGCCCTTAAAGACATGGCTAGAATGAACAAGGAAACAAAACTTTTCCTTTTGTTTAATGTCAATTAATTTAACTTCAGGTTAACCACATATGGTTAGTTGCTACTGTAATGAGCACCTCTATTCTAAAAGATAATGTAGATTATTTTCATGACCCGAGGCAGGGAAAGAGTCCTTAAACAGGACACAAAAAGCAGAACATAAAAGAAAATATCAATAATTTGTATTATATTAAAATTAAGAACTTTTTAATGACATGCTACCATTAAAAGAGTAGAAAAGAAAACACAGAATAGGAAAAGATATTAGCAACACCTTTAAAAGAAAGGGCTTATATGTAGAATATATAAGGAACTCCTGTAGCTCAGTAAGAAAAACAGACAAGGAGAAATGGACAAGGTACTTGAACTATAGGCACTTGCTTATAAAGGTAATTCAGATGGCAAACAAATATATGAAAAGGTTCTGGACTTCATTAGTCATCAAGAAAATGAAAATTGAAGCATACCAGAATGGCTTGAAGTTAAAAATAGTGACATAAAAAGTGGTCAACGATATGGAGCAACTTGAACCCCTACACATTGCTGGTAGAAATGTAAATTGGTACAACTTTGGGAAATATTCTGGAAACATTATCTATTAAAATTGAACATACACATTCCCTATAGGTAAGTATTTCCAATCCTAGGTGTGAACTGAACAGAAATGTTTGAATACTACACAAAAAGACACATACGAGAATATTCAAAGAATCATTATTCATATGGCCCAAAACTAGAAACACCTCGAATCTCAAGAGCAGAATGATAAATTGTGTGTATTCAAGCAGTGAAAGTTAACCTATTATAATTACATGTAATAACAAGGATAAATCTTACAAATATAATATTGAGCAAAATAAGGCAGACATAAGAGAATGACTCCACTTACATGAAGTTCAAAGATGGGTAAAACTAGACCAGAGTATTAGAAATCAGAATACTAATTACCTCAGAATAGGAAGAAAGGGGTAGTAATTGAGGTGGCCGTGAAGTGGGCTTTCCAGATGCTGGTAAGATTTTATTCTTTGACCCGATGTTGATTATACAGATGTTTACTTCATGATACTTTATGAATAATTACATTTATGTTTTGAACACTTTTCACTGTTATTCTTCAATAAGAAACCATTTTTAAGAAAGAGATATTGAATCCAGAGAGCAATCAGAAGTGACCATTTCCTAAAGCAAATGCTCTCATTCCTTAAATTGTTTGCTAACATTGGCATGAATGAATGAATAAATAAATAAATAAATCTCTCATTTAAAATTTTGCATTTTTAATAATGACTTTATGAAGTATTTTATTCATTTTCCCTAAAATGCTTATTCATAGCCTTTTCTCATTTTTTACGGGGTACTTATCATTTTTATAATGATTTATGAGAACACTGTATAGTAAGGACATTATCCATCTGTCAATCAGGTTGTAAATATTTTCCTCAGTTTGTCATTTAATTTTGTTTGTAGCATAACTTTATAGTACCAAAGTTTTAATTTTTATTTCATCAATTTCCTCATATTTTTCATTTATGGTTTCTGAACTTTTTGTTTATAATAGCTGTCGCATTCCAAAAGTATAAAAAATATTTGCTTATGATTTTCTCTAGTATTTTCAGAGTTCCATGTTTAACATTAAAAATCTTCTGTCTATCTGTAATTCATTTTTATTTATGGTAGGCACAATCTAAGTCTTTTTTTTTTTCTTTTGTATATCTGAATGCCGATTGTCCAAGCAACAGTGTGTCCCATGCAAGAGTCATCTTCTATGCACCAATTTGATTTCCTTTTAAATACGTATATATACACTTACATATGTGTTTGTGTGTGTGTGTGTGTGTGTGTGTGTGTGTGTGTATATATATATGCCCTGGACTCCCTTAGATACTTGGATTTGTGCCTGGGTTCCCTATTAAGTTTCACGTATTTATATATCTCGTCTTATACCAGTGTTGTGATGATTTAATTACTGTAGCTGATTAGCCTTCAGTGTAGTCACTGGAATGTAAATTTCACAAGAGTAGGTTTCGCCTAATATGTTGGCTTCTTCGCTCACAGGCATCTCATCCTCCAGGTCCTCTCCCAGTGCCTCTCTCTCGAAGGGTAGTCAGATGCTTGCATGGTGGATGGCTTCCAAGCACACTGAAGTTTGTGCTGTCAGGTCTTTTTAAGGCATATAGTCCTCTAACTGGCACCACGTTGCTCCTGCAGTGTTCTGTTTGTCAAGCAAGTCACAGGCAGGTTAGATTCAATGTAGGAGTGACTGCACAAGAGTGTGAGTACCAGCAGTTGTGTCCATTGTGTGGTATCTTTGCAGACTAACTACCTCAGTGGACATTCTTGTCTTTGTCCTGGAGACAGGAATGTCTTAGGCTCTTCACTGATATTTGTTGTTGGTTTCTAGCTTCTATCAGGATAAGGAGGGACCTACCGTGCACAGAGGTTTGTTTTGTTTTGTTTATCACAATGGGTGCTGAATAGTGTCAAATATAATTTGGAATTTATAAAGATAACACTATGGTTATCTCCTCTAAATATCTAGGTAATGAATTCCATTAACAGAATTCCTAACATTGAACCCTTCTTCCATGTCTGAAGTAAACCTTTTGTCTTAGTCTGTTTGGGCTGGTATGATAAAATACAAGCAACTAGGTAGCTTATAAACAAGAGAAATGTTATTTCTCACAGTTGTGGAGTCTGGAAAATCCAAAATCAAGATGTTAGCAGATTCTGTGTCTAGTGAGGGCCTGCTTCCCGGTTCATAGATGCTGCCTTCTCACTGTGCTCCCCTCTCATGGTGGAAAGGTCTGGGGAGCTCTGTGGGATCAGTTTTATAAGGGCACCAATTTCATTCTTGAAGGTGTCACCCTCATTAGCTAAGTGTTACTGAGACCAAGTTTATAGTGCTTGACGCATGACAGGCCAATAAATCAAGAGGCAATTTTGGGGGGCAAGGAATAGGGACTTTATTGGGAAAGCCAGCAGACCAAGAGGATGGTGGACTAGTGTCCCAAAAAACCATATTGCCCAGGCTTGGATGCTAATTTCTTTTATAGAACAAAGAGGGGGATGTGAGGAAGTAAAGTAAAAAAGGCAGTAAGTGTTGCAAATACTCCCTGGTTGCAATGTTGAAGCTCCAGGGCCATTCTGTCATTTGGGCAATATTTCTGTCATTTGGGCAATAATTACACATATTGCACAATATATACCTTTTGAAATTATCCTACCCACTTTCTAAAATCAGGGCAAGACTCTTGGATTTCTGTGCCATTCCCTCAGTGAATGCTCACCACCTCCTCCTCACTCTCCTGTAGCCTATAGTCCTCATGCAAGTCAATGACTAGGGACTCATCCCATCTGTTGATCAGGTATTTTGTGAGCACATCTGAACCCAAACTTTAGCCAGAATGGGTCCTCTACACTGTATGTGTTATTTTAGGGTATATTTTCTTCCGAGCTTTAGGAGCAAGGAGAAATTTGTGGAGCTAAATTTATATAAACCTAACACCAAGCATAAAAATAACGGCCTAACCATCTTCAAATGTTTATAACAATGCCACTGTATGTAAAGTAAAGCAGAGAAGTTGGCAGCTATCTGGTGATTTTGCTCAATAGATCAAATTACACAGTTTGGAAGATTCAGACTAAACCCTATGCTTTGAAAAAAAAAGATATTTTGAAATTATTTAAAAGATTATGAAGGTACATGCATTTAGGCTTGTGTGAAGAAATAAAATATAAAGAAAACACCAGCAATAATAGCAACAAAACATTTTAAAAAAATCTATAGGGTTTGCAAGCCTTTTGTGTAAGGTTTTTATCTAAAGCCAAAGGCAGAGAGAAAGTAATAAAATTGATGGTTAATTCAGCTAAAATTTTGAAGCAGTTTTGTCTTCAAGTGTTTGAAATGTCAAAAATATTTTTGACATCTTAAAATATCAAAAGAGAGCTAGGTTCCTTCAAGGAAATATTGGAATTAGAGCAGTTTAGAAAAGAATTGCTTGGCAAAGAAGCTATGATGGTAGATAGCTTATTTGGTATTTGAAACAATTAAAAAGCAACAATACCGGGCTTCCCTGGTGGCGCAGTGGTTGAGAGTCCGCCTGCCGATGCAGGGGACACGGGTTCGTGCCCCGGTCCGGGAGGATCCCACATGCCGCGGAGCAGCTGGGCCCGTGAGCCATGGCCGCTGAGCCTGTGCGTCCGGAGCCTGCGCTCCGCAAGGGGAGTGGCCACAACAGTGAGAGGCCCGCGTAACGCAAAAAAAAAAAAAAAAAAGCAACAATACTTTAAGAAGTGTGGTATTGGCCCTCCCAAAAGAGTATAAATCATTGAAATTGCATAGAGAGAATATATGTAGACCAAGCAACACAATAAACTTAATATACAATAAAACTAGCTTTCCAGTATAACTCTATACTTGAGGAGAAAGGATTATTTAATGAGTAATTTTAGAACGATTCAATAACAGTTTTGGAAAAAAAAGAAAGAAAACATTCATACCTTATACAAGATCAATATAAATTCCATGCCTTTGTACAAGCTGTTCCATCCACCAGGGGTGACTTCCTCCTGCTTGCCTACCAAGCAAACTCCCACACACCCTCCATAAACACTCAACTCAGTGCTTCTTTTGTGATTCCTTTCTAATTTCCTTTAAAAAACATAAATACATTCTATTCTCTACTCCCACTTTATGTGGGTAACTGTCTTGTGACAACAGTATGGCATTATAATAATTTGTACTTCCCTAAAAGAGTGTTTACTCAGTTCTTTTAACCTTTGCAATCCCGACACCTGAACCAGTACTGGCCACAGAGTAGGCATTCAAAGGGTCTTTGATGAATGAATGACACATCAATATCCAGGATAATACACACACATTAAAATTCCAAGCATGATTTCACAAAATGTTTGTGAAAATAAGTTTTAAAAAAATACATTGCAAAAGCATATGTGCAATGAGATTACAGTTATAAAAGAAGAAGTATGGTTTTATTTACCCCAAAATAAAAGTATATGTTTATGCTAGGGTCATTAAAATATTTTCCATTTTTTCATTACCTTTACAAATTTTTTTTCTCGTAGCATGTCATCCTTGGGCTTACTGTAACTGTTACAGGATGTTAGAATGAGAATATTCCTGTAAACAGTTTCAGCTGAAGCACCACTACAATAAATATTGGATTACAATGACAGAGAGACAAATCTATCCGCCACTCCCAAATGCAGAATTTATAGTTAATAGGAATCCCTAAATTTTTGGACACTTCCATGACATCAAAGGTATATAAAACATCAGAGAGAAGCTTTGGGGAGGAGTTCAGTAAGCTTTTTATTTCCTGGAAAGATCTGTTGTCTTGCTCTGTTTCCCCAGTCTCCTCTTTGGGAGAGCACATAGGGCATTAGAGGGCAAAAATGAGCCACTAGCCTCAAGACCTGCAAGGCGGTAGCCCTTAGAGTAGACAGGGGGTTGTCTCCAAGGTCACCATTGTAAAGCATTGAAATTCTGTTCCCTGACATTAGGAAACATAGAAGACTGGTCCCTGATGTAAAATTGCTGAAGTAAAGCCAGCTGTGGAATGTGGTCTGAGCTCACCCCAGAAATCTTAAGAGAAGAGAGGGCCTGAATAGTTGCTTTGTTGAGATTAGACTGATTTCCCAGGGGTTATAGGGGCAAAGACCTACGAGTTTTCCCACAGTGAGAGAGAGAAGGGGTGGAACTAAGCTGGAATGGAATTCTTCAAGGTCCTGTCCAGCTGGAGGGATAAGGAAACCTCAGCAGAGAGAAGTTGGAAGTGTTGGTGTGTCGGAGTGGTGGGGGGAACTGGCGACCACGGGCTGAGAAATGAGTCTTGGCAGCTCAGGTAGAATATGTTTCTGCTTGAGTTGAGGAAAATGCAAGGGAAGGAGCCTAACAGGAAACCTCCAAGGGGTTCTCAGAAGCACTTTATGGGAAAAATGGGAAACAGTCAGCTTTCATCAACTGCAGGGCCCATAAAGCACAGTACTACCCACCTAGAGAGTATTGTCCTCTACCTCTTATCCTTCTAAGCCTTCCCCACGAGGACCTTGCTGAAGAGTAACACAAGTGGTAGGGGAAGTCAGCAGGACGGGGCTCCCTGTTCTGAGAAGCAGGTCCAAGCTGGTGAAGGGAAGAACATGTTATACCAATTTTGACATTTTGATAATTACAGGAAGCCGGACTTCATATATTCTGAATTGAGAGTGTTTTGTTACTGAAAGCAAATGTTGCACTGTTTCCTAAGAGTAAAGGAAAAGTCGCAAGCCTGCAGAAGAAAGATTACCACAGATAAAAGATTACACCATGGGGTAATGCTTAAAGGGATGGTGGGAGATAAAAACTAAATTGTGTTCTGATTCCAAACCACACATTGAGCTTGTTCAATATGTCAGTTGCATAAGGAAAAGCAGTCATTCTCCTTTCTTAATGCTCCAGTAAATCATAGAAATAAGTCATCCAGGTCAGAAAGTTTGTTCAGTTTTGATTTTTATTTTAAATATTGTTTAAACCCTCATGAATTGTGGAACATCCTGCCATATTTCATATGCGTTTGGATCATTGATCATAAGGTGGGGATGGAAACTCATAGGTCACTGTGTCTTTTTTTTTAACTTTTTATTTTGTATTGGAGTATAGTTGATTAACAATGTTGTTATAGTTTCAGGTGTACATCAAAGTGATTTAGTTATACATATACATGTATCCACTCCTTTTCAAATTCTCTTCCCACTTAGGTTGTCACATAATATTGAGCAGAGTTCCCTGTGTCATTGTGTCGTAACCCTTCATTTTACAAATAAGGAAACAGTGGCATAGAGAGTTTAAATGACTTGCCCCGAACACCACTGCTGGTTAATAGCAAAACAGCTTCTGACATGCCATGCTTCCTTTTCTGATCCACTCCAAAATTTCCACAGTCTGCTGTAGCTATACCCCCAGTCTGAAAGGAGTCTGAAAATAGAAGAGAAGTGGGCAGTTTTCCTAACAATACTAATCAGACATTGCCTTCTTCTCTAAGTGTCAGAGAGGGTATCACAAAGCAAACATTTAGAGAGTGTAGGAAGTTAATTACCTTCCTCTGTAATGCATTAGTCACCAGTCCTTGTAACCTGAGGCTATTTAAAATACAACTTGTATTTAGTAGCATGGATTCAGAAGACTATAGACATTAATATATCTAAGAGAGCCTCTTTTATCTAGTTTATTACATTTTCCTCTGACACGCTTAAAGGACTTTTAAAACCTATCTTGTGTCTTGTGTTTAGTTAAAAACAACAAAACAGATTACAGAGAAAGAAAGTTTTGATTGAAATTAATAATGACTTAATATGTCTCCTTCAAAGGAACATGAAAATGGGGCTTAACATATTTAAGAGGGTTTCTGGGAGGGTTTCTGGAAATGGACTAGGTTTTCAAATACAGGATTGAAGAAAGGATTGCCTGTTTCCAAATAACTCTCTTAACAATCTACTGCAGCACCGCTGTGTGTACCCATTGCTTTAAAGTAAAACACTGTCACCTAAGAATTCTGGGAAAATACAAATATGTGACGTCAACATTTCCCAGTGTTCCTCAGTGAGGATATGGTGTTAAGGGATTTAATTTTTAAGATGGGAGATAAACATTGGGTTTGTATGATTTGAAAAGTAATACAGTGTTCAGAATGACAGTGTAAGAATCTCTGAATTTCTGCTCCTCCATAAAAGCAATGAGAAGAACACTTGCAAAATTCAAATTCAACTTTTTCAGAATTCTGGAAAATTCCTGCAAAGATCTGAGGAATGTTTATTCAAGAAAAATAGATGAATCTCAGTAAAAAGAGGGAGGGGGCTTCCCTGGTGGCGCAGTGGTTGAGAGTCCGCCTACCGATGCAGGGGACCGGGTTCGTGCCTGGGTCTGGGAAGATCCCACATGCCGCGGAGCGGCTGGGCCTGTGGGCCATGGCCGCTGAGCCTGAGCATCCTGAGCCTGTGCTCTGCAGCGGGAGAGGCCACAACAGTGAGAGGCCCGCGTACCGCAAAAAAAAAAAAAAAGAGAGAGAGGGAGTTTTGTGATGTTTTAACTTGCCTTATTCTCATCTCCTTCTCCCCACTCATGGTAGCCATGAAAACCTAGCAGTGAGCCCCTGGATAGGGGTAGAACAAATCAGGAGCCACGAAAAAAAGCCCCATTCCCAAGAATTGTTATTATCTGATTTGTGTGACAGCTACCTAGGAACCCCAACTCACAGGCTTGTCTTTATCTGACCTGGCTTGAGCTTACTCACTGCTACCAACATGTTCCCTACAGCATTTTTTCAAAACAACCAGTGGTGATTATTTAATATCACAACTGCCTAAAGTGCAATAACTGATTAGGAACACTTAAAAAGAAAGCTGATCAAAACTCTTAAAAGGAAAAGCTTGGAAATGAGATTTCAATAGTTTGAAAAGCTTTGACATATTCTAGAGAATCTTAACAGACTTCACACATATGCTGGGTTGTGCACATGCTCAGGAAAAATCTGAGAAGGTCCTAACCTCTTAACCTAACCTTGAGGCTGTGCACAAACAGGAAGTAAAGGCTAAAATAGAACTGTAAACTGACTGTGGAGTAATGGAGTTGTGCCCCAAACACACAGAGTCCCTTAATGAAAGCTGGGAGACTTACTGGTTCAAGGCATTTATGTAAACGGAGATTTAACCAGGGTTTGTGTTTTTCAAGTGAGTTTAATGTACTCTTGAGAGCATGTACAAGAGTGATTATCATCATGAGCTATGGAATCTAAGTGGGATAACTACTAAGTGGGAAGCAAGGATGTGAGGAGATTTATAGAGAAAGTATGTTAAGGTTAATGGATTGATTATGTCTGGGTGGGGGGTTGAAAACTTATTAGAGTAGGAGTAGTAGAGGAAGTGGACAGGGAAACTTAGGGAGTAGAGATGATCAGAAATTGGGATGATGGAAGTTGAGGTTTTACAATTATTATTCTACAATGTCTAAGGTTTATCTCTGTATATGAGTGGCCGAGATAGGGTGGAGGACAAGATCATTATACCAGGGAATCAACAAAAGATGATATGAAGTATTGCTGAGCCATTAAGTGCCTCATCTTTGACAATGTTTGCTTGGGGTAGAAAAAGCTGCATGTTACTGAATCTTTCCCTAGCACTGGAGACAGATGTCCATTGAAGGATACAGATCCAGGGATTAGCAAAGCAGGTCACTGAAGTTTGGAAGGCAAGGGATTCTAGGATGGTAGTAAGACAATGTTGGTGAGGATGCCCACTGCGTCTAGACCAGACCAGTCTTCAGCTATAGGAGGAGGTGCTAATGGACTGTGCAAAATGAGGCAAGCGAGGGCTGAGAGCCATAGATTTAGGTGTATATGTGGAATAATTTAGGTGTGTATGTGGAATACCTTAGGTGCGTATGTGGAACAATTTAGGTGCATATGTGGAATACCTTAGGTGTGTATGTGGGGTCCTTATTCTTCCTAAGAAACAGGTTCTGAGTATGCTTTCCTTTCTCCCACCCAGACACCACCATTTCGTCAATGTGAAATGAAATTTCACACTGTTTTTATTTATTCTCATAGATGGGATTAACCCACTGGTTCAACTAAAGTGTTTTGAGCTTTAAAGAATTAAAGGAGAAATTGGAAACTAAAAGTTGTCAAATTCAGGCTGAAGTCGTAAGCCTGGTGGCCCTCAATGTCCCAGAGCTGGCACAGCCTTGAGGACCCCAGCCACCAGTTCAGGAACCAAAAGGGAATCCAAGAGATTCATTCTTTCTTTGAGCAAGTATAATGGAGTACTTTACAGTATTCAAAATCTGATTAATGAAAACTAAAGACAAACAGGGAGAGACAGAAACCAAGAAAGCATTCTGAAATATTCTTAAAATGCTCGGTCATCATAAAGCATTTGATCACAGCTGGGTTTAGATCAAGGCTTTCCCACATCTGGCTGTGTGACCTTGGGCCATTTTCTTTACCACTCTGGGTGGTACTCTTTTAAAACTTACCTCAATAACGTTGTTCTAGTTCGTGAGACAATGTATTATTGGCATATATTTAAACATTTTATGATATGCAATCCCCCATTTTTAAAATTAGGCAAAAAGAGAAGAGTGTTTTATTATTTTGCAGTATAAATGTAGTACGTTGTTGTTTTCTTTGCAAATTAAATAATCTGCCTGCAGAATATATAATTAAACTCTCCAAATATGAATGCTGGCTTGTTAGAACTTTATCTCACTTATCAGCCACATGATGTTATCTCCTACACTGGTAAGTTTGGGGAATCTTTCACTCAGCACTCAAACAGACTATAGGAGTGGACAGGGATGGCAACAGGTAGAAAGGGGGTTTTTGTACCTCACCAGACTTCCTTTGTTTGGAGATCTGGGATAAATGTTGGTAAGGCTATGGTAGGCTCAGGGTGCATGGAGGCAGGGAATAAAACTAGATAATATTTCAAGGTTTCTTATTTTGATCTTAGAATAACGAGCAAGAATTTTCCTTATTATATAGCCATTCGGGAAGATGGCTTTTCTGCTGGTGTCTTGCATCTCCTTGAGGACTTTATGCTGATGAATTGCACACATTCTTATAGTGACACTTAATTTGTCACTGTTCTGAACTCATAGACCAATGTTTTAAATGAGGTCTCTATTATTGCTGTTTCAGGCACAGAAACTTGGGTGAGGATGGAACTGTGTGGTCAGCCAAATGGACCACTGTCTAGTCAAGTGGGACAAGTGATGCTCATTCCCTGGATTGGCTGAAAATCCAACCAGGCCCTCACCAGGAAATTTGCTTCATTGCTCCACAGCCATTCTTGGAAGACGTTGGCTTGTAAGTAACCATTTATGTGTTAATATGTACTGATTCCTCAAATGGTGCCTAGTTACTTAGCGCTTTTCCCAATTGAGAGAAGGCAGTACCTGCATTAGCAAGCAGGCTAGTTTCTCCTCTTCAGTGTTTGTTATCTAAGCAGCATCTTCCTTTAAAGTATTGAAATTTTCACATATATCTCCTTTACTCTTAAAGCCAATGTTTTCCAAGTTCTTGAACTGGCCAATCCCTTTATGAAGCAGATGGTCCAACAAGACTACCAAAGATCCCACGCAAATTAATAAAAGTAACCATCATAGAACGAATGTAATTTATTAAAATAGCTTTGTTTGGGCTTCCCTGGTGGCGCCGTGGTTGAGAGTCCACCTGCCGATGCAGGGGACGCGGGTTCGTGCCCCGGTCTGGGAAGATCCCACATGCGGTGGAGCGGCTAGGCCCGTGAGCCATGGCTGCTGAGCCTGCACGTGCGGAGCCTGTGCTCCGCAACAGGAGAGGCCACAACAGTGAGAGGCCCGCGTACCGCAAAAAAAAAAAAAAAAAAAAAAAAAAACTAGCTTTGTTTGTCCTTTCTTTACCTTCCCAGCTCCTAATTCTATCACAGAGATATCCAGGTCCCTTGGGGCTTCCTTATCTTAGGAATCTTGGTAGAACTGAAAGCAAAGTAATGGCATTTCCTGAAATTGTAAAAGAAGACAATGTTAAGTGTCCCAGAAGAACAGCATAGTAATTGAAAGGTTTTTAAGGGCAAGGAAAGAAAAGGAAGATTGCCCAAGGCTGAGGAAGAGGTCCCTTACTTCCTCAAGTAGGCCTGGGCTTTCCGCCTTGGAGGAGCCCCTCTAGAAGGATGGCTGCAGAGTTTATCTGGGAAAGCTGCCCCTCACTCAAGTGTGGCATTGAAGATGTTGGACCTGAAGGAATCATACGGTGTTTCCATAGTAACTAGTGGGGTCTGTGGTACCAAAGCAATGTTGTGGTATTATGGAAAACCTTAAGAATCTTGACTAAGTATTCGAGTAGGAGGAGAAGGAAGTTAAATAATGGCTGAAATGGAATTTCCAACCCTTTCAGAGGTGGGTGGGTACCCAAATTCAGAATTAAATGATATAAAGTAAAATCATAAAACACAATTTTTCTTACCTATCTGTTTGTGGTCTAGGATTCATTCCTACTATACTAACATTGCATATAACTTTGCAATTTTCAAAACTGTTTACTTACCTTAGAATAAGTATGTAGATAAACATTAATATCACCCTTGATCAGGGAATTGAGAGTCAGAGAATTTGAACAATTTGCCTAAGATACAGAACCTACTAGTGGTAGAGTCAGGAATTAAGGTCACATCCACCTAACCTTAAGTTTCATGTTATTTTCAATATACTATGCTGCCTTTCTAATAGAGTAACTAGTATCACCCATTAGGTACTATTGAGGGGATGGTTGGAGTTATTTAAGTATAACTAAATTGTTAATTAAGGGTTCTGATACCCACCAAGCAATACCAGCTAGGTATCTTACAGTTCAGCTCAATTCTAACACTATTTACCTGGAAATAGTATCAGATCCCACAGGTTGAGGACTCAGTCCCACATGACTGCCCTCCAGTTTAGTTGCCAATCACAAGTCAGGGTTATTACCTTTGCTTCTGATCCACTAGCTATAAATGAGAGGTTCCCACAGCCCGCTCCTGGGGTTCAATTAATTTGTTAGAGCTGCTCACAGGACTCAAAAAGTTTACTCACTAGATTTCTGGTTTATTACAAAGGATATTAAAGGATATGAATCAACAGCCAGATGAAGAGATACATAGGCCGAGCTCCTGAGCAAAGGAGCTTCTGTCCTCTTGGAGTCTGAGGTTCAGCATGGTGGCACGTGGAAGCATTCTGATTCCCCAACCTGGAAGCTCTCCAAACCCCTTCCTTTTGGGTTTTTATGGAGGCTACATTACATGAGCATGATTGATTAAATCACTGGCCATTGGTGATTGATTAACTTCCAGCTGCTTTCCCCTCCCCTCCCCAGAAATCAGGAAATGAGACAAAGTTTCAACCCTCTATTCATGATTGGTTCCTGGGCAACCAGTACCCTCACCCCATCTTTAGGTGCTTTCCAAAGTCACCTCATTAACATAAACCCAGTTGTAGAGGAAAGGGTCTTGTTATGAATAACGAGACACCCGTTTCACCTTTATGGCTCTGAAACGATTTCAGGAACTGAGGACTAGAGACCAAAGATTATAACAAAAGGTGTTTCCATTGCTCTTATCACTCAGGAAACTCCATGGGTTTGGGGAGCTATGAGCCAGGAACCAGGATGAAGACCAGTTGTACATGAAAAGTATATTTTTGTGATCTGAATGACTAAATATGTATTTCTTATAAATCACAGAATAGCACTAATTTAAGCCATAGTTAACAAAATCAGACCTCAATCACAGGTTCTCAGGGTCACTGTGGAATCAGTTTAATAGGGATTTTCTTACCCGGCTGCTCTCAGGCTTCCTCTCAGGCTCTGTGCATTCCTCCCTTCTTCAAGGAAGCTGCCCCCTCTTATTCTGCTAGCCCTTTGTTCCTTCAGCAGAATTCACCCCCACAGCAGAATTCAACCCCCACAGGGTCCACAGTACTCATTCTTGGAGTACTACTCCCTTGACTTCCTTTCCACCACATTCTCCTGGATTTTCTCTTATCTTATGGGCCTCAGTATTCTTTTTTTTTTTTTTTGTACCTGAATAAAGTATTGCCTTTTCTCAACATTCATTCTGGGCCCTTTTTCTCTTCTCTGACATTTTTTGTGAGGGTAAGCTCATCAACTCCCATAACTTTAAATATTAGTGATTGTATATTTGAATCCCAAAATAGTAATTCAGCTTTGTTTGACCTCCAGACACAGATTGAACCAGTTTTCCCCCACTTAATTAAATGTCAAAATCTTTACCACAGTTTTCAATCAGTCTGTTTTCTCCCTCACCTTTACTCATTCACAATCCTTCAATAGGGCCTATATGTATCTCCCAAATTTCCAGTCTATCTTCTTCTCTCTAGCTCTCTTATCTCTGTTATCACTGTGACCTCTCACCTGGACTTGTGCATCTGCACCCCAACTGCTCTTGCCCCTCCTAATTCTGTCTCACCACAATACACTGCAGCATAGCCGCAAAAATAATCCTCTTAAAACACAATCAGATCATCTGACCCTTGTGTTCTGAACCCTCCAAAATCTTCTCTTTTCACTAAAGGAAACCCAAACTCCTCACATCCCACAAGCTGCCAGTGATCTGATGTCTCCTGATCCTGTCCCATGTCCCTCTCACACTCTCTCTGCCTGTTCCAGTTACACCCAACCTCCATCAGGGCCTCTGCTCATGCTGTTCCTTCTGTCTGTGATTTTTTTCTTCCCCTAACTCATCCTCTGGCTGTCTTTTCTCAGAGAGGACTTCCTTGCCACCCATCTAGAATGTTCTGAACCTCAGTTTCTCATTTGCTTCCTTCTTTGGACTTATCACAGTCAAAGATTTTTCAGGTCTGTGTTTAAATACTTGATTGTACACGTTTCCACAACAGAATTTGTGTTTCATGAAGACAGGGACAAGGAAAGTCTTGTTGTTTCTCATATCCCCAGTGCTGAGCACCATGAGGGGCCCATAGAAACTTCTGGATAAATTTGTGTTGACTGCGAAAGAAGAACCCAAGCCCAACACTCAGCAGATAAACAATGGAAAATAGGAGTTCAACTTTGGTATTGAGCTTATGGGACACTCAGATCTTGCTCCAGATTCTATCTAAAGCAGTCCACTTCTACTTCGTAGACAGGGAGGGAGTTTAGTCATAGCATGCTGTGGGTCCATTAGATACAGAGGGGCTGGCCCCACTGGACCAGCCTAGACTGTGGACCTCCTTGACTTCTTAAGCACAGATCCCAGGGAGTTCTGTTATGTCAGATCATGTGGATGAAAGTCATACTTCCATTTAATGCAGAGTGACTGACACCTATGCTGTAACCTATGTAGGTCTGTCATGTGTGACTATCTGTCATCTCTGCTCATCAGTGTTATGCCTTATAGCGTCTTCCTGACTAGTTCAGGAATCCAGCCCTTCCCTGATCTGATTCTGTGGCTCAGCCTATAACCATTATGACAATCAGTCACCTGAGTCTGCCCTGAAATAGTTTGCTGTGCCATATGCCCAATTAGAAGATTATAATGACTGATGCTTTTAAGATCCGCCTTGGCCTTGACTCTATGTGGCCAAAGAAATCATTGTTTTCAAGGAAAAATACCTGTGCAGGCATGGAGGAGTGTGCTTCATACATGATTTCTCATTGGGTTATATCTAGGACAACTTCCTAGTCTTTTTTATTCAATGTACATGCCTATAAATTTTCAAACTCCTGTAACGTGTCTGATTTATAGAATTATGAGAGATAATACCTCTCCCCTAAACAAAATTAATTTAGAATCATGGGACTCCATACAAGGGAATTTTCTCAGCAATAAAAAGAAACAAAATACTGATACATGCAGCTATGTGGGTGAATCTCATTTGCATCACACTAAGCAAAAGAAGCCAGATTCAAAAGACCACATATTGTGTGATTCCATTTATGTGATATTCTGGAAAAGACAAAAATACAGGGAGAAAACAGATCAGGGGTTGACAGGGCTGGGGTTGGGTGGTACAGGGAGGATTGATCACAAAGAAGCACGAGGGAATTCTCTGGTACAGTGGAACTGTTCTGTATCTTCATTATGGTTGTGGTTACACAGCTACATGCCAACTATGGTAAGTTTTTTGTGTCTACCTGGCTAGGCTACCGTACCTAGCTACTCAACAACACTCATCTAGGTGTTGTCGTGAAGGTATTTTGTAGATGTGGTTAACACCTACGATCAGTTGACTTTAAATGAAGGAGATTATCCTTGATAATGTGGGTGGGCCTCAACCAATCAGTGGAAAAGCCTGAAAAGCAAAACTGAGGTTTCCCCTAAGAAAGAAGAAACAGCCTCGAGACTGCAGCATTGAAAGACAAATATCTTATAATATCGCTTACATTTGGAATCTAAAAAAAAAGGCTACAAATGAACTTATCTACAAAACAGAAATAGAGTTACAGATGTAGAAAATAAACTTATGGTTACAGGGTGGTGGTAGGTAAGGGGGGAGGGATAAACTGGAAGATTGGGATGGACACATACACACTGCTATATATAAAATAAATAACTAATAAAGACCTACTGTATAGCACAGGGAACTCTACTCAATACTCTGTAATGGCCTATATGGGAAAAGAATCTAAAAAAGAGTGGATATATGTATATGTATAACAGATTCATTTTGCTATATACCTGAAACTAACACAACATTGTAAATCAACTATACCCTAATAAAAGTTATATTAAAAGAAAAGAAAAAAAGACTGCAGCATCAATTCCTGCCCCCAGATTTCCAGGCTGCTGGACTTCCTCTGTGGATTTTGGACTTGTCAGCTCCCACAGCTGTGTAAACCAATTTCTTGGAATAAATCCCTTCATATATATATGGTTTTGTTTCTCTGGAGAACATAACTCATACAATGAGTTTATCAAAATTTATAGAAATATTCACCTAAAAATGATAAATTTTACTATATGTAAAGTATACCACAATAACCCTGATTTAAAAAAAAAAACTGATTCAGAGTACTAGTCAGGATTCAGTTTTAGGATATATAGAGAAAAGTGTGTGTGTGTGTGCGGGTGCAAATGAACGTGTGTGAGTTAGTGCACGTGTGCCTATATGCCACATGTGCCTTTGCAGGTATGTGTGTTTCTGCAGAGGATGTGAGGAAGGTGGGTGAGTTTGAAAAAAGTCCTTAATCATGAAAGTGGAGTGATAAAAGTAGGTATCTGTTTGCAATCTGGGCTGATTGGGAGGTTGTTTCATAGCTAAAGAAGGAGGCCCCAGTGCAGTAGGACACAGGCTGGTCAGTGCACTAATGGGTCCCAACACTCGAGTGGGGAGATTAAATTAAAAGTAAACTTATTTGCTTAGCACTGCCTATACACATGATGATATGTCAGGCCTTTCAAGGTAAATGAGGTGAATAAAATATGGTTACTGGCCTCAATGTGTTCACAGGTTATTAGAGAACATATTAGCAACTTTGTAAATAACCGTAACCCTGGGCACAGAGGTGCAGACCCAGGAAAACATGGACTTCAGGAATGGGGTGCTCCAGCAGGGCCAAAGAGATAGTAAGTCTGATATGGTTATTCATTCAATAAATATTTGTTGGAGGCTTCCTTTGGGCCAATTTGGCTAGCACATAACATATATATAAAAAACTAAAAGACAAAACTAAAACAGGGAAGGCTAAAGTGAAAACACTGGATAGACAATTGTTTAATTAGAAACAGTTATGAAATGGTTTACTTCCACTTGAGAAATGAATGAACCCAGGTGTGAAATGGGTCACCCTGCTCCTTAAGATCTAGTTAAGATTTGCTCAAGCCATCATTCCCTTTTAAATGTCCAATGACTTTCTTGAGAGGGTTGCTAATTCCTGGGGTACTTAGTCACCTTCATTTCTGCTCTGATTTCTGCTGCCCCTGAATCCTTGTTTGCATATCGTGTCTTGCAGCTATTCCATTATGTCTCTTGCACACCCCTCCAGCCATCTCTTCTCATCTCCTCAAGAACTAGGCTCCTGCAACTTTCCACTCATTCCTGCGTCATCAAGTTCTCTCTCCCTGCTGTACTATTCTAACAATACTACAGTACCTTCAAACTTGAAACCCCTCGAACCCATGTCCTACTCCAGCTACTGGCCTAGTTCTGTGCTCCCATTCATTGAAAAATCTTCAAAATTTAGAATAATAGATGCATATAGTTTTAAGAAATTAAACAGCCGAAATACCTTCTCACTGGGACACCCCTAAATGTCAGTGTCTGGGGTTCAGATGCTCAGGAGTTTTGAGAACATGACTGTAACCCTATGTCTGAGGCAGGGCAGTGGGATAATTTTTTATCTGGAAACAGGCTACGGAAGGCAGACAGGATCCCTGTTCCATTTGTAGACTGGCACCAAACCCTCTTGTTTTTAGCCCTCCAAGTTGCCTAGTGTTCCTTATTTTAGAGTCTCTCTGATTTTATTTCTTGAGAAACAAAAATCTTTTCTTCTTCTATGGGGTGTGTTGTCTCAGATTGTCAATTTGAGCTGAGATTGAGAAATTCTGTAAGTCGAAACTGAAGAAAACAGAAACGCAAGAGAAAAATCCACTGCCTTCAAAAGAAACGATTGAACGGGAGAAGCAAGTGGGCGAGTCATAGTGAGGCGTGCGCCAGTATGCACTGTACATTCCACAAGCGTTGCCTTCTTATTTTACTTCTTTTAGCTGTTTAACTTTGTAAGTTGCAAAGAGGTTGGATCCAGTTTAAATGACTGTGCTGCCCCTTTTCACATCAAAGAATGGAGAACTACTGACAACGAAGGCGGTGCCTGCCTCTCCCATCTGCCCGCCTGTCTGGCTGGCAGGGAAGGAAAAGAACTTGCATGTTGGTGAAGGAGGAGGCTGGGACGACAGTGAAATCTAGAGTAAAGAGCAAGCTGGTCCACGGTGTCCTGCGGGATGTGCCATTTTTTTGTTGTTCAAATGAGTTTAATCATTGGAATGCACAATTTTTTTAATATGCAAATAAAAAGTTTTAAAACCTGAAAAAAAAAAAGGCTCAAATTGTCATCTGGCCATGTGGAAAGTGGAAAGGAACCTGGGCAGCGGAGAGCTTAACTGTTCTCTGTACGGAAATTCAAGCAAGTCCCATGCCTCGGGGTGGATGAACTTAGAGATTAACAAGAAGCTGCTATCACTCATTGGGATGCAGAAGCAAAAGTAAAAGTCCTCTGCTGTTGTTTGAAACTCTGATGACTGAGCAGGGACCAAGGACCGCTGTCTGTGGAGCTGCTGCCGCTGCTACCGTCTCCACCAAATTCTGGAGAAGACATGCCTTCTCCCTTCCCTCTACCTTCCAATCTCCTGCTTGCCTCCCATTGTCAGAATCTTCCCTTTGTCCCTCCAGTCCTTCCAATAACTTTATAATGAATGCCTTGTATTACAGTTTCTTTGTTTGAATATCCTGGAGTGGTTTCCGTTTTCCTGATTGGATGTTGACATATACACTGGCACCTTCCTCTGTAACTGGTACCATTGTTCTAGTCTTTATAGGACTTAGTGCTCACAGAAGTGATCTTACTAACTTTTGTTCACTTGGCTATTGTCTCTCTTCCCCCACTCAAAGGCAAGGATTAAGGGAGGAGGGGTGAGTCTCCGGCTGCCTTATTCACCTCTGCGTCACAACATCTAGAATAAACCCTGCTTCCTAGCAGATGTTCAATAGATAATTTGTTGCAAGAATGGACACACATGAAAATGAGACCTAAACACTTTTCTTGGTTTCAAAAAAAATTATCAGTAGGATTCCTTTGGGTTGTCCTGACTTTACTGATGGTTGGGGGAGATGGAAAAAGTTTACACCTAAGTGTCAGTATCTCCTTATGCCTTTCAGACGCGCCACTCTTCACTCGCCATTCTCTCCTCTTCCAGTCCCCTCTGCACCACCTCTCTTCAGAGCACACCTACCCAAATTCATCCATCAACCAGAACAGTCTCCTCCTCCCCAGCCCCACACCCAGATTCAGCTCAGGGCTCACCTTTGTGTATCTACCCCTTATTAGTGGTCCCCCTCATGGCAGACTGCTGCTCTCAACCTCCCCTCCCCACCTCTCTGCCATAGGAAGGCAGCGGCAGACTGGGTTTATTTCCCCACTGATATGAACTATACTTCTCCCCTCAGAAGGCAAAATACCTACAATTTGTTTTGGTTTAAAACAACTTTTAAAAAAAGTAGATATTAGGTAGATATAAAATTAGGAATGTGTCCTCAGATATGGAGGACAGTGACATGTAAGGGTAATCTTCTTGCTTCGGAATCAAATACCACATTTTTAAGGGTAATAAAAGAAAACAGAGATATATAGCTCTGCTCCCTGGCTATTCTCTAGTGTATATGTCTCCTACAAATTCAAATTAAAGGAGTGAGAATGGTGGGCACGTGATGTGACTTTCATGCCATCCGTCTTCTGGGTTAACAAAGAAAATTCTTCCAATTCAAATGATTTCTGAAGTCAGAAAAATAAAACGCAATGATGTGTGTGTGCATAAATGTGTATTTCAAACCTTAATAGAACAGATACATTCCAGACATAAATTGGATGCACGTTGCTCAGAAAATTCATGAGCTTGGGGAGTGACCTTCAGACAAGGTTGGAGTCACTTGCTCCTTTACTGCTGAGAGCCAATCACAGGACTGGCCATTGCCAAGGGCTGCTCAGAGGCCTGAGGCATAAGTTGGCAGAGGTAATGGAAAAGGAAGGGAGCCGGGCAGAGTATAGGAGAAAAAAATAGAGAAGATAATAAGGATGTTTGAATACCATCAGCAACAGCTTCAGGTACATTTTGCTGTCTTAGCTGCGTGAGTCAGCCTGGCCGGAAACAATCTAAAAAAGGCACGGGCAGGGCTGGCTGCAGACTGCGTATTTTGGGTCCGCTGCCCTGCCCACGCTGGAGCTGGCGACGCTGCAGCTGTACTTTCTCTCTCGTGAGGCACGGGCTGCCAGCGCCTTCCAGGGTCCAGTGAGAACCACTCATCTCAGAGGTCACGGAAAAGGAGGGAAGTCACTACCTCATTTGCATGATAATCATTTCTCCCCTTCCTCATCACTTCCTGAAATGAGAGTTGAACATTAACTAGAAAATTTTGTTAATCGAACTAAAATGCCTTGCTTAGCAAAGGAAACGGGGTAAATGAGCTGCTGCTGTAATGAAGTTCCAATTCTTATCTAAAGCAAGGGAAAGGGCGCTGGAGGAAGTGTAGGTTATAAGTGTGGGCAAGTCTCCCCCTAGTGGACAAATGGAATCACGTCGCACTTGCAAAGATTGTGCCTCGTTGGCCTGAAACAAACATTCAGAGAAGAACCGGAAGAAAAGAAAACGTGTTATTATGACACGTATTTCAGTCTTGATTTCTAAGGGGTTCTTTTTAGTGGACAAGTAAAACTGAGTTGAAGATTTTACGTATCATTTGTGAATTTTTGCCTTTAGAGTGTTGGTTATTAATCACTTGAATATGACTCCATGTCTCCCTGTAAGGAAGAATAAGCAGAGAGAATACCATTTTCTAGGACTGGTTTTGAAAGGCCTAAGTCACTTCTGAGGAGGCATCGTATTTGGGAACAAGCTAAGAAAGTTCATGGTAAAAAAGAGTGATTGGAGATTCCGTTTTTATGGACAAAATGAGTCCCAATGTCCTTGCCCCTTGAACAGTGGCATGTCAGCAACCTCACCAGGCTGACAGTTCCTCATGGGGGTCCTTGGATCAGCATCTTCTGCCAGCTCTACCCTTGTCTGAACCAGCATCCATGGCCCTATACTCTTCAGAGAAAATAGAAGTGGCAAGTTATCTGGGCTCTTGACTAATCTTGACCTTTCTCAGTCTCCTCCAGCTATTCTTGACTTTCAGTAAGAAAACTTGAAGTCTATGGAATAGACCTCAAAAGAGTTTTCAGGATCCTAATATATATAGAAAATATATCTGTATGTGCCTATGTGTACATGTGCATATGTACTTGTGTGTGTGTGTGTGTAAGTATTTATATTTCTGGATGGAAGTTTACAGACTGGAAATTCATTGGATTTTCAAACTATCTGTCACCTAAGAAAGATTATAAACTACTGATGAAAAATTTCATTCCACTGGAAAAATAAGCCACCATAGAGATGGGGTACCTTGGTTGTGGAGTCAGAATGCCAAAATTCAAATCCAACTGAGATTCCTTAGGAAAGTAATTTAATCTCTCCAAGCCTTAGTTTCCTCTTCTGTAAAATAAGAATAATAACAAGAGCACTTAATCCATGGAATTAATGCAAGAATTAAATGATGTAATGCATGCATGTACTAAGCAATTTGCTTGACCTATATTAATTGCTCGGTAAAGGTTGGCCTTCATTATTATGCTAAACTTCAAAAGTGCAAAATGTTAGGTTTGTTAAAATCACACTGTGTGCGTCATATATTTTCCAATAATTTTACAATCTTTTGGATGAGGTAGAAAGGTTATTTTTGTCTTTTGGTAGAAAAGGGTTATTTATTTGAAAGAACCTAAGTATGGCTCTATCCAGGGTGATGAACTAGGTTATAGAATTATATAATTTTAAAGCAAGTAGAGACCTGAATTATTATCCAGTCATATCTCCTTCAATGATATTTTATAGATAAAATAATCATGATGCATTTTGGGAAAGGACTTGCTCAGGTCACTCTTTGTGACTGCAATTCAGGATGCTAACTTTTAATTCTGAGCTGGTTTTACCACAGCTCTCAAAGACATTTTTAGCCTTTTTTCCTCCATTTCATCAGGTTCTTAAAGGTCTATAAAAGGAAAGATTGAGAATGGCTGTCTTGTGGGAAACATCACCATCCATCAGGACTCTGCTCAAATCCCTGGCTTCCTGGACCCTCTGGCTCACAGCCAGATTTTTTTTTTTTTCTTCTGAGAATTCTGCATATTACAGTCTTCTCACCATCTATCTTAGTCTCACAATGCATATCACATTATGTGTCTCTTTTTTGTCCCATTAGAGTATAAACTTCTTGAAGACAGGAGCTATGAGCTTGTGTGTAATAGAATTAGACAAAATAATGTTTCATGAAGGGAAGGATAGAAGGTTCAAAGGGATTGGAAGAGCATCTATTTCACTGATAAACTTGAACCTGAAAAACTCCAGGGGACCTAGGAAAAGTCCATTGCTCATTGCTGACACTTTCTTCTGGAGTCATCTGGAAGCAATAGGAACTGTAATCAGCCTGTGATCAGGGTTAACAGCACAGAAAGGCTTGAGGTGAACTGTAGGAAAAAATCCAAGACCCAATCACATCTTGGGGACAGGACTCTAAAACTTCAAAAGGGCAAAATGTGAGAGTCAGGCCTGAAAAGTAGAATATATGGCGTGGACGTGCTCATAAGAGCAGGGCAAAGCTTGGTTCCTAGACTTTGATCCTAGATCTAAACCTCAAGTGAAAGAACAAAGCAGACCAAGTGCCAGGCTTGGTCCATACATCTGAGACTGGGCAGGAACCGAAGGAGGAGGTGAAATCCCTAGCTTTGAAGATGAAAGCCTTGAGGGCAGAAGTCAGGTCGGACCCCAGTCTCCCCAGTGTTGTCTTCTGTGCTTCTCAGCCTTTCTTCCTTACTGCACCTCAAATCATGCCACGATAGGTGAGACATGGTCACACTTTCTGCCAGTGCAACAAGTGTGTAGGAGCCAAGGCCTTTTAACCTGACCTTAAATTGTTCTCTAACTTCCCTGAAAGAGTACTCAGTAGAGGAGCCCTAGAGCATTTGTGTGTCTGGATAGAGGATTTGTAAGTTTCCTGAGATTTTCTGAGATGTCTGTGACTGCAAAGAGGTAAATGGTAGTTGCTCTAGTCTCTCAAGTCTTCACAGCTCTCCAAACCCTCCCAGAAGAATCGCGTTCCTTTACAAGGTCTGAGAACAACAATTCTTTTGAATCCATTCCCTGGACAGTCTTCCCCTGTGTCGTAAACCAGGACCTACAGACACCAGTCTCTTGGGGAGGATTCCCTGAAGCTGCTGCTAATCCAATGCTATCAGAAGAGGATGCCAGATGTCTAGAGAGCCAGACTGCCTGAGAATGATCACTAAATGCCTTTAGTGATTATTAAAGGAGCCTAAGTAATCACTAGCCTAAGAGAAACGCATGAAGCACAGTACAAACATATTGATCCCAAAGCATTCCTTTGACACAGCAGACTGTAGCTTAAGGAAAGTTTGGGGTAATGTGTAGACCGATAATCATTAGGATATGAAGAATAGCAACTTATTCCTTTTCAGATCAGGTTCTGATCTTGACAGAGGGCAGAAACAACTTGCCTCATTTTATCTTTAAATTATCTGGAGACCTGCTTTTCAATAGCTGGAGAAATTGGGTCATGTGTTTGTCTTTTTGACCAAAGAAACTCATATCCCAGAACAATAGGATATCATCAAGGTTGTGCTGCTCAAAGACAGAGAACTTACAGAGTGTTGTTTGAGGTTCTGAGGTTAATTAAACACTAAAAGTTATCTGTAAGTAGCAAGTGAGGGAACAATCTATTTTCCATGGGATTTAGATCTATTCTAGCCTGTAGTAAATTGCAAATGTTACTGCAATGCCCAAGTTCCAAGAGTAACAATCAAAGAGATTGGCTTAAACACTACTGAGATTTTCTTACTCAAATGAGCAGCTTTGAAATGGGGCATTTGAGTCCTCTCTTGCCTTAGATGCCCAAATCAGCAACATCACCCTTCCATCTACCCAGACTTCTGAACAAAATCTATCATAATCTCAGATCTCTGTGTCTCAATGGAGAAAGAAAGTAAACATCAGTGGAAATAAAAACCGTCCACTGAGGACTTGAGTAGAAACAGTGTCTCAAAGGTTGCTGATATGGGTAGTGTGATGCCCATGAGAGACATGGCTGGTTGCCTGCCCAATAGCCATGATCTCTTCTTCTTTACCACCAGACAACCATTTTGTTTGGAAATGTTAAAGAAAATAATTACATTTTCCAACTTCATTCAAGCTAGGAATGACTATGTGACACATTTCAGGTCACTGAGAGGTAAGCAGAAGTTGGGAAAATTTTCCCAAAAGGTGCTGAGTCAGCTAATATGTGCCTTTTGACCTTTGCTATTTCTCCTCTTCTTCCTGGAATGGAAACAAGATGTTGAAGATGCAGGAGGTACCTAGTGTCTACGAGGAGGCATGCATGGGGGCAAAATTCACATGCAAATGATGACGCATCAAAAAGACAGAAAAGGGCTTCCCTGGTGGCGCAGTGGTTGAGAGTTCGCCTGCCGATGCAGGGGACACGGGTTTGTGCCCCGGTCTGGGAAGATCCCACATGCCGCGGAGAGGCTGGGCCCGTGAGCCATGGCCACTGAGCCTGCGCGACCGGAGCCTGTGCTCCGCAATGGGAGAGGCCACAACAGTGAGAGGCCCGCGTACCACAAAAAAAAAAAAAAGACAGAAAATACTTTGGCCCTTGATGGCATCATAGAGCCATCATATCAGCCCTGGACTCCTTGATTCCAGTCTTTTTACCATATGAGAAAAATTACATCTCTGATTATCATTAGTCACTAGTTAACTGGGTTTTCTCATGCAATGTTTTCTCATGCAAAACTGGGTTTTCTACCACATGCAATGCTTACGATGCAATGTCCCTTCTCTCCTGATGATTTGAGCCTTCATAAGTCTCCTGAAACTTAGATGTAAATCTACAGAGAGAGAAAAAAGTCTGGTTTTCTCTCTTGATTAGCAGATTGAATTAGACTACATTTCTGGCCCTTGGTGAGATGCAGGCTCAAGAAAAATATAATAATAATTTTCACTTTAGAAAAAAATAAAGGGTTTTTTTTGCACGTTTGACTTTATAGCTTCTGCGATTCATACTTGCTACAAAAGCACAGGATAAGAAACAGCTTAAATACAATACCAGACAACGATGTTTAAGTTCACCAACTTTCACGATTAGAAAGAGACCCTTACTGGTAACATCTTCCTCCCTATGCCCCTGCTATCCCTATTCACTATACGGGGGCCCACTTTTACTCTCTCTATTGAGATCTTTCTTCTCCTTCTTTTATCTCCATGCCCCAGGGTCATAAATCCCTCTCATGTCTGCTGACCTGGGGAAACATTCAAAATTTCTATTAATTTGTTAGGTAGAACAACTTAGTCTCCAGTGTTTCATCCTCTCCCCTTGCTCCCATTTCATAGTCAAAGAATTATTAATATGTTTTCCTGAACTGGATGAGTAGTCTCCTTGTTCTCCACTTTAGCTTTCCTTTAACAACTTCCCAAACCTATAATTAAATTTTTAGGATGGGCTCAACTCAAAGTAGGACAGCTTTCCTTCTCATAACCACAATATAAGCGCAAAGTAGCGTGTGCAAGAGCAGGAGGTCACATGGGAATCTTTATTCTCTTCTGTCCCAGAGTAAACCCCAGGGAAGTGAGGGCTTTTCACCCTCTTTCAACACAGATATTGACATAGACCCTGTACAAGAGGCCCCAAAATCAAGGATTGAGAAGCACAGTTTAAAGGGTAAGAACAACACAAAACTAGTTATTTGAGCTCAACTCACCAACTTAGCAGCAAGAACCAGATTTCTCCTGCCAAATCCCTTCTCCCCAGTAGCTTCCTGGAACTGTGGCCCTTTCCCTGCCTCAGTTTTCCACACCACCAATGGCTCCTGGCTCGAGCATAAGCTAGCACCTCCCCTGTATTAGTGAGACTCCAATTTCCCCTGTCTTCATGACCAGAGTTCCTCTTCCTATTGACACGGCCAATGGCCTGACAGCCATTGCTATTGTTACTGGATTGGGTCCTGCTGAGTCCCAAACTTTCTTCTCACTAGCCACAGTCCTCGAGCCTCCTGGGCTATGTCCTCAAGAAGTGGTTGTGTTCTTGATAAAGTGTCAGAACAGAGCTGCTACGAGGGCTCTTTTACTCTCTCCTCCCCTACACACACACACACACACACACACACACACACACACACACACGCACGCACGCACGCACGCACGCACGCACGCACACACACACACACACACACACACACACACACCAGCAGTGCAGCAAGGAGGGGTGTCCCGCTCCAGACTGGTCACTGCCTATCTTGGATCAATTTACCTCCCTCCCTCTTCCCAGGAAGTATTGCCAAATTTCTGCCACTCCCATCTCCACCAGGAGTCAGTGTAACCAAATGGTTAAGACCGTGGGGTTCAAATCCCAGCTTGCTAAGATTTAGCTAAGTGACTATGACAAAGTTACTTAACTTTTCTGAACCCCAGTTACCTCATCTTTAAAATGGGGTTAATGATTATCCATGTGATATTTTAAAGAATTATACAAGATGATATATGTTTAGTACTTAAAGCTGACACCTCATAAGTGCTTGGTAAATTGGTGCTTCCAATGATGGATTTCTTCCTTTTGCAATTACACTCAGAACTTTGAGAAGCCAGCAAAGTTCTTTCTTCAACTATTTGTAGCTAGTGACCTCTCTGCTGTGTTTCCTTTACGTTTTCTGCCAGGATATTAAACTACAAAAGTATGTTGTGCTCTGGCCTTTCTCCAGTGGGGTCTAGTCCCTCCCCAGCAGGGTAGATCCTGAGGCTTCTTCCACGCCCCTCCTCAGTAATCTGTTTCCTAGTCCCTCGCACCCCAGGATCCAACACAACATGTAATGTTTATACGTTAAAAAGAAAAGGTCAACTCTGGAATATGGAGGCTTGGTCCACAGCCCCACCCCCAAGTTAGAATTAGTGAGTTAAAGAGATGAGGCCAGTAAGACGGAAAGGAGTCATACCACACATGGCCTTGAAGGTGTTTGTAAGGAGTTTAACTTTATTCTAAATGTAAAAAGAAGGTGTTAGAGATTTAAATCAAGGCAGTGAGATGAGCTGGTTAAGAAGGTCACTCTCACTGCTTTGTGGAGAATTACCTGGAGTGACACAGTAGAAACAGGAGCAGGTTAGTGAAGATGGGAGGAGATCATGTGTTACACTCACACACATACATGTATAAATATATACATACGTATACATGTATACCTACCCACATAGAAATATCTATATATAAATGCTTCTGATTACTTTAAATGAAATGGCTTCCATAGTGTGCCTTCATGTCATTTTTTTTCTTGTAATAATTATTTTTCTCATCTATTCTCTGGAAAAATTACTTTTTTTTTTTTTTTGTGCGGTACGCAGGCCTCTCACTGTTGTGACCTCTCCCGTTGCGGAGCACAGGCTCCAGACGTGCAAGCTCAGCGGCCGTGGCTCACAGGCCTAGCCGCTCCGCGGCATGTGGGATCTTCCCGGACCGGGGCATGAACCCGTGTCCCCTGCATCGGCAGGCGGATTCTTAACCACTGCGCCACCAGGGAAGCCCTGGAAAAATTACTTTTGACAGTACTTCATTGAATGGATGTCACCATTTATTGAACTAATTTCTTGGTGTTGGTCATTTCTTTTCATTTTTTATCTGCTAAAGATGATACTTTTAAAAATACCTTTGCCAAGAGGTTGTTGAGCATGTCTCTGATGATTTTTTCAGGGGTATTATTTGAAATAAACTATATGAAGTTGTCAAATATTTTCTTTTTTAAGGATTTTGATATAGTGTCAAACTGCCATCCACAAAGGTTTTCCTAATTTATACCCATGTCAGAAGTGTATGATGGTGCCCATTTCCACAAACTCTCCCCTTATAATTTAAATTTGCCAAGTTAATGGACAGAAATACTGAAGTTATTTTAATTAATATATTCTTTGAATATTAGTGAGGCTAAATATATAGAGACTCTTTTTTATTTATTTTTCCGTGCATTGTTGTTAAAATAGGTTGTTAAAGTTGTTGTTAAAGTCAGAAAATTCTCTGTGTTTTATTCTTATAAGAATAAAATAGGCTACTTCTTGTCTGTATGAAATCTCCATTGCTGCATGCTATCTAACTTGCTGAGCAAGTCTGTAAGTAAAAGTAAATGCTTTGAAAGTTGGTTCTAGTTGCTTCCTGGTGTGTGAAGCATGGTGCTTAACAAATGATCCTAGAACTCTCTTGCGAATCCCATGCAGTCTTAGTGTAAAATTAATTGAACAATCAGGGTTTGTGGCTCTCTAGTGAAGGAAGGGAACTCAAATTGTCAGGCAAGCCATGTGAGTGAGAAATCAGTGTCTCCAGAAGGCATGTTATAGAAAATGACTCTCAAAGGCCAGTCTTCGCAATGGTACCGGGTTTGGATGAATTCAACCATGGAGCCATGCAGTCTGAACTCTCACTTAAATGTAGCTGAGACTTGCTACCTGTAGGAAGAAAGGGGTCGTGCTCACTTTTAATTGGCAAAACATTAAAAACATAAGAATTTATAGAGAGCTTATCAGTTAGTGGATAGAAAAGCTGAGAGGCTGGTAGTAAAATAAATGAACAAATTTGTGATTTTCATTTCTGAAGGTTAGTCTCAAGTTTTATTGACTCAGGAGCAAATAGGTACATTATTCAGTGGGGTTCTAACTTGGAATCTGAATAGCTTTTGCTTTTAATCCTGCACAGCCTAAATTGAGGCAGGTATGGGGTTGATAGACATGTGTTTCTTTAATGAATATGAAAAAAGGCTTATCTCATCTATTTTTCGTTTTTGAATTCTGTGACCTTGTCAACAAACAGCTCAAATTACATAGTTTTTACTCCTTTACATACTAGAGAATTGTGGGTCTCAGAACCCTACCGTAGCCCTGGGTTAGGAGTCAGGATCAAATCTCAACTGTTGACGCTTTACACCCAATCACTGTACTCTCCAAGGACACCATTTAAGCAGTGTCACTCATCAAACTATGCCATGGGAAAATGCATTGTAGTGGGATTTTTTATCTGTTCCGTCCCAAGGGGAATGCAATATCCCAGAAGGATGGAGCCTTTGAGCAAAAGGAAAAAAAAAGAAAAAGAATATTTATTAAGCACCTTTTATGTACCAGGCCCTCTACTAGTTCTTCACGTTTTATTGCTGTTAATTCTCATAACAGTCCTCTGAGATAGATATGGATATCCCCATTCTTCTGATGAAGAAATGGAGCTCAGAAAAATTAAGGTGCAGATCCAAGGCCCCACAGCCAGAAGTAAATTTAGATCTCTGTGACTTGAAAGACTATGATCTCTCTACTGCCTGTTGACATTATGAATTTCAGGATTTAGGGAAAACTCCCCTTTCACTCAGGGAGGAAGACAGAGGGGAGCAGGAGAGAATAACCTGCCAAAGCCCAGCCTGCAGGGCCTTGACACACAGTGTAACCCTATCCCTCTTACGTGCAGGTGAAGACATTAAGGCCCAGAGATTTAGACTTAGTTCCCTGGCATCAGTGCCTGAGGTGGGGATTTGTGTAAGGGAGTGAGGAAGCCCACTAGTCAATGGAAGAAGCTAAGCGTAGATGTAGTTTTGGGCTCCGCAGCTGACAGCCAGCACCAGCTTCCAGTCATGTGAGGAAGGTCACTGTAGATGCCCCAGCTTCAGCTGAGCCTCCTTGACTGCCATCACGTAGAGTAGACATAAGCCATCTCCACTCACCCCTGCCCAAAATCCTGACCCAACGTACCATGGCCAATGTCATGGTTTTTGTTTTCAACCTGCTACTAAGTATTTTTTTTAATGAACATAAGTTTATTTTATCTAATATTTAAGAAAATTCAGTTTATAATTATAACTATTCCATAATTCTTAGAACAAGCAATGAATCAATGCTGACTTTTTTTTTTAACATCTTTATTGGAGTATAATTTCTTTACAATGTTGTGTTAGTTTCTGCTGTATAACAAAGTGAATCAGCTATACATATACATATATCCCCATATCTCCTCCCTCTTGAGTCTCCCTCCCACCCTCCCAATCCCACCCCTCTAGGTGGTCACAGAGTACCGAGCTGATCTCCCTGTGCTATGTGGCTGCTTCCCACTAGCTATCTATTTTACATTTGGTAGCGTATATATGTCAGTGCCACTCTCTCACTTCGTCCCAGCTTACTCTTCCCCGCCCCATGTCCTCAAGTCCATTCTCTACGTCTCAGACTGCCACTAAGTTTGAGGGTGGCTTTTTTTCAGTAATAGATTACTGAAACATCTCCAAAACCTGTATTTGATGGGGGAAGAACATTCTCTAAAGCAAAATCTGATTGCTATTTCTAGCAAACATGTGTGTATCCTGGGGAAGAAAAAATATGTTAGAGTCACTGGGAGACAAAATCTTGGACCTGGTCTTTAAAAGTTATAGCCTCAGCTTCCCTGGGAGCATATCCATTACCTTTGTATTATTTCAGTCATTTCAAGAGAGCATTGGTTAGGCTTAGCCAGGGTTAGAGACCCACCCCTTACCCAGGAATGAGTGTTGGACAATCAAATGTTTGGTTCTGGGAACTTGAACCTTCAGTGGTGTGACAAGGGAGCTGCATGCATCCTTATGGAGGCATCCTGAGGGAATGGGCTATTACATCCTCCTTCTGTGAACCTTGACTCTTTCTAGGTCTTCCTTCTGAAGCCTGGTTATATGACTTCTTTGAAGATTCCAATTTTATCCTTCAATGAATTCCTTTAATGCTTGCAACCAAAGAGCCTTAACTAATACATAAATCCTGAGAGAAGGTGACCTCAGAATATAGCTCTAATTTAGCAGATGAGGAAACTAACGCCTTAGGAAGTTTAATTTCATTGCTCAGGTATATAGCCTGAGTCAAAGCCCAGGCTTTCTTTCTTTCAGTCCAGTGTCTTTCCTGTGTTCCTTAGGGGAAGCAGGACTTGGGATAGAATTTTCGTTTTTCAGATGGAGGTAATGAAGTCAAGCCAGTAGAGAAGGGGTGTTGTTACCATCCTCGGAAATCACCCATAGCCCCAGACTCTGAGGGTGGAAAACTTCCGTATTGAAACCATTCAATATTCTGTTTCCTATAACGAGATGCTTCATCTGTGACTGAAATATCTAAACTACTTATCAAATTAAGTACTAACATTATGTTTTGAATCAATAGCCAAGAAATACATTTTCCCCTCCCCAACCCACTTCAAAGAATTAATGAGAATTTAACTTACAATAAATGAGTTAATTGAGAAAGTTATTTGTCTTACTTAGTAGAAGTTCTTAGCAGTGAGACAAAGGCCCTGGAGTGCATTCATGAGATGCTCTTAAAACCTACATAATAAAATGATTTATATTTTTAAACTATGAATTAAAAACTATGGATCTATTATTCATGAATTTGTCACACAATTTCTGCTTTCTTCCTCTCTCTATCTTTCTCTGTCTCTCTCTCTCTTCCCTAGGTTAGAGGTGTTTTTCTCTATTTTCTCTGTTGAAAGGAATTTTCCCCTCTTTTTCTCCTATCTTTATTTTTCAAGAAGATATACCCTTCAAACTGGAGATATATCCCCATTTTCCACAACATATATTGATGTTTACTTTATCCACCTCCTTATAATTTTATAGATTCTAGCTATATTAGTTTTTCATTTCTGAACTTTTATAGCTCTTTCTTTCTGGCAGTTAAATGTAGTTCTAACCTTGTTACTTTCCACCTGTGCTTTCAGCTTCAAGATTACATTTTCACTGATGGTGGTAAATCTTTTTCTTTTTTTTACATGCTTCATCATTCACACAGAGTTGTAAGATAAGAGGTTTTTTTTTGCATTCATTCATTTCTTCAACAAGTATTTATGAAGAACTTTCTATGTATGAAGAATGGCACTCAGCTTAGAACTACTGAAATGAAAATGATGTCATTCCTGGCCTCAAGAAGTAATAGAATCAATGAATACCCTTCTCAGTCTTTAGCTATCCAAATGTCCTATCCCTGAAAAGGGAAATTAAACCAAATTAAATTTAAATCAGTGAAATTAAATTATCAAATTGAGAAGCCTGAAGCACGTCCAAGTGATACATTCTAAGAAGATTCACAGAACCTGGACAATAACAAGTGAAAATACTCAGTGTCCCGAACATCATAGAGGCTGAAAGACCTGGGCTGGGAATCTGATAACCTGAACTTTGATTTCAGTTCTGCTAAGACCAGTTTTGTGACACTCAGCCACTGTGAACTTTGGTATCAGAAAAATTGAGAAGATGGACGAGGCATTCTCCATTCCTTTCAGTTCTAAAATTCTATGAACAAAGGACAAGTTTAAAATTCCTCCAGTTTCTAACCAGGAGCAACAGGATGAAATTAGGAAAATTAAAATTAAGGGTAAAAACAACATAGTTTTCCTTAGTAAAAGCTTAATGGACTAAGGAATTTTTCTTAGAGGGGAGAGATTAAAGCCTCTTTGGTTAAAGAAATGTAAAACTGGTGGCGCAGTGGTTGCAAGTCCGCCTGCCGATGCAGGGGGCGTGGGTTCGTGCCCCGGTCCGGGAGAATCCCACGTGCTGCGGAGCGGCTGGGCCCGTGAGCCATGGCCGCTGAGCCTGCGCGTCCAGAGCCTGTGCTCCGCAACGGGAGAGGCCACAACGGTGAGAGGCCCGCGTACCGCAAAAAAAAAAAAAAAAATAAATGTAAAAATAAATCCTGACAAATTTCATGGCATATACAATACTATCAGCATCCTTACAAAGCCTTTGAAAACAAGAAAGTCAAGGAAGGAAACAGAGATAAATGGACTTTTTTCTTTGTGGAATATCTATCGTTGTATAAAATAATTTTACTAGTGCCCAGAAATATATTATTCTTTGCTTCTTAAACAGAATCAAAAGAAATGAAATGATGGTAGAATAGATTTGCAAAGTGTTCAATTAGAATGACAAATTTACAAATAAACATTTTTTCCCACACAGGACTGCAGCTTCAAGACATCAAATATATTTGCTATTTTGTGCAGCACATCAGAATGTTAAGCTAATGAGACACAGGAGTGAATAATATGTCAACATAATGGTAAGCCTGAGTGACAAAGTAATCAAATATGAGGAAAACATTTTTGGAGCAAAGTGGTAACAGCTGCAATAAGGCATGAGGTAAATTGTGCAGGATCCATTTAGCTCAGGAGATCCAAGTGAGAGGAAAAAAAAAAAAAAAAGCAGCAGCAGGAGTTGAACATCAGCTTGCATTGTGTCAAAGTCCAGGGACTGAGGAAAACTCTCTAGGCAGGAGAGGAAACATACGAGGAACCAAACTCAACTCAAGAAATCAAAGCCTATTTGAAGGCAGGTAGATGATTAAGATCACTGAGGTATCACACAGAGAAAATTAATGAGTCAGAACAGAGTTGGAACATGAGATTTCCATAATGTTATTTTACTCTCTTTTCAAAAGTCAGTGTTCTTCCTTGGAAATAGATACTATGCTCCCCAAGTGAGTCCCCATATTGCTTTGGAGGAGAACTTGAATTGGTTCCAAAGAGGCAGGAAAATTAAAAGTAGATGTCTAAAAACATGGCCTCAAGTGTAGACAGCTGTGAAATAAAGCAGAGATCCGAAAGCCTCCGACTGTAAGAAAATATATTCTCAAACGTACAAAATTCTGTTAACATATAAGTGAGACAATGGGAACATTACCCCTTAATGGAATTGAATTCAAGTTTAAACAAACATCAAGGTGGTTAGGCTTTTTAAGTAAAGTCAGAAAATTCAAAATGATGACTCCCCCGGTAACAATATCTCAGACAACTTATCCATACGTTGTATTTCATGTCTGCTGGCTATGTTAACTTTTAGACTTTTCTACTTGTAAAATGGCCAGCACTGAATTGGGGTGAGACTTAACTAAACCTTAACAAAGATTTTAAAACCACATCGGGGATCTGTGGATGAATGGAAACAACTGTACAAAAAATAAAATCTTATGGAAAGATAGTTTGTTCTCACTATGCTCTGCTTTGATGAGAATGTTTTAAAGAAGGATACATTGAAACCAAAGCATTCTTTTTTTTTTTTTTTTTTGTGGTACGCGGGCCTCTCACTGTTGTGGCCTCTCCCATTGCGGTGCACAGCCTCCGGACGCACAGGCTCAGCGGCCATGGCTCATGGGCCCAGCCACTCAGCGGCATGTGGGATCTTCCCGGACCGGGGCACGAACCCGTGTCCCCTGCATCGGCAGGCGGACTCTCAACCACTGCGCCACCAGGGAAGCCCCCCAAAGCATTCTTAATGTGAGCAAAGAAAGATGATGTGTATCCAGGGGCATGGATGGCTGGTCCAGCCAACGCACCACCCTTGTGTGCAAAACACAGCTGCTCAGTGGGTCTGGGGAAGATGCATGTAGCACAAGCCACCCAGAAGCATAGAAAAACAGGGCAAACAGAAAAAAAAAAAAGGTATCCTGGAAGCTTACTGAAATATTTTATATTTATGATAGGTTTTACATTTCACAATGTTTCCCGTGGAAACTATCGCTGACATTTTCCATACAAGTAAACTGAGTTTGGGAGAGATTTCTAATTTAACCAACACTGCACCAACTGGAAAGTAGATTTGCACCCAGGCTTCTGATGCCAAGTCTAGTGCCTTGTTCATTCTACTGCATTCTTTCTGTCTTATTTCAATGGAGTCTGTGGTAAAGGAGGATTGGGACATCATTCAAGGGGTTTACTTAAGAAGGTAGCCAAAGTTATTTACTGCAGAGTTTGCCTAGTCATAATTGAAGAAGTCTCTAGGTGTACATCAACAAATGTACATGCTGGGGCAGGCAGGGGCACAAGAAAAAGTTGTCTCTATGTTCTACCCAGAGGACAGTATGTGGGCAAGAAAGGAAAAGGAAGAAAACTAACTGAATATCAACTACGTGCCAGACACAGAGCCAAGTGCTTCACATGTTATTTCTTTTAATCTCACCGTGGGGAATAGGTCTTATAGGTCCCATTTTAGAACTGAGGAAACAGAGCAGTCAAGAGACATTCCCAACATTAACTGGCTAGGAGGGAGTAAGGACAGAATTTGAAAACAAGCAGGTCTGACTTCAAGAACTCTGGCGTGATGTCACCTCACAACATGCATATTTAAGAGTAACCAGTTACAGAATGTTTTCACCTACTTAATTTCACCTGATCTGAAGAACAGGGCCCTCTGCTCACAGTTGGACCCCAGCCTCAGTAGAGGGGGTGGGCAGTCACCTTACTCTTTCTCTTTAACCAAGGATAAGAGGAAAATCTAGTTTGGGGAGAAGACGCTGGTCCCTTCTCCTGAAACCAGGATCTCGGTGGAAGAGAGAAGTAGATTATGTCATTTAAAGTCTTCACCCTCTCTGCTGTGCCACGGCAGTATGAGTGTGCTTCACGACATGCTCCCTAGGTAAGCAGCACCTGCCACACAGAGATTTCAGAGTTTATTACAAACAGCAGACTGGATCCTACAGTGAAGAGAGAACATTTCTCAGTGTAGGGTGTAGCATATTCTCTTCAGATCACAAGGGCTGTTGCACTGGCCCAGTGTATCACAGAAGGCAAAATACTCACCAGGGTACAATTGGAGATTGCTTTCTCCTGGGGGAGTGTCTGGGGAAATAATCGCATTGAGCTTTATGGCCCAGTATGAAAATGTTAATTTACTAAATACCCCTGAAGAAGCACAGAAAGAAGCTGCTATCCCCTCACTCCAAATTCTCCCACCCACATCCACACATCTCCTACTCACACATTATATTGTGCCCATTAATAAAACAAAATGGATAAATGAGTCAGTGATCTGTATAGATAAGATAAACAAATATATGTTTTCCTAAAGTATTAGGCTAACTAATACTAGCTGCTCTTGCAATCTCGAAATCTTAGTGGTCTAACACAATAAAATTTATTATTTAAATCATAGTCAAATGTAGATCAGATAAGGCAGTAACAAAAGGGAAACTCCCATCCTTCACTAGTCTGGTGTCAGAGGAGGCATGCTGAAACAGAAAATTTAATAATTTCAATAACATCCAGAGTTTCATAACATAATACCCAGGATGCCCAAGATACAATCAAACACTGCTTGTCACACTAAGAAAAATCACAATTTGAATTAGTAAAGGCAATCAACAGATGATAACACCAAGTCCACACAGATGTTAGTACAAGGATTTTCAAGCAGATATTATAAACTTGCTTTAATGAATAATTACAAACACACTTGAAATAAATGAAAAAGAAGAAAATCTCTGAAGACAAATGGAACCTATAAAGAAGAACCAAATGGAAAGTTTACAACTGAATGATACAAAACCAAAATGAAAAACTCAGTGGATGAGCTCAATAGTAGAATAAAAAGGACAGAAGAAAGAATCAGTGAATCGGAAGATAGAGGAATAGAAATTATGCAGATTGAATTACAGGGAAAAAGTAGACCGAAATAAAATAGAGTCTTTGGATATAACAAAATATCTAATATCTGTGTTATCAGAGTCTCTGAAGAAGAGGAGAAAGAGAATGGGACTGACAAATATATTCAAATAAATAAGTAAAAATTTCCCAAATAGGGCTTCCCTGGTGGCGCAGTGGTTGAGAGTCCACCTGCCGATGCAGGGGACACAGGTTCGTGCCCCGGTCCGGGAGGATCCCACGTGCCGCGGAGCAGCTGGTTCCGTGAGCCATGGCCACTGAGCCTGCGCATCCGGAGCCTGTGCTCCGCAACGGGAGAAGCCACAACAGTGAGAGGCCCGCATACCACAAAAAAAAAAAAAAAAGAAAAAAAAATTTCCCAAATATGGAAATCTACATAAACCTAGATTCAAGAAAATTAGTGAAACCCAATGAAGATGAATTCAAAGAAGTGTACACCAAGACTCATTATAATCAAACTTTTAAAGACTAAAGGCAAAAATATTGAAAGCAGTGAGAAAGAAGTTATACCTTACCTACAGGGGGAAAATCAATTCAAATGACAACAGAGTTCTATCAGAAATAACCAGGAAGAAGTCACAGTATAATTTGTAAGTACTGAAAGGAAAAAGCTATCAACCCCAAATTTTATATCCAGAAAAAATATTCTTCAGGCATGAAAGACAAATCAAGACATCCTCAGATGAAGGAAAACTAAGAGAATTTGTCACCTGCAGACTTACCTTAAAAAAAAGTCTAAAGGAAGTTCTTGAAACAGAAAGGAAATAGCAAAACAAGGAACACAGGTACATCAGGAAAGAATAAAGAACAATGGAAAGAGTAAATATGGTTAAGTACCATACACTTTCCTTCTCTTGGATTTTCTAAATTGGGTGCCATGTTTGAAGCAAAAAATTGTAGCACTGTTTGATGTGATTATTGATGTATGCAGGGGAAATATGTAAGGCATTATATTATAAATGGGATAGGGTAAAGGAACTTAAAGTGAGATAAGGCTTCTACAGTTTACATGAACTAGTAAAAGGTCAACATTAGTAGACTGTTGATAAATTATGTATGTATAGCATAATACCTAGAAAAATCACTTCAAATATTATACAAAGGGCTGTACTAAAATGTAGTAAAGAAAAATCAAAATAGAATTTTAAGGAAAGGTTTTAGCATCTCACAGGAAGTCAGGAAAAAGAAAAAACAGAGATAAAATGGCAAGCCAAATGATACGCTCTCTATAAGAATCTCACTTTATACATAAAATGTAACCCTCCTTTGCCTGCAGAACTGGCCCCTCTGCTTTATTGATGGGGTTTCTCTTGCCTGAGTAAGTTACTTAAGGAGAGGAAATCAATTCTCATCATACTCCGATCTATACCCACTGTTCACTGTCCCCAGTTCATAAAGAAAGTAATAACTCATCATGCTCCTAGAGATCATTATAAAATTAAACTCAAAAAGAGAAAATTTACATATGAAGGACTTATGTTCTAAATCTAAATAGTGGGTTGGCAAAGTTAGCAGAAGGAAAGAAATCATAAAGATCAGATCAGAAATAAATGAAAAAGAAATGAAGGAAACAATAGCAAAGATCAGTAAAACTAAAAGCTTGTTCTCTGAGAAGATATACAAAATTGATAAACCACTAGCCAGACTCATCAAGCAAAAAAGGGAGAAGACTCAAATCAACAGAATTAGAAATGAAAAAGGAGAGGTAACAACTGACACTGCAGAAATACAAAGGATCATGAGAGATTACTACAAGCAATTATATGCCAATAAAATGGAAAACCTGGAAGAAATGGACAAATTCTTTAGAAAAGCACAACTTTCTGAGACTGAACCAGAAAGAAATAGAAAATAAAAACAGACCAATCACAAGCGCTGAAATTGAAACTGTGATTAAAAATCTTCCAACAAACAAAAGCCCAGAACCAGATGGCTTCACAGGCGAATTCTATCAAACATTTAGAGAAGAGCTAACACCTATCCTTCTCAAAATATAGCAGAGAGAGGAACACTCCCAACCTCATTCTATGAGGCCACCATCACCCGGATACCAAAACCAGACAAAGATGTCACAAAAAAAGAAAACTACAGACCAATATCACTGATGAACATAGATGCAAAAATCCTCAACAAAATACTAGCAAACAGAATCCAACAGCACATTAAAAGGATCATACACCATGATCAAGTGGGGTTTATTCCAGGAATGCAAGGATTCTTCAGTATACGCAAATCAATCAGTGTGATACACCATGTTAATAAACTGAAGGATAAAAACCATATGATAATCTCAATAGACGCAGAAAAAGCTGTCGACAAAATTCAACACCAATTTATGATAAAAACTCTCTGGAAAGTAGGCATAGAGGGAACTTACCTCAACATAATAAAGGCCATGTATGACAAACCTACAGCCAACATCATTCTCAATGGTGAAAAATTGAAACCATTTCCTCTAAAATCAGGAACAAGACAAGGATGCTCACTCTCACAACTATTATTCAACATACTTTTGGAAGTTTTAGCCACAGAAATCAGAGAAGAAAAAGAAATAAAAGGAATCCAAATAGGAAAAGAGGAAGTAAAGTTGTCACTCTTTGCAGATGACATGATACTATACATAGAGAATCCTAAGGATGCTACCAGAAAACTACTAGAGCTGATCAATGAATTTGATAAAGTAGCAGGATGCAAAGTTAATGCATAGAAATCTCTTGCATTCCTATACACTAATGATGAAAAATCTGAAAGAGAAATTAAGGAAACACTCCCATTTACCATTGCAACAAAAAAAATAAAATACCTAGGAATAAACCTACCTAAGGAGACAAAAGACCTGTATGCAGAAAACTATAAGACACTGATGAAAGAAATTAAAGATGATACAAACAGATGGAGAGATATACCATACTCTTGGATTGGAAGAATCAACATTGTGAAAATGACTATACTACCCAAAGCAATCTACAGATTCAATACAATCCCTATCAAACTATGACTGGCATTTTTCACAGAACTAGAACAAAAAAATTCACAATTTGTATGGGAACACAGAAGACCCCGAATAGCTGAATAGCCAAAGCACTCTTGAGAAAGAAAAACGGAGCTCGAGGAATCAGGCTCCCTGACTTCAGACTATACTACAAAGCTACAGTAATCAAGACAGTATGGTACTGCCACAAAAACAGAAATATAGATCAATGGAACAGGATAGAAAGCCCAGAGATAAACCCATGCACATATGGTCACTTTGTCTTTGATAAAGGAGGCAAGAATATACAATGGAGAAAAGACAGCCTCTTCAATAAGTGGTGCTGGGAAAACTGGACAGCTACATGTAAAAGAATGAAATTAGAACACTTCCTAACACCATACACAAAAATAAACTCAAAATGGATTCAAGACCTAAATTTAAGGCCAGACACTATTAAACTCTTAGAGGAAAACATAGGCAGAACACTCCATGACATAAATCACAGCAAGATCCTTTTTGACCCACCTTCTAGAGAAATGGAAATAAAGACAAAAATAAACAAATGGGACCTAATGAAACCTAAAACTTTTGCACAGCAATGGAGACCATAAATAAGATGAAAAGACAACCCTCAGAGTGAGAGAAAATATTTGCAAATGAAGCAACTGACAAAGGATTAATCTCCAAAATATACAAGCAGCTCATGCAGCTCAATATCAAAAAAAAAACAAACAACCCAATCCAAAAATGGGCAGAAGATCTAAATAGATATTTCTCCAAAGAAGATATACAGATAGCCAACAAACCCATGAAAGGATGCTTAACATCACTAATAATTAGAGATATGCAAATCAAAACTACAATGAGGTATCACCTCAAACCAGTCAGAATGGCCATCATCAAAAACTCTACGAACAATAAATGCTGGAGAGGGTGTGGAGAAAGGGGAGCCCTCCTTCACTGTTAGTGGGAATGTAAGTTGATACAGCCACTATGGAGAACAGTATGGAGGTTCCTTAAAAAACTAAAACTAGAATTACCATATGACCCAGCAATCCCACTACTGGTCATATACCCTGAGAAAACCATAATTCAAAAAGAGTCATGTACCTAAATGTTCATTATAGCTCTATTTACAATAGCCAGGACATGGAAGCAACCTAAGTGTCCATCAACAGATGAATGGATAAAGAAGATGTGGCACATATATACAATGGAATATTACTCAGCCATAAAAAGAAACGAAATTGAGTTATTTGCAGTGAGGTGGATGGACCTAGAGTCTGTCATACAGAATGAAGTAAGTCAGAAAGAGAAAAACAGATACCGTATGCTAACACATATATATGGAATCTAAAAAAAGAGAAAACAACATGGTCATGAAAAACCTAGAGGCAGGACAGGAATAAAGACACAGACCTACTAGAGAATGGACTTGAGGACACGGGGAGGGGGAAGGGTAAACTGGGACAAAGTGAGAGAGTGGCATGGACATATAAGCCTACAGTTTTTGAGGGACTTGTATCGTCAAAGAAACCATGGCCCTGGGCATGAAAACATCTTTGAGAGTTTAAGCTTTAGAATAGTCCATGCAGAACCAAATTAACATAAGCAGAAAATGAGCTATGAAAAGTCCTACATCCCCTAAGGAAGGCGTATCCTCCAATGCCCACTTCAAAAGTGAAAGAGGAAAAATGTAAAAAAGAATCTCCCCGAGGGTAGAAAGAGGTACCATGGTGTTCCTCCCACACGCAGAATCAGGGCTTAATCAAGAAACCTCCAAATTAGGTGGCCTTCACAGTGCCTGCCCAGCAGGGTTCCATCATGACTGTGGATCAGCAGAAGACAGTGTCTTCTTTTCCTAAATGAGAGTTTTGCTGCTGTCCTTTTTATATTCCACTGTTGTCTATGGCGTTTGTTAAGCTCAAGTGATTTATTCATAGTTTAACTTTCACTGGGAAGTAATGGAAAGGACTGTACATCACACAGAGATGAAAACTGGATGTGGTGACTGTGGAACTTTAGTTTCCTCCCTCGTTGAGGAAGTTGAGTGTATTTTCTGTGTGGGAAGAAAAGCAGGACAGATACTGTGTTTGGTGAACAGAAGGTAGACTGTAACAGAGACTGGTTAACTGTTCACTAACCTATAACCTATCTCTTCTTCTTCTTAAACATACACCTAATCTACATCTCCCAAACTCTCTTGCTGTCAAGTGTATACAGGTGACTGAGTTCTCGCCTATAAAATGTGAGCAGAAGTGATATGGACTCCCTTCAAGCCTGTGCCCCAGAAACCGCCCATGCATCATCCTTGGTGCTTTTGTCTGCTTGTTGGGTTTTATAAGTGAGCATGGTGAATTTTGAAACAGCAAGAGTGAGCCTGGGTTGCTGATTGCTGCTTGTCAATTATAAATACTCATTTTGAACTCTGTGTGAGTAAGAAATAGACTTCTCCCATCACTTGCATTGAGCTATGTTGCATTTTACCATTTTTTTATTACCACAGTTGGACACATCCTAGCTAGGAAATCTCTTCAGCATTAAATGTAGAAGATTAAATGTAAAACATCATAAACATATGGATAGTAACTCCACCGAAGAGATTTATTTCCTTCACCAATATCCAGGCATCAGCAGGGTGCTGAATTTCAGCAGATTTTATTCTCAATGTTCATACCCTCTATTTTGGCATTATATATATATATTTGCAGAGCTATTCTCAGTAATTGACAGGACATTAGCCTCAAGCAGCATCTTTATGTCCAACCTGGGATTTCCTTCAGGCAGACAAATCCTGCAGAGAAAACACCAATAACTGGCATAATGAATCAAGACAGCAGAGTCACATTCATCACTGCATTCCCTCCCTGGAAATTTTTCTGGGTACAAGTCACCCATATTGATCTAGAGGAAAATTCTATCTACTTCCTCGCTAAGTCAGAGTAAAAATTGCAAGAGGCCAATTTTTTTCTTACAAGGCAGAGACACATCAGCTTGGAAAAAGAATAGCCTGAATGTTCTTCCTCCATAGGGAATGCACATTCCCAGAGCAGTGGGTGTGCTGGTGAGGGAAGGTGCCCTGTCCCCAACTTGGTTCACACTTAGGAAAAGGGAAGAACCACTGTCAGGGCGACTTGGGGTTCCTGACACTTCCTGAGTCCTTACAAGGAGACAGGTTATACAAATGATATGCTGGTCATGCTTGTCTCCATGGGACCTGATAGACCTCGGAACCAGTATGCACACCCTACCCTGAAGGAATTGAGGAATAAAGCTACCCACTGAAAAATATGTGAATTCTGGGCAGAAAGCCCACCCTGTCCTGCCTCTGCTTCTGCTTTTATGTATCTTGATCAAAAGCAGTTCTGAGGCTCCCTTTATGTCCCCACAGGCTCCTGAGGCATTAGATGCCCTCTCTCTCCTCTGTGCCCACTCTTCCTCCCTGAGTCACTCCACACAGGATGCATCACATGGTATTCTCACTCTTGTTTTCTCTGGATTCCCTGCAAGAATGTGGGTTCCTCAAGGGCAGGGATTGAGTCATACCCATCTTTGCCTATTCCATACCCAGCTTAGGGCCTAGCAACGTACTAAAAACTTAAATGGTGGAAACAATTTGTTGTCAGTCTGGATAACTGAAGTTTCCCACATTTCTTTTGTAAATCTTCTCATTTTTTTTAGGACCCAGACATATGATTGCTGAAAAACAAAATTTAACTTAAAGATTAGATTTTATGTATAAATAACACAGGGAAATATCATGAACTTGCTTGAGAGTGGCCTTCCCAGGGAAAGTCTCTTGTCTTCTTCCCATTGTCTCAGCTGTTCCCCTAGTTGAGACCATCTTCCTCTCTCAGCAGCCCACAGACCTCAGAGCTCCCCCTTCTCCCATCCCTCTGTATCCTGCTGCCGGAACGAATCACTCCAAACACCCATCTGATTCAAAAGCATTTTGTGCTTCTCAACTGGCTACAGATTAAAGTCTAAGCGTAATGTATTTCCAAGACTTTTCACAGCACCAACTTAAAAAGATTTTCTAAAAAGCACATTTCCCGCCTCTCGCCTCACATTTTTAACATCTCTGAAATCAGTTTGTGCCTTAAAATCACTGGCAGCCACAGGGAGGGAGTGATATGGTTGCCACTGCCCAAGAACACACATCAGAATTTGCAGAATGGGTGCCAATAGCTTGGAGGAAACCCCAGAGACAACTTCAGAGGACCTGTTTAGGAAACACCATGTCCTCAGAGCTCTTGGTGCCACAGAGGACGATACTGTTCTGAAAGCACACGTGACTCAGGATGCTGAAAGTGAAGATGCTTTGGGCATTCTTTTTTTTTTTTTTTTTTTTTTGCGGTACGTGGGCCTCTCACTGTTGTGGCCTCTCCTGTTGCGGAGCACAGGCTCCGGACGCGCAGGCTCAATGGCCATGGCTCACCGGCCCAGCTGCTCTGCAGCATGTGGGATCTTCCCGGACCGGGGCACGAACCCGCGTCCCCTGCATCGGCAGGCAGACTCTCAACCACTGCGCCACCAGGGAAGCCCGCTTTGGGCATTCTTGAACCAACTAGTTTTTCTATTTCTTTTTCTTCCCTACTTATGCATGAGAATGATGTATAACTAATTCTAAAAGAGCTCTTTCAACAAAATAAACATTTTGTGTCACTCTTCAGTTGGCTGGGGTTTTTTTCTCAACGGAGCATGAAATGATAGTGTATCATACAGTGGATGGTGTTTTTAGATTTGATTGAAATGGAACATATCAATCTAATCATCATATTAATTCCTCATCTCTCCCCCTGTTAACCTTTTATCCCAAGCAGTCCTCACCACTAGTGATTCCTGAATCAGAGCGGTACTTTTCTGCCTTGTTTAATCCATTTAACCTCCTGGAATTTTGTTATCACTAATCTCCACCTGTGGAAATTCTATTCTTTAAATGCCAACTTAAATGTAACCTACTCCATGAACTCTTTTCTATATCACCCATTTACTATGACATCCTCCAATCCATAACCCCACATTTCTTGTACATCTCTTACAGTTCAGATAAAATCAATTCTATTGAAACCTTCTATGGCTTGGGCACAATGGTAAGCCCTTTTAGCATACGTTGTCTCAATCATTACAATAACCTTTTGAAGTAGGAATTAGCCTCCATTCTTCAGATGAGTTTAACTGAGATTTAGAGAGAGTAGTTTAGATCTATACTCTCATACATTTAGTAGGTGGTAAACACAGGTCTTTGGCCCAAATCTGGTCTATCATTGAATACCAGCTTCCTTTTCTCTACAGCCTGCCCTCCCCATCTACCTATTGAATACATTGTATTGAATTTAACTGAAGGTGAAATGCAAAATACCATTCAAAACTAAATATCCTTGATAGTAAAATCCCAAATGTATGTGAAAAACAAGCTAAAGTATTTTAAAATTCACATTTTCACTACTCAGCTGATATTCTTTGTTAAACCCCATTTGTTTAAGAAAAATTAGGATTATGTTTCATTGTGAGAAAATAATCATTGAAGATTTGCCTCAGAAATGCCATGATTATTTCTCTTCTTCCTTCTGTTATTTTCTTAAATAATAACGCAGACCTACTGAAAATTTAACCACAACATTCAGTTTACATTCAAAGTATTAAACTGTAAGAAATAGAATTCTCCCTTCTGCCTGTGGGAAGAGTCAGCTATTAAAAACATTTAAAAACATGTCCTTGTAAGGAAGAGGAAAGGACAGTTCTCAAACACAAAGAGCAAGAACAGCCAGTATAATCTTGAAATCAAACAGAGCTGAATTACAGTTCAGGCACTCCCTAATTTTGTGATCTTGGACAGCTTACTTAGCATTGTTGAACATCAGTATCCTCATTCATAGGTTGAGGATCAATAAAAACTACATCATAGGGGCTTCCCTGGTGGCGCAGTGGTTGAGAGTCCGCCTGCCAATGCAGGGGACACGGGTTCGTGCCCCGGTCCGGGAAGATCCCACATGCCGCGGAGCGGCTGGGCCCGTGAGCCATGGCCGCTGAGCCTGCGCGTCTGGAGCCTGTGCTCCGCAACGGGAGAGGCCACAACAGTGAGAGGCCCGTGTACCGCAAAAAAAAGAAAAAGAGCTACTCCCTAGAGGTAAAAACAAAAAATATGTGTGCCTCAAAAAGCCTAAAATTATATTACAGCAATTGCTGCTTGCATTAAGGTGATCTGCCTATATTCTATCTGCCTGCCGGAAGACTATTAAATCCACTCTGGAAGAAGATAAAATCTTCTAGAGCCCCATTTTCTTCAGAGTATTTTTCATGGATAATGTCTGGTATTCAAATTAATACGCATGCCAGGAAACTGGACCAAATGACTAAGAGGCAAGAGGAAAAGGAAAAAAACCAAAAACAACGCATAGTGGAAACAGATCATAGGTAATCACAATACTGAAGTTATCAGACGTGGATTTTAAAATACATACAATTAATATGTTCAAGAAAAAGATGAAAAGTTGGATCATTCCTCCAGTGACCTAAAATATATAGGAAAGAATCAAATGGAAATTCTAGAACCAAAAATAATGCAAGACTAAAATTAAGAAATAGATGAGTATAGCAGCAGACTAGGCAAACCAGAGAGGATTAAGCAGCTGGAAGGTAGTCATTAGAAAATATCTGGATTGAAGTACATACAGATAATAAGGGTGGAAAATAAAAAAGGGTAAGGCTCAAATGGAATAAAGCAAAAGTGTCTAAATTACGTGATTCGGTTGTAAGATGAAGTGAAGAGATAATGGAGCAGAAGAAATATGTGAAAAAAACCACTGGCTGAAGATTATCTGAAATTTATAAAAAATATAAAGCCACAGATTCAAGAATCTCTTTAAGCCAAAACAAGATAAATACAAAGAAAATCACACCTCAGCACCTCATAATAACAAAAAGAAAATCTTAAAACTGCCAGAGAAAAAAAGACACATGACCTTCTAAGAGCAGCAATAAGACTGACACCTGAGTTTTTAATAGAAACAGTGGAAGCCACCAGACAAGAGAATGGCATGTTTACAGTGTAGAAAGAAAATGCCAACTTAGAATTCTGTACCTACCCAAAATATCTTTCAGAGATTAGGTAAAACAAGGATTTTTTGACAAACAAAACCAGAGGGAATTTGTTCCAAAGACGTGTCTAACAAAAAGTATATACTAAAGAGAATTTATCAGGCAGGAGAGCAATAATCCCAAGTGGAAGCAAGCAAATGTAAGAAGGAACCGATAGCATTAACAATGGAGGAATGTGAGTAAATTAAATGAATATTTCCTTTTTAACAATAATAGTAATATCTTATTCAAATAAATACCGGATTAAAGGAAAACGGCAGCAATAGCACAGAAGTGGAAAGGGATATAAATAGAAAAAAGCGTTATGAAGCCCTTGCATTTTCTGAACAGTTGGACGGGTGCTAACTTAAGGTAGACTCCATTAAGGATCCATTATAGGTAGCCACTGAGAGAAGAATAAAAGAATATGTACATAAAAAGCTAATAAAAATAGAAATGGAATTTAAAAGTACTAGACTGGTACAAAAGAAGACAAGGAGTAAAAAGGAGCAAGAATAAGGTAGGATGAAAAGAAAAGTAATTGTAAAATGGTATATTTAAATCCAGATATATTAGGAAATACATTAAATATAGCTAGACTATATTATCCAAATAAAACAACTAAAATATACATTATATATTCCTATAGTCTCTATATATTTATATACATATGTATGAGTAGAATATATATCATATTCCTGTAAGATTTTTTATATATATGTATATATATTATATATATATATATGTACACAGAAATGTTGAAAGGAAAAGGATAGAAAAAGACATATCATGCAAACTCTAATAAAAAGGTGGCGTTGCATTACTAAGATCAGTCAATGAAAAATTTAAGGCAAGAAATATTACTAGGAATGAAGGAGACATTTATGAGAAAATTTTAAATTCATCAAGATATAAGATATAATCATTCAACAAGAAGATACAAGATATGAATTTGTATGCACCTGTTATCATAGCGATATTATACACCTGTGAAAAACAGCAAGCTGTTTTATATATGTAAAACAATGTGAATGAGTCTCATAGATACCATGCTGGTGGAAGAATCCAGCACAAAAGATTATATACTGCATAATCCCATTGAAATAAAGTTCAGAAGCAGGCAAAACAACTCTATGGTGAGGCAAGTCTGATGTCGATTTCCTTTGTGGGTCCAGCAGATACTGACTAGTAAAGTGCTCAGGGGAGACTTGTAGGGGGGTGCTGGTGTTGGTCTATATTTTGCTCTAGCTGATGTATGGGTGAGGTCACTTTTTAAATATTCATGGGATATACACTTATGTTTTCTGTACTTTATAGGAATCTATTATGTTTCTATTTTTTTAATTTTTAAAAAGAAAAGAAAAAATATCTCCTTGAGAAATTCTAATGTGCCTCAGGTTTGAGAACCACAGACTCTGTGATCCTTGACAGTGGGCTAGTGTTTGTGCTTCTTCACCCAACTCTCAACTGGACTAATTGCAACCTCAATGACTCATGGCACTTTGGATAACCTAAGTAACACTGGGCATAGCCATACTGTTGAAGGCCCCTCACCTAAACATAGAATCCCTCCCTTCTCCAACCCAGGGAGTTTTACAAATTCCACTCTACCCGTAAAATCCTTCCTCTAGAAAATAATAGAATATACCAAACATTTGCCCCATTACATCAATTCCCCTTAAATAAGCTTCAGCTCTTTTCTTCCACAAAAGGCAAAAACTTGAGTTTTAATACCGATATGTGCTAAACCTCTACAAAGTTTATCTTGTCCAAAGCTTTACAACTAAAAATCTCACTTCCTTTTCTCCCATCCACTTGGACTCCTTTTCTTGCTCCTGATTACAGACCCTGATTCCTAATCACTCACAGCACGTTGGGAATAGGCAGACAGCCTGATTTTAACACAAAGTGATGGTAAGAATCTCTTCTCACCACAGGTATTATAATATTCATCTGGGGAGCAAAGGATTTTGGTTATATATAGAAAGCTAGGAAAATGGCTCCTTGAGAACAGTTTAATAGCCATTGTGCTTATTTTGCAAATGTGGGAAGCTTTGCAAAACTTTAAATGGCTTGGACTGGTGCAGCGATTGGACAGATCTGGCCAATCTTCAAAGACATGCCTTCTCTTTCAATCTTAAGCAAGAAATTCCAGCAGAGCTGAACCAGTTTCTTACAGTGATGTGATTAATGCACTTATTGATGTATATGTTTGTTGAAGGTGCCACTGGATTTTCTCTGTCTGTGCTTGAGAACAGGGAAATTTCCTGGAGAAAAATGTACTTTGTGTTTCTGCTCAGGTTTATTTGTTTTACATTATGATAAATTGCCCTGTGTTTTGGGAAAGTGAAATGGTACATGTTAAAATAAAAGAACAACAGAGTGAAGAACACAATATGGAAAGCAGCTGGAGCATCTTAAGATAAAAGGGGGAAATAGAAATGACAAAGAGTTTTGAAAAGAATTAAATTCCTCTTCATCATCTAAACAAACAAAACTGTATCTTCTAGGATCCACTGGGAGAGATGAATGTTTGATAACGCTCATGTTGAAAGCAGTTTGCTGTGATGGATAGGTATCCAACCTCCACCACAAAGGAGCGTTGTGGTCCTGAGTAAATTATTTTGTCTATCTGTACCTCAGCTTCCAAATTTGCAAAAACAGAATGATAAACATAGAAATAACCCACATAGAGGGCTTCCATGTGCCAACGTTCTAAGCACTTTACCTATATTAGTTCATTTAATCATCACAAAGCAGTGAATGCTATGATTATCATCTCTACTTTATAGATGAGGAAACCGAGGCACAGAGGGACTAACTGGCAGGCCCAGGGCCACACAGCTAGTGGGTGGCAGAGATGGAATCAAACCTAGGCTTTTGGCTTGGTGTCCGTGCTCTCAAAAACATTAAATTCTACTGCTTCTCTTTTTGGTTTGAGCACCTCACTTTTCCCAGTGTCTTCATCAGCATGAAGTCCAAACACTACAACATGGAGTAGATGAACTTTCACAATGGAGCCTAATCCTGCCTCTACAGTCTTCCCTCTCCCGACCTCTGGCCACTGCAGCACCTCACCACTGGCCACACAAAGGACACTCATCTTGTGTTCCCTGCCTATCACCTGTGCCCTTTCATGCCTTGGGCTCTGCTCTTGTTCCTCCTTCTGCCTGCAGTCCTCGCCTTCCACTGACCACTTCTGATCTGCTTTACGGACTCCTGTCCTTCTTTCAAGGAAGTCCCTTAAAGCCTGTATTTCCTCTAGGAGTTTCCTTGATTTCCTTCGGCACAGGTGAGTCACCCACTTTCTATGTTCCAATACAACTTAATGTGCACTTCGGCCGCAGTGCTGTTCACTTGGTATCACATTATTTGATGTATGAATCTCCCTCTCCTGCCAGACCATGGTTCCGACAATGGGTCTCTCTTCTCTACCAGTCTAAGGTATTAGTGGTACTAGAGCACTGTGTTGAGAAGGATTCTGAGGCCATATTTGAGTTCAATAGGGGAATGTTAAATGCAGACTTCATAAAGGCAGAGACCTTACCTGACTTTTACGTCTTAGTATCTCTAGTGCCTGGCTCAATCTGAGTACACAGTAGACACTCAATATTTGTATGAATGAGTAATAAATTAACAATGTCTACTATGATGAGGGAAGTGAAAGTGGTGACACTCATGCCAGATATTTTACATTCCTCTAATAGTCACTGAACTCTTCAAGGGCAAAGACAACATCTTATTTATCTTAGTATCTTTGGTGCCTCATTTAGTCCATTGAACAAAATATTATTGCTATATAAATACATTGTTGAAGGAAGTGCTTTAAAGCTCAGAGTCTATGCTCATGTGAGGCATGGAAGAGGAAAACCAAGCCATGTGACTCATTCTCGCTTCTGTTCTCTAATGAGCCAAATGGACCGCTAGAGAAAGTAATGCTTTCTGTGGCTGAAGATGTGTTCATTGATGTGTGACTGTTTTGCCCCGCCCCCCTCCCGCTGCGTTGTGAAATAACAGTAGGTCTGCCTGAGGGTTGGAATGAAGAAGGAGATGGCAGCTGCCAGAGGGGCTGGGAGTTTGTGAGACACACTTTGCATTTATTGTTTTCTCCTCCGATCCTCAGGAATACCTTCATCTCCCTCACTTTTTACTCTCGTGCTTCCTCTCACAGCTCTGTGTTAGTCAGCCTGGCGGGTCCAGTGTTTGTCCCAGCAGAAAGCAAATCTCTCTAAGGCCCTCTCTACGTTATTGGGATCTGAAAAATTGTGAATTTGCTTAATTATGTTTTGAAACTCCTTTCTCCAAGTTGTTAAATGACATGGAGAGGGATTTTAGTCCTAAAAAAGATTACTCCATTTTATAACAAGCCAAGGCCAGGTGGCAAGTTTCCACTCAAGATGCCATCCTGACAAACCTATGTCTCCTTCATAAGGATGTACTGTTTATTCATCAGTTAACCTTGGATCCCACTCTTTGGAAGGCACCAGAAAGTCTCAGTGAAAAAGGCAGAAGACCCAAAGGGAGGGATGACAAAGGGGTCTGGCCAATGAAACAACACCTTAGCAGCACCAAGGGGCCAAGTACACACTGCTGTCTCCAAAAAGGTGCTGGTGATGTAATTGGTGAAACAAACAAACCTGCACTCTCTGTACAGATTGTATTTTCAGACCTGCTCAAATAGCTCTTCTGAGAAGATATGAACAATACAAGTTTTGCTCTTCACAGAAAAAAAACTGAAGTGTGACACCTTTTTTGTTTTAATTGACCTGAATTGGAATAAATTAACTTAAAAATAATTTGGTGACATTCTTTGAGATGTACTGGGAATGTTTGAAGTGTCATAAAACCAAAGATAGCTTGGGGAGGGTGAGTGTTTCCTCTTCTCTGATCTCCCTCTGGGGCTTAGAATGAACTAACTAGGAGATTTAAAGCAGAGCTGTCCAATAGAATTTTCTGCGATGAAGGCCATGCTCTACATTTGCACTATCCAATATGGTAGCCACTAGCCACATATAGCTACTGAGTGTTTGAAATGTAGCTAGTGTGACCTTATTTTACTCTTTTCTTCAAAATGAGTTTTACAACCTATCCAGGTGAATTTTCTTCATTCCCCGTAACATACACATTTATCTAAAACTCAAAACCATTATTCAAGCTGAGTCTGATATATAAATTCCAAAACCCTCAGGATTTGGGTGTCAGGAGCTATACCTGAGCAAGAGAAGCCACGTAGCACCCCCTACGTTTTTTGTTTGTTTGGTTGGTTTTTTATTAATTTTCATTGGAGTATAGTTGCTTTACAATGTTGTGTTAGTTTCTGCTGTACAGCAAAGTGAATCAGCTATACATATACATATATCCCCTCTTTTTTGGATTTCCTTCCCACTTAGGTCACCACAGAGCTTTGAGTACAGTTCCCTGTGCCATACAGTAGGTTCTCATTAGTTCTCATTAGTTATCTATTTTATACACAGTAGTGTATATATGTCAATCCCAATCTCGCAGTTCATCCCACCCCTCCCTTTCCCCCCTTGGTATCCATACGTTTGTTCTCTATGTCTATGTCTCTATTTCTGCTTTGCAAATAAGTTCATCTGTATCATTTTTCTAGATTCCACATATAAGTGGTATCATATAATATTTGTTTTTCTCTTTCTGATTTACTTCACTCTGTATGACATGGTCTAGGTCCATCCACATCTCTGCAAATGGCACAATTTTGTTTCTTTTTATGGCTGAGTAGTATTCCATTGTATATATGTACCACATCTTCTTTATCCATTCTTCTGTTGATGGAAGTTTAGGTTGCTTCCATGTCCTGGCTATTGTAAACAGTGCTGCAATGAACATAGCCCCACCTACTTTTTTTTTGGGGGGGGGTTGGGTTTTTTTGTGGTACGCGGGCCTCTCACTGTTGTGGCCTCTCCCACCGCGGAGCACAGGCTCCGGACGCGCAGGCCCAGCGGCCATGGCCCATGGACCCAGCCACTCCGCGGCACGTGGGATCCTCCCGGACCGCGGCACGAACCCGCGTCCCCTGCATCGGCAGGCGGACTCTCAACCACTGTGCCACCAGGGAAGCCCCCCACCTACTTTTAACTGTTTGCCTGGAATCTCCTGAACCCCTGGCCCCTGCTATCCACCTCCTCAAGATCAAATGTTACTCAAAGATCTTTCCTAATCCTCACCAGCTTCACTGCTCAGACTTACTCAGCCTCTTATTTGCCTATGATTACTGTCCCTCCTCCACCATGACCCACCTTCCCTACCTTGGGTCCCTGGAAGTAGCCCTGAAAATAACCTTACCCAAGTTCCTCATTTTATGGAAGGAAGTAGTAAGGCCCAGATAGAGTTATTGATTTGCATCAATTCTCATAGAGAGTTAACTTCCCATTAAAATCTTACCCCTTTACTCAAGGTTCATCTCTAGTACCTGTCTTCCCTACAAAGCCTTCTCTTATTGTTTTTATAACCACTGATAATCCCTCTATGTATTCCTCTAGCACAATGCCAAAAACATCCATTTGGGCACAAAGTCTGGCATTGTTCCACTACTCTTTTCTTAACTAGAATGTAGAAATCCAAAAAATAGGGACTGTTCCTTTAACTGTCTTCCCACATGATGCCATGTATCAGAATATGTGTGCTCATAATGCTACTGAAAGCTAAAAATGACAGAGCTTATCTTGACTCCTAAGAGAATATTATGTACCCTAAAGGGAGAAAGGACAATCACATCAATTCTCCTCCTCTAAGATAAAGTGTAGAAGAAAAATATTCCCTTAAATTCCCTTTAGGTTTAAATGGCCACGTTTGATAGACTATGCCCAAGCACATACTTAAAATTGTTTCCAACATTAAGTCAGTCAATTCAATTTGGCAAGTATTTATTAAGTTCAAAGACCTTATACTGTAGTTTAAAGGACAATGCTTTTGCACATGAAGGAGACTGAGATTAATATGACTGAATATAATTTAATTTAAATGTTTATTGAATACCCACCCTGAGCTAACCAATGTGTAGCTCACGGCTCTTCAAGGTTGGTGGCAGCAAAAGTTACTAAGGATCTCTTTACCAACATGGAGAGAATTAAATTAGGCTTTATATGACAGTAGAAAATAGCAAAGCTGACAGTAGGAAGAGGAAGAGAAGGAGTTGCCAGTTCCAGGAATTAGCTAAACAGTGGTGTTAATGTGGAAATGCATGGGATCTACATAGACTTTGACCTCAGAATTGAGGTTACTTACTGAGAAGAGGTGGGAATATCACTATTTAAGAGGTAGAGCCAACCAGCCCTGATGGGGACATGAGACTGAACTTGACTGCTCAGGCAGTGGGGAGGCACACTAAATTTCTGAACAGCAGAAGGACATGTGGAGGTGTCAGGGCCATATGGGTATGGGGTAGAAGAAGTGAACTGATGTATGCTCTGATTATGGTTGTACAGTGGCAAGGAAGAACAAGATATTAACCTATTTTAAGAATAATTGTCAGAATAATTTAAGGATATATTGCTTTATGGGTTTGCAGAGTTTTAAGGGAGGAACGAAAGATGTTTCCAAGTTTGGAGGTTGGTAGAATGGAAGGAAATTCTGCTGATGAAGAGAGAAAGTGAAGAGTCAATGTGGTAAGGATAGGGCATACTGAGTGTGAAATGTTTATAGACTTACAGATAGAGGTGCTAAGTTACTTTCAATATAGGAATCTGGAACTAGAATTAAGGTGAGGATGAGGACAGTGGCTTCCATGTCAAGAGAGACTTCCTCCTCTCTCCTCCCAACCACATATTTATTTTTTCTTATTAGGCTACCTAATATGGAAGTCTAGGGCAGGGCCAATGTTAGAACATTGTTGGATTGAGGGCACTATCTCCAGGGATGTCCAAAGTTTACTTTACCTAAGGCTTTATATGTGGTTCAAAGCCAAAGTATTAGCTAGCTGCTCTATGAATTGCCCAAAAACAGGTGGTCTCAGTTTGAGCTGAGAACTGGACCTTGGAAGAGAAAGAGTTTTTGTCTCATGTACACATCAAGGGTTGGAGAGGGGTACTTTGTTCACTCCTATTGCTTTCTCATGTGAATTCTAATAAAGTGTTCATGTTTCCCAGTTCTTAGTTATCTGAGACTAGAAAGCACATGGATTACCAACTATAGTCTCACTTGAGCCCTCTCCACCAGAATTCCTGGAGCTTCACACTTCCACTGCCCACCTCCACATCTCCCCTCCCATCTCCAACTAGAGTGTTAAGATGACTTGTTCCTTTCTTCATGGCTGTTAGTGAGGCCTTCCTCCAACAGGGGGTAAAAAAAGGTATCTCTATGCCTCTGCCTTATAACATCTCCTCAGCCATAATGTTGTCAATCCAAAACCAAGGCATGTGCCTCTGATGTTTTCTATATCGGTATCTTTACAGTTCTTTCCTGGTCTGTGGAATTCCTTGCATGCAGACTATTCAGAACACCTAGCTTTGCCATTACTCCAAGCAATGAGAGCTGACTTTCTGGGAAACTCTGGCCATGGTTGATTCCTTTCTGGTGGCACTTCCAACTTGTCACAGTCCTTTTTGACCTTCCTGCTTCTCCCAAGAGAAGCCAGTGTGGCCATCAAGACACCCTCGTGAAATTCAAACAACTATTTGTAGAGCAATTGTTTTGTGAAAATTAAGTACAGATGTTTTTGTCTTTGTTGGAAGGAAATGGAGTGGAGAGTACTAGCTTCATAGTTGCTTTGAATCTGTGACATTTATGTTTCTGTAAACTCATCTTTATCCCTGAAACCTCTGGAAAGATTCATTATACACTTCACATATTTTACCAGGAAATATATTTGATTCTGACCCTGTTACCCTTATACAGAGTATTCCCAACATGTACTAAATCAAGTCAAATCCCTCTGCACATCTTAGGAGATCACTCATCATCTGCTGCTATTTTTCTAGTCTTTTCTTCCTTGGTTCCTTCCCACTCTCATCGTTTAAACCCACCACACCAAGTATGTTAATGTGCTTGTAGGTTTCTGATCAAGCAATGGTACTTCCATGTGGTTGTGTTCTCAAGTATGGTTCTTTCTGCCTGAAAATGCCCTCCACTCTATAATCAGGGTTCCAGTATAATGCTGAACCCTCCAACAACTGGCAGGTTTCTCCCAAGAGATCTTGTCAAGGTTCCCCTTGCCAAGTTCAGCCAAGGGGAAATGTTTCCTTCTGGCAGAGCAGCCCCAGCACTGCACATACAACTAGACATGTAAAGTGATGCTCTCTCGAGTCAGTTCCTGGACCCCCAACCTAGGGGCACTGGCGGCCTGCTGGGCTCGAGCGCTTGTGGGGAGTTCTGATGTATCTGACCACATGTGTATAAAGCTGAGAGAGGCTGCATCTCAGATCAAAGCAAAATGAAGCAGTTAGGCACACATCTTCTACATAGCACAGTAAGCTTAAAGGGTGAGGAGGAAAAGAAGAATCCAGGTTTAATCTAATAAGATAGAAGTCAGAGAAACAAAATTATCCTGGAGGCTAAAAGCACAGTCAGAAGCAGCACCCCAAGAAAATCCCTGTAACTGTGGGCAGAGATGAGACCTGTGGGCTTCAAGACATAGAAAATACCTGGGTTTGATGGACTGGATTAGAGAGATGCAAGTCAAATTGTTCGTTAAGCAGCTGTGATTTTATTTCAAACTCAGTGACTCAACATGCAGAGTGATTATCTTCTTTTACGTCCAGTTGATTCCCTAGAGTATGTATTTCCCAGGACTATGATGCCTCTCTTCAAGCTTGTCTGGTTGGAATCCCAAAGAAAAGTCACAATGTCCTTTTTGAAAATGGAGTTTAACATTACATCTTATTGTAACACTTAAACTCCAAAAATGTCGTTTCCTTAAGTATTATGATGTAGGCACCTTTTTTTATGCTGGACTGTAAGGGAAAACATTTTTGGAATTCGGGTAGACCGGCCAACCCTCATATTAAAGATTAAAGAAATGTAAGTTTAAAGGAATGTGAGCATAAGGGAAATGTAAATTAAGCCCCTCAGCTAGGGCCACAGGAGTGTTTGCCTTCTGGTGCTGGCTCAGTTCTGTAAGAAGCTAAACGTGCTTTGTTTCAGTATTATGATGTAACTTTGCCACGGGTAAAACAATCTTTGATGTCATCTCACAGTGCTGAAGATGTCCTTGGGAGCAAATTCAGGGGTCTCTGTGGAAGGGTCCCTGAGGAATGAAATGACAATTGTCCATAATTTGATTCTGCTGAATGGTAACACTTCTGGTAGATTGGGGAAATTTGGCTTAACTAGTGTTAATTCTTCTCAGGATTGGTATGTTGAATTGGCCGAAGGTGATAATCTTCCCCTCAGTGTGATAATCTTCCCCTCAGTGTGATCTTGGTATAATTGTCCCAGGGTTTATGTGTACTTATAATTGGGCCAGGGTTTGTACTGGAGATTAAATATTGAAATAGAGTGAGGAACATTCAGAGTCCATTGGTGATGTTTTATTATCACTCCTCCAGTTACTGCTTTGTAAAACATTGTCGGTAAGCCAGATAAAACAGAGCCAGCTTGGTGATGTGACGTATGAAACAGAATTTAGAAAATAATTCAATAAAGTCCACTCAGAATAATATTAAATTTAAATTTTACTGTAAAACTATCATCTCCTGCAAAGCATTCACATGTCATAAATACTTATGGGAGGAACTGGGCTCACTGAAAACTGAGAATAGAGGGAAACTAGGGGAATTGGTGAACAAAATCTTAGAAGCCCAGATCTCATCTGATATCTAGGACACCTGTTCTTCTCAACTTCATAATCCAAGGAAAGTTTAGGAACTTGTAGGTCCCTTACCTTGTTTGGTTCCTAGATGACACCAGTGATTTAGAAGTTCAAATTTTAACACATGACTAGTAAAGATTTTCTGTCACTAGAATGTTGACATTCTGTTGAGCCCTTCTCTTCACTAACTTGTTGGATCTAATTATGTAGGCCTTGTGTAATTTCCGCCCCCCCTTTTAAATAACATTTCCTTGATGCCCTCAAAACCATAAGCCAAGCAGTTTATTTGAAGCCCCCTTCTCTCTCCAGCCCCTTATGTCAGTTGCTTCATGAACAAAGGGCAGGCTGATGGGTCTTAAGCTAATACTTAATTTAAGGAACAAGAAATCTTTAAGTATGATTCTGATATGCTTGACCACTGTTACACTTCCTTATCACCTTGAGAAGAAATCTGTCTGGAAAACAATGTAGTAACCTATCAATCTGAATTGACCTTTCCCCAGCCTCCGACTCTGTATGTCATGGGTGAAGCCATATTGAGCAGATTATGGATGTCTTTATTGAACTTGCTCTTTAACAAGATGATGGTTAGGACCGGTGGAAACAGTTATATGACAGATTAATAACAATTTTGGGCAGTAAGAAACAGCACTGTCTTCTGCCCCAGGTTCTTTTTAACTTGTATCTTAATGATTGGACCTTACTTTTAAGTTGCAATTGAGAATAAGTATGTATTCTTTTCTGTTCTCAAGAATGTATACATTCTTTTCTGTTCTCTGATTTATTTATCATGATGGAATACAAGTGAATTCCATTCATAATTTGCATTGCAATCTGATTATTGTCAGAAAGAATGGCTTATGATGACAGCCTTAAACCGAAATCATTTGGTTTGGCAGACATCCTCCAAGATTAAATAGATGTATATTCATTTTTCTAATGGAAGGTTAAATTATTTACTTCTACCCATAGTACATTTTTGCAAATATTTACCCTGAAGGGTTTCCCAGGAAGTGCAATGCTTAACTTTAAACTTTCTACTTTGTATGCAAAAATTCCTGGCAGAATGCCTGTTGCTCAATACATAGCCACTGTTGGGATGATGAAGATGATAATGACAATGGTGACAGCCACAGTGATATCAATGCCATTTGGATATTTCATGTACTGCCCTCCAAAGAGTAAAAAATCCATCCTATAAAAGGTACAATATGAAGTATCAATACTAACCCTCACCCCAAAAGTTTAACAAATGTCTTTTAGATCACAGAATGTTAACTTAAATTCCAAGCCATCTAACAGAAATGGCCACTGTTTAGTTGAATTCATTTTTGAATGGCTTATAGAATTATTCTCCACAATCTATCAGACAGACTTGTCAGTGTTTGACAGCAACTGAAAATTTGGCTCCTTAGATGTTTTCTAGAGGGATCTAATTAAAAGAATAAGGTGCCTTTTCCAATCGAGAACACAGAATGCCTGGCCTAGATCTGGACAGTAGGAGCAGCAGGAGACTGCAGGCCAGTAGAGTCTCCTGACGGGGAGCTGGGAGCAGGGCCTGGAATACCTCACTGAGGGCTGCTGTCTTCTGAGCAGCGGAGTGACACAATGAAAACAGTGGGAAGTGTGGTGGAAGCTCTCTCTTTGCTATGCTCTTTGAATAAGTCACAGAGATAACAGAACTGAAGCAGCTTTATCAGTGCAATTTTTCATGAAGTGGCTAATTAGCTTTATTGACTATTACTGGATATAAATTCCCCTTTTGGAGTACTCCTGGAAATGTCTAAATTATAAGACAAGCACCATTATCATAAAATTATATTAAGTTTAACTAACAAATCACTTTTTAACATAGGTCAAACACTAAGTGCCTTGGAGTTATTTAGAGACACAAGATTTCCTAGCTGACTTCCACATTTAAATCTTCATTCACTGTTCATATTGTGGATGTTATATAGAAACTCTAATCATAAAAACACCAAAAATGTGCATAACCTATTCAGAGCTAGACCTTTTATATGCATTATTGGATTTAAACCCCATGTTAATTCTATGACATAGGTTCTATCATTAGCTATATATTGAAAATAAGAAGAGGTAAAGTAACCTGCCCAAAGTATGCAGGTGGTAGGCTAGAGGCTGCACCATTAATCATAGAGTAACTGCCACTCCAGGCACAAAAGTAATACAGGGAGGACATGCTGGCCATGGTGGCACCCTTCCAGTTTCCTGGCTCTCCTGGAATGCCCCTGAATGCCTTGACCAGAACTTCTCCAAAGCTTGCCACATCTACAGATGGCATCCTGACTCTGCCCACAGTGGGACTTGGCATCAGGTGGAAAACCCTCTATGATTCACTCCCAGCATAACTGCTGTCTCTCAGCCACCTTCGGGAAAGTCATTGGCAAACTGTCATCGTTGGCTGCCTGGTCTCCTCCCTTAGCCTTCAATTTCACACTGCCTAACCCTTGTGGAATCAATGGGGAGAACTCAGTTGTTTTTGTTACCCATTCTGTTACTGAACCAAACTTGGGTCTGCTCACTCGCATGCAGTAAAGCGACACTGACGCTAGGTTGTGGTGAAGGAAAGTGCAGCATTTATTGTAAGGCGTCAGTACAAAGAGAACAGGTGGCTCCTGCTCACCAAAGGGTTTCAGCAAAAGCATTTTTAAAGGCCTGGTGTGTGTGTGCAGGGGTGTTGCAGGATGTGTGATCAGTTCCTGCATATTTCTCTGATTGGCTGATGGTGAGGTAACAGGGCGGTGTCACAGGGGTTAACATTATCAATCCTTAGGCTCCAGTATGTCTGCAGGTTATGTGCTCGTGATCATCAAGTAGTCAATTTCTTCCATTTGGTGGTGGTTTTAGCATCTGTAAAACAACTCAGGAAATGTACATCAGATACTGTTATCTGGGTACTTCAGAGAGGCGCTACAGCAGAGGATATGGGGGAGGGGTCTGTCCCAGGAAGGCCCCATAAGGTCCTGCTCAGTTATAATCCATCATGTCTTTTCTTGCATACCCTCATCTTTCTTTTCTTTCAGTCACAGAGAAAGTGTCCCTGGTCTGTTCTTCTCAGACAGTGCTTCAGGTCTCTCAAGGACTTCCTTGTATAGTTCTAGATATCTAAATTGTCTGCCTGTAGTGTTAAAACAAAAATTTGGTTTCTTAAGCAATTTCCTTATTCCCCATATAAATTTTGGACACTATTAAGTATGGTAGAAGGAGTGCTAAGAAACTTACATTTATGAAGCACGATTTTCTGTTAGGAATTCTCCTAGACAATATACTTATCAAGATAAGAAGGAGCATTAAATCAAATGATATTTACAGTATCTATCATTTCCATTTCACTCACTAGGAGAGAGACACTCAACGAGGTGAAGCTACTAACCCTGTTCACACAACTGATAAATTAGGGTACAAAAAGTAAACCCAAGTCAGCTTCAGTCCAAACCCATGTTCTGGTCATTACAGCTGTGCTTCTGACACCTCGATGAGCACATGCGTCACCTGGAAGTCTTGTTAAAATGCAAATCCTGAATCATAAGGTCAGGGGTGGGGCCTGAGATTCTGCATTTGTGATGAACTTCTAGGTAAGAAGAGACCGTTAGTCTGCAGACCACGAGTTGAGTAGTGAGGCTTAAAGTGCTCAGCTAAACTTTCCTTCACAGTATAAAGGCCATCTTCAGACCCATCCCTTCTAAATACCACAAATCCCACGTCTTGAGTCAAAACAAGCACATTCTGACTTGATGCTACACAGAAGGTATAGCACAGTATCTCCTAGAGTGTGCACCTAGGATCATCTGCACACAGTTTCCTGGAGTGCTAGTTAAATGCAACTTTCTGGCATCACTTCAGCCCCTCTGGACCAAAATCATGTGAGGCAGGACCTGGGAAGCTGCATTTATGACAAGCTCCCCAGGCTCTTGTAATTCACATTCAAGTTTGAGGAGAACTAGAGTAGCCTAAGTATCAAATGGTGGAAAGGAAAATGATGGTCATGGAGGCTTACTGAGAAAGTCCTGCAGACAAAGGAGCCTGAATGACATCTCCCCAAAGGCAAAAGGAACCTTTTTGTAAAAGTGGGTATAAAAAGTGGGATTAAAGCTGAAAAGATGGGTCGTAAAGTTTTAGATTTGGAAGAGGGCCAAGAGACTAGGTATTGAAGGACAAATCATCTAGAAGATCTCAAGAAGATTATCCTCTGCCCCTGATGAGGAAAGGTCACAGCATTTTTACCCTCTTGGATAGAAACTTGATGGATATTAAATATTGAATTGATACACACTTTAGATGCTCTCTTGGCCTTGCCTGTGGAGAAGAATAGAAATAAACTTTAATTTGTAAAGCATTTTCACCATGTGTATTAACACCCATGATACAATCTGCTCTCATACATTGCCGCAGAGGGTGTATAAAGTCAAGGATTTCTCATTCCCAGCTCACAAGTGAACACACTGATTCTCAGGGAGTGGGGTGGTAATACCAGGACCAAACCTCCAGTCTCCAACATTGTGACTTGACTCTTCAACCAGTCCAAGAGCTCCCACACATGGCTGTGCATCAAAACCACTGAGAGGCCCTACCTGAGGCCTGCTGAGCCAGAACATTTGATGGGGCCTGGTAATCTGTATTTTTAGAACAATACCGCAGGGAATTCTTATGCATTCAGTCAATGGAACCGTGTTTGGGAACTCAACTAAATTATGTGGCATGGAAAGAGCTGTCTATGACTCAAAGATCATACAGAAAGAAAAGATGTAAAAGCATTAGGACCCTGGGACCCCTTCTGAAGACAGGGATTAACAGGCAAGTTTCAGAGTCTTACTTGCTTACAAGTACGGTTTCATAACTGCTGGAGGTGGAAGCTTTAGAGATTTTCCTTTGAAAAATTGGTCAAAAGAAAACATAGCTCGGAACTGTTTTATTAGCAAGTCCTTCAAGGTTAATGGAGAAATTTAAATGTCTATAACTATACGATATGGGGAAAGTCGCAGTACTGCTGTGGTACTGCATTTAGGATCAGCTCTCAGTTTAAGTCCTTACTAGCTATGTGGCTTTGCCTAAATCAACTAATCTCTAAGATCTTCAGCCACTTTCTCTCCAGAAAGTGAAAAAAGGTGGGAAAAGATGAGAAAAGATTAGCAAAAACATATTACATGTAATCAGCGGTCTTTACGTATTAATTGGCATTGAATGTGAGGTTCCGGATCTGTGGGCTGGAAATAGAGATAGGGAGTAGGAGATTCCTGTGGCCTCTGGCAAGGTCCAAAGTAGCTCACACGCTAGGAAAGCCCTTCTGTCAGTGGGTCTGGACTTGCAAATTGACAGATGGGGCAGCGCACTTAGCAGTGGGATTGGGGAGTCTCCAGAAAGTTCCTCAGGGTTGCAGTGTCTGAAATTTTGTCACTTTATCATTTAGAGACTGCTCCTCAGAACTTCTCTTCTTGTGCTTTGAAACATGAGAAAGCCCTAATGAGCCAACTTTATTCTAAATTTTAATTGTCTGTTTTCTGACCGGAAGAACCACAAGAACATATATGTGGGGAGGGTGTGTGACATAGGGACACTGGAGAGAGGATGTGGCATGGGAGAAGGGGGCACAGGAAAGGGGGGTGAGGGGTGCTGAGGCCCCGTTCTGCCAGCTTCACAACGTTTCCCTCACCATGGACTTAAGCAACACTGTGTGGTGAGATGAACTTCAGGCTCCCACTAAAGGTGAAAAGTTTGCTGCCAGAACTCTGTCTGAAGCTGGCCTCACTCTCCTCAGATGGAGCAGGCAGCCCATCTCAGTTAAGGGGGAACCTGTGTAATAAGAGCTTCATTAAGAAGGAGGTAAAAGTTCCTTATCGGAGATGGGAAATCCTTTTATTAGGAAGAAAATGTGTTATTCATGTGAGACTAATCTGTGTTTTGAAGAAAACAAAGTCTCACTGTAGAGTGTATTTGCTCATAGATGGTTCACCAGGAAATCTACTGTAGCTCTCACTGATTTCCCTGATTCCACCCTCCCCATTAGGGAAACATCCACTACAGGAGGAAAGATACCGGGGGAGGGGGCCTTGGGGGAAAGTGTTCTACTGCACCTGAGTTGCGCTTCACGCTTTTCCTTTTTCAGAGATTAGCTGTCCAGTCCTCAGAGGTCTCTCTTCTCCTCTCCTCCCCATGGCCCAGGTTGAGTGTAAAACCCCAGACAACATTTCCTCATCAGCCAGATTTCCTAGGAAAGACGGACCACTTAGAAGAAAGTTAAGGTCTTAGCATATGGGAAAATGTGGACTTCTTCTCAACAAGAAGATAGGCAGAAATTTTTAGATTTCAGTAATGGTGGACTTGCTTGTATCAGAGCAACCCTCTTACTTATAACAATGACTAACTTTGGGGAAATGTTTTAAAAACCACAAGTACTTGAAGGCACTGGAGAATAACAAAACTCTGTTAGACCGGGAGAGATTGTGACCCTTGAAAGAAGAGAACTCCCCTGGGTGAGATCCACATTTAAATGGCTCTTTTTCCAGGTCACACCCCAGTTTGCATACAGTGAGCATGGAGAACAGAGCTCAAGAAGAAAGCAACAGGTTCATGGAACCTAGGAGTCAGAGGTCAGAGTTTAGGGCAACCAGAGTGCTAAAAATTTAAGGGGGAAAATCCCCAAAAGGAGGGAGCACCAAATCTGCATATTAATTACCCTGCAATCCTTGGCTGACACTTGAACTATTCATGTGCAGGATGGGGCACCTGGGAGCCAGGGGACAGTGACAGCAGGAAGGCTGAAGAGTTTCAGGGCTTATGCTCATAACTCCTCCAGTCCCACTTCTCTTCTGAACCCTAGACTCAGAGACCCAAACATCTCCTCAACAATTTCATCTGGATACATACCAGTCATGTCAAACTTAACACGATCAAAACCAAAAGGCTTGTCTCTGCCTGAAAAAAAAATTCCTACTCTTCCCTTTTAGTTATTAACACTGCATTTGCAGTGCACTGCATTCATAAACTTTGGAGCCATGGTTGATTCTTCTCTTTCTCTGACACTTGACATCCAATCACCAGCAAATCCTGTTGGTTCTACTCTCAGACCCTTTCTTATCATCTCTTCTATTAACACCTCCATCTAACCGGCATACAGAAAACAATATGAAATTGAATGCCTTTCATACTCTGTACATAAAAATCAATTTCTAATTAATTAAAGATAAATATATGAGCAGCTAGAGTTAAACATTTAAAATATATAGAGAGATTAATATCTTTATGATCCCAGGATAGGAAATGATTTTCTTTTTTTTTTTTTTTGCGGTACGCGGGCCTCTCACTGTTGTGGCCTCTCCCATTGTGGAGCACAGGCTCCGGACGTGCAGGCTCAGCAGCCATGGCTTACGGGCCCAGCCGCTCCGTGGCATGTGGAATCTTCCTGGACCAGGGCACGAACCCATGTCCCTTGCACTGGCAGGTGGACTCTCCACCACTGTGCCACCAGGGAAGCCCAGGAAATGATTTTTAATAAGTAGCATAAACCACAAGAAAAGATTTATGCATTTGACTATAATAAAATTTAGAACTCTTGTTCATCAAACAACACCAGAAAGTAAGCGAAAAATAAGCCACAGACTACGAGAGGATATTTTCAACTCATGAAAAGTATTAGGATTAGTATACTGAATATATAAAAAATTTCTAGAAATCAGTAAGAAAAAGTCAAAAGACCCAATAGAAGAGTGAGCAAAAGACCTAAAGCTAATTTGCAGCCAATTTTCATTGACTTGATGTATTCTCAGGCATTCAGTATGATGGTACCAGTTGTAGGTATTTTGAGTATCACTACTGTTAGCATGCCTTCCACAGAAAACACAACACAAATATGAAAATACACTCAACTTTATTAGTAATTGTGGAATTTCACACTTAGTCACAATAAGAAACCATTTTATACCTACAATATTGGAAAAAATTACATTCTGACAATATCAAACCTGGTAGGATTTGGAGCAAAAGAAACTCTGAATCATTCTCAGTGGAGAATAGATTGGTACTACCAATTTTGTAGTTTGGCATTATCTTACAAAGCTGTGCATGTATATACCCTACATCCCAGCATTTCCACTCTAGAGAAACGCTGACATATTTATATCAAGACACATGCAAACGAATGATCACGAAGAATTGTTTTTAAAAACAAAAACCATAGCAATCCAAATTTCCTGGATAAAAGAATGGATAAGTAAATTGTGGCATATTCATACCGTGGAATATTAAATAACGGTGAAAATGAATAAATTACAATATGGATGAGTCTTTGAATTATAATGTTGAGTAAAAAAAGTAAGTCACAGAACACTAAAGAACACTTGATACTATTTTTATAAATCTCCAGATTTGTGAAGGACAACTAAAACTTGCATTACTCAGGAATACATAAAAACAATTTTCAAAAAGCAAGGAAAATGGGCTTCACTGGTGGCGCAGTGGTTGAGAGTCTACCTGCTGATGCAGGGGACACAGGTTCGTGCCCTGGTCCAGGAAGATCCCACATGCTGTGGAGCGGCTGGGCCCGAGCCATGGCCGCTGAGCCTGCGCGTCCGGAGCCTGTGCTCCGCAACGGGAGAGGCCACAACACTGAGAGGCCCGTGTACTGCAAAAACAAAAAAACCAAGGAAAATGATGAATACAAAGTTCAAGATAGTTGTTACCTCAGGAACAGAGAGGGGGACAGGGTCAGGGGAAGCCCACAGATATATTCCATGGTATTATTTATGTCAGTTTTTTATATGGGTAGTGGGTTCACCAAAACTTAAATCATGATTTATAACTTATTAATATTATAAATAATTATAACAAAAACTTACTGTCACAATAATACTTAAACCTGAATCCAAATAGCTCCAAGTCTCTGCTTAGCACCTACATTAATTCAATCTCTTAAAAAACCATTCCCACTCCCAGTGAATTTCTGGGAGTCCCTAAGAGGTGTCTTATGTGTATCCAGAAATATGTTGCCACTCACCTCTTCTGTTTACATGGCTAGTGGCTTCCACTATGTTCTCTGTAGGTTTCTGTCTCTATTAATGGTGCCTATAGATTTTCCTTGGTCACCTCAGTTCTTATGGGGTAGTGGAGAATCATCAATCCTTGAAAACTGAGAGGGAGAATGCAGTTTTTTCTTTGTTATGCTGGAATTGTTTGGTGGCCACCATAACGTGTTACGGAGTTTACTGAGTGAGATCTTCCAGCTCATTCACAGCCCTTTTATCTCCCAAGTTGCATCCTGCCAAAGTCACTGGGCAGGGATGGATTTAGTAACATTGGCTCACTACACCTGCCCCTGCTGTTCTCAGCCCACATATGAGACAAAAAAAAGCATTAGAGAATCATCAACTTTTGATGGAATCTGCATCACTGTAAAAGGGCTGATCTAAGACCAGGCAAAATTACAATCAAATAATACATACAACTACTTAAAACGTTTGTAATGGAGACAAGAAAAATATACTGAATAGTAGAATCTAACAATCCAGTTAATTGAAAGGCTGGCTGGCTCTTGCAGAATTTGAGGGGAAATGATAGATATAAAATATACAAAGAATAGATCCAAGAGAGCCAGTACCTGCTCTGTAAAAAATCTAGAAGAAGATTGAAAAGATAAAAAAGAATTAATGATTAAAGAAATAAAAAGACAAGTTCCCCGATTCCCTCACATTAAAGGTGTCACCTTCTTGCTCCAGATTCTACTATTCAAATGGCACAGGAAATGACAGGAGTTAAAAGCTATGTTCTCAATTGCCTGACGTCTCTGGAAAGAAGCGGTCCTAGAAAACCCCACCATGAACCCCAGTCTCTGTCAGTCATCTTCTTTGTAAGCTTAGGAGCAAAGAACAAGACATGAAATTCTGGATTAAGTTATAGTTTCAGATTAATCATTCCAAGGGGCTGGATACCAGCTGTAATTTCACTAGGAAACTTAGCTCTAAAAGTCATCTATTAAGTGACATAGTGTGTGATCATCAGGTACAGGCTGCCAATCTCAAGGAAACACGTGATCTTGATGTGAAGTACTATTAATCTAGATCAGTCTGGAAAGCTGGGGGCTGTGATTTTATACAGATTTTTTTTTTTTTTTTTTGCGGTACGCAGGCCTCTCACTGTTTGGGCCTCTCCCATTGCGGAGCACAGGCTCCGGACATGCAGGCTCAGCGGCCATGGCTCACGGGCCCAGCTGCTCCGCGGCATGTGGGATCTTCCCGGACCGGGGCACGAACCCGTGTCCCCCACATCAGCAGGCGGACTCTCAACCATTGCGCCACCAGGGAAGCCCTATACAGATTCTTTTAAAAACAAGTTTATTATTGATCTTTTCAACTTTATATCAAAACTCAAAAACTATCTTCCTAGCTACCACTCCCACAAGACTTCGTCAATGGGACTAGAATATTTGACTGATTTACTTAGAGTTAAGACAGAGCACTTGGTAGTGAAAATGTCACCACCGTGATTCACTCAGCTCTGCCCAATGACATGTCTGCATATCTATTGGTGTCATCAGGATTACATCCAGATCTGAGTTAAAGGAGAATTCCACTATGGTATTTTTCTTTTGAAAACTGTAAGATATGGTATAATGTCATTTTCTTCCAGAAGAGAGAGGTGTAGTTGTTAATCATCCCTGTCTTCATTGCTCATCTCTTACACTCAAGTGAAACGGCCTGCCTTTTATGGACAGGAGAAACAAGAGTCAGCAAACAGATTGCAATTTCAGGCTATCACGCTCTAGCTGTTATCAATAGCTATAAATGCAAAAATTATATTAAAACGTGTATGTCTCATTTCACACACCATGGTACCCATGATCATTATGTTAACGGTTCTGCATTCTGATTTTAATAAACTAATTTAACCACTCTCTTTTTATAGAGTACATTAAAATCCCATACTATGTGATTTGAGATATATGCAATTATTTTCTGGTGAATCAAATATCCTAACTAATAAATAGCTATCACCATACAGACATATTACACGGGCATTAACAATTTTCAAAGAATTAGAACAAAATCAATTCAACACTAAAATAATCCTGAAAAAAGTTAATACCTTAGATTCACATACATTGTTCTGATACAAACTTTTTAAACACTGATTTAATTTTGAGGCTTTTAAAATAATTTGTTTTATTAATTTTTACTTTTCATCAACATTTTATGAAGTTTGAATATTTAAGAAGGAAAGGGAGGAAGAGAGTTGAAGGAAGTATTTTATGATTTATTAAAGATATAAGTACTAGCTACTCCTTCATGTACAGAAAAATTGGAAACAAAAAAGAGTACTGAAATTAAAGTATAAGGAAATTCTCAGTAGGAAGTGCGCTGTCAGCCAGCCCATAGGTTTTCAGAAAAGCAAAAATGACTTACTGGAGAAAGAAGAAATTAGGCTTTACCCCAATGGCATATTGTAGAAGAGGTGCCATCATTGCTACAGGAGTGATCAGAAAGAAGATTGATCTGAGTGGGCTCTACTAAGTGAATAGTAAAAATATTTCAGTTGTCACCCCCTCCAACTGGTCAATGCCTGGACTGGACTGTACCAGCCATGAAATAGTTTGAATATCATGCCTGCATTTGAAGAAGTTTGAGACCACCAGCAAAACTAGGCCAATCCAGCTTATTCACTGCATCAAAGCTGTGTCTGTGAGATGCTTTAAGCTGCAAATAACAGCTAACTTGAGCTGGCTGAAATGAAGAAATGGAACGGCTGACATAGTTATAATCCAGAGGAAGGCAGGCTCCCATTGCCTTTGCCTATTATCCCCTCTCCTCTGCCCTTATCCTTATGCCAGGTCCCCTTCAGGCTATCACACTCTCCCAAGCTCCAATCCTATGCTCAGAATCCTTTTGTGAGGTGAGTATTTCCTTCTCCCAGAGAATAAAAAGCAGCTTTTTCAGCATATCCGGGCATAAGCAACAAAGGAAAACCTACGTTAGACAGAGACCCACCTTCGGTGCAAGCTCTGGGGCAAGCTCTGGGCTCAGGTGTAGAGAAGCAAAAGTGCATTCATGTGGCACCAGGGTCCAGGCGTCTCAGACTGAGGTAGCATCCTCCTAGCTAGATGCTTAGCGTCAGGTTACCCAGCAAGAATTTCTGTCAGAAAGTCAGCATAATCTTAAGCAAATTGAGGGAGAACATTTTTGTTTCAGTAGCATCTTTCCAAAATAGATAAATAAATAAATAAAAAGGACTTCAATCACACAATAGTGAACACTGCAACTTATTACAAAAATGTCACGAAATGAGTGATCTCTTTACTCCTAATGCACCGATCCTGGTCTGGGAGGGCAACATGTCAGCTGGGAGTGATGTAGGAATTCATCACTGTTCTCAGCCTTCCCTTTGTCTATTCTTTGCTTAAAAGGTTTTATTTAGAAGTCACAGGAGACAGTGGAAATGAATCACCTCCAAGCGCTCAATGATGGCAATGAATTATACTCACGAGAAATGATCGCATCTAAGGCAGGCAGGAGGTCCAGTGCAGGTAATCACACTGCAATTACAGCATTAGGCTGAACAGCACTGGGCCAGGCCAGATGATGTATGGTTTGTCTGAGGAGAACAGGGTAAGGGCACTTGGCAGCAATGGCTAAAGCTTTCTTCTGATCAGCAAACATCACGTTGGATTTTCTCAAGAACAAGGTGGAGTACTTCTGTAAGGCTCCTTCAACTGTGTGGTGTGCTAAAGCAAGCACTTACTAAATGGTGCAGGTCAAAGAAAGAGAAAAATAAACCTAGAGAAGACCTGGTTACTGTACCCCTTGGACTGCCGCCAGCAGTTAGAGAAAACCCATAAGCAAAGAGGAAATGGAAATAGAGGAAGTGTATGTTGGCTGATAACTCGTGTTGAGGAGAGTGGTATGAAACACCTTGGCCCAGGACCTGCTATTCAAGAGTAAGCAGAGAGGTCCGGTGTCTGGATCTTTTGATTAAAACCCCAGCAAAGTGGGAAGGGTTGCAAAGTTGGCTGTCTAAATGCAACAGAAGGAGAGAGGAAGGTGAAGGGGAAAGAATGTAAGAGGAGTATGTGTGGACATAGATAGCCAAGATGGAAGTTTGGGTAGACCAGTCTCTAAGGGCTGTGCTGCTTGATGGTCAGTGCACGAGAGGGTGTGTTTCATATATTTACTGACTGACAGTCATCAATTCTGTGTTCAGAGAGCTGAATCTCAATGGAAGATAGCTCTCTTATGAATGGCCCTATTGGATAGGAAAGACAAAGCTTTGGCATAATCTGAGAGAAGAAGGTTAAGGCAAAACAAAGATAAATGGGGACTTCCCTGGTGGCGCAGTGGCTAAGAATCCGCCTGCCAATGTAGGGGACGCCGGTTCGAGCCCTAGTCCAGGAAGATCCCACATGCCGTGCTCCAGGTGCCTAGAGTCTGTGCTGTGCAACAAGAGAAGCCACTGCAATGAGAAGCCCGCAAGTAGAGAAAGCCCGTGCACAGCAGCGAAGACCTAACATAGCCATAAATAAATAAATAAATAAATAAATTTTTAAAAAAGCAAAAAGATAAATGGCTCTGCTTAATTGTGAAATAAGAAGCTCAGTATTTAATAGAAGATGAGACTGAGAGAAGAGATAGGAGAAAGCTCTCATGACGGGAGAATGGGGAGTCAGCAAAGTGGTGGGAAGCTAGGTCCCATTAGCAGAGACACATGGGCGAAGCTTTCTCTGGTTTAGAGGATAGCAGATCAAGTATGAAAAATAGTGATTCCTGACAGCACAACTTAGAGTTTCTTCCTGTTCTGTGCTGCAATTTCTCTGACACCCCTAAATATTTTCAGTAGAAGACACAACCTGCCTTATATTAGTAATGACTTGGGGGAATAACGAAAAATGTGCTGTGTCCCTATTTTGGTGAAGTCGGTGTATCTCTTGCCCCAGCTGCAGATGTATGAACTCCTAGGTTACCAAGGGGAAACGGGAAGTCTCGTGGAGGTGGACAACTGATAAATATTTCCAAATTATTAGCTACATATAACTCATTAGAGACTTTAAAGAGTTTTGTTTTGTTTTAAGTAAACAAGATTTGCAGGACCCCCAAAGGTATGAACAGCTCTTATAATTTGAGAGTTCTACAGTTAAGCAGCCGGACAGACTGTTTACGGGTGCCTCCCTGAAGCGACACAGTGTTCACGTCTTTAAATAATGAGAACGGGAAATAATTTTCACCCAGGTACCAGTCTGGAAGATACCCTTCCTCTAAAGCTTATAAAATCCTTCCCCCTGCCACAGCAGGGGTGGGAAGTGAAGCAGTGCTGCTGAAGCACAGGCTGGCAGAGAGCGTCCAAGGAGAGACAGAAGCTTCAGGACCAGGAAGGGGTGGCTACCGACCACCAGGGCAATTGTTCTGCAAAGAGCATCAGAGGAAGCTAGTATCCTTAACTGCTCCAATTCAGGAATGAATGAAGTGTAACATGGGCAACTGTGGATATGGGAGCATGCAGTGACTGGGAAACAGGGCCCTGATATGAGAAAGAAATCAACTCGGGGCAAGAGGAGAGGCAGAAACCAAAGAGATCTGAAAAGACAGAAGAGTGCCCAAGAACCAGGCAGAGCCCAGGTCTTTGTAATTCTTGGTGGAGGCTTAAAAATTAATATCAGAAGCTATGATGTGTCATTTATAATTTGTTATGTGTAATTTTGCTTAAATTTTCTATATAGTGAATTATATCTATAGTTCTTATTCTAGTACCAAGATATATAGGTTCTGTCATTTTCAACAAATTGCCTGTGCTGTTATCATCAATAGTTAGTTTGCAGAAGCCCTCCGGGTATTGATATAAAGACATCTTGTGGACACCACCGGCTTATACCCAATCCCCTATCCACACACATACACACACAAACGCATTATTATAGAAGGTTCTGGAGCTCAAACAGCATAAAAGTTAGATCACCTATTTATTTTTGAACCCAAACCAAAAGTACAAGTTCATCAACACAGAGAAAGAGAGAGAGAGATTACATATCAAAAAATTGAGAGGTGAAATACTAGTTAAAAAAATCAAATATGCTTTGTGGAAATTTTAGTGCCAGTACATTTTGCTTTTGAAAATTATTGCCTGCCTTTCTTCGGTGAGGAGAGACTGCATTGGGGAAATCACATTTTAAGAGAAGCTGAATCCCTACATCCTAAAATAAGGTATAGAAAGTATTGCTAAGTATACTTTCTCAGGAAAGATTAAAGAAAAATATTCTAGAAAAATAATAAACAAAGGAAATCAATAGGCAATTTATAGTAGACAAAATTCAAATGTCTAAGAAACACATGAAAAAAAATGTTTCCACTCACCGCTAAGTAAGAAATGCAGATGAATACAAGATACCATTTTTTCACACCTCAAATTGGCAAATTTAAAGAGAATGAAAATGCCTGTTATTGGCAGAGGCATGGGGAAACTGGCTTTTTCTGGCACAGAGGTGGGTGTAGCACATGGACAGCCTTCTGGAGAGAGGGTTGGTCTGTGTATCACGAACCATAAAAGGCACATACTCTTTGGCCCCATAATTCTACTTCTAAGAATGCTTCCCAAGAAAACAATCAGATCAGCAAGTAAAAGATGTTCATTGCATCATTGTGTAGGATGATTGATTTCTGTTCACTTTCAACAGTAAAAACTATTTCTACACGTTATGGTACACCAAAACAATGGAATATAATTCAGTCACTTAAAGGTGTTATTAAATAGATTTTATTGACATGAAAAGATGGTCACAATATATTACTATGCCAACAACCAGGTTACAAAAGAGGATAGTATAATACCATTTAGAAAAATAGTAAAAACTAGAACATTTTACACACACACACACACACACACATACATGCATATACACGTGGAAGAAGAAAACAAAGGAAGAATTTACACCAAAATGTTATCAGCAGTTTATTATATCTGGGAAGTGAGATTATGAGTGATTTTTCCTTATGATTTGTCTGTCCTGAGTTTTCTATAAGCATAAATTAATTACATAATACTCATAATAAAAAGAAAAATGGTACATTTTTTTACCTTCCATCAAAGGGAGATTGGATTCTTTTACAACTAAATCAGTGTTATTATTATTTGCGGTTGTTTTTCTTAATGACAACAAAACTAATATCAATGCCTTTTTATAGCTGTTTGTGACCTGTGTCCAAATGGGTCTGTTAAAGGCTAAACTGCTTTCATATTCATTTTCATAATGAACCTGAAGGAGGATTGAGGACGATTGTGTTATAAGTGGAGAAAATGAGGCCCTGACAATCAGTGAAATTTTCCCTTGATTTAAGGAAGAATTAGAAGCAGCTCTGAGAAAAAAAAAATACAAGACTCCAGACTGTTGTTTTGAATAAAGTTGATTTCCCCTCGGATGTCAGTGGTGATTTTCTCATCAGTGAAGCCACAGCACCATGTGCCTTTGGCCACAAAAAAAGAATTTTTTCCTCTGGTTTAAAAGCATCTTCCTTGAGCCAGGAGCACATATGCACATGGAGGGCCCTGGCACTGGTGTGTGTGTTGGGCTTCACCCCCATGCTGGGGATTCTTGGGCTGTCCTCTGAGCCCAGTCTGTCCTCAAGAAGAGATCCTTCTTCTTCTACCAGCATGAAAACTTCCCCAGTAGGAAGGCTCTAGCATCTCCGAGTGAGAAAAAGGACACAGAACCAGGCATAAGCAGCTTTGACTCTTCACATCTCTGTGCTTTAATTTCCTCCACAATAAAGTGGCGCTAAGTGAGGAGATAAACGGGTAAAGTGTGACAAGCATGGTGCCAGAGACTCAGCCGGAGTGAGCTCTTTCTTTCCGACCCCTACACCTTCTGTGACTTGCCCGTTCCACTCCCGGCAGGATGGTCTGGTCCACCTCGCATCTGATCATACCCACAATTCTCAACCCAGATGGGCTATCAGCCGAAGAGGGTCTACCATGAAGTCATGAGGTTTAAGCTTTGGGGCTTCTCCTTGCAGGGGCTCGTTAGAGGACTGAGAGGTTTGGTGAGAATTTTAACGTGTTCTCTATGGAGATGGGAAGACAGGTGACAAAAGCAAAAGGGTTTCTGGATAAGCATCTCTGGAAAATTGCCTGAAAATTTCTCAGAGGGAAGAAACGTGAATCTCCAAGGCCCCAGTCATCTGTTGTGATTTCTTTTCACATTCTAAATAAATATTTACATTCATATCGAATTGCATGTTTGTATTTTGTAGTTTCTAAAAGGCGTCCCCAGATTGTATGAACTTTGGGACCTACAAAACCTGGAACCTCCATGAGACCTTAGTTCACCTCTCTTACCATCCCTAGGTTGGCCTCTGCTTGAAGCAACAGTGAGATTTCTACCTCCAAGGTAATCCTCTCAAGTAAGAAACAGTTCTCAACTAGACCAAATACACCGGTGGAGACACCATGTCCCTAAACATCCACTCAGGGGTCACATTTCTGCTCCCTGGCACCAACAGAACATGTACTACCTCTGAGGTTTCTTTCCAGGCCACACACCCAGCCCTGAGCCTTCTCTCATCTGTTCGCCTCCCTAGGTCACTGCAGTGCCTCCTTAGACTGGCGCTGAGGGCTGAGCCCAGCACTTGAAGTGCAGCCTGACTCAGCAGCACATGGCAGGCTTATGGTTACCACCAAATAATGGTGATGAACTTCAGGTGACACTTCTGGGGCCAAGACTGCTGCAGTCAATTCACAACCATAAGCTGAAAACCAGCTGTGCCCCTCACAGACCCGATTCTGCCTGTCATCAGGAAGGTTGGGGCTGAGATGGAGGCATCGTCAGGTTCTAACGTGCAGGGGGATTCAGCCTGCAGCAGGGCCCCTGCCCTCAGAAGGAGCAGAGAGAACGGCGCCGTCTTTTGCCTGCTTTCTTTGGGGGCCTCACAGACTTGTTTCCACACTGCCTTCTCTAGGTCCTTTCGTTGCTGCCCTAGTAACAGTCATGTCAGTGCATTCCCTCAAATTGTCGAAAGGGCACTTTTTAGAGTACGCGTTCAGAGGGAGAACTTGCTTCCTCGGCTCTTGTCTACCCACAGTCCCCTCCAACCCCCAATCAAAGGAGGAATGAAACCACACTGCCTCCTAAAAGTAGTTCTGGGACTGGAAAGGGCTTTCTTGGTATCTTCATCCCAGGGTTTCCTGATGCACAAGGACCCTCTGCTGATGTAATACAAGGTACCAGAAGCCAATTTTGCAGTAGGGATAACTTAGCAGAATATGCATGACACCAGATATGGCTGCAATGTAGTCAGGGTGCCAATGCTTCCAGGCACCACGGAGTCAGAGGATGTCTGTATACAGCACTCGAATCACTTGGTCAACAACATTAGAGGCTGGATTTGGTTCAGGATGAAGCAACAGGTAATGATGGTCCAAGGAAGAGGGTCACACTCATACCATGGAGAAGGAGGCAGAGCCTAGGGAGCCTGAACTCATTATGGAAATTTGTTTTTCTATTATGAATAATTCCTTTGAGCATTGTGGAATGCTCATAAGCAACATTCTGCTTATCTTGGCTGTCTGTCAATTCAAGGCATTTTAATTTAATTTTGCTAATAAGAGGAAGATAAGGCTAGAAAGATGAAAAACAGACATTAATACAATGGGTTGAGTTGAAGGCAGCCTTGATCAGCCGTGGAGAACTTTTGTATATATATAACAATTTAACAATATGCAAAGAGCGAAGCGTGTGCCAAGGAAGTTTGGTACCACCGTTTAAGCATCGTCTTCTTTTGCTTCATATTATAACTGAGCCAAAGATCATTACTATTTCCTGATTGGATGCAGGCTCTTCAGACTCTTTTATAGCTTGGATGGGAGCCAGATGCATTCTATAGTAAACCTTCCAGGACTTGCCAAGGCTGAGGCAAAAACTAAGGCACTAAAGAAGACAGAGCAGTCAGGGAGATATTTTTTAATTTTTTATTGAAGTATAGTTGCTTTACAGTGTTGTGTTAGTTTCTACTGTACAGCAAAGTGAATCAGCTATATGTATACATATATCCCCTCTTTTTTGGATTTCCTTCCCATTTAGGTCACTGCAGAGCACTGAGCAGAGTTCCCTGTGCTGTACAGTAAGGGAGAATTTTTTTAAGTGTGTATGCAGCAGGAGGGGAGGGCGTCCTGTTTGGAATTCTGAAACTGCTGCAGCTAAGTGATGCGACAAGTCTGGACTTCAACCCCAGCTCTGTGTCTTACCTAGTTTGGATCTCTGTTAACTCCTCTGTCAAATGTGCCTGATACTGTCTCCCTCACAGGGTTGCAGTGGTTTCAGCAAGCAGCTCTATCTTGTCTTTATAAGGATGCTCAGGTTTCCTAATATAGTTGCAGGGGGAGACTGAGGATGTTGTACTGAAGCTTCACGGGCACCACACTCCTTTTACTCTGATTTTGTGGTTACATAGAAGAATAATGGACTTATTGACAGGACAATAGCCCTTCCCAGTCATCCTTTGACTACCCCAGCAAACTTTTTATGTAAAAGGTCAGACAATAAATAGTTTAGGCTTTACAAGCCATACAATCTCTCTAGCAACTACTCAACTCTGCCACGGAGTGCAAAAACAGCAAGAGACAATATGTAAACAAATAAGGGTGGCCATGTTCCAATCAATATTTATTTACAACAACACATAGCAGACCAGATTTGGTCCACGAGCCATAGTTTGCCAACCAAATGAGGTAGCATAGGGTTATTTTGTTAAACTGACAATATAGTTGTTTTGTCAATTTCTGACACGTAAGACATGTGCCATAAGTGCTTCTCTGGCCATTTTGTCTTCATGGCTCCCATGAGTCAAAAGTGTATTCATTCATTCAACAAATTTGGTTTTAGTGCTGTGTGCCTGGATCTATTTTTGTCACCAGCATACAATAATGAACAAGACAGAGTGCCTGCTTCTGTAGACCTTATGTTGGGGAGGTAAGGAAGGAAGAATGGGTGAAAGAAAGGAAAAGGAGGAAAGAAGTTATCAGTCCAGGCCCAACGCTATGCAGAGAATAACTAGAATGCTCTGGGAATAAAATGTGATAGGCTAGCCATCTTGATAGGATGTTTAGAGGAGATAGAGCAGCTGACATTTAGCTCAAATCTGAACAAAGGGAAAGAGCCATCCCTTTCAGGACGAGGGGAAGCATTCCACGCAGAGTAAACAGTGAGAGTAGATGTCCAAGAATAGGACAGAGCATTGCCTGATGACTGAAGAGAAAGAAGAGCAGTGTGGCTGAGCTCAGGGACAAGCAGGAGGATGAGAGAGAACAGGACAGAGTCAGGGGACGGTCACATCATGTAGACCAGCACTGTCCAATTGAACTATACTGCAAGTCACCATGCATAATTTAAAATTCTGCAGTAGCCAAATATATATTGAAAAATGGGTGAAACTAATTTTAATAATAGATTTTACTTAACATCTAAACATTATCATTTCAATATGAAATCCATGTAAGGATTATGGAGATCGTTTCCATTCACACAGTCTTTTTTTTCCTACAGAGTCTTCAAAATGTGGCCTATATATTATACTTACAGCACATCTCATTGTGGATTGGATCAGCTGCATTTCAAGTGCTCAGTAGCCACATGTGGCCCGTGGCTTCCAAATTTGACAGCTCAGATTAAAAAATTTGTAAGGTAGGATAATGAGTTTGGATTTTTACTTCAAGCCATTAGAGGGTCTCAGCAGGAGAGTGATATGATCTGATTTACATTTTTTAAAGATCATTCCTTGGGGACTGCTTTGTGGAGAATTGATTCTAGGGGGACTACAGGAGGAGGAAATGGATGTAAGGGGAGCTGCTGGGAAGTTATTGGCCTGGTGCAAGTGAGGGAGAGTTGTGGCTTGGACCGCAGTGGTGGAGGTGGTCCAAGAGATGGAGGGGATGCACTGGGTGTATGGATTCCAGCTTGGCATGGTACGCAGGGTAAAGGCCTGTAGATTACGGTGCTGGAGACACCACCTGTACGTATAATACACTCTCTGCCACACTCACGTAAATTACACAGATCTTCAAAATGACCTGTTGTTCCACCATATTGAATAATGCCACAAGGACTCTTTTAGTCATTGCTGAAAGGTCCCCAGGACCAGGTTGAACAAGAATGATTCATGCAGGGAAAAGAGAACAAAGTCACAGGATGACTTACATTGTATATTATATATAAGAGGAAATCATAGACTTTACCAGCACTGGTCTAGAAATTTTCCTCCCAACTGCCTGCCCACTTCAGGCCCACAGGGGAAGCCTACATTTCTTAGGATCCCACCCCAGGTACCTTACCCTGCCCTGCTTCAGCTCTACCCAAGTCACTGTAAACACTTCCCACCGTTCATTTATCTGCTTCCAAAAAAGGCAGCAGGAAGCAGATATCCCAGCCCCCCAACCCATCTCCAATCTCAGCTGCTGCCTTGGCCCAGTCTCTTTGCCAATGAAACTCAAAGGGAGACAGGGCCACACAGGCAGGAAGAAGGGGGCTGCTCACAGAAACTTCTGGGCAGTTGTAAAAGCATACAAGTGGGGAGGAAGCCAGAAAAGGAGGAAAAGCAGAAGAAAGGAACAGACCTAAATAGTCCACAGAGCAAAAGGCCCCATGTTTACACAACTCTTTACAATTTGCTATGTGCTTTCTTATATTGTTCCATTTAATCTTCAGGGAGACCCTTAAGGTAGGCATTTTTTAGAACATTGTCAGGAAAGGCAACTGAGCCTGACTCATTTGTTTGAAATCACACAGCCTGCAAGTCATGAAACCAGGGGCTCCAAATCATTCCCTCACTCCCACTATTCCCATGCCGAAGTAGGCATGAGTCCATGGGGCCATGCTGAGGAGCCAGCTATGAATATTCAGCTGTGAAACACATAGGGAAGACATACACACGAAGGCTCAGTCTTCCTCACTGAGCATGGATGTCATTTAGGCCGTGCCCTGTGGACACTGGGCATCTTTTCTTCATTTGTAGCCCCTCATTTTTGAGTTTCAGACAATGCATTTCAATAAATGGACCAAGGATATAAGTAGCATCTGGGATCAGCCCTAGAGTAGGGAATCTGGCCAGGACAGAATGGAAAATGTTTTCCATCATAGTTTATTTAAGTATTTCCAAGTTAAGTTGACCAACCTTGAAATGTCTCGGGAAGACAACCAAAAAACCAAATGGCCTGAAAAAAAAAAAAAAGCCACTAAGGTACATGAGCTATTTATTTTCCTTTATTTGCATTTCTGGTCTATATCCAAATAGGAAAAGATTTTTATACAGACTTGCCTTGCCTTGTCTCCATCACAGAAGTGCCATATGAATATAAAATAAGATTAACCAATGCAGCATTTACTCTGTGTGACGCACTAATCTAAATGTTTTACTTTTAATCCTATAACAACTCTACAAGTAAGAATCCTACAATTATTTCCATTTGTGAGAAAAAGAAAGAGGAAGTAGAGGAGGAGGCGGAGAGCATTTATTGAGCACCTACAATGGACTGTCCACAGAGGGAAGCATCTGAGTTACCAACTGAATCCTCCCATAATGCCATCGGGCACTGCTATCTACATTTTACATGTGAGCAAACTGAGTCAGAGAGGTAAGTAACTTGCCAGTTATATGTAGTGGAAGCAGGATTCAAATCCAGATGTTTCTAGCACATTCTGCTGCTGCTGCAAGAGATCTTTGTGATTAGAGATCTCCCATAAAACAACTCTGTGATGTAGAACTGAAGGACACAATTATGTTTCGATGTATGAACAGCATGACTCCCTTCATTGTCTTTTCATTAATCTGACTCACTACTCTGTGACCTTGGCATGAGCTATTCACCTAATACAACAATATGGCAATCCCATACCATACGCACTTGATATTCATTTCATAAAGATGGAGACTGAGGCTCAGATGGTTAATTTGACAGAGATATAAAGCATCAAATCTTAGTAAAAATGCTACATAGGCTACTTCAAATTGCCTACCAAGTAAAAATTAATGACAACTGCAAAAAAGAAAATCAGAGCCAACCTAAAGAGCTCTAGACATCTCAACTGCACTTCCCCTCCCACCCCACCCGCCCCCCCAAAAAAGAAAGAGGGACAGTAGGAAGGAAGGAAAGGAGGGAGATCATTTATCAATTATTGCCTCAGGACTAGAACAAAACAGATTGGGCAAGCAATTCAAATCATATTTCAAATATCTGGGGGTCAACCAAACTCTCAAGATGCTCTGCCAAGCTTATAAATCCTCATTCAATACAAAAACCATGTGAAATAGGCTCCAAATGTGTCCTCTCATTAGCTTAAATTTTTTAAAAAATCTTTTTAAGAGCCAGTGCCTATGCAAGAAGTCTTTTGAGGGCACTCCAAAGATCCTCACCCCCACTACAAAAAAAGAAAGACAGCTTTCTAAAGTTAATTTTCTTGAAAGCAGGGAATCCTGTTTGTCAAATGCCATCACGCAGAGGTCCAAATGTGACTCTGCTCTTGCCAATTGTGCATAGTTTTTGAATGGGGTTATAAAACAGGACAGTTCCAAACTGAAAAGAAAATGGAAGGAAAGGAAGAGAGGGAGGAAGGGAAGAAATAAATGGGTCAAACAGCACTTATTCTCCTTACTATGGACCTTTCTGAATATCCAAGGAAAAGATTGACATCTGTCCTTCCCTGTACCAGGGCTTGGGCAAGGATAGAGAACTTGGGGAAGCAAGAACCCAGTAAAATTTGCCTGACTAATTCTGTTCCCTTCAGCTCCAAGGAAGGACCGTGTCTCAAGAGCACTCCTGTTACTCCTGCCTTCTCTCCCTTCCTGTCTTTTTTCTCTTTTTCCATCCTAGCTCAAATGTATTTGTTGAGCTCTTTGTGCCAGAAACCAATAGATGCTTTCATATGCCTCATCATATTCTTTCATTCTTTATTCATCAAATATTTTCAACTCCTGATTTGTACTGTCCACTATGCTGCAAACTGGGGATACTGTGATGAGCAGGATGACCTTGTGACAGAGTTGGGGTTTGAACCAGGATGTCTTCTATTTATTCTGCTTTCACTTCCAAGAGTACATGGTCAGGGGCCAAGGGGCAGCTGCTGTTCTCTTTCTTCAGGAATCAAACAAGATATAAACCCTCCTTTCAGGTTCAGACTGGGCATAATGCCTTCATATTCCCCATTATGAATCCATTTACTCGGACATTTATTCATACATCCATTTATTCACTCAACCTACCTTAATTAAAATTTATGAAGTCCCAAAGAGCAGTATAATGTAGTGTATAATATGTAAGCTCCAGGGCCAGCCTGACTAGACTTCTCTCCTTACTAGCCTTGCAAACTCTCTTAAGGCTCTATTTCCTCCATTGGAAAGTGAAGCTTATAACAGGACCTGCCTCGCAGACTTGTTAGGAGAATTTAATACCATGATCTCACACAGAGCACCTAACACGCTCAATAAAATGGTTATTATTAATGCTGGTACCATTCTGTGCCATGCACATAATCAGAAAATTCAGACAAAATTTACAAAGGGACCTTGAGGAGACAAACACCACACCCACACCAAAACAGTGAGGAGGGGGAGACAGAGTGTATCTGGTAAGTCTGATATGTCTTTCATCAATTCAGACATCGTGAGTGAGTATAAGATACTACAAAAGTCTCCAGTTCACTCACACGCATTTCAAGGCGGAATAGCTCCAGAAATCTTGAAGCAGGCCAGCTTGTAGCCACCTAGTTTTTTGCCTGAGTGAACATTATATATAACTGATCACACCACAGAGCCCATACCTGAAAGCTGTTAGTCCAATTATTCACCTTGTCTACTTGCATAAAACAGACGTGACTCCTACAAGCTGGCCTGAGCATCCATTAGTCTTGAGATACAGTGTTTTATGTGTATCTGACGGTCCTAAAATAAGTAGCCTAAGCATATCCCTGAACTGAGAAGTGCGTGAGGAGACCACCCGTCCACATAGTACTTTGGAAAAATAGGCCCACAGTGAACACCCAGGAGGGGCAGGTTTTAGGAGCAGGGAGTGAACATCTCTCCCCAGGGTGGGACATGTTTTTTCAGCTTATAAGGGTAAAATTTAGCAAATGACATTGCCCAGAAAAAGAACTGTTCCTGAAGGAGAGAATGCCAATGTGCCAAGTGAGATCAGCTTTAAACTCTAGCTCTGGGACAGACAGAACTATAAGGGAAGAGGGTTGAAAGCTGGGAGCAGGAAACAGGAAGTAATCACAGATAAATGATTTTGAGTATGGAGAAGAGTCTAGAAAGCACTGGCCAGAATTCATTTGCCTCCCACTTTAGTCAGTATCTGTGAGCTTCTACAATGGGCAGTTTTGCAGAGGGTTATTCATTCATTCATCTAATCATTTATTTGTTGAATGTTTTAAAGAGAAATTTCTCCATCTGACATCCGTGCATATATATATATATATATATATATACACACACACACACACACACACACACACACACACACACACGCACACACACACTTGTACACTAGCCAAAAAGAACAAAAATTACCAGAGTAATAGATGTTCAATTGATGAAAGCTCTAAACATAAAACAAGTAATTAATTAATTGCAGGCAGAGACTGAAAAGTCCCTGTCACTGGAAGTGCAGTGTGTTCCAAGCTGGGGCTTTCAGAGACATGGCAAGTTCCCTACAGTTCTCATGCACTCTCATGTACTTCTCTTTCACCATGACCTAAGCACGACCCAAGTAGCCTTCAGCCTAAGCCTCAGAATGAGACCTCCAAGGAGTGGACCTGAAACCAACCAACAGCCTGAAATCAAGCCCAGCCAAGCCCAGCAAAGCATCACAGATTCGTAGCTGACTCATAAACATGTGAGTAAGAAATAAATATTTGTTGCTATTTGTGGGGGTGTTGTTCGTTACACAGCATCATTGCAGCAAAACCTGCCTAGCACAAGTCCCAAGTTAAAGATACTTCACAAAATAGAAGAAGTTCAACTCAGTTGATAATTGCACTTCTGTTCGTAGTACCCAGAGGCAAGTGGGCCAGTTAAGAAACTTCCCTCATTCAATATGGTATGAATATGGCCTATATTTGGCAGACAGTGCCTCTCATTATATATAAATCCAGAAATCAGGATGATACACCCATGGGTGCCATGCCCTGTATAACTATTTACAGATATTATTCACTTTTTATTAATACTAATGCTACCATTTATAAAGGTCTCAGAGCTGAGTGATATATATATATATATTTATAAAAATATATATTTTTAATATATTTATATATATATAAAAATCTCATTGAATCCTCAAAACAACTAAATGAGATAGTTGTTACTATTATTCCCATTTTATAGAAACTAAAGCACAGAGAGGTTAAGTATCCAAAGCCAGACAAATATAAGCAGTGGAACCAAGATTTAAACTCAGACAGTAGATATTCAAAGTATATTAAACTGCTGCCATTTACAATCTATGGGGCTTACAGAATTGTTCACACCTCCTACTACTCACCTAACCCCATCCACAGACAGTTCTTTTTCCTTATCAGGGCTCATTGATTCAGGATTCTGACACGGGTTTGAGGAGCTCACATGTAAATAGATCCCAGATATTGTCCTATGTAAACAGTCCCATGATGACTCAGAGGTGGTCTGGCTTGAGGCAGGAAGCTGGGTTGTGATCTAGGACACTCCTGTCAGCCACGTGTCTGCGGGCTATTGGTGAGTTTCTGCCTTACCTTGTTGGGTTCTCACAGAAACTCGCCATTGTTTTTGACGGTGAATTTTCTTTTCCTTTCCGGGAAAGGCTATGCTTCTTATATTTTCTCTTTAGATACTCAATATCCCTTGCCCTCACTTTTCTCTTTACTGCTCTTACAACTTTGTGTATTTTTCTTTGGTTTATAATCTTTACTTTTATAGTCCTCAAAATTCCTTAAGGGCTTCTTAAGGCTTTTTATGGTTCTTCTGTCTTCTCAGGATGCAATGAAAGGCATATTTCACTCAGGTGGATCCAACATTGTAGTTGGAAAAGAAACAATCCCTTCTGATATTGTTTAACCAAAAGAAAAAAAAAGTAAAGTAAAATTTTTGGATTATAAAGATAATACATGTTCATTGTAGAAAAATTGGAAAATATAGGGTAAGTAAAATAGATATAAAAAAATAGCCAAATTCTTCCTCCTGAGATTACTGCTTTTAATTACTATGTTAATATTTCTATGTATTTCCTGCCAGGCTCTTATATACATTTTAACATAATTGTGATTTTACAGTACATGAAATTTAGTAGCTTGCTTTCTTGCTTAATTTTATAATGCAAACATTTTTTCCAAATCCATAAAAATTATTAGAAGAGTGCTTGCCAAAGCATGCCAAGGACCATTGGTGTCTAAAAATATCCCACAAAAAATATGGGGACCATGGTTAAGCACATTTTGGAGACAATATATGGTACATGGCCCCATCTTGGAGATGCATATTGGTTCAGCTAAATATTTTAAAAGCTGTGCAGTAAAGAAATCTGTTTCATTGTATTTACCCAGCATTGTCCAAAGACATTTGAACATGCATCTTATTTTTGGAGGAAAAACTATTAAAGTCCCACAAAGCTAGTATTTGGTGTGGGGGCAAAGGTTTAAATTGGCCAGGTGAGGATCTTGGGGATTTCTAATCAGGTGCTTCTCAACTTCTCACTTGAAATCAGTTGGTGTTACAGATGTAGGCCCCAAAGCTCTAAAAACAAGAAATTTTCACTAAACCCTGCAGAAAAATCTAGTTGAAGTTAAAAGAAGAATTGCAAGGGTATATGGTTTTTCAGATTAAATTCAAATTCCTAAAGAAATAAAAATAAACTAACTCATTAACCCATTTCAGTTTGTATTTGACAGTCAAACACTGCCAGGCCTCACATTTTATTCTCACCACAATCCTGTTCAGTTCATATTGCTGTGTCCATTTTACAGGTAGGGAAACTGAAGTTGAGAGAATGTGAGAGACTGATTCAAGGGCACAGGACTTCTGTCTGAGACCACACTCTCCACAGCAGTTACGTTTGGTTGTAGTCAGTCTCTTCTCCTAGCAGCCAGCAGTGGGCATAATAGCTTTCAATGTGGAATTAAAACCAGAGGTCTGGAGCTAAAGATTTCAATCTAAGACCGTTAGCCATCTTCTCAGTCATTTAATTAGGTCCCAGCACAGGATTCATCTTTTTCATTTTTACCATCTAGCAATATCTTCCTCTGAATGCATCTTATGTTCATGCATATTTGGATCATAAGCTAAATCTCTCTCATACATTAAAATCACTTCACTTAGTGTATCAAATTTCAGCCCTTTCATTTGGTACATTAAAAGATGTTAGGAATGCAAAGTCGGGAATCCATTTTAAGATAGAATACTGAGTAGCAGATCACAGACCATCTTCCCTCTGAAGGAAAGGAAGTAGAAACAGAGTTGGCATGCTTCATGGGTTTCATTAGGAGAAAGATAAAGAAATGAAAACTAGAATTCATTGAAGTATTCCATGTCAAATGCTTTATATGTTATCTTATTTAATCTTTAAAGCCACCTTTGAGACAGTTACCATTATAACCATTGTACAGATAGGGAAACTGAGAGTCACCAAAGAAACTACTTGTCCAGGTCCATGAATTTAGAAAGAGTCAATCCAAGAGTTGCACCAAGATCTTCCTGAATTTAAAGCCATATGGTGGCTGTCACATCCATCTACCACTTCCAAGAGAAATGACCCCAGATACAGCCACTGGCCATGGGACTTTTGCTCTATATGGGCTGCTAAAGGCAAGGTCAGGATAAGAATGTAACTGTTGCCCATAATAGTCCTTGTTTATTCCTGTTATCCTGGCATAGTTATTAATAACATCCCTTTCATTCTCAAAATTGTCCCCACTTAAAATAATAAATTATAAGGTGCTACCAGGTTGAATAAATGGGTCCACCTCTCAAGAGTAAGAATCTAAGGGAGAGTGCAGCTACCGTTCCAGAAAGAAAACATTAGAAACTACAGGCCAAAGATCGCGGTTATTTTAAAGCTTCATCACTTGCCCAAGACTGCTGTTCTCATCCGCTGGAGTAAATAACAACTCAGTTGAGATGAAAATGGTAAGTGAATTTGTTTTCAGGGACAGGAAAGCAAAGGAAAAGCTGGAGAAGCAACATTTTCATCGTATCCCCAACTGCAGGGAATAGGGAGCAACTGATATTGGAGAGAGGGAGTCATGCTGAAGCCTGGAGAGAGTTGGAGACTGACTTGGGCCTGAGAAGGAACCCTAGGCTGAGCTGGAAAAACTCAGCACAGAGCCCCAACTCCCAACCCTGGAACAACTGGAGCAATGGGCAGAGAGGTCAGGCGGGGATTCTGTTACAAGGTCCGGGACAAAGCTGTGGGCTGGGTCAGAGGCACCAGGCAAACGTCAGGGGAGGTCCGGTGTCAGAAGAGAATCAGCAGACCTGAGGCCTGGGATTCTTACAGTCCCTGAGTGCAACATGGGCCTAGCCTGCAGGGCCCAAGCGAAGCCACCAGACTGGAAACAGAAGTGCTAGGAGCATGAAAAGGCATGGGAAGAAATGCAGTCAAATCTTAAAAGTCCCAAACAACAGTCCAGAGAACCTATGCAGTAATGGGATTGTGGTGGAAAAGTCGGAAGGAACTGATTCCTAAGCTGTTAGCTACGTAATTGAGACTTGGATTTCGAGAAAAACTAGAACTGAAGATTTTATGTTATTTATTTTTGCTTGCTTCTGTAGTTATTTGTTTGATGCATTAATGAAGAAAACATCTTTTAGCTATTTCACATATTAAATTTCTATTTTGTTTACCTAATTCCCCACCCTTTAGCACCTATTAATGTATCCAAAATACAAGGTAACTCTTGAAAATAATGGAGCTGAAAATCATCACCTCCCTTGTCTTCTGTGTGTTGGGGGAAAGCGTCCACATGGCAGGACCTGTGGTTATTAGAGCTGCTCTTACGGCTGTGGGTTGGCCAGGCTATGAGAGTTTATTGTAGGAGATACAGCTCAGGTTGTCCTCTCCCAGGATAGTTACAACTTATCCGGACCAATAACTTGTAGAATACAGCCTCCCAGAGACAAATGAATAGTAACAGGAGACGTATTGCTCAATTCTGAAAAGAGACAAATTCCATCCTTAATAAAGTAGGCGCTTCCCTCACCCCCAATAAAGTATACTTGCACCTTTTTAATGTATCTGAGACAAACTGCAAGCTCCCTGGCAGAGAGTACATCCTATCAAGGTCAATATCATGTGCAAGAAGACATTAAGTACCTGTTGATTTTGAGCATGCATAGGTGTGTTGGTTAGACGGAGGGGAGATACAATTCAGAGCTTAAGGTAAGGAAGATTAAAAGATGTCATCATAGGGCTTCCCTGGTGGCACAGTGGTTGAGAGTCCACCTGCTGATGCAGGGGACACGGGTTTGTGCCCTGGTCTGGGAAGATCCCACATGCTGCTGAGCAGCTAGGCCCGTGAGCCATGGCCGCTGAGCCTGCGGGTCCAGAGCCTGTGCTCCGCTACAGGAGAGGCCACAACAGTGAGAGGCCCGCATACCGCAAAAAAAAAAAAAAAAAAAAGATGTCATCATAAGAACCAACTCCAATGGACTGGTAATAGCAGTCTGATGCATGGTGTTCAGAAGGATTCTGAGGCTTACCAGGAGAGACATGCTCCATTAGCCATGTCCACCATTAGTAGTTGAGTAGTAGAGTAGTGCCATGGCGTAAGTGTCATAGGATGTTACTTTAACCAATTCATGAGTCTTCTACTAGCCCAGTGATGACCTGTTCATGTGAGAGAAAGAGGAAGTTTGGGAGAAAGACACATCCTGGATGCTTTAAAAAATAATATTCCTTCCAAAAAGACTCCCTACATGGCAGGAGAACAACAAGCTGAGCAATGTCCTAGTGGAGAACAATGCCAAGTTGGTGGAGAATGCCACGTGCAAATCTCAGTGAGGGGCTGATCCCCAGGACAGAGAAGAGGGAAGATGGGTATGGCCCAAAGCCATGTCACTCAGACTGGCCTCCAGCCTCGTTCCCACTGGGCTGCATGAGTCCTCAGAAGAGAAAACTATAATGGAAAGAAAAACTAAAGAAGCGTGTGGACATGAGGGGCCACAGGTAGAGCTGCTTTATGATTTCAAGACAGTATGACAGTCCTGGGGAAAAAAGGTTCTTCCCATTCTCTCTGTATGGGGCCTGTTGGAATGGAAAAGAGAACCCACTGGCTCCCCCAGAACAGAGAGGAGAGAAGCATTCACAGCAGCAGGAATGCCTTGTACTCAGCCCTGTCAAGGTATTTACAGATGGTCACCATGGCAAGGCTGGAGGGCCACCAGAAGGAAGCTCACAGTGAGTGAGACACCCTAGGAAGTTTCTCCTCTGAGCCAGGGAAGTGGGGCTGGCCTACCAGGATCTTCCGGCAGGAGCAAGTCACAGCATTGGCATCTGTGACTCCCATTGGTGATTTTGTTGTGACCCTGAGCCAATGACCCAGAAGTCCTTGCTTCGCAGCAACTCCGTCACCATAGCCCTGGAGGAGCATCCATGTGTTTTCTGTCCTACCTACTGCTCCAAGGCCAAGGTTGCACTCAGCCCAGACTTTTCCATTCTCCCCACTAGCTTTCTAGAAGGGCCTCTCATGGCTTTCTGTTTCTTCCTTTCCCCAAAACCCTAGCCTGAGGTGCCTGACCAAGGGAGCCAGTGTGTTAAACTAGAGGGAGGAAGGAAAATAATTTACAGAGCCGGTTAGGAGCAAAGCAACTGATTCTGTGAAAATATGTAATTCATTCTTGGCAAGCCATGCCGTCAGTTTGGAAAAACAGAGCTGCTATGCGATCATCCAGCAACAAGAACCATGCTTTTCTAGTCTCCTCTGGAAGCCTATTCGTCAGGCCGTGGAAAAAAGAGAAAAGAACTAAAGGTAGAGCTGACACTCTCCTTAGCAGTCTGGAAGTAATGATGACAACAAGGCATGTGAGAAACTATTGTTAGCAGGACTGGCTCAGCAGGGAGAGAGCTGTTTCAAGATCGTTGACCTGGGTAAGCAATCAGACTCCAGCCAAGCAGCATGCACCCTACCTGAGGCCCAGGGGTCGCGCTGGCTCCAGCCTGGCCTGGGGGAACTCTGAGCACTACCCCTTTTGGATCCATCTCTGGAGCTCTCTATTCCCATACATGAAAATGATCTTAGCTCCAAATGGGACACTGATAATTGTTAGACCTCCTTGTCTCCCCACTCACCATTAAGGGAAAGTGAAATTGATTTATTCACGGCTCACAATGTGTCATTTCACTCAGAATAGACTCGCCTGACGTTTGAAATATTCACGAATGCCACTGTGGATCTGGCAGTCTGAATCAGGTAAAAGACATTCAAATGCCTTAACAGAATCAGCAGATTCACAGCCAGAGACCCCCATCTCCTCATTTCCCATGGCCAGTCCTCCAGCTAACCTCTACCAGTGGAAGGGAGTTGGCACATGACAAGAAGCACATAGGACTTCCCCATCTTGTCTCCCACGTGAGCTTTGCCTTGCCACTGCTGCTATGGCTGGATGGCTTCATCTAACAAGGAATAAGTGACTGGCCCAAGGTCTGGCATCCTAAGAGTGACAGAATCGGTGGCATTGCCCCCAGATACTTGCCATGTCCAACTGGCCTTGAATGGGACCACCCGCCCTCTCCGGCTCGCTCTCCATCACCCAGCCTTCAGATTACTCAGACTGTTGGCTTCTGCTACTGGTCCTGCTGGATTCCTGTCCTCCGTCTGTCCCCCTGCTTCTGGGAACAGACACACAGGACGCAGTGGTTGCTTTGGTTCTGACAGTTGCCAACAGAGAGGTGAGCATGAAAAGGAATAGGGAGCTACCATGTACAAACCCCACAGGCCAAACTATTGGAGATCAACACATACTGAGTACAATATTGGCATAAATCACTTTAGGGGAAAGGTGTATCCTTCATTTACCTTTCACTCCACTCACAGTTTTGAGCCCCTATGGTTTATGTCAGGGTCTGTGAAAAAAATGAGAATACAAAAATGAAAAGACCTGGCGCTTTTCGGGCGGATTCGGGCTAGAAGGAGAGATGCACTGCCTAGCCCTACACTAAGTTCTCTCCTCTCCTGTGTCACAGTCCGCAGAGACCAGGAATCCCCTACCTCCTTCTCCTCCTTACTCTGGAGTTGCCACCACCCAGTTTACTCCTAGAGGTCCTTTCTGGAGCTGGGCACTGGCACAGAACAGAGTGGCCTCAGCCAAGCCCACCCAGGGCTGCAAAGGCCAGCGCATGGGTTTTATTGCTGATTCTATAGGAAAACAGCTGGGAAAGAAAAGCATTATGAAAACAGGGATGGGGAGGGCTATTGAACTATAATTTTCTGTGTCTCGGTCTCTGATCGGTGTTTCCCATCTTCTCCTGTGATAGCACCTGGAAGTCCCACTGGATGTTTTTCTGCCAAGTAGCTTTGATTTCTGGACCTTATTACCTCCCAGACCCCCACTTCCTGAAGGCTACTCATCTTTTCCTCAGTTTTAGGCAGGAAAACCCTTGTGCTCGATCCAGATTGCCAGCACCCTGGTCCAGGTCAGATTCTTATTTATAAGTAAATAAAGAGCATGGAAGAGGATTGATTAGGTGAGGGCAGAAGAGAGGCTTCAACCAGTCAGGCAGTAGATGGCAAGGAGAGGATGGGAGAAAGACAGAGAGAGAAAAGAAAGATAAGAGGAGAAGGCAGCCAAAAAGGAAAGTGAGAGGCGCCCAAAGAAAGCATTGTAATGTGGTGATTTTGCCTGGAGCCGATCCTGGCTGCCTCGTTGCTTCCTTTCCTATAAAATGTGTGGAGAACACTATCTGCTCTCTGATTTCCTGTGAGATTGAGCTAATGAAAACAGAGAAATGTTAGGGAAAGGAGGAGGGGAAAAGTCGTGAGGACAGAGGCCCTTTATAATGAAGCCTGGAGGATAGAATATGTGCCGTAAATTAGTTTCCATCAAAACAGCTTCATGTGTGAAAGATAATGTTGTTTCCTCGTTAGTGGTTTTTGTCTGTAATAATTAAGCCTCCACCTTCAATTCTAGATAAATATCCCTAACGTAACATCATCCATTCAGTTCAGTGGAGATTGGAGAGGGGGAGAGGAGATGGAAGAGGACTTGAATCAAAATCACTTTATTTTCTGCAGAGGCTGTAATGATAATAGTAGAAGTTATTGAGGGCTGCAACAGGCAGAAACACATTCTATGCAGAGCCAGCTGCCTCGAAATTCTTCTGTTCTCTTGGGGACTTTAATTTTCAAATAAAAAGCCTTAAGCCCCCACTACCAAGGAAAGTTCAGTGACCCCTTCGTCCCACAACATATACACGGTCAAATCATAAGGATTTTAGAGAATTTCCCGGAGCGCTATTGTTCACTCAGGGCTTGCTTGCTGTGATTTGGAGATCTGGCTAAACTCTCAGCATCTCTTCACTGCCTCACCTCCTGCAGCTGCTATTCTCAGTCTGCTAGATTAACCCCAAGTGGAGAGTGCAGCCTTTCCTCTTTGGTTCACCTACACTTGTGCATTCCACAATTTCATGAAGGTTTGAAGAGACACAAACTCAGCCACAAAATGTTTCTCCCCATTCACATCCCACCTGGGCCACTGGCCTCTCACCATATTTTTATAATCCCTCTTTTTGGGACTCATTTGATCACCTAAACTTCCAGGGCAAAACTCACAAATTTCTGTATGACTTTTTATGTGGAATACATTATATCTTTGTTTTCTCATTTCTCTCCCATCTAAACCAATCCAAGGCTCTGTTGTTTCACACTCAGAAGGTCCTTTAAGAAGTTTTCCTGAATTAAAAAACAAAAAACAAAAAAAAACCTTCTAAGAGACAAAAATGTCCACCTGAAAGTGCAGAAGATCAGTCATCTTTTTCCTTTGTTATTATCCAATTTTCCTCTCTGTTATATCTTAGTTATACAATGTTTTTGTGATTCTTCTGGTGGTTATCCTAGAAATTACAACATGCATACTTAATTCTCTAATAGAAATTTTTACTTTTTAAGTTTCCCTGAAACACTAATTACATTCACGTCTCCTCCCATCTTTTGTGTATTGTTGTAATGCATTTTAATTCACTGTGTATGTAAAATAGGATGTTGTGATTATTATTTTACACATTCAATATTTATTTACCCATATATTTACCCTTCCGATTGCTTTTCCATTCTTTTCTGCATTTTCATGCTTCTTTCTAGGATCATTTTCCTCTATCTGAAGAATCCCCTTTTGTGCATGTTTCCTGGCAATAAAATATCTCAGAATTTGTTTTTCTGAGAACATATTTTCAGAAATACATTTGGCTTCCTTTATAAGCAGACTTTCACTGTGCATCAACTTCTAGGTTGGCATTTATTTTCTTTTAGCAAAGTAGGAAAGTATCAATACTAAAACCCACTGGCCTCTCTAGTTGTTGGTCTGAACAGTCGTTTCTCTGAAAGTGATGTTTACTTTTTTTTTTTTTTTTTTGGTCTTTGGTTTTTAGAAATTTGATAACGAAGTGCCTAGGTATGTTTGCTCTTTGAAAAATCCTGCTCAGAGTTTACAATGCTTCTTACATCTATAAGTTAACATCTTTTACCAGTTTTAGAAAATCTCAACCATTAACTCTTCACATATCGTTTCTACCTCATTGTCTCTTTGCTCTCCTTCAAGTATACCAGTCACGTGAATACTAGAAACTTTGGCTGTGTCCCTATGACTCTTATGTTCTTTTCTTCATTTCTCATTATTTTCTTTTCTTTCTGTCACCCATTTTCCTGATTCTCTACTTGAGCCAGTTTAGATGCTCAGCATCTTTTCCTTGCCAGAATCAGTCAAATGGCCACAGAAAAAAAGCAGCAACAGATTTTTCAGCTCACTTCTCTGTCTTAATCCTTTAAATCCTCATTGTTTCAGCAGATCCCGGTTGCCTTTAAACCAATTATTCTTATATTTTAACCTGATTTGTTTTGTTCTTAGAAGAAAAATTGGTCTGCCCTCTAAAATTCCATCTTACGTAGGAACAAAATTCCAGTCATTTATTTTTAATATCACTTTGTTTTTCTTCCTGGTGTATCCATGTCACCTGAGTTTTTCCAAATTATTTAGCATATCAGGAACTTCCATCTATATATTATCCAAATAATAATAGGAGAAACCTAGCTACTTATCTGAAGAAATTCTGGTTTATTTTTGAATGGAATTTTTTCACAACCAATAGAGACTATGGAAATTTTGGCCCAAAGAAACTCTAAAGCTTTGGAATTATAATTTTCTTAAAAGCTTTAAAGAGTTAAGATCAAATTCTTAGGCAAAGATCTAGCTCACTCTGTTAGAGCCTCCCTCCTCCTTATACATCCACAGCTCTCTGCCCTGCCCCAGCCATTTCTGTAGGTTGAAATATTTCCTAAATATAAGAAGAATCCAGCACTGATAAGGAAAAGAGGATCTGCTGTGAGGAATTTATCTTCTCTTTCTGCAGCCAACCTCAAGGATCATATCATGCTCCCTACATACCCATTTTACAGATGAAAAAAGGGAGATCCAGAGATGTCAAGTCATTTGTCCAAGATTACATAACTAGTAAATGGTGGAGCTACTAAATGGTCTCTCTAATTCTGACACTTCATATCCTAGAAAACACATGGAAATCCAGATAAAGTAATGCAGTATCATATCTGGACTAGTTTCTTAGTGGCTGAGAATAGCATAATAGGCCAGAGATGCAGAAATGTCCTAAGAGATCGTGCAGCCTGTGAGAGAAAGAGTAGCCTCTTTGATGCCAGCTTAGTAGTTCCATTTTAGGTAGTTCCTGTACCTGGAGGTTCCTGCATCCCTTCACTGGCTCTGACTTGAGAGAGCAATTCCTCTAGTCCAGCACTATTAACCAATGCTCTGCTTCCTGTGGTAAGCAATTTCAGATCCTGAATGACCTCTGACCCTTTTGTAATACCCTTTCCCTTGGCTGTGGGCCAGACCTTAGTGATTTGCTTCTAAAATTGATGGGATACTGCTTTCAAGCAAAGGCCAGTTGGGAAGCATAGATGTTTACACTCACCAGGCTGTACATAGATGCCCAACTTCCCTGCTGGGGTGGTATCAGAGAAAACTGAGTAGGGAACTAGGACCTTCCTACCCACATGGTGGCAATAAGGGGCTGCTCCCCGGTGTCAGTGGAGGCCAGGGAGGGAGTAGGAAAAGTCTAGTGGGAAGCTTCACTTTCTACTCCTGGCAGCAGTAGTAATACAGTGCCTCTACCCTCACCCCAGAATGTCAGTGGAGGCTGAGCAGAGAACATGGACTTTCACCACCTGGCAGTAACAAGGTGGCATCCCACTTCCTAGGCCAGTGCAGTGTCACAGGAAGCTAGCTGTTATGGACTGAAGCATTCTCCCCCTTAGTTCATATGTTGAAGCCCTGACTCCCTAGGCCAACAGCTACTTTCCCTCGATTTGTCTCTGATTCTGGTGACTCAGTGTCAGCTAGGGTGGAGATAGGGAAGTTGCAGGAAAATAGCAGCAAAAGTGGCAAAAGTCTATTTTTACATAATTGGTGCTGTTTGTAGTATACTCTCAGCTATAGAAGGCTCTCTAGCATGACCAGTATCTAAATTCTAGCCCTCTCTCATGGAGCACATTGATGGATTTGGTAGAGAACCAACACCCGATCCCACTGTAATAAAGACTCTGCACTGCACAGCTCCCTGGCTGACCTCTTACTGGTTCCCTGAACCCCTGCCCTGAAGTAATATACCCCTACAGACCCCATGCCCTGGGTCCCACAGCTGAAAAATGGTCCACCAGAGCTTTGAGAGAAGAGTTGTTTCACTGTAAAGCATAGCCTCTTTCTTCTCTAATTAGAAGGTGCAATGAGGAAAGCAGACTATGTCTCTGATGTCCTCCCTTTAGGCTCACTTCTCCCCTCCTTCACCAACATCCATGTCCCCATGTCCCATTGGTCCAGGACTTCCTACTTGTTTTTCAAGCCCCATTGTAAGGAGATGGGTTCCTCAACTGTCTTCATGTGCCACGGCGATGACTGCTGCTGGCTTAATCCTCTTTACCTGGCCTCCTCCCTCAGGTAATAAGCAGGATGCTTGAACTCAGGAGACTATCCTTCCTTCCCATACTGTCAGGGCTTCAAGGTGGCTGGGGAAATCATGTGCATCAAATGGACTTTTCAATTCCTGGCTCCGCCATTTACTGGCTGCATATATTGGGGCAGATCAGTCCATCTCTCTAACCCTCAATTTGCTTATCTGTAAGGAGTGAGAGCGCCATCAAATGGGTGATGCACACAGCATGGTCCAAATAATGCTAATATCCTATCAGAGGTTTCCAGGTCACAATCCTAGGTTCACAGTCACTGAAGTAAAAATGTTCTTTGCCAAACAAAAAGTGATTCATTCCTGTATCTAGAATTTTCAGTTTACATTGATAGGGACTTCTGGCTTCTCTGCAATTCTCCTGGCACAGGCCTTTCAGAGAAAATTCAGTGAAGAGAAAGCCCAGGGCACGTAGGGATTGCTGGCTATCTGCTCCCTAATTGAATCGTGTTTCATCTGACTCCCTCTGAGGATTTTGTCCTTCTATGATCTATGTCTGCATTTAAATACGTTTCTGTTTTAAACATCCTCAGACCTGTGGGAACTTGTTCTAAAAGAAGTGGGTGATAAACTCCCCCATATCTTCTACATATATATTAGCAAAGTTTTAAAAAAATCAGACACTCAGCCTGCCAAGATTTACCTCTTAGAAATGACAATAGGCTGCCTCAGACTTTAAAACATCTAATTTGTAAGTGATCTATTTTTATAAAGGGCAGGGGAGGGGGTAGTGGGGGGAGGTATACAATCTCATTAAAATTCTCATGAGGATTTAATGAGGCTGGATCGTCTTCATTTTACAGTTGATGAAACAGGGGTTTGGAAAGATTAAGCAACTTTTTCAAGGTCACACTACATGTTAATAAGGAACCAGGAATATAAAGCTAGCTTTCTCTAAGTGCAAATTCCATGCTCTTGGTGCTGAATCCAGGTACCCCACTGATACCACCAGGAATAGGTAGGGGTGCTTTGAGTAGGAGACACAAAGCAAAACAAAAAGATTCTTCCAAATTTTAGATATAGCAAAAGGATGGACAGCTAAACAATGACAACAAAAACATCAGAAGAGACCACACCCTGAGGACAGTCTCACAGGAAGAGCAAATGGGCTTCAGACGGTCCCTCCCATCTCTACGCAACCCCAATTTTTTTTCCTCCCTGTTGCATGTATGAGTTGGAATCATTTGAAAGTCCCCTTTTATAAGCATGGGAGCATTCTAAGAGGCAGCTCTAGGCTCTACCCCAATATCCCAAGTCAGGGAAGGTGGCCTGTGGAGCCACTGCCTCTTCCCAGGGCTCATGGTGCAGCTGTGGGCACACAGCAGAGATCTAGTCTGGGCTTTAGCTTCAGTGATCACAGAGAGAGGAATCTTAGATTTCAGGATTTTTCCAGTTCTTTTTTCATTGGGTTGTCACTGTAACCCTGTGCAATCGACAGAGCAAAGAGTATACTCTTACGACATTTTAATTTATTTTCCTCTTATGTTTAACCAATCTGTATTGAGTACCTCCTTCAGGCTAAGAACTTTTAAATGAACATAAACTTATGTAGATTAACCCAAATTATGTACCATATAAAAGGTAAAAAAGCTTGAAGCTCACTGAGGGTAGACCAGTTGCTCACATAAATACTGAGTTATAGCGCAGGGACCAGAATCCTGATTAATCAGGTTCCCAGTGCATGGCTCTTCCCACTAGATCAGGGCTTGGCAAATGTTTTCTATAAAGTTTCAGACAGTAAGTACTTTAGTCTTTGTGGATCTGTCACAGTACTCAATTCTTCCCTTGTGGCATAAAATTGGTCTAAGACAATTCGTAAGGAGTGAGCATGGCTGTGTTCCAATAAAACATTATTTACAAAAAATGGCAGTGGGCCAGACTTGGGCCATGGACCATATACGCCCACCCCCATGGTAGGCCACTACCTCAGTTCATACAGCATCTGCATACTTAGCCAAGTCCTTACATTTCTCACCAGTTACTTCCCCAACCCAACACTGAGGCACCTACTTGCCTTTCTTCTTCCCTTTCCTGAGGGTTTGGCTTCATGCAAGAATCTGAAATCTGAAATCAGTGCTCTGATGACAATTTTACCTCGGTCCTCTCTTAGGCTAAAATTGATTACAGGCATGGAGAAGCAGGTCCCAAAGAAGAAAGTGCGTATTTGCATTAAGAGAAGCCTTGTGATTGAAACTCTCCAGAAGGCTCTCACTGACATCATGGCTCCATTTGTCAGTTTCTTGGAGAGCAGGAGGAAGAGGCACACGTGCTGAGATTCCCCTCGGTGATGGTGGGGATCTTAGTAAAGATACTCAGATTTGAGGTGATTGTGACTAGCATCTTCTTCCTGGCTATGCTGTTATCCTGGCTCCCGCATGACACAACATGAAAAATGAAGAACACAACAGACCAAGAGTGCAGCATCCTTCAGGATATGCACCAGGCCCTGGAACCTACTACCCTTGCATAGCCACCTTTCCTGTATAGGCATAAAAGGAAGCATATGATTAGATTAGTTTGCCACCCGTCCCTCTGGAGGATGCTTGTTGAGTACAATTTTGTCTACAGTGTACCAAGGGCTGTTCTAGGTACCAGAGTTATGTCAATAAACAAAACAAAGTTCCTGCTTTCATCAACGAACACTTACTTGAGGAAGAGGAAGATAAACATAGAGGAATAAATCTATAAGATTTTAGACATGGAGAAAAATGAAGAACAAGCAAATGTAAAAGCCTTGAAGTGGGAACATTTCTGGCAATTTGGAAACAGCAAAGAAGCCTGTAGAGACCAGAGTGTCTGGAGCATGAGAGACGGGAAGGGAAGTGCCAGACGAGTTCAAAAAAGGAGAAAAAAGCCAAAACATACAGGCTTTTGCAGATGTTAGAAAGGACTTAGGACTTTATTCTGGCTAAGATGAGTTTTAAAAGGGGCCAGGGTATGCTATGATAAGAGTTTTTCAAGGTTACCTTGGTTGCTGCCTGTTGTGTATGCTGTGTGCTGGGGGAGAGGGAAGGGAAGCAAGGTTGAGAGCGGGAGCTCCACCAGCAAACTATTACGATAGTCTAGGTAAGAGATGTTGATAACTTGGACCAGGGTAGTAGCCGTGGGGATGGTGAGAGACGGTCAGCTTTGGAACATATTTTAAAAGTAGAGTTGACAGGGCTTCCCTGGTGGCGCAGTGGTTGAGAGTCCGCCTGCCGATGCAGGGGATGCAGGTTCGTGCCCCGGTCCGGGAAGATCCCACATGCCACGGATTGGCTGGGCCCGTGAACCATGGCCGCTGAACCTGCGCGTCCGGAGCCTGTGCTCCGCAACAGGAGAGGCCACAACAGTGAGAGGCCCGCGTACCGCAAAAAAAAAAAAAAAAAAGTAGAGTTGACAGAAATTACTGAATGAAAGCTGGTTGTAGAAAGTCAGCATGGCCCCCTCTGCGGAGGGACGTTTGTCTGATGGGGGTCTTTCCCTCCGCGAAGATCCCCACTGAGGTTTCAAGGAAGGAGAAAAGAAGTGAGACGAGAGGCAGCTGGGGGAGGTGTGGAAGATGAGCAGATATGTCCGCAGTAGACCCTCTGGACATCTCCTGGCCCCCACCGCCAGCATGAGCTTGGACTAGCACTGACACACTGCAGAGACAGGACAGGGCTTTTGTTTTCATTTGCATTTAATTTGCCCAAATGAAAACTGCAATTACTGAGAGGTTATACATCCCCCTGTGCTTCAGGGATGCTGGCCCTGGCACATTTGCTATCCCCATTTGGGAAATTCACCCATAAAAGCATCAGATTTGCCTGCATTGTATGTGGAAATCTGCAATTTCATCCTTTGTGCAAGAGATAAAAATTCACCCTGGGGTATCCATTTTAATGAGGCTTAATTAGACCAATTTATAGTAAGCTGAGGTTTCCACTCTGCAGTCTGACAAGCAGCTTGAGCTGGTTCACCACATTTTTATGCGCGGGAATTTCTGTATCTCAAACAAAAGGTCAAATGGAACATAAAGTTTTATCTGAAAGACTCCTAAAGGCATAGGGAATTTCTGTTGTCATTTGTGTGGGTGTGTGCATGTTTGTGTTGTGTTATGTTTTTTAGAATGTCCTTATTGATGATAAAAGTGTGATCTTGGGTAGCTGAGTAGTCCATGCATCAGGTGGTCCAGGAGGGCAGATAAAACTGTTCTCCTCTTGTGAATACCCTGATAGTAGCTCATGGTGCTCTTTCCTGCAGAGTCAGGGAAGGATGTTAAATGCCAACACAGAACACAAACACTAACTAAAATTTACCTGGAGTTGGCTGGAGAGATAAGCCACCTTGCCTAGGGATGGTAAATAAATTTTATATTTTATCCTTAGATCAGGAAACTGATTGAACTATATATTATCTTTAAGATATTCAACAAAGTTGATTTTACTGAGTTGCACTTTGATGCCATATGTCTGGAATTTCATCCAGGACTTTTAGAAGGAAAAGCCTTACAAAATTCATTCATTTTGCCCTAGGGAAATAGCTGAGGCCACTCTTCATGAGAAGGGGGATATGAGCCGGGACACAGAGAAGAGAAAATTTAATAACATTTTCTTTTTTCAATGAATTTTTGAATTAGAAATTCTAGACATTTGACTGAAAAATGGAAGGAATGTTCTACAACTAAAAAAAGTTTCAAAGGGCATGTGGCAAAGAGCCAATCCTCTCTGCTGATCCACTAGGTACTGTCTACATTGCATCTGCACTGCTGGGGCAATGGAATGCCCATCTGCCCTCTAAATATTTTCCCTTCTCATCTGATACAGTGCCTTAAATGCTCACATTAGAACTAGACTATTGGTTAAAGATGTTAAATGCCAGAAGACTCAAGGTAAGAAAATGAAGATATGGTACCTAAAACTGATATTGCATAGACCTCAGATTGGCTCAAGTATATTTTTGACAGGTTGATTCTCGAGGGGATAGGAACCAGGACAGCTACATTTTTTTTTTTAAGTGGCAGGAAAGAACTGGAACATAAGATGGTGCCAGGAGGGTAGGCCAGTTTGGAATGGGGGTTGGGGAGATGGTGGAGAGAAGCATGTGACAACTCCATTTAGGTAGAGGAAGTAAAAGAAAGGGAAAAAACTGAAAGGTGAAGGAAGGGAGCACATATAGATGGGGGTGGCACAAATTAATAGCTGACATAATTTGTTCTAGTTCCTGGTGAAGAACCTCAGGAAGCTCCACTATGATCTGCTCTTCCAATAGAAGAACTGCGGTTGGCCCTGCATTCTGTAAAGATCCTATGGTCTATGAGGGAAGTCTTTCTTCTTTCTACAAGAAAAGGAGCATGAGCAGAAAGAGCGAGGCCAGTCCTACAGACTCACTGGACATCTGGCGGGAACCCCTCCCCAGGCATGTACACACCATGCCAAAGACCTGGGGTGGCCTTCCTGGAGCACCTGCTCACACCCAGGGTCCAAGCACCAAGTCAGACCAGGCTGACACAATCCCCAACATCCAGTCAGCTCATGCTGTAAGAAGGCTGGTCCATCTGGAGGTTTGTACCTACTCCCAATAGCCTAGACATCTGGAAGACAGATCCCAGCTTTGATGGAGCTCAGTAGATGCTTTTAGACTTGGAGACCCTGTTCCCATGTGTCATAAAAGGCACATTCCTGAAGACAATGTGGATCAGGCCATGCAGTTCATAGGATGAGAATCTCAGAACTGGATTTTATTTCCTTCCATTTGTTTGAAGGCGACATAGATAAAGCCACATCTGCACAACTGCTGGCTGATGCAGCCCCTCTTAGGTTGTGCTGCATAAAGACACACGTGGTTGTACCTGCTGTATCTTTGCTGCTTGCCTCATAGCCTCTCCCTGTCTCCTACTAGGCCTCTTCCTTCACAGTAAAAAGGATTACGTACTTATGCTTGGAGAAGCAGAAACAAACAAAATTGTATGCACTACTGACACAAAGAAAATAAATATTATTAAGTGAGAAAAATAATATACATATACATTATTTTGCTGTCACAAAACAGATAGCCCAAATGAAAGAGCCATATGAACGATAAATCATGGAATCAATTTCAAGGAAAACAAGTTTTGCTTTGGAAAATTGCATTCAAAATATATGAAATCAACTAAATATGAAAGTTTTTTTTTTTTGCGGTCCGCGGGCCTCTCACTGTTGTGGCCTCTCCCATTGCGGAGCACAGGCTCCGGACGCGCAGGCTCATGGGCCCAGCCGCTCCGCGGCATGTGGGATCTTCCCAGACCAGGGCACGAACCCGTGTCCCCTGCATCGGCAGGTGGACTCTCAACCACTGCGCCACCAGGGAAGCCCTAAATATGAATGTTTTAACATTCAATAAATTAGAGTTGGTAGAACTTGAATCCAATGAAATATAAAATTCCCAAAATTTGAAAAAAAAATATTTTACTCAAGTTTTTAAACAGTGAAAAAAACGTGGGGCTTCCCTGGTGGCGCAGTGGTTGAGAGTCCGCCTGCCGATGCAGGGGACACGGGTTCGTGCCCAGGTCCGGGAAGATCCCACATGCCGCGGAGCGGCTGGGCCCGTGAGTCATGGCCGCTGAGCCTGCGCGTCCGGAGCCTGTGCTCCGCAATGGGAGAGGCCACAACAGTGAGAGGCCAGCGGACCGCAAAAAAATAATAAATAAATAAATAAATAAATAAATAAATAAAATGTGTACATCATATTGCTCCTTGACATTTTCCCCCCAAAGTAAAATCAAAGGAAATAAATAGCAAATTCAGAGAGAATTAATACAGAAAAAGCCTTCCCTCACTTGCTACCCTCTCCATTCCCACACAAAAGTGTGAAGCTGATGGACCCACTCTGCCTCTCAGGAACAGTTCAGACCTGGAAAACACCTCCTAGCTCCGCTCAGCATCCTCTGGCAAATTCCTCTGGCCGCCATCTTGATCTCCTTTAACCAAAGCAACCCAGCCACTCTGTGGCCCAAGCCAATGGCAAAGCAAAGAAAGAGCAAGATAATCATGCCATGAATTACAGTAGATCTCAACAGGCAAACCCAAACTGGTTTAGGGTCTACATTCACCTGCTAGGGTGGAATAGCCTGGCATATTAACTGACCATTGGAAGGAGTCTCCCAATGCATCTCGGAAAATCACAGGTGAAGATAGCTGTGTGGATCCATGATGGAAATGCAATTGCTTAGGCTGAGCTACTCTGCCCATGAAAACAGATATGCCCCAAATGTCATCACATAAAACAGAGTGGAGAATGCTCTTCAGTGCAATCAGGTGGCCTGTCCCCTATCCTCCCTGAGGTTTTAGGGGTGGATAGGAGTGGTGGATGCTGTGGAGAAACCTTTTAATCCTCTTTCTTCCCACTTCAATTTCCTATCACAGCCAGTTCGCTCTGAGAACAAGTGAAGTGAGCAAGCCAGTTTTCTAAGACAGAGTCCTTCTGGTCTGACTGTCTTCAAGAGGGCAATGGGAATTCATACTGAGTGGCGAGTTTCCTTTGAATCACCTTCTTCACGGAGGTGTGCAAGGGATCCAGCAGGAACACATCACATCACAGGCTCCCAGGGCAGCCCGCAGAGTGTGGGGAGGGTTCCAGCCAGGCTTCCGGCTGCCTTCCACTCCCCTCCATGCTTGTTTAAGCACCCAAGTCAGAAGGAGCTGTTCAGGATCTGATTCCTTAAATTACATGTAGGAACACAGTGGCAATAACAGTAGAACAAATATTATTTATACTCTTGTAGCCAAAGTGAAAGTTTTTCATCACCACAAACATTTTCTAAAGCCCAAAATTTCACTGCTGAAAGAACCCGTCAGAGGAATTACTCAGTAAGCCAAGTTCCAGTTTGCAAGAAGCAGAGAAGCATTTGACGTCGGTTTTCAAGGCATAAACTTGGTTATGATATAAAGTGGCTAAAACGTGACAGAATTGTTCCAACCAGAGCTCTAGGTGAGCTGTGTTTCCAGAACTTTTACCTGTAGGTATGACCACAGCTGCTGACACTAGCAGGTCCAGCTGTTTGGACCCTGAGCATCCCCAACCCCTGCTGTCAGGCCACAGCCAAGTCAACAAAAGCAGTGGTTAAGTGAATAACCAGAACTTGGACAAGTTCTGTTAAAGCAACCCATGCGTAGAGGGTCTGAAAGATGCCTCCTCACTGTATAAACACGGCAGTCTCATTAGAAGCTTCTTCAGTCTTCCTTCTCTAGATTTTCAGAAGACACATCAAGGAAACTTGAACACACCAGGTACAGGAAGCAAAGAGAGCTTATAACAAAATGACAAAACATCCTCAAACCCTACTTTTGTGCTCCCTCCACTAGAAATCAAGGGAAGTTTGATAAGACCTCTCAGGGTGTGTGAGTTGCAATGCCACAGCTCAAAAAAGTTCTGTGAATCCGCTACCTCCTAGCAGGACCCAAACTCTGTTGCTCTCTGCACCCCCAGGCTGCCTGTCTTTCTCCTCATCCACAGTCACTTGTGCCTTAAACTCCCAGACTACACTATCCCTGGGTGCGCGCGCGCACACACACACGCACACACACACACACACACACCCATTTGCATAGGTAGAGTGTGTTCAGCCTAGTAAGGCTCGTAGCAGGAGTCACTTTCTCTGGCAAGTTTCCCAGACACCTCCCCCAAACGGAAAACCCAGACACCTCCCCCCAAACAGAAAACCCCAAACTGGGCTTCTTGAGGCTCCCACGGCCAGCTGTGTACTCCTCTGGTTTACTACCAGTCATTTATCCTGGACTGTGTCTTAATCCCAATGCTCAGGGTGTTTGTTGAACTGAACAGAACACAGCTTAGGTTTTGCTTTACAACAGAAATTTCTGTAAATCTGCTCTCCTGCCTGTGTTCTTTATGTGATGGACTGGCACCGCCACCACCCATCACTTGCCTATCTGCCACCCAACCTGTCACAAAGTTCTCCCCTTGTTTCCTCCTAACTCCTAGTTTGGGGGCTCATCATCTCTTACCTGGACTATCTCAGGGGCCTCCCACCTGCTCTTTGGGCTGAAAAGCCCACCTCCACTCCACTCACTGAGACAAAGCTCTGATCACATCACTCCATTGCTTAATGCCATCCCCCAGCTGGATCTGCCCTGGAGCAGACCTTCCCATCTGGAGCCACAGCCCACTGGGATCTGTGTAGGGAATGGGTGACAGGGATTTTGGCATCCCTTCCACTCTTGGAGCAGTTGAACTGGACCTAAGATGTCCCCAGATGTGATCTCCAGCTGCAAGCAGCCCTATTCACTACCCAAATGTTATTTCCTGAACGCACTATGACATAAAACTTCGGGAAGCACTGCCCTGAAGATGAAACCCAGGCTCCTTAGCATGACCATGGGACACTCCACACAGGTGCTTACCCTTCCCCTCAGGCCACGCTGCTTGTGGTGCAGCCACAGTAGAGAGCCGCTGGCTGCCTCAGTGCTTTGCTCTCCCTCTACCTGGAACACCCTTCCCCCTTTCCTTAGCCAGTCACACTGAATTATCCTTTAATTCAGGCGCATCTCTACATGCAGATTTCCCACATTAATGTTTTCAAAGCTGGCTTGCTCAAAATTAACCTGAAAAGAAACACAGTAAAGATGGATCTCATGCAAGTGTTCATCATTTGATTGTGTGTAACAACATAGCTCTAAAGCCCCAAAGCTCCCCTTAAAGGACTAAATGTCTGGGTTCTTAATTCAGGGTCAACATAATCACCAGCATTAGTTCTTTTCCCCCAATTATTCATCCTGGGCCACTTGAACCTTGTCATTTTTCAAATTTAAAATCCTGAGTTCTTAAAAGGCTCATATTGATACTTCAGACTTTAGAATGAGACATTTTTTTGCTTGCTCCTGAGGGTTATGTTTGCAGAAGATGGCTAATTAAAATATCTTGGTGCCTGTCCCCTAAGGCATCTCTTTCTCCCACACCAAGAGCATTCAGACTCACATCCTTGATACTTGTCAGATACAGATGAGTTTGAGTGACAAACAGTAGCAAAGTGAACAGAAACCCAGCAAGGAAAAACTCCACATGCAGCTCTTGCAACCATGAGATTGATGTGATTTGATTTATGCAAGAAAAATGTATCAACGACCTACCAATTACTTTTCTTAATTAGGGTAATGTATTCATGGGCGTTTACAACATTATTCTCTATACCTTCTTGTGTGTCTGAAATATTTCATAGTAAGAAAGAGTTTTCCAGTCAAAATGGTTTTTTCATGTTCAACAAAAGCTGGGGAAAGAGACAACCACTGGTCTTTCTCAATTTGAGGGGAGGTGCCCTTTTACAGGCTAGTAGTCATGTCACCAAGTCCAAGCTTGTACTGCTCACCACATGACAGGTCAATAAATCAAGAGACGAGTTGCTGGGGCAAAGGGATACCGACCTTATTCAGAAAGCCTGCAGACCAAGAAGATGGTGGACCAGGGTCCCAAAGAACCATCTTACCCTAGTTAGAATTCAGGCTTCTTTTATACTAAAAGGGGAAGGGGTATGGTTGGTTGGTGTAAACTTCTTGGTGTCAGAATCCTTTGTTATTGCAGCTGTCACATAGGTTTACAATGTTCCTATAAACCTTCAACAAGACAAATGTTATTCTCTGTTCTGCAAGTTTTTATCTCTGTATGAATGGAAAAGCATTATACCTTGAAAGGTCAGAGCCTTGAGAATGGAGTATCCTGTATATTTCAGGCTAGAGGCAACATTCTTAACTTGCAGCAAAAGCAATAGAATACAAAGGTTAAAGGAAAAGAAATGGATCCAATAGGGGGTCAGATTTGTTCTTCCCTATTACAGTCAGATACTCAGGAAAACAGCGAGTTTAAAGGGGTGGCTTTTCACCTGAAGAATTGGTAATTCTCAGTGTGCCACCCTTTTAACAAAAATTGCCATATTGTAAATGTCAACAATTCATTTTTCCTCCTAGTGCAAAACTTTTAGTTTAGAACTTTCAAAGCATTCTTATTTTCACAGGGAGAGGAAAAAGAACTTGCTTTTACTGAGCACAATCTACAGTCGGCCCTGCGTATCTGCACGGGTTCTACCAACCGCAGACTGAAAGTATTTGGAAATAAATTTCCAGAAGGTTTCAAAAAGCAAAAACTAGGAGTGTAAAAGGGTTTGCACACTGCATCTCAGGTTACTGTGCAAGTAATCTCACTAGTGGCGGAGTGTTTAGGTCTCCTGATCCTCAACCCTGCCCATATACTACAAAGCCTCTTTGTGTTGCAGAGAAACAAATTATGGCCCCAAATGCTTAAACAGTTGTGGACAAGGTCACAAACCACACCTGGAGCCCAAGTCTCCTACATCAAAGCCCCTTTTCCAAGTGCAGCACTGAGGCACTGGCTACCTTGGGTCCCAGATACTGAGGTTGGTTATGGCCCAAGCACAACAATGACAACCACATTCCCTGGCGTCCCAGACAATCACTGTTACACTGTGTGACTTACTCAATATTCTCAAACAGCTGGAGATGCCCCAGTAAAAAATCCAAACTAATCCTTTAGCTGTCATGAATATATGTAACAGGAACACAATGTCTTAACAAGCAATGGCACTATGCTGACTGTCAAAACTTTGGTGGTTTGCTATTATCTACTAATAACACTCTTTTACAAAAATGAGTTATTGTAGGGTATATAAAATATATCTAAATGAAGCTGAATTTGCCATAGCTTATTTGTAAAGTATAACACAACACATCTTGAAATAGAAAATGCGTTGTTTTAAATCTTAAGCCCTTAAGCCCTTTATTTACTGCAATGCAGAACATTTTATTTTTAGACATCAGTGGGTTTTGTTTTGTTGACATGTTCACTTATTCAACTGAAAACCAAAGTCAGGAAAATCACATGGTGACCAGTAGTAAGAGCAAGCACGTAGACCATTCTTTGTACTGATGTTAAATCAACCGATCAGTAAAGCCTTTCTTTCTGTCTAATACTTAGGACAAATTCGCTGTTGCCAAAGAGTGTTGGTCTAGGAATCCTCTAGAAATAAAGGCTTTCATTTCATACATGGAATAGTCACAAAATGGAGATAACTTACTTTAACTCATTGGATTTGCTCATCCTAAATTGCTGTGAGATTCAGAGAAATGGATATTTTGTCATATGTTGTGCGACAGTTTCTTCAAATACCTACTCATCCTCAATGAAACTAACAAGTCATCCAGACACGCCAACATCTCAATGTGGGACACAGAGGTGGACATATCCATCATACACACATGTAAAATTAGGAGACTCAAGGAATATGCAAAGATGGCAAGAAATTATTTGATTCTTTGGTTATGCTCTAGTGACAAATATATATTTCTTGGCAACCAGCCAATCAGTTTTGGAAATAATATCGGACCATGACCCAATAAAGTCTAACAGCCTACGCCTTGCTTTCCGTGCACCATTAGAGCCTGTCGCCAATCACTAGCCATATTTCTCAGGCATACCTTCCCTTCTTTGGAAGCATGAAATGCCCCTAGATAAATTTGCCATTCTCCAGAAAAACACACTTCCCATTCAACTGCAAATCCGATTCAAATCAAAAATTAATTCAGGCAGGCAATTTAGATTTCTTAGAAAACTTCTTAAAAATGGCAAATGTATGTGATGGTAAAGCCATCCAATATGTCTGCATGCTGCCTTATTAAATTAAAAACACCTGGTTTATTTATACAATGAATTCAATGGCTTACAGATTAGGACCCTGGAAACAATACATGTCTTATAGCAAAAAATATACATATAATAATCCACCTATAGTTTATATAAATGATGAAGTGTTTCTGAATATATCTATATATCTATATATGTACACATATATACTCTGTGTGTGTATTTGCAGAATCAGCACACAAATATCGCAGTCTTTCATTGGCTCTTCCACTTCAGTGTCAAGAACACCAGGTTCAAAGTCTGAAGGAGCGGAACAAAGGTCACCGCTGAGGACAAAGGACTGGCTTGATGCACCTTCCTTTGTGAAGGACCAAGTTTGCTGGACAGTGACAACCAGCAACACACGGCTTATTGCAGGGACCGATCTCATTCCAGTTGTCACAAGTCTTGGCACATCCCGGGCCACAGGTATCATACACGGCACCGTGCTTACACTGGGTGGCTGAAAAAGAGGGGGTGATGTAGGTGAGATGTGGGGAAACCATTAGAGCCAGGTTAATTCACCCTTAGCCCCATGCCATTCCCGAAGGCTCACGTCACTCATGGCACTGGTCTCCCCACAGCACAGGTGCAACTCTGCATCCTAACAAAAGAATAACAAACACCCAACACTGCCCAAACACTCTAGGAACCACCTGCACCTAGAAAAACAACATCAAAAATCCACCTGCTGGGCCAGCAAACTTCAAAATAAAATAAAATGAAAAAGCTTTATTCCCAGATTGGACAAACTATACATTAGTCAAGCTACAAGGAAATCTATAGGTTATTTAGGTACTGAGAATAGTATGAAAAGTTAACTCCAAATAGTTCTTCCAGCTATTGAGCTGCGATGAATAGAAATAATTTCTGCAACCACCTCGATATTCAAATATACAGAATTACACATACAGGGAAGAAACCTGCCAAGGGTATTGGAAATGAGTGACGTATTTTAATCTAGTGATCATGTGTTGAATTAATCAATTTGAGACAAATTGAGCAAGAGTCGGGTAGGGACCAATGAAGAAAAATTAGATGTGTGACTGGGGAGAGGGAAGTAGCTGGCTGGCTGGTCAGAGAACGTAAAAATGATGATGTAGCCAAATCATAGCAAGTCACTATCTTTGTTAACTTGGAGCTGAAATGATTTTGACAATATTCTGAGACTTCCTGAAATTCATGAATACAGTTGTCAGAAAAAAACACTGCCAACGTTCTGGAAGTTTTATGACACGTGGACTTTTCCATCTGAGTTACTTCCAATGACAATCAAAGGCGCCACCCCTCATTCTCAGGAGTAGGAATGTTGATACATGCAGGGATTTAGAACAGGGAACCAGGCTGCACAGCAGGAGGTGAGCGGCGGGCAAGTGAGCGAAGCTTCTTCTGTATTAACAGCCGCTCCCCAGCACTCGAATTACTGCCTGAGCTCCGCCTCCTGTCAGATCAGTGGTGAAATTAGATTCTCAAAGGAGCACGAACCCTACTGTGAACTGCGCATGCGAGGGATCTAGGTTGCGCGCTCCTTATGAGAATCTAGTGCCTGATGATGTGAGGTGGAGCTGAGGCGCTGATGCTAGCGCTGGGGAGCGGCTGCAAACACAGATTATCATTAGCAGAGAGGGTTGACTGCATGGAGACCATAATCAATCAATTGCTTGCAGACTCATATCAAAGCCCTATCAGTGAGTGGCAAGTGAAAACAAGCTCAGGGCTCCCACTGATTCTGCATTATGGTGAGTTGTATAATTATTTCATTAGATATTACAATGTAATAATAATAGAAAGAAAGTGCACAATAAATGTAATGTGCTTGAATCATCCCCAAACCATACCCCCTCCCCACCCCAGTCCATGGAAATATTGTATTCCACAAAACCAGTCCCTGGTGCCCAAAAGGCGGGGGACCGCTGATTTAGAAGAATCCTCTTGAAGAACAATAACAATCCAGCCTCCAGCTGCACTTGCCATTGTCTACAGTTGCTGACACACAGCTCCTAGAACGCTTGGAAATCTCCAGAGTGATGAGTGTCTTTTGTATGCTGGTAAGGACTGGTGCCTAGGGTCCCTAGATAGCTTCAGGATGGGGGTTGGTTACCAAAAAGACCAAGGCATGATTAGAGGGTTGGAACTTTTGGCCCCATTTCCCAGGGATGGGGAGAGGGATTGGATACTGAGTTAATCACGTTCAGCCAGTGATTTAATCAAGCATGCCTACATAGGGAAATTTCCATACAAAGCCCTAAATGACTAACAGACAGGTTCAGAAAACTTTGAAACTGGCAGACACATTTAGGTGCTGGGATTATGGTGTCCTCACTCCATTGGGACAGAAGCTCCTGTGCACTGGGACCCTTCTAGACCTTACTCTCTGAACCTCTTCATCTGGCTGTTCATTTGTATCCTCTATAATAAACCAGTAGGAGCAAATAAGTGTTTTCCAGAGCTCTGTGAGCAATCCTAGTAAATTATTAAGCCTGAGAGGGGAGGGGGTTGTGAGAACACCTCTCTCCCCCGACTTTGCAGCCAAGTGGAGCAGAAGTGAGGGTAACCTAGGGACTCAGTACTTGCAGCTGGCATCTGAAGTGAGGCGTCTTGTGGGACTGAGCCCTTAAACCGATGCTAACTCTGGGCAGTTAGGCTCAAAATTGAATGGAATTTTAGGACACCCAGTTGGTGTCCAGAGTGTTGGAGAATTGGTTGGTGTGAGGAAAAAAAAAAAAAACCCACACATGTGGTGTCAACTTATTGTGAGTAAAAACAGTTCGTTTCCAGGGCACTGGACTTTTCCTTATTTCCCAACATGCTACTTATCCATTTTAAAGTAGTCCATCTATGAAACTTACTTCAATTAAGTAAACCACATGTGCCACTTGTTTTCCACCTGGATCCTAACTGACACAGTGGATAAGTAAAAATTTACTACTATTCTTTAAGGCTACTTTCCCTAACGTTACCTCCACCATGTAACTCTAGTATGTTGTTTTGGCTTCTCATAATTTCATTCTATTCCTTAGGCCGCTAGGAACCTCCTGGAGCCAAGCCAAGCCTGAAGACCCTGTCCTCTGCCTTGACCTAGTGCCACTGTCCAGCTTGGTGAATGTCACCACCATTCACCCTATCTTCCCCTCTTTTAGACTCAGTTCCCAACCTTTTCTCCTGCCTCTCTTGTCTGGATAGGATGTCCCTTGACTGTATACTCAGAGCACCTGGCACCCACCTCTATCCCTGCATTTGCAACATGAAATTATAATCATCTATTTCCTTGTCCTCTCTTTCTCCAGCTAAATCTAGGCTACTTGAGGGAAGGGCCGTTTTGTTTATTTTCAGCAGTAGTGTGGTGTTTAACATGTAGAAGGGACTCAGAGAGCTGCTGTGTGATTGATGCATTGATAGATGGATGAGTGAGTGGGTGGATCAACTTAGTTCTTCTTCTTTAAATCTCTTAACTTATGCATTTCTGATAATCTTTTGACGTTTCACGGATCCCTTCCAAGTTCTCTTTTTCTCTTTTCAGTGATTAATAGAATATGCTATACATTGGACATGCCTCATAATTTGGAAACACCCTAGCCGAATATCATATTCACAACAAATAATTGTATCCATGTGTTGTTCTATTTTTATGGATCAGTGGTGTTCAAAGCTGGAAATCAGGGTCGACAGAGAACTTCCTAATGCCTGGACTCCCACCCCAGACCAATTAAATTAGAACCTCTGAAGGTAGAACCAGGTTATCAGTAACTAAAAATAATTTAAAAAATACTCCCCAGCACAGTTACTTTTAATGGGCAGCCAAGTTTGAGAACTGGTCCTGTAAACAACCCTCACAGTCATGCTTCGGTCACTGTAGAGACTCACGCCTTTTCAGCAAAGAAGAGGGCAACGAATATTGCCAAAGTGGAAGTAGGTGCACAATGGAAGCTCCTGCTGTTTCCCATCTTCCTCCACCTAAAGCTCTACTGGAGCTCTTCCCAGTCTCAGCGCACTCATCCTCTCTTCTTGATGACTCAGGACATGTGCAGGAGCACCGTAACCCACCTCCCTACTGCCTCTCCTCATCGGCACCCAGCCTCCATTTGCCATTTCTGCTTTCTGACCCGTCTCTTCCAGGAACGTGCTCTATTATTTGTCCTTTTCCACGCACGTTAATCTCCTCTGTCTCTATTGGCTCCATCCTCTAAATATTGGAAACGTTTTCAGGTCAACACTAATCTTTAGCAAAATATTCCCTCACCTATCAGACTTCTTACCTCCAGACTTCACAGAAAAGTTCACAGTCATTTTATCCAGTTCCTGTGCCATGAATTACCATTGGTGACCTACCTTCCTCACCCACCATTTTACTGCAGCAGTTCCTGCCCACATTTCCCACAATGACCATATCCACGGACATAGAGGCAGTCCCCATTCTCATATGATCTCACCACAAAACATTTAGTCTTTTTGTCCATTTTATCTTATGACACGGAAATTTCTAGGTTCTTCTGCTAACTTCTGGCAAACATCTCTCTCTTGGGCTTATGTACCTGCTCCCTGGCACTAAATGTTCAAATTGCCTCCAAGACTCTTCCCCTGACATTCTCTTCTCTTCTCTTCCCTTTCCTTCTCTTCCTCTCTCTTCCCTTCCCTCTCTTTCTCTCTTCATCAGTTACTACAGTATTAGCTCTAATTTCCAGTCAAAAAGCTCTGAAATTGATTATCATCTGTTTGGATTCTCTTCCCAAACCAATCATTTTCCAAGTCTTAATTCAAACATCACCTCCTTCGAGTAGCTACCTGGATCTCCCCCAGGATACCCTTCCCTCTTCTTCATCCAACAGCACTTTTCACATTATAGTTATGTTTACTTGTCTTAATCCCCCAATTACTGTGCAGCTGTAGTTCTTAATTGGAGATGCTCACAAGAGTCTCCTGAGGATCTTTTAAAAGATACATATTCCTCAGCCCCTTCCCTAAAGATTTTTGCTCTGTGTCTACAGTGGAGCCTTGGGTAGCTGTAGATTTTAAAGGTTCCAGGGGTCACTACAACAAGCACCCCTGGTTGAACAGAATGAACCACTGAGTCTGGGACTCCTGAGGGCAGAGTCCTTGTCTTCTACAATGCAAAGTTCTGGCACAGGGCCAGGCACAGAGGAGCAGCTTAATAAATGCCTGTGCCTGTTGGATGATGATCTCATCCTAATGATGTTCAATCCATCATCCCAGTTCCCAAGCTGGATTACATTTGGCTGGCCTTAAGTTCATGCTGCTTCCAGAATGCCTCTTTCAACTTACTTTTCCCTCCAGATACTTTGCTCCCTTTCAGATCTTACAAAGATCCCTTCTAGTATGAAAACTCAGCAGAATTTCCTCTCTCCCACCCATGTTCTTCCTTTTCCCTCCTCTCCTATAGACATGCACTCTCCCATGTCTTTTCCTCTCTCTGACCTCTCAATTCTTTCTTCTAATTCCACCACTTAATTTTCTACTGCTCCTCTGTGACATCTTACCTTTGACTACTGAACACTGAGATTTCCCTCACCATCTACAGGTAGAAATTAGAAGGTTGAAAATGAAGAACTACTAGAAAAAAAAAAAAGGATCTTTTTCATCATCTCCATTCAATTCAAATTAAGTCAACAAACATCTACGGAGTATCCACTATGTGGCAGGCATTCTCTTATGCCAGGGAATCCGATGTGAATCAGATATCATCTCTGACCTTCAGTCTCAGGAGCCTGGAGCCTTTCAACCAAATAGGTGAAGAGGACACATAAACAGATTGTTAATTAAGTGCAAGATGTACACGTTAGACAGAACAAAGAACAGTGGAGGAATAAGAGAGACATCAACTCAATGTGGAGGGTTGGGTAGGGATCCAGGAAGACTTCAGAGGATAGATCCCGCTTAGATCTTAAAAGGTGAGTAGACATTGTCAGTCAGACAATGGCAGGAAGAGTTTCCCAGGCAGAGACAGCACTGAGAGCCAAGGTGGGGGTGGGGGGTAGGGGGGTAGGGGGTAAGGGGGTGTCAGCAACAACAAGCAGCCATGACCCAATCAGAAATGGGGGGGTCCTTGTTTTGTTGGAGGAAGGGAGCATAGAATTTGAGTGGGAGAGTGGGAGGAGACAGAGGCAGAGAAATAGGCAGGGGCTGTAAGCCTTGAGGAAGAGGAGTCTTGCAAGGGTTTTAAATGGGGGGGATGACATGATTAAATTTGCCTTCAAACTGGCACAACTTTTAGAAGATCCTAGAAAGTTAATCCTGACTTGGACCTTGTTTTATTACCCTCTGTGAATCCATTTTTTTCAAACTTATAAAAGGCAAACAGTACCTTTTTACAACATAAATGATTTGCATAGGGGCATTTGAAAAGGCTTCATTTGATCAAATACATTTTTTAAAAACCAGGAAACTACCAAAGTGGTTAGGGTCAGCAGGTATTTATTCTCAAGGGGGCACATAAGCAGCTACTCTGTAATGCGTGCAAGGACCATTACACGTTACTTTCTGTGGGACCCCATAAAGGCGCCACGTGTTGACTTTATCAATACGTTCAATAAGTGTAGATCTATGCCCTCTGGAACTCACTGTCCCCATGTGCCCCTACTGTGCTGAAGGTCACAGTGCTGACCTTACCTCCTAATCCTTTACAGGATCCCTTCCCAGTCAGTCAAGGGAAAGATGAGTGTGTAAAAGTAGGGCAGAGTTGCTGCAGGGCAGGGGCCAGAATCACCTGGAGTTTGTACAATAAAACAAGGAGGAAACTGCTCACAGAACCCAGCAGACTATCTCATGTGCTGCCAGAACACACACACCACTCTGAATATCCCAGCCCCTTGCCCACTTAGAAAATGTATTCCTCAAAGTGCAGTGACAATTAGTAGTGGCACCTACAGGGAGGTTGGCAGAAAATCTACTAAGGATGGCAAAGCAAAGTAAGATGCAGGAGCGAGGTCATAGCAAAGTTACAGAGTCAGAAGGTACCAAGTAACAAGTATCAATGATAAGGAACAACAAGTGAATAGAAATTGGAAAGATGTACAGAACAAATATTTCCATAAATTAGTGGATGCTCACATAAACATATATTCATAGGTATATATATTTTTCTACAGTGCACTTGCTTATTTGTGTTCTCATAATAATTAAGAACAGTGGCTATAATGCTAATTGACCTAGGTTTGATTCCTAGCTTTCTTAGTTTCCACCTCTGTGATTTTTAGCAAATTACTGAAATAGTATAAGCCTTAATGTCCTTTACAGTAAAATGTGGGTAACAGAATGTTAACATATACATGAGAGTGGGGATTAAATAAGATAAAACGTAACACAAAGTTCTAGTATAGTCCTTGGGGCAAAGGAGGTGCTTAGAAAATAGTACACATTAATATAAATGGTCGTTAATGAAGCTTTTAGAGACCTTCTCAATAGCCCTCTGCAGGTTGTATTGTATTTAGTAATCCCTGCACTAAACTAGAGTTTCATTAGTCTTCCTTGCCACAGCTAGTGGGCATACACTTCATATGTCATGCTAGTGGTAAAATCCAACCTAGCCTGGGAGGTGTCACTTGTTCATTCAGAGTTTCTTGCCTGGCTGGCTTCTTATTTGTTCAACTTCCAAGCATTTTACCCTGGAAAATTTCTCTTCTCAGTATTAAGTGGCCTTAAGTGCTGTCCTAAGTCAAAAGATCTGGGAACTAAAAATTAGTAAAGAGTATTCTTACAGTCTTCAATATTCCAGATGACTCAGAAATGAATGTACTGAGAGATGCTGCATATCTCCATAAATACCAACTATCAATTTGTGGAAGGTGTGTGTGTGTGTGTGTGTGTGTGTGTGTGCGTGTGCGTGTGTGTGTGTGTGTGTAAAAGGTTCCTTCCCCTGCAATCAAACATTGACAGAGGTATACTTCACTCAGATGGTTCTGCTAATTTTAAGTGGTAAATGGAACCTTTCAGAAGCCGTATTCCTTTTCCATTAGAAAACTAATTTTAGCTGCTGAGATTCAGTCCCTGAACTCAGGATCCTGGAGGGGGGAAAGTGCAGTCCTCAAACGCATTGGGTGCACTGAACTGGTGTTAAATACAGCCTGGCATCAGGAAGAGAGGCTTCACATGTTCTGTATCTGATATGATCCTCATCACGGCACCATACCTAATAAAATTAATAAAGTTCTGCTGAGCCCCACATTACACCAGCATGAATGGCTGGGGCTTGAGTCCATATATTTTATTCATTTCAAAGCAGAGAAAAGGAGACGGGCATATTCAAGGTGTGGTGCAAGGGCCCTGTCTCTCAAAACCCTGCCCTTCCTCTACTACCCCACACTGAGGCACTAGGTGGGAGGTAAGCCAGTTAGTCTCACCTTTCAGGAGCCTCAGCCATACCTTAATATGAGTTATTTTTATCAACTCAATCCTCCTCTGGGAAGACAGCAATGATAGAGAGGCACTCTTGCCGTGGAAAGGGAATTCAGACATAAAGATTGGACTTGGGCTTGCAGAGGAGAGAGCAAAACCAAAAGGGAAGTTCACAAGTAGATAAAAGGGTCTGAGAGCTTTTTAAGGACATGGATTAGTGACTGCGTCAAGGGGTGGCTTGAGGAAGCTTTAGTAACCCCCAAAACGCTCCTTGTCCTACTCCCCCAGAGCCACCCAAACAAGCATACAAATTAACGGCGGTTTCAACTCTGGCTGCAGGTCAGAATCTCCTGAGAGGTTTCAAATGATGCACAAGGCCAATTAAAGTAGGATATCTCGGCAAGGGGCCCGGGCATAGTTTTCTGGTTTATCTTTTAAGCTCCCAGAGTGACTCCAATGTCCAGCCAGACTGAGACCCACTGTCTAAGTGAACACTATGTCCATGCACTGAAAATATAGACAAAGGCAATTCTTGAGCCCTCTTCCAACCGGATGACAGCTCCTGCCCTCCACCAGTGTAGACCCTCTAGAGTTAGCAGCGCCATGAACTGCCTTCTCTTCTAATAGCAGAGCTAAGGTTTCTAGGATTTCTGTAGACCTTTGCAAACCCCAGTCTCTCCCTACCAGGAAAATGTGGTCCTTTGCAGAAAAGCGTTTGCCAACCCTTGCAGTAAAAGACAAACATTTAGTCATCTCATCTTCAGGTCTAAATAAGAGCAGCAGTTACTACTGACTGAGTATCTTCTATGAGTTGAGCACCCTCCTAAGATGTTTCACATATGTATCACTAATGCTTATAACTCTGCAGAGTAGAGGTTATTGTACATTTCCAAAATATTTCTAAAATCTCTCTTCTTCCTCCAAACACTGCCTCCATCTTAATCCAAGCCACCATCATTTCGTCACCCCAAAGACTGCAATGGCCTCTTGCCTTCAATCTTGCCCTATTCAACATATTCTCTACACAGCAGCCTCTACACAGGGCGATCTTTCAAAAGCAGAAGGAGGGTTGCTTAAAGCCCGTCAGTGGCTTCCATTCTTCTTGGAATAAAAGCTAGACTCCTTCCCAAGACTTGCAGAGTCCTGCAATCCGGCTCTGGCTTCAACTCCACTCTCATCTTGTGCCCCCCTTTCCCCTGCCCCCCACACTGACTCCCTTCCAGTTTGAGAGTGGCTATCTTATTCAAATATGTTTCCTCTGCATGGATCTCTTGCCCTGAGTCCCTTGGATCCTTCAATGCTCGGCTGGAACATCATCCCCACAGAGACGCGCTCCCTCTTCTCCATCTAAGTAGCCACCGACTCCCTCCCCATTTGTTTTCTCTTGCTCTGCCCTATTTGCCCCCTCATCACCCTTACCACACTTAGCAAGTCTCTACCATGCTCAACTTACTATTTTTGTCTGGCTCTCCCACTGGGCACCTCAGTGACAGGGGCCTCACCTCGTCTCTTACAGTCACCAAAGTGCCCACAGTGCTTTGTTCAATGCCTAGTACTTAGCCACTTTGTAAGAAACATTTCTGGGATGAACAAAGAAGTCCATTTTACAGATATCAAATAAGCTAATTCACTTGCCTGAGATCAAAGAGCTAGAACGACTATTACAGCAATCTGTCTCTCAGAAGGAAAAGAATGTTCTAGTGCTTGTATAGCCATTTCTCTCTCTCTTTCAAAAAAAAAACAATCACACTTATCCTGAAGACCTTAAATGACTGTAATTGTCCCGAATCTCCTTTGCTCCACACATAACCTAAACCACAGCTGTGACTGTCCACGTGCTAAGCACATCCTGCTGGTAGCTTGAGGTTAGGAGGATTTTGCAACAGTGGAAATCCTTAAATTGTTCAAATGTGCTTGTCACAAAGCATTTCTCTTAAGTGCTTTCTATCCTGCCCAGTGGGAAGCCCCTGTGTTTTATCAAGTTGAAATCCAGCTGGGCCACTGATAAGATTTCCCTCTGGCCAAGGGAGGGTGTGACCATTCACATCATCAAGTCTCTCCTATTGCTATCCTGGGCACTGGAGTGAGTTTCTGATGTTTGGATCGGCCGGGAACTTCTCACCTGCACAGTTCTGCTGAGGCTCCCAGTGGACGCTGATGCCCTCTCTCTGGCAGGCGCGGGTATAAGCCAGGAATGACTCGCAGTAACAGTTTTTATGGGCTGGACATTCACACATATCTGTCACGCAGGACCTAAGGGACCCAATAAAAAGAAATGAACATTCAAAAATATCAAATTATCAAATGTCCTAAATGCAGCTTGGAGAAAAGGGGTGGGTGGGTGGATGTCAACACTTGATTGGACATTAAAGGTTGCTATTTTAGGTTGGAAACCTAAAAATGATATAAAAATTCTGTATGAAACCTTACTGGACACCTCTGAATAATGTGACATCAGGTTCCCTTTCTTTTAGAGCAGGACCGGCCAATAGAACTTTCCGTAATGATGGAAATATTCTATAGTCTCCACTGTCCAAAGTAGTAGCCACTAATCCTATCTAGCTATTGAGCACTTGGAATGTATCCAGTGTGACTGAAAAACCGAATTTTTTATTTGGCTTAATTTTAATTAATTTAGTTGGCAAACAATCACATATGCCTATTGGTTACCACGTTGGGAAGGCAGCTCTTAGAATATAGTCCCTATTCAAGGTGCTGCCATTTTGTGAATAGCTCTGATATATGAATAACAGGTTCTATTACAATATAACCCAAATAGTGACCAACTTGATGAGAGCATAAAATCTCATGGCTTTCTGAAGACAAACAATTAGGATTCAATTTTGCAATATCTTGGAATCTTAGTCTTTTGAGGAACACACTGAACCTCGTTCTTTAGAACATGGGGTGACAAATTCCAAACAAAGCAAAACTATCAGGCCCCTAATTAGACTGAAAGATAAAGGGGACTGAGCCAAGGTCTTTGTTGCTTAAGTTTAAATATGGAAATGATGGGCCAGGACGTAAAGAGAACTGAAATGTGTTTTAAATACAGACTAATACACTTTCAAACATGCTGACCTCGGAGGCATAATAACCACCTCACACTGGAATATGATATTACAGTTTACAAAGGACTTTCACATGCAGTCTGTCACTGAGTGCTAAATAGGATGTAGCACAGTCCCTGTTTTATAAATGAAAACTTCATTTTACAAATGAACAGATAGGCCCAAAGTCACATTAATAAGTGACAAAAGAGTGAATTAAATTACGCCTCCCGAGACTAGTGCTCTTTTTGTCATAGCATACCACTATCCTCGTCTTCATCTTCCAGCAAGTTTACTGTCTAACAATTTTGACTTAACATTTTATGCAAGATGCTCAAGACTGATAAAATTAGACTACCCTTACTTTTTCCATACCCTGTTCAGTAAAACCTCTTCCTTACAGAATCTAGTTCAAGGCTGGAAGCAGAAAAAAATATTCAAGATTACAAATAGCACCAAAGATCTCGAAAAGTGATCAGGACACGGTCATCCAATGTTACTATGTGAGCATTTCCTCTTGGTGTGAGACGTGTACATACCTGATTATAGAGAGTAACCTGCTAGCTCTGGGTAGAGCTGGTGCACTGCCTGCTCTGAACAAGAATTAAATGGCAGAAACCATATTAAAGAATCAGTAGACTCACCGTGTACCCTCAAAGTTATTACATTTCAACACTCAAGGGCACAGCCTTGGGAACTGGGAACTAAACTGGAATAAAAGAGAAATGGATCTGAAGCCTCAGGAGTGCTTCCATTTCATCCAATGAGAGATCATTTTATGCCTGGTACTTAAGACACAATAATCAGGACAGAAAAACTACTCTCTCTTCTCTCTGTAATAATCAAGGCTGTATTTCTTAATACCTTCTCCACTTGTATTACAGAAAACCTGTGAAATTGTGTTCACCAGCAAAGCCTTTCCAATATTAGACACACATGTTGTGTCTTTAAATTCATGTGGAGCCTCCGGGCTTCCAAGAAAAGCCAAATAAAGCCTGTCCTTAAAACAGCCTCTAAATGTCTGAGTGTGAACCCTCCTCAACATCGTTTCCTTTGTTGTTTCGATTTTTATTTCGGACTAACCCACACTGGTCACATTCATGTTCAGACTTCACAGCAACATTTTCATCTGTCCCAGTCCTACCCTGCAAGCCCACTTCTTCTTCACATCTGTCAAGCACCCTCTTTCCTGGCCCAGGGGTATGGGTCTCTTGCCCTTGTACTCAGCTCCCACTGACGTGACAAAATTGGGATGGCACCTCATGGGCCTGGTAAAATGATGGTACTTGTATGGAAAAGGTCTCGACAGGAGGAAATGCATCCTCTGCTTTGAAAGAATGTCTAATGCAATTCTGTAAAATTGTGTGGACAGTCAACAAACAGAATTTAACTTGTTTGCGTGAAGGGATTGCTGGCCAATGTTTTCCTTCTTTTCTCTTTATTTATCCCAGTTGTCTTATGAAGCTATTTATACAATTTAAAATAAATTATGGACAGCTAAATCCAATTCACTGAGACGGTTGAGAGAAAATGTTCTAAGCACATACTTAATAATTGCTACGTACACGTACTCTACCCCACCGACAGACTGCTCTGGGCCCTCAGACACAATCAATTATATAGCTACCCTTTAAAACTAAGGAAGATTTGGGCTTCTTCTATTACTTATTCTATTGCCACTCATGAGAAACAACATTTGAGGGAAAGACGTTTGTCAAAGTCAGCCCCTGACTTGAAATATGTCACATATTTCTAAAGGCTTGAAAGATGTGTTTTGTCATAGAAGTTAAAACTATGTCTTTTTTCACTTGTCAAGTTAATTTTTATGCAAAATTGTGCCCAGGGTTTGTGAGAGAATGGAGAAATAGTGCATACTCTGCTGGAAAAGTGTAAAACTGTTAGCTCTTATGTTGAGCACTTTGCTCTACTCAGCTTTTACATGAATTACCACATTTACTCCACACAGAATTGGATATGAGGCAGGTCGTATTACTAGCCCACCTAACAGAAAGGGAAACTGAAGCTTGGACATGTTAACAAGTTGCCCAGGGTCACATGGCTGATGACAGACCCGGATCCGCAAAACCAGGACTGAACTCAGGTCTTTCTAATCTCAACACTTATATTCAAAACACCACTAGAAGATCTTTCTAGAAAGCAATTTGGCAATACTTATAAGTAGCCCTAAGAAATGTTCTTATCCTTTGATAGGGAAATTCCACATCTAAGGAAATAGTAACGCATGTGGACAAAGACTTTATATACAGGGGTTTCATCACAATGCTGTTAAAATGAAAAAAAAAAAAAAAGAAAAGAAAAGAAAAAGAAAAAGAAATAACCTAAACTGGCTACGGTAGGGGCCTGGTTAGATACATTTAGGTGACCTCTATGATGAAATATTCTATGGCTATTACAATGATGTTTAGGAAATATATTTTAAAATGCGAGGAAATATTCAGGAAGGATTAACTGAAAAAGAGCAAAACTGTTTCAGTCTTGTGTGGTCACACACAGAAAACAAAAATAACTGAAAATAGGTATGCCCAAATATTCATAACAGTCAACTCAGAGTGGTGGCTCTTTTTATTTTCCTCCATATTTTCTACAATGAATACATATCACCTTTCTAAAAAGATTAAAATCACAGTGTATTTTTTAAACAACAAAAAGGACGACATAGGACATATTAATATTTAAATCCAAATTTAGGAACTAGAGTGAGAAAATAAAGAATGGGAGAAAAACCGAGTTTCTGTTTATAGATCTTAGTTATTAAATACTTCTCCAGCTAAAATCTTTCCAATCTGTGGATCGGGGGCCTCCTGACATAGGCTGTGATTTGATTCACTTTATGTTGTCCTCAGATTTCCACATCATTGATCTACTGATGCTGTGAACTTGACATCCAGGCGGATGGAATGGATAACAGAATAATTATGCATGCTTCTGCTGGTTACAAAGGAATTTATTAAGAGAAAATAAAAGCATCCTCGTATGCCTTTCAAATTTCAGGGAGGGCCAAAACTATTGTCATTCAATTCCTGTTTATCACACTCAATAATTCAGCATGAGGAAAATCTAATTTATGACACAGTGGAGTCGAATTTATATATGTTAATGGAAGATTATGGTCCCTTCCTTAGTCAGTATTCACTGATATCTACATTTATATTCATTTTACAGAATCAGTAGCAGAATGTTATCACTTTCAGTAGTTACTGAGATTTATGGCTTTGGCTTCTCTGCTTTCATGGCATTATTCTGTCAGTAATGTTCTGTTTGATGCTGAGTTCTTGGTCAGAAAACACAGCCACCCATTGCTCCAGAGGGAAAACACAGGTTGCACTGCAATTAAGATTTACCAGGAATGCTCTGCAGGTAAAGAGCACTGGCCTGTGCAGTCCCTTGAAAGCATACTTTCTGTCACAGGAGCTTTTAGTTCATGTATCTAGAAATGCTTTTCTGATTTACCCTCCCTGCACTTGGCATCTTTCCTGACAGCAGAGAGGTGCAGGCAGGACTCTTGCTCCGTGGGGTTTGCATAGCTGCATGGTGCAGAGATATGGAAAGAGGACGCCAAGAGCTACTGCAGGGTCCCAGGGAGCTGATGCCATGCTTGACAGCACTTTGTCACACCACCCGCCTCCCTTCTCTAACCATTTTATGTACGTGTGTCATGCATCACTCAGACCCTTTGAGGGCTTTTCCTCATAGCACCCAGCAGAGTACGAGTATCAGAACCCATCTGTGGTCCCTTCCCTCCCTGAAATACAACTTAGCACAATTTATCTGCAGGGGAGCCCTCCTTGTCGCTTTTCCCTCCCTCAAGTTACAACCACTGCCTCCTGCAAAGCTCTAAGAGAGTAGCCACTAGCCACATGAAGCTATTTAAATGGAAATTTAAGTTAACTACGATTAAATAAGATTTAAAACTCAGTTCCTCAGTCACACTAGCCACATTTCAAGTGTTCAGTGGCCACATGCAGCTAGTGGCCACCATATTGGACACTTATACCAGTTCCATCACTGCAGAAAGTCCTACTGGTACTGGACGGTGGTACCAAGTATGCAGCTCCATCTATGTTGGAAAACCATCCCTGTCCTCCACAGAGGGATTTATAGGTGCAGTGAGATTAAGATGAAGTTCACTCCTGATGTCTTACCGGGCACCTACAGAAAAAGTTCAAATTTCTTGGCCTCAAAAAGTCAAGGTCCCTTGGGCTTCCCTGGTGGCGCAGTGGTTGAGAGTCCGCCGGCCGATGCAGGGGGCGCGGGTTCGTGCCCCGGTCTGGGAGGATCCCACGTGCCGCGGAGTGGCTGGGCCCGTGAGCCATGGCCGCTGAGCCTGCGCATCCGGAGCCTGTGCTCCGCAACGGGAGAGGCCATAGCAGTGAGAGGACCGCGTACAGAAAAAAAAAAAAAAAGTCAAGGTCCCTAGCGATCTAGGTCATCCCTCTTTCTTCCCCACTCATTCTTTTATCCAGTCACATATGAGTGTCTTATTAACCCTCAGGTTTCCTTCTGCCTTGCTGTTCCTGCCTTGAATGTGCCTCCTTGTTTTTTCCACTGGAAAAGTCAGATGTCTATCCTTTAAGACAGTTCAAATTCCTCTGTGGTGCTCCCTGACTGGCCCAAGAAAAGTTATCCCCTTCCTATTGGGTCTTATCCCCTCCACACCTTTATTCTTGCGCAGACCCTTTGAATCCTAATTACCTCTTTCCCTGTTTCAGGGGGAGGACTGTATCTCGCTCATCCAGCCAAGCACTGTGCCTTGCATACACAGATCATTGAACATCAGTGAATCATCAAAAGTAGAAGAGAATGGCCTGATAACCTTCACACAGCTTGCACAGGGTCAGACAGTTGGACACCAACATCTGAAGGGCATGAATCCATCCTTGCCCCTACTTGCTGGCCACTGCCTAACATGGCCACGGCATGCGGGCTGCTGGCCACGGCCACCTAGGAACAAAGCTGCTTCTACAAGAACCTTTCCGCCATCGTTTTCACTTTTTTTTCAAAAAGTCGTTGAACTTTTTGCACCCCTCTCCCGTATCCCAGAGGATTTCTTTTTAATTTAATGAATGGTGGAAAAAAGGATTTGATGAGAGAATTCTGCATTCATGACACATTTTCGGAAAAGCACGTATCCAATATTGTAGGAACAACCTATAGCTCTTCCTGTTACTAAAAAGGCAAGCCTCCAATGCTGCTAAAATCAAAACATCAAACACCTCTCCGCTTCTTAGCAACAGCATACCAAGTGATTTTCCCTTTGTTTTTTCTGGCATGAGGGCCACCCCTGCCAGACAGAAGCAAGTGCTCATGACTTTGCTACCCAAGCACAGTTCTGAAGACAGATATATGAACCATTGGGAACTCTCCACACTCTGCTTCTGGGGAAACAGAAGGGCAAGCCAGGAGTGACTGCAGCCAGCCCCATCTGGGAGCCAGAGTCAGAGCTCCGGCTTTCCCCTCCGCCACCAGGAAGGGTCTTTGGCTGGGCTATGTTGTTTAATCTGGAGGTCGGCTTTCCTAGGAGCAACACTAGAACAAGACCGGAAGATGACTAGAAAACCACACTGGGGTCCTATGGCTTTCCTTGCTCCGTATATCTGGAAAGTTCACAGAAGCAAGTGAAGGCATCTCAGGCTTGTGAGTGCCTGAGAATCGATGGGAAAGGCTACGTGAGACAGAATCCTGGTTAGATGGACAGAGCGCGTTTAGCTACCAAGAGCCTACTTAAAATTTCACGTATACTTTAACCCTTGAACTCTGCCTTGACCTCCCTAACCTGAGTTACATGGAAGTAACCAGAGGTAGTAGGCATGGTCAGTATCCATGTCACATTATAGCTAAGAAAACAACTCCACACGTAACTCAGTAGTGGCTACCTCGGTTCTCCTCAATACTACAGTATATGGGCACCCTTACACTCTCACACACACAAAAAAACATACTCTGACCTAAAAAACAGGGCCCAAAGATTCAATACTGTGAACTATGAGATTGCTTTATTGAGTTGTCAATGAGAGTGCGGGGCAAACTTGCAGAGCCAGCCAGTAGGGAGTCCCTGCTGCCCGCTGCAGACCCTTCCTGGGCTAGCCACAGTTTGGCACTACCGTGGCTTAACTACGGGTGAGAATAACCGAAAGCAAATATTGGCTTAAATATTGGTTCCAGGTGGCCTGGGGTTGCCAGGCCAGTACAGCAAGGTCAGGCATTTCTGGATGGGCTTGTGCATTTCATGAACTCTATCCTAGGAGACAGGGCAGGAGACTCTGGGAGGCCAGCTGTTTCTCTGGTTGTGGATCCTGAATTTATCAGCAGTCCAGCTTTCACCACCATCAAAACACACACACACACACACACACACACACACACACACGCTTGTTAGACCCTGAGCCCACTCCTTAGTGTGAAGAATGAATTCACTGAGCCCTGTTTGTTCCAGAGACAGGCACGGAGATGAAGAGAGAGGCACCGTACCGAGAAGGGGAAATTGTGCAGATACTAAAAACCAAACTCTTAATGAGGTAATGCCTACTATAACGGGCAGGCAGCTAGAGCAATGGGAAGCTAGAGCAACTAATTTCACAGGGGTGGGCAGGGTGTCCAGAGGTTTCACAGAGTAGGAGAGACGCAGGAACTGGGTCTTGAAAGATCTGTGGAATCGTGTTTGGTTAGAGAATGAAGAAAAGGAAATTCCAGGCAAAGAGAGGGGCCCCAGGAAAAGCCCAGAGTTTCCAGTTACTCTAGAGGTAATAGCCACGGTCAGAAGGCATACCCATGTCCCATTATACCTAAGAAAACAATTCCAAGCATAACTCAGCAGCGCTACCTCAGTTCTCCTCAACACTATAAGGGCACAGGTTTTCAGAGGAAAAGCCCAAGTCACCAGATCTGAGATTTGACAGTCATGTGACCCCAAACACCAATGTTAAAAAGCAAAACAAAAAGTCCCTGACAGGCAGTCACAGAGCTGCTCCTGAAGACCTCGTTCCTCACACAATAGTATGGCAGGTCTACTGTTAAGGCATTTCTTTCTTTTAGGCATTCCAATCGTCATCATCTCCAGCCTTAACTCCTCGGTGTGACACCTGGTGCCACACAGACGCCGTGAGTGTGCTGGTGCCCATGCTGACTCTTCCACTATCTTCCTGAGCTCCCCACTCAGCCCCGTGTGTTTTCATCTTCTTGCCTTCAGGGTCCTGCCCTCTGTAACTGCTCTCTTTCTGCCGTGACAAGAATACAAATCCAACTACCAAAATAACAGGGAAATAACCTACCAAACCATTCTGATAATTATTCACCAGGAACTACTTTAATTGCCTGGACTCTGTTTCTGTCGTGTACACACGGCCTACTTATACGTACTTCCAACCTAAAACCTAGGGACGCTACATTTGCACCTATTTTACATTCTCCAGACACTGAAAAATATTGATTGCTTTGATTGTCATAACACTCCCCAGGAGGCAAATGCCATGACCTACACGGCAGAAACTAGCATGTTGTGTAGGAGTTCCAGAAATGGGCATCAGCCTCGGACACCATTCTAAAGCCAGCGATTGTTTTGGTGGAGTAAGAGGTATCTGTGGACACAGAGATCTCCTTGAAAGAGTAGCAATGCTTATGATTTTCCATAGACACCAATTTTAACAGGAGTCCCTCACACTTGCTTTGAACAGAGACCGAACGACCATCATGCATGTTCTGGAACCTAAAATATTTTCTCCCTTGATAAGGCCATATATCAAATCATATGTGGAAACTACGATTCCTATGCCCATAGTTAAGTTTTCTTGTGTCTTAGGGTCGGGGAAGGTGGGTGCACCATTCTATTTGCCCCACACCCAGGCGCTACGACTTTAAAGGGGCCAAAGCCAAAGACTCTATACACACTAACATGGTTGGAAATACTCCTCTTAGGAAAGATGAGCTACCTTTGCTTGAGTATGAAACACTGGCTCCACGAAGGGAAAAGCTGATGAACAGACATTTGCTGAGTTGTCACTCATTATTTCAGCTTGGGCAAAGATGTCTCACACTCATCAGAGGAGAGAGGAAGCCTGGTCACTACCCCCCTCTAGTGGCCAAGAGTTAGAGCGTCAAGTAACCGTAATTCTTATTCCAGCATTTGCTTCTTACCCTTCACTTTTCCGGGGGAGGCTGGCTGACAAAAGAGAACATAAAAATGGCTGCTTGTCAGAAAATCAATAACTTTTCTCTTAAACACGTTCAATCCATCACTGTCATGCTCACTGTAAAACAATCGTAAGGCTGGTTGGTGGACTAAATCCCTGCATGATCATGAACGCCTACGCGGGGTGCCTGCGCGGCGTGGGGAGGGGGTGGGGTATTGGAGGTGCACCCTGCCAGGAGGGCAAGCGAGGTGGATCATCAACGGTAACAGACCAGAAGCTTTTCCATTTTTTGTAACATCTCATTTTCCTTATGCACTGCATCTAGCTTCACATACTTTCGTTTTTACAAAAAAATCTCAAGTGCAGAAGAGTACCAGACCTTTCACGTGAGCAGGGGAGAAACTCTCTCCCGCATCTGAGGCGGTAACACAATCTGAGGCCGAAGATGCCAGCGTGATGCCAATATTCATCCATGTTCCTACCTCTTCATTAGTAAAAAAGCAGGTCCCTACAGTACCAGTATTCGTGACTATGTCTAAACATGGGCTAAAACTAGGTGATATTCATACGTGGAAAGACCCTCCAGGAATAAGAGGGGACTCTTTACTCAGAAAATCTCAATATCTCTTCTTTGGGGTGACCTATCTCATCATACTTCTCCCCCGACATAGACAGATACACATCATCTTTGAAACTGTTCCATTCAACTTGACCAACACTAGTTGAGTGCCTGCTGGGTACAAAGCAACCCTGCTCTACATTTGAGACATTCACGGTGTGGTGAGGAGGGCAAGACTGGGCAAGGCAGCGGTCAACAAGCAGCACAATTAAGGAGGCTCAGCCTGGGGCTCCTGTAAGTGCAGGACGGCTCTGGAGAGGGAGCCTCCTTGAATTGCGCTGCCGGGACCCCCCGCTCATCTCTGGGCCCAGGGAGAGGAAAGTGTGCCCACACAGGACAGTTATTAGGGAGTCCTGCCTAGCAGGAAGAGGCAAAGAGCACCGTGGAGTCACCACCCCCGGGTGAAAGCCCCAGCTGTGTCACTTGGGGTACAGTCCTTCCCCTTTCTATGCCAGTTTCCCTGGTATAATCTCTCATAGGATTCCCATGAAAAGTAAGGGAGAAAACAGATTCCCACTTCCACCACCGCCGTCCCTAAAGAGGAGAAATTCATCCACACCCGGAAATTAAGGTGAGAGGCGGCCAAGGCGGAAACCCCGGGGTTGGCGTCCTAGCCCAGCTGATGCTCAGAGTGAGGAGGGTGTGGGAAATGGGATGCTGTTTTCTCTTCTCTCTCGCTCTAGGGTGGCATCCCCTCGCCTCTGCTCCTGGGGACTTCTAGCCCCTGCAGCTCCGGTACGGGTCTGACTGTCTGGACCGCGCCTGCCCGCCGAGAGGGCAGCTATCGCGAGAGCTTCTCACAAGGGCGGTGAGGATAATCCACGAAAGCGAAGGCATCCAGCATCTGGAGGCCACACCCCAGCCACACGCAGCAGCCGCCACCAGCCCAGCTGCTTCAAAGGGGCCGATGCTTCCAGGGCCTTTTTCACATTAGGCAGTGGACGGCTGCCAAGCCCCACAAACCCTCTACTACGTGCGCTAATAAAAGGGCGGCAGTGGCGGCCGCCCCTGGAGGATGCTGCGCGGCGGTGAACTTTTTTCAGATGCTGGGTGCCTTTCATCAAGCATCCGCCGACGAGCCTCCACCATCAACTAGCATTCACATCCAATCACCGTTCAAGGAAGGGCTTTTCTGCACTCCACAGTCTGTGCAGCTTGGCTGCACAAGGGAAACACAATCCACCAGATCTAAAAGGAGAAGTGTCCTTCCTGAGAGGCCCAGCTCACCCCATCAATGCGAGATGGCACGCAGCTACTCTCAAATCACAGACAAGAGGTTTAGGGATCAGACATTCCCCAAACCCAAATCATAAACACCCTGGGCCCACCGCTTCCTCACCAGCTCCCCACCCTCTGCTGGAATGACAGCACCCTTGTATAAGCCCCAGAGAGATGGAATGCGAGGCCTATTTCCTAGAAGCAAGTAAGGAGAAATCGCTTTAAAGGCCCCGCAATGCTCACAGCCCCGAGAGTGGAAGAGGTTGCAGTGAGGCAACATTTCCTGAGTACCTGCTACATGCCACGTGCACTGCAAATATGAGCACATATAATTATGACTGCAAAATTTTCATAACAGAAAAGTTATGAAAAACAAAAATTTTCATAACAGAAAACTTTTTTACTGCTTTCATAACAGGAGAACTAAGACCCAAAGAGGTCAAGTAGTTTTTTGTTTGTTTGTTTGTTTAACATCAGACTGTTTAGTAAGTAGCAATGCTGGGTCTGTGCTCTCTCCCTTACATCTCATTGCCTAATACAGTGCATGCTATTCCTTCCACTGGAATGTTCTCCCCACTTCTCCTGGTTAAAACCTACTCCTCCTTTTATGCAGGCAAAAAGCTTTCTCAGGGCAGGCTTCTGAGATCCCCAAACTAGATGAGGATGCTACTAAACATTCTCATGGTGTTCCTGAATGGCCCTTGTCACAGCCTGCAACCATGTCCTTGTGGGATTGATGCCTCCCTCCGACCACCCCACTACTCTCCAGAGTGGGCAGGTTTTGCTCACCATCTTTTGCCAGCCTTGGTGCAGTGCCTGGTCGAGAGTAGATGTTCAAAACCTATTTTTCCAAATGAATCATTTATCAATGCTTTATAGTCAAGTCCAGATAAAATGACTGCTAAGTCGACAAGGAGAAGCAGATGGCTAAATGGCCTGAGAGAGTTTCAAGGAGGAGTGGGCATCCCGTGGATTTCAGTATTACCCACAGCCAAGGGGAAGAAGATCTGGAACTGGCCACTGGATTAGGCACCTGGGAGATGAGGGATGGCCTTAGCAGGAATAGTTTCATGGGAGTGGTGAGGACAGAAATCATCCTGACATGTACTGAAGGTGGAAAAAATGTGAGGCACTGACTGAAGACCATTCCTTCAGTAGGCTGGCAGTGAAGGGAAGAAGAGAAATGGGGCAATAGCTTGAAAGGAAGCCAATTATAGCGTGTGTGTGTGTGTGTGTGTGTGTGCGTGTGTGTTAGGATCAAGGAGACTTGAACTTGTTTTGCAGCAGGGAAAAAGACATCCAAGAGAAGATGTTGAAGTGAAAGTGATGGAGGGGGTTAGGTAACTGGGAGAGTAACATCATGAAGAAAATAGGTGAGAACGGGGTCAAGAATGCAAGAGAAAGATTGTCCTTTTCTTCACTTACAGTTGCTAGTAAATTCCTGAAGAAAATTCCTGGGAAAAAACCCCATAAAAGTCCCTATGCTTATACAAGGCACAGTAGGGGTGGGGGTAAAAACCAAGTTTACCTTCTAGGTCAGCAGGTGGATGAAGACTAATGATGCAATGCAAATATCTAGCAAAGAAGGTGGTAGAATTGAATGAAATTAGCAAATGGTGTTTCCAGTTGAAGGAGTCCAGACAAGGGGCAAGAGTACGATCTCTGGAGAGTGACAGTTCTGCTTTCTCTCAGGCCACGCCCTTGGGGACCCATGGCAAACGAACTGAAATAAAACTAAGCCAATTTTTTTTTTCTTTTTTTGCGGTACGCGGGCCTCTCACTGCCGCGGCCTCCCCCGTCGCCGAGCACAGGCTCCAGACGCGCAGGCCCAGCGGCCATGGCTCACGGGCCCAGCCGCTCCGCGGCATGAGGGATCCTCCCAGACCGGGGCACGAACCCGCGTCCCCTGCACCGGCAGGCGGACTCCCAACCACTGCGCCACCAGGGAAGCCCTAAGCCAAATTTTTAATCAGGCAGAAATTTAGTACTGGTGATATCTGCCTTTAGCTCCTATGGAGAAAGAGATAATATAGCAGGTTCTCTAGACCTTAATTTTAAATTTTATGATCTGAAGTTAGTGATGGAACATTTTCCCCAAATTGGAGGACCTGAAATTTAGAACCGTTTTTTGGGGGGTGACAGGGGGCTTCTTTAGATGCTTTCTTCCTAAATATTTTAATGCTCCCAACTATATAGTAAAAATCTTAATAGCACGCACTGTGGAAACTCATCTTGGTTAAGACAGTGAGTGCTCAAAAATCCTACCAATAGGCTGGATGACTCATAAACAGTCACAGATTCATAGAGTCAAGAGTCTTAAAAGACTTAGCAAACATCTACTCCCTGCAGAAATTCCTTTTATAACATCACTGACAGATGGTCATACATCTGCATCCTGTCTATGACAAGAACTCAGTAGCTTTTTAGGAATCTCGTTCCTGTGATAGACAATTAAGGCTTCTGTTTCTCAGGAAGTTTTCTTATATATTAAGTGAAAATGTGTTCTGTAACTTCCACCCACTTGCTCAGATTCTACCTCCTGTTTAACTATGGAATTATTCTTTTCTATTCCAGGGCCCATACATCTTCTCTAAATACATTACGAAAAATAAAAATGTTCCACTTAAAAACTAACTTTGGAGGGACTTCCAGAAATATTCCTATTGTACCATTTTCCACTTGCTGTGCTTTTATTTCATTTTACGCCTACCAGCTCGAGAATGTCCAGCTGAAGTATAAACCTTCCTTCCATTTTGTTTATTCTTTCAACAAATCTCTACTGAACAGGGAGGGCATTGTGCTCACCTCCAAGTTAGGGGCAAAGATGAAAAAGATAGGGTTTCTACTCCAAACTACAAAATGTGCTAAAATAAATCGTAATGAAAGGAGGAAAACGATGCGTGCTATAAAAAGCGGTATGGTATTAGGAAGGGAGTTCAACCGCGCGCGAGAGATTATTTTGCCTTGGAGGACAGGGAATGAGAAGAAATTATAAAAGATTTCAAGGAAGAGGCATCCCTTGAGTTACATCTTAAAAGAAAGAGTAAGTTTGACCCAGGCAAAGTGGAAGAAAGGGCTTTTCAGAAAACTCATATTTTAGAAATAGTACTTTTGTTTGAAATGCCACGTGTGCCACCTGGGGATTCTAGAGCATCAAGAAGAGGAACAGAAATGGCAGGAAATCAGCTGGAAAGGTAGGCTGTGCTCATATAATGGACTGCCTTGTATGCCAAGCTATGAAGTATGAGCCTAATTTGGAAGCCAGAGGAGTCACTGATAAATCTGAGCAAAAAAGGTACAGAATACAAAGTAGACTTCTGGGAAATGAGCTGCTAACAGTGTGTTAGATGGGCTGAGGAGGTGGGGATGGGGGAGTAAAAGGGGTACTAAGTAGCTATTGCAGGTGACTCAACTAGGGATCATGAGAGAAAAAAGACACAACCAGGGACTGATCTGGGGGAGCACCAAAAGAAAGTAAGAGGTGATACAAAGCATATGAGATAGGAGGAACACAATCTGCGGAGTTTGTAAAAGGATCTCATGTTGGGGCAAAAGGGAAAAGAACGGATCAAAAAGTGCCTCTGGAGATTTCAGCCCGGGTTTAAAGTCTATCAACAAATAGGAGGAATGCAGAAGGAGGAGATAGTGGAAAGAAGGAGAGACAACAGGTTTATATTTAAGCACGCTGAGTTTCTGGAGGAACATCCAGGCAGTGATGTGATGCTGGCTCTTGGAGGGTGGGGGAGAGAGAAGTTTGCAGCCTCTGCCCATTCCTGTAGTGTAACTTCTCCCACTGCAGCTGCTTTCAGGCTACCAACATGACATCACTGATGACTGAACATGGAGTTGGGAAGAGATTCTAACATTTGGCTCTAGAGAGCCACTACAGGCCAGCTCCAGCACACCACTGCACCCAGTAAAAATGTTTAATAGATGTTTGCGAGGGAAGTCAGGAGTTGAGCCAAGAGTGTTCCTTATTGTCCGGTAAACAAAATGTGATTCTTTACAAGACAAAGTTAACATCATGGCTACAGATAGACTTGAGCATCCTTACTGATGTGTTCCAACGTCAGCCAAAAGCCACAAATAAGTTCTCTCATTCTCTGTTACCAACATTCATGTAAACACCATAAAAGAGTGCTGACAGCAACCAATGAGTTTATGCTAGCTTTATTTTTCATAATGTCCTAGGAAGATTCCTCCTTTAACATTTACCACTGTTTAGCCTACCATGAAATGGTAACTAAGTGTTTTGCTAAATCAATTTAAAGGTTGCTTTGTTTCACTGCCACCTTTGCAAGAACCTCGGGGCTGGGCTGCCTAATGTTTCATAACGACTCCTAATAATGCTGCTCAGTCAATCATAGTATGCAATTTGGCTTTTTTAAAAAAAACTATATGCTCCTCTTTACCTCTTTCCAGCTGTATAAAAATCTAGCAACATGACTGATTACTCTTGGGGCAGTCAATGATGCTATGAGGCTACTGTGTGGAAGAAGAAATTTAAAAGGTGAAAAAAGTGACTAGCCCATATAAAGGTAATGGCTGAAAATCACACACTGGGGAAGAATATAGGAGGAAAGAGGACAAAAAAGAATGGTCAAAAAGGATTTTACCATGACTCAACAGTGAAAAGTTATAATTTCTCACCCATATCTTTCCAGTGATGGCACAGATATCATCATATGCCTTCTTCAGGATTCAGCAGCCAGTTAAGTATTTTTGTGCAACTACTTCTTATAATAATACTTAAAGGGACATAAACTCTTCATTCCCCACACAGCAGCCAAATTTTCTTTAATAGTATAAAACAAATCATAGCACTCCTCTGATCAAAAGTTTCCAAAGATGTCTCATCACATTAAAAATACAATCTACCTAAGCCCTAATCATGGTCTACATGCCCTTGATGATCTAAGCTCTTCCTGTTTACATTCTCATCTCTATTTACCAGCCTTAGCTCACTACCTTCCACCCGGGCTGGACTTCCTTCTTTTCCTTAAATAGGCAGATCATGGCGGGTAAAATTGTTCAAATTGTTTCGACTTCTTAAGAGTGCATCTATTGTGCTTGTGTGTGTTAGTTTAGCCAAGCTCATTGCTGCCTCTGGCTGGAACAATCTTCCAGCCTCGCTGGAGAGGAGTGGCTCGTGCCTTCTCAATTTTCAGGCCAATATTACCTTCTCAGACATTCCTTCTCTAACCACCAGTATCTAAAATAACCCCCGCTCCCATTCTACCACCCTCTCTCAAATCAGAAATTATACTGTTTAGTTGATTACTAGTTTATTTTTAGATTAAAAGATATAGTTTCAACCCACGAGAAGCCTACACATATTTCTTTAAGTACAAACAAAAAAATCGAATGTAGACATTAATTAGCTGGAAATTATGAAGAAATTATGCTTTCAAATTAAAGAATAGCCAGAGGAGATTCTGAAAGTGTTGAATTAATGGAGAAGAATGTAGAACTGCAGGGAAAGGTAGACTTAAAACTAATCTGTGAATTTGTGAATTTGGCTCAAATGCAGAAGCAGCCAGACCCATAATTCAGGAGACTACAAAGTGAAATTTCGAAGTGAAAGAGAACCCAGGCCTCTGGACCACTGGATCTCAACCCTGATTACACCTTAGAATCACCAGGAAGCTTTAAACAACTCTGATGCCACAACCGGCAGAGATTCTGACTTAATTGGCCCAGATGTGGCCAGAGTATCAACAAACCCCCAGGTGACTCCCTGGTGCAGCTCGGACGGAGAACCCCAGACGCTGATCCTCATCACTAGCAGATCTTGATTCATGGTCTAGATACTGACTCCAATGAAACACAGCTAAGGAGGCCCTATTCTTAGTGTTCACAGATCACACTAGCCCGTAAGTCTCCACAGGAATCATCATAATCAATAAACTCACTTTTTTTAGAACAGAGCAACTAATATTTTTAGAATCTTCTCCAAGCTAAATAGCTTTTCTAACCTTAAAAGTGCTGAAAGCACATTATAGTCTGATGAGTTTCTTCTACCTCTGTTGTATAAATAAAATTATGGGGTCAAAGTATAAGCCTGCTCCCCCTAAATTTGCACTAAAATAATTTTACTTAATTTTAGAAATGCTGGTCTGCATTGAGCTCTTATAATTGCATCCATCTATGCAATATTCTGTAAAGAAAGAATTCTGATGTTAAAGAATGCAATATAAGTATAAAAACTGATTGGAAGGGTTTCTATGAACTCTTAAGAATGTTCTGTTTGCCCATTAACCTTTGCACAAGAATCAGTTAACTGCTGAGGCAAATGTTATTTAAGACCTTGGATGAAAACCATCCCTGTGTACATATATCATAACTCAGAAAAATGAACAATCTTGGTTATTATTAGAAACACTTCAAAGAAGGAACTGTAATCTTCTCCCTCAAAGCCCTTTTCTTACAATTTTCCTTCAACTAAAGGTCACTTCAAAACCAGAATTCTTTAAGGGAAGAATGAAGGAGTCAAGGGCAAATGACAGGGCTGCAGGAGGTTTCTTGTTAGCAAGGCTTTCTCTCCAACCAAAACGGCTTCTATTTCTCACGGCTTTGCCCTGCAGGCCTGGCACTGTGTGCAGGCAAATTCACTAAGGGGCTGAAGGTCCAGCTGAACTCTGTCCCATGGTCCTTTTACTTGAACTAGCAGCCTTGACCTCACCTGAGGCCTCACAAGAGTATTTTTTAGAAATGCAGAATCTCAGCCCTACCCCAAGCTATTGAACCATATTCTATATTTTAACAAGATTTCCGGGGATTTGAATGTGCATTCAAGTTTGAGAAGTACTGATCTAGAACAGAGTTAATGAATGTAGAGCAGCTTCAGCATCACCCAGGCGCTAGGTAGAAATGGAAAAATCGGGCTCCATCCCAGACCTACTCAATCAGAATCTCGAAGGTGGAGCCTGGGGCCCAGGTATCACCATTTCACCTGGAGTGTAATTTACCTGGAGCTCTCCCGGCAATTCCTGCGCACAGCCAGGTTTGAGAAGCAGCAGTCTAGAGCCCTGCCCCTACCTTCAAAGCACTGCTTTCAAACAAGGCTGGGCCTGAAGACAGTCCACCAGAGTAGAAAGAGGGAAAAACAGAACTTCTGTTTATATTTACTATTATGCTACCTTATTTTAATTTACATTTTCATATTTTATAAGGTACGTGATGTGCTAATATTGAAATACATATGTAATTATATATGATATAATGTATGTGTATACTGTAATATATGTGTAGTGTGTGTGTATATTACACATATGTGTGTAATATATAATTATATATAAATGTATATGTGTAATATAAATATGTATGTATAAAGGTTATGTGTTCAAACAATCTTTTACTTATAGGAGTGAGTATTTAAAGACATTCAGAGACTGGTTATTGGTCCGAGTGACCCATTCACTGGTATAGTGAAATCAGCTTTGGGAGGTATCACAAGTAATATGCTTCTAATAATAGTTTCAATATACAAATTCATAATTTGCTTATTGATAAATTAGAATTCAAATTAGATTCAAAGTTGTCACCATAATATGACTCTGTCACTTACATTCTGTCATGTTCACCTATTGACCATTTATGCATCTATCCATCGTTCCCCAAACACTTATATGGTATTTATTAACTACTATACTCCTAAGGCTAAGAATAAAGCAATGACACAGACAAATACGATCCCACCCTTATGTCCTAATGACACTCCCAAACTGGGTCCACAATCATGCAACTCATCACCACAGGTGAGATGAAGGCTGTGATTAGAGACACAGAGCTGAGAGAAATGAGCAGAAGGAGTAAATCTGGTCTGGAAATTGGGGTTGGATTCTCTGAAAAGCTGATAACTTGGGCTGAGACCAAAGGATGAGTAGGATTAAATGGAAGAGAAAAGGGAGAGGTTGTAGCTTCAGAATGGGATGGTACAATATATCACCCATCATCTATGCCACAGCCAGAGGTTATGTTTATCATCTGAGGATAAATCTTGAGTTCTCTCTCCTTAAAAGTTTCAGAATAAAATGATAAATCCAATGGTTTGAGAGTTCAGTCTTAAGTTTTTGCAGAGCATACTTTTAATTTCCCTTTTGTAAAAAAAGCAAAATATTGGGTCCTGATCGATTTTTCCATCCCCATCCCCACGAAAGATGTCTGAGAGTATTAAAAACAAATCTCTCACAATGATGGAAATCTTCTAATGTGTGTATCTCTAAAATACACCTATTATCAAGGCTGCTGGTAAGTTTAATTTTGTTCCTATTTTCATGGCGATTTCATTGTATGGAAAATACAGCTGCATTCCTCAAAGGCTTTGCCATGTGCCTCAAAGAGTTTACTATGTGCTTCATTTACTTAGTCCCTCCCTCAACAAACATGCATTGAGCATCTACTATGTGTGAGGCCAGGACATTGAGCAAGGCAGGTGGAGTCCCAGCCCTCATGGAGCTACATGTAGGACAGGGAACAGCCGAGTAATCAAGCACTTAACACTTAACAGAGCCACGGTAAGAGTTCATCCTATGACAAGGAATGTCATAGGGTGAACCTCCTCTGAGTCCCAATCCTGAGCTAGGGAGCACTGAGAAAGAGGTCTAAACTCGGTCTGGGAAGTCAGGGATGAAGTTTCTAAGGCTGGCCCTTGGTGGAGAAAGGTTTTCTTTTTCTTTCAAAATGCTAATAATCAGTGCTTCCTTAGCTCCTTCTAGTTCCGCTATTTCCTAGCTACGGGAAGGCTTTTTATAGACGAACAAAAGTAAAGGTCATCTTTTTCAAGTACAGGAAAAGTCCTTGCTCTATATTTCTTTGGTCCTTCACAATGCCCTAAAATTGACACACTGCATTGGGTATGCCATTATTGATAGATGCTCAACAAATGTGACTGTTATTTGATTGACAAGTAAAAGGGAAGAAAACGTTTTTTCTTCCGAAGTCCTAGGTGATGCTCATTGAATAGCAATCAAGCTTAACTCACAGTTGTGTCAGCAATAAGGGGAAATTTGTATTTCATTCTTACACGAAAGGTTCTCCTAATGAAAACTGACTCTATAATTCTTTCTTGTTTAATATTCATGACCAAAACTCTCAGGGGTCAAGGAGAAAGGTGCATAGAATGCAAACAAAGAATAAACTTTAGGAGTGGAAGACTAAAAACCAAGTCGCTTTTTAAGTATAAATAAACTTAGGAAAAATGGAAGAAATTCAGTTTGAAATTATAAACATTAAGAACTTTTGTACAATAAAAAGTAAATAAACCAAAATATTGAAACTAAAATACCAAGTACTAGCTGTATCCCTGGACAAGTAACTCAAACTTATGTTCATAATGAAATATCTCAAACAGAAAAGAACAGAGAGTAATACGGCAAGTAACTATGTAACCAGCATTCAGAATTAGCATATGTTAACATTTTGCTATATTTATTTCAGGTTTCTAAAAGAAAGAAAACACTAGAGGTATAGTAGAAATTCTCCTCGATCCCCTCCAGCCCTAATTCCAAGTCCCAAAGGCAAATGAGTATTCTTTCTTTATAATAATTTCATATTTTTACTTACTACATATAACTGTATCCATGAACAATGTGTGGTATTCCTTTATACTTTAAATTTTATGCCAATGATATCACACTGTGTATATCCTTCTTGAACTTGACTTTTCCACACAACATTATGTTTTCAAAATGTATGCATACTGATACTAGTACATTTAGCTCATTCAACTTTAACCTAATCATTGACAATAAGGTATTTTCAATTTGGGGCTACTATTGAAAATACTCCCGACCAGAGGGCAGACAGCAGACGCAAGAAGAACTACAATTCTGCAGCCTGTGGAACAAAAACCACATTCACAGAAAGATAGACAAGGTGAAAAGGCAGAGGGTTATGTACCAGATGAAGGAACAAGATAAAACCCCAGAAAAACAACTAAATGAAGTGGAGATAGGCAACCTTCCATAAAAAGAATTCAGAATAATGATAGCGAAGATGATCCAGGACCTCGGAAAAAGAATGGAGGCAAAGATCAAAAAGATGCAAGAAATGATTAACAAAGACCTAGAAGAATTAAAGAACAAACAAACAGAGATGAACAATACAACAACTGAAATGAAAACTACACTAGAAGGAATCAATAGCAGAATAACTGAGGCAGAAGAATGGATAAGTGACCTGGAAGACAGAATGGTGGAATTCACAGCTGCGGAACAGAATAAAGAAAACAGAATGAAAAGAAATGAAGACAGCCTAAGAGACCTTTGGGACAACATTAAATGCAACAACATTAGCATTATAGGGGTCCCAGAAGGAGAACAGAGAGAGAAAGGACCAGAGAAAATATCTGAAGAGATTTTAGTTGAAAACTTCCCTAACATGGGAAAGGAAATAGTAACCCAAGTCCAGGAAGTGCAGCGAGTCCCATACAGGATAAACCCAAGGAAAAACATGCCGAGACACATAGTAATCAAATTGGCAAAAATTAAAGACAAAGAAAAATTACTGAAAGCAGCAAGGGAAAAACAACAAATAACATACAAGGGAATTCCCATAAGGTTAACAGCTGATTTCTCAGCAGAAATGATACAAGCCAGAAGGGAGTGGCATGATATACTTAAAGTGATGAAAGGGAAGAACCTACACCCAAGATTACTCTACCCAGCAAGGATCTCATTCAGACTCGATGGAGAAATCAAAACCTTTATAGCAAGCAAAAGCTAAGAGAATTCAGCACCACCAAACCAGCTCTACAACAAATGCTAAAGGAACTTCTCTTAGTGGTAAACACAAGAGAAGAAAAGGACCTACAAAAACAAACCCAAAACAATTAAGAAAATGGTCAGAGGAACACACATATCAATAATTACTTTAAACGTGAATGGACTAAATGCTCCAACCAAAAGACACAGGCTCGCTGAATGGATACAAAAACAAGACCCATATATATGCTGTCTACAGGAGACCCACTTCAGACCTAGGGACACATACAGACTGAAAGTGAGGGGATGGAAAAAGATATTCCATGCAAATGGAAATCAAAAGAAAGCTGGAGTAGCAATACTCATATCAGATAAAATAGACTTTAAAATAAAGAATGTTACAAGAGACAAGGAAGGACACTACATAATGACCAAGGGATCAATCCAAGAAGAAGATATAACAATTGTAAATATATATGCACCCAACATAGGAGCACCTCAATACATAAGGCAACTGCTAACAGCTATAAAAGAGAAAATCGACAGCAACACAATAACAGTGGGGGACTTTAACACCTCACTTACACCAATGGACAGATCATCCAAAATGAAAATTAATAAGGAAACAGAAGCTTTAAATGACACAACAGACCAGATAGATTTAATTGATATTTACAGGACATTCCATCCAAAAATGGCAGATTACACTTTCTTCTCAAGTGTGCATGAAACATTCTCCAGGATAGATCACATCTTGGATCACAAATCAAGGCTCAATACATATAAGAAAATTGAAATCGTATCAAGCATCTTTTCTGACAACAGTGCTATGAGATTAGAAACGAATTACAGGGAAAAAATATAAAAACACAAACACATGGAGGCTAAACAATACATTACTAAATAACCAAGAGATCACTGAAGAAATCAAAGAGGAAATCGAAAAATACCTAGAGACAAATGACAATGAAAACACGATGATCCAAAACCTATGGGATGCAGCAAAAGCAGTTCTAGGAGGGAAGTTTATAGCTATACAAGCCTACCTCAAGAAACAAGAAAAATCACAAATAAACCATCTAACCTTACACTTAAAGGAACTAGAGAAAGAAGAACAAACAAAACACAAAGTTAGCAGAAGGAAAGAAATCATAAAGATCAGAGCAGAAATAAATGAAATAGAAAAGAAAACAATAGCAAAGATCAATAAAACTAAAATCTGGTTCTTTGAGAAGAAAAACAAAATTGATAAAGCATTAGCCAGACTCATCGAGAAAAAGAGGGAGAGGACTCAAATCAATAAAATTAGAAATGAAAAAGGAGAAGTTAGAACACACACTGCAGAAATACAAAGCATCCTAAGAGACTACTACAAGGAACTCTATGCCAATAAAATGGAAAACCTGGAAGAAATGGAGAAATTCTTCGAAAGGTATAACCTTCCAATACTGAACCAGGAAGAAATAGAAAATATGAACAGACCAATCAAAAGTAATGAAATTGAAACTGTGATTAAAAATCTTCCAACAAACAAAAGTCCAGGACCAGATGGCTCCACAGGTGAATTCTACCAAACATTTAGAGAAGAGCTAACACCCATCCTTCTCAAACTCTTCCAAAAAATTGCAGAGGAACGAACACTCCAAAACTCACTCTATGAGGCCACCATCATCCTGATACCAAAACGAGACAAAGATACTACAAAATAAGAAAATTACAGACCAATATCACTGATGAATATAGATGCAAAAATCCTCAATAAAATACTAGCAAACAGAATCCAACAACACATTAAAAGGATCATACACCATGATCAAGTGGGATTTATCCCAAGGATGCAAGGATTCTTCAATATAAGCAAATCTAACAATGTGATACACCATATTGACAAATTGAAGAATAAAAACCATATGATCCTCTCAGTAGATGCAGAAAAAGCTATTGACAAAATTCAACACCCATTTATGATAAAAACTCTCCAGAAAGTGGGCATAGAGGGAACCTACCTCAACGTAATAAAGGCCATATCTGACAAACCCACAGCAAACATCATTCTCAATGGTGAAAAACTGAAAACATTTCCTCTAATATCAGGCACAAGACATGATGTTCACTCTCACAACTATTATTCAACGTAGTTTTGGAAGTCCTAGCCACAGCAATCAGAGAAGAAAAAGAAATAAAAGGAATACAAATTGGAAAAGAAGAAATAAAACTGTCACTGTTTGCAGATGACATGATACTATACACAGAGAATCCTAAAAATGCCACCAGAAAACTACTAGAGCTAATCAATGAATTTGGTAAAGTTGCAGGGTACAAAATTAACGCACAGAAATCTCTTGCATTCCTATACACTAATAATGAAAAATCTGAAAGAGAAATTAAGGACACACTCCCATTTACCATTGCAACAAAAAGAATAAAATACCTAGGAATAAACCTACCTAACGAGACAAAAGATCTGTATGCAGATAACTATAAGACACTGATGAAAGAAATTAAAGATGGTACCAACAGATGGAGAGATATACCATGTTCTTGGATTGGAAGAATCAATATTGTGAAAATGACTATACTACCCAAAGCAATCTACAGATTGAATGCAATCCCTATCAAATTACCAATGGCATTTTATACAGAACTAGAACAAAAAACCTTAAAATTTGTATGGAGACACAAAAGACCCCGAATAGCCAAAGCAGTCTTGAGGGAAAAAAACAGAGCTGGAGGAATCAGACTCCCTGACTTCAGACTATATTACAAAGCTACAGGAATCAAGACAATATGGTACTGGCACAAAAACAGAAACATAGATCAATGGAATAAGATAGAAAGCCCAGAGATAAACCCACGTACGTATGGTCAACTAATCTACGAAAAAGGAGGCAAGTATATACAGTGGAGAAAAGACAGTGTCTTCAATAAGTGGTGCTGGGAAAACTGGACAGCTACATGTAAAAGAATGAAATTAGAACACTCCCTAACACCATACACAAAAATAAACTCAAAATGGATTAGAGACCTAACTGTAAGACCGGGCACTATAAAACTCTTAGAGGAAAACATAGGAAGAACACTCTGTGACATAAATCACAGCAAGAACTTTTTTGATCCACCTCCTAGAGTAAAGGAAATAAAAACAAAAATAAACAAATGGGACCTAATGAAACTTCAAAGCTTTTGCACAGCAAAGGAAACCATAAACAAGACGAAAAGACAACCCTCAGAATGGGAGAAAATATTTGCAAATGAAGCAACGGACAAAGGATTAATCTCCAAAATATATAAACAGCTCATGCAGCTCAATATTAAAGAAACAAACAACCCAATCAAAAAATGGGCAGAAGACCTAAATAGACATTTCTCCAAAGAAGACATACAGATGGCCAAGAAGCACATAAAAGGATGCTCAACATCACTAATTATTAGAGAAATGCAAATCAAAACTACATTGAGGTACCACCTCACACCAGTTAGAATGGGCATCATCAGAAAATCTACAAACAACAAATTCTGGAGAGGGTGTGGAGAAAAGGGAACCCTCTTGCACTGTTGGTGGGAATGTAAATTGATACAGCCACTATGGAGAACAGTATGGAGGTGCCTTAAAAAACTAAAAATAGAATTACCATATGACCCAGCAATCCCACTACTGGTCATATACCCAGAGAAAACCATAATTCAAAAAGACACATGCATCCCAATGTTCCTTGCAGCACTATTTACAATAGCCAGGTCATGGAAGCAACCTAAATGCCCATCGACAGATGAATGGATAAACAAGATGTGGTACATATATACAATGGAATATTACTTGGCCATAAAAAGGAATGAAATTGGGTCATTTGTTGAGACGTGGATGTATCTAGAGACTGTCATACAGAGTGAAGTAAGTCAGAAAGAGAAAAACAAATATCGTATATTAACGCATGTATTTGGAACCTAGAAAAATGGTACAGATGAACTGGTTTGCAGGGAAGAAGTTGAGACACAGATGTAGAGAACAAACGTATGGACACCAAGGGGGGAAAGCTGCGGGGGGGTGGGGATGGTGGTGTGATGAATTGGGCAATTGGGATTGACATGTATACACTGATGTGTATAAAATTGATGACTAATAAGAACCTACTGTATAAAAAATTAAATTAAATACAATTCAAAAATTTAAAAAAAGGAAAATACTCCCAATAAGCATCCATCCACATATATGTATATTTGCTTTTTGAAAATTTAAATAATTTAATTGTATTGTATGTTATATCAATCTTTGGCATATTTGGAGACTTCCTGGAGTCTAATAAATGGTCAATTTTTGACAACATTTGATGGATTACTTAATAAATGTATATTCTTTGAATGCAGAGTTCTATATATGTCTGTTGAATAACATTTAATTCTAATTGTTCAAATTTTCCATATGCTTAAACCAATTTTTCTGCTTGACATATCCATTTCTGAGAGTAGTGTGTTAAAATCTTTCCTTGTGATTAAGGAGTTGCCAAATTCTGCTTATAAGTTGGACAATTTTTGATGTATATGAGAAAGTGACATGATTAGGATTGGACGTATGCATGATGGTAATAGCTTCTTAGCATATTGTTTCTAATATCTCGCTTTTACTTTTTTCACCTTTAATTTATCTGATATTATTGCTATAACAGCTTTTGGTCAGTATTAGGATATATTTTCTCCATCTCTTTACTTTCAGTCTTTCCATACCATTCTCTTAGGTGTTCCTTTTGCAAACCACATTTAATCATATATAACTACTGTTTTAGAGATCCAATTTGAGAGTCTATATAATTTTTAATAGGCAACTTTAATCCACTTATGATTTTCCAATTTTTGTCTTCCATCTTTTTCTGATTTTTATTTATAATAGTTTTTCTTCTTTATTTCCCTACTTCTTACATTCTATCACTTTTAGGACAACAAAATCTTGTTACTGTCCTGTCCCTCAACTCTGTTACTGGTTGTTTACCTTATAGAAATAATTAGGAGATCAGAAAGCACATGTACATGAGGATGCTCCATGAAGCATTATCTATAATAATGTTAGAAACATATGTCCCACCATAGAGAACACGATGAAATAGTTTACAACCACTACAAATATTTCTGAAACCTACATAGCATAATGAGAAAATGCTGAATGATGTATTAGGAGGAAAAGCAGAAAGCAAAATTCTATGTATATCATGTGTACTGCTATTTCTAGCATGTAGAGATATGCTGGTGTTTGGTTGAAAGAGGTTCAGGCCATCTGGTTCTCAACTTGGAGCAGCATTGCCCTTCTCTGCTGTGGGTGCTATGGGTACTCTGGCACATGAGTTCTGAACATTTGACTCAGCTGTGTCACAAACCCTTAGTTTTTAACTCTCAGCAATCCTAGCCAGTGATATATGTACTCAAGCAGAAAAGTTCTCCTGAATTCACTGTGTTAGTCAGGGTTCTCCAGAGAAACAGAACTAATAGGAATATATGTATATATATTATGTGTGTGTGTATAAAAGGAGAGATTGAGAGATTTTGATATTTATTCTAAAGAACTAGCTCACAAATTGCAGAGGCTAGCGAGTTCAGACTCTTCAGGGTAGGCCAGCAGGCTGGAGACACAGGGAAGAAATGATGCTGTAGTTCATAAAGGCAGTCTGCTGGCAGAATTTCCTCTTCTTTGAGGGAGGTCAGCCTTTTTCCAATCAGGGATTAGATGAGACCCACCCACATTACAAAGAGTAGTCTGCTTTACTCAAAGCCTACTTTGAGTAAAATGTTAACCTCATCTAAAATATACCTTCAGAGAAACATCTAGAATGTTTAACCAAATATCTGGGAGCCATTGCCCAGCCAAACTGACACAAAAAATTAACCATCACACTCACCTTGTTCATGTTATTCATTCATCTATCCATCCATCCATCCAGGAAATTTTCACTGAATACCAAATATGTGCCAGGTATTGTTGTCTTCCACTTACCCAAGGTAAGGTTCTCCCCTCCTGACAATAAAACCCAGATCAACTGGCCACCCTCCCACCCACAGGGAATCTGCTCTGGAAATGTTCCTCCCCTTTAAGCAGGGAAGGCCCTATAAAGAAAGAGAAGATGCAAATATGAATAGCATCGTGCAGAGATAGTGGGATAACTTCTTTTAAATTACCTTTTGTGATTCGAAGTTTTATTTTGTTTTGTTTTAATAAAATGGAGTAAATGAATTCAAGCCTTTCTTAAGAAAAAAGAAAGTGGAAAAACCATAACAAAGAAATGCATTGAAGGTAGAAATTCAGTTCTCAGGGATTTTCAGAGGTTTATGCTTAAATCTTTAACACAAGGAATAGAAGTTCTGGAAAATGCGTTTTCATCCCCTTAGGATGGCCTGCATTTATTACATTAGCAGAGTGTCCTTTTAACTGGCCTTACAGCAACCTTTCTGATGCCAAATTGGCAGAACGTCTTCTATCTCAACCTTCTGTTTTGGGGTGAAAAATGATTTTTGAAGCAAGTTTGGCTTGTGTTGTGCAAAGACTTTTCAGAGACTCACAGCTTCCAAGGTATTAAATAACAGCTGACAAAAATGAAAAGTAAAAGATAATAGTAAACAGGGCAATAATAACAGCACTTTAGAATATCCTTCTTCAGGTTATCATAAAGGCCCTGGGGTTAAGAGGATAATTATTTTTTTGTTTAGTTATTTATAGTTATAGAAACTAAATATCAAGAGTGATTGTCAACAAACGGCTTACTATTACTTATGACTTTTTGACCCAGAACGGCCTGGGATAAGATATGGCCTCCTGACATATCCTTCTGAGGAGCTGAGTTCAGTGCTTCTGACTCAAGGTACCTTAGAGACATCCTGATAAGCTTAGTACTTTTGACTCTGGTGGTCTTATAAAAATGGCTCTCACAAGTGGAAAGAGTAGACTTTTAAATTCAGAAATACCTAAATTTCTGCAGCGGCCTCCCAATGATGAATGAGGCAATTTGCCCTAATGCTCTAACATTTTATTGTATCATAAATAATTTCCAAAAACTTAAGGGTAGGTGAGATTCTCCTTGGGGGGGGTATGGATTTACATTTATTTTAAGAGTCTGTCCCTAAAGCATTTAATAAATGTTATTGTCTATGTACCAATAAGAGTACCCATTAATAGTAAAAACAATGACTTGAGAATCCCAATTGGCTTTGGAAGTTTATTAATGCATGATTGCTAGACTGGAATAATCTTTTTGTTGTAGTTGTCATTGTTGTGTTTATGGATGTTTGATTTTGTTAAGAATCATGACAAGAGTTGTTTAGAAAGGTAAAAAAATAAAACATTTTATTTAAAAACTTGATCTCTAAAGTTTCAAAATCTCTTCTAACTTCCACAGTTCTGTAATTCTGAAAAGTGAATAATTCAGAAAGACAAAGAAAATGAGCTACAGAGATCTACTACCTGACAAGTTTTCTTTCTCTGTAAATATAGGAATGAATCGATAAACTGAATAAGGCAAAAGAAAAGGCTGATGGAAAAATTATATTCCACCTTAGAAATTGTTACCTTCATTAGAAAGAAGAAGGCAACCAACCATCCATCTATTATTCATCTCTCCATCCATTTTGCCATCCATCCATCCATCCAATATTTTGCTGTATACCACTACTGCTTACTACTAGGTAATGGGATTGCAGACATGAGTAAGACAAAAGAAGGTCCCTGTCCTCATGGAGTTTATATGCTACCTCATTTCCATCCCACTCTCTCATCGGTACAAAAGGATATGAGATTTCATGTTTTTTTTTTAACTTAAGAACTAATGCCATCACATTAAAAGATGCTGGACATCAACAGTCATCAAGCAAATGTAAACCAAAACCACAGTGAGAGATACCACTTCACCCTCACTAGGATGGCTATCACCTGATTGATGCCCACTCCTTATCAGATGGCAGTTTAAGGCTCAGTTCCTCAGGACATCTTACCTACAGCCCAAGACCACATCAGGTTTACATGAAAGCATCTCACAACTCCTCTCATTTTCCTTGATCACACTTTACTCTTATCACAGTTTGCAATTACATTTACTGATGTGATTACTTAATGTCTTTCTCCTAGCTAGATTGTAAACTCAGTGAGAACAGAGATCCTGCCTCTTTTATCTGTATATGTATCCCCCATGCCTAGCACAGTTCTTGGGAACTACTAGGCACTTGGGAAATGCTTTTGAATGAATTCATGAGTTGGGTTCTTAATGGTCAATAAAGAAAAACAAAATGCAAAAGAACCTCAGTGCTAATATGAGCAAGACTTCATAAATGAACAATTCACATGTCAAATCTGGTTTGAAAAGCAAAAGTACAAAGGAATGAGGAGAATCCATAAATAGCAACTACTGGATACAGTCAGGATTAAAAAGTAGTGAGGGTGGACCTTCAAGATGGTGGAGGAGTAAGATGTGGAGATCACCATCCTCCCCACAAATACATAAAAAGTACATCTACATGTGGAACAACTCCTACAGAACACCTACTGAATGTTGGCAGAAGACCTCAGACTTCCCAAAAGGCAAGAAACTCCCCACGTACCTCGGTAAGGCAAAAGAAAAAAGAAAAAAAAAAAAGACAAAAGAATAGGCACGGGACCTTCACCAGTGGGAGGGAGCTGTGTAGGAGGAAAGTTTTCCACACACTAGGAAGCCCCCTCACTGGTGGAGACTGGGGGTGTGGCGGAGGGAGCTTCAGAGCCACGGAGGACAGCACAGCAACAGGGGTGTGGAGGGCAAAGCGGAGAGATTCCCACACAGAGGATCGGTGCCAACCAGCCCTCACCAGCCTGAGAGGCTTGTCTGCTCACCCACTAGGGCTGCTGGTGGGGGCTGGGAGCTGAGGCTCGGGCTTCAGAGGTCAGATCCCAGGGAGAGGACTGGGGTTGGCTGCATGAAACAGCCTGAAGGGGGCTAGTGCACCACAGCTAGCCAGGGGGGAGTGTGGGAAAAAGTCGGGAGCTGCCTAAGAGTCAAGAGACCATTGTTTCGGAGTGCTCAAGGAGAGGGGATTCAGAGCACCACTTAAAACGAGCTCCAGAAACAGGCGCGAGCCGCAGCTATCAGCACAGACACCAGAGACAGGCAGGAAATGCTAAGGCTACTGCTGCAGCCACCAAGAATACTGTGTGCAAGCACAGGTCACTATCTACACCTCCCCTCCCGGGAGGCTGTGCAGCCCATCACTGCCAGGGTCCCGTGATGCAGGGACAACTTCCCCGGGACAACACACGGTGCGCCTCAGGCTGTTGCAACATCACACTGGCTTCTGCAGCTGCAGGCTCGCCCCACATTCCGTACCCCACCCTCCCCCTGGCCTGAGTGAGCCAGAGCCCCCTAATCAGCCGCTCCTTTAACTCCCTCCTGTCTGGGTGAAGAACAGACACCAGAGAGAGACCTACATGCAGAGGCAGGGCCAAATCCAAAGCTGAACCCCAGGAGCTGTGCGAGCAAAGAAGAGAAAGGGAAATTTCTCCGTGCAGCCTCAGGAGCAGCAGATTAAATCTCCACAATCAACTTGGTGTACACTGCATCTGTAGAATACCTGAATAGACAACAAATCATCCCATAATTGAGGCGGTGGACTTTGGGAGCAACTGTAGACTTGGGGTTTGCCGTATGCGACTGACTAGTTTCTGATTTATATGTTTATCTTAGTTTAGTTTTTAGCGCTTGTTATCATTGGTGGATTTGTTTATTGGTTTGGTTGCTCTCTTCTTTTTTTTTAAATTACTTTAAAAATTTTTTATTTTAATAATATTTAAAAAAATGTTTATTTTAATATCTTTATTTTATTTTATTCATTTCTTTTTTTTCTCCCTTTTCTTCTGAGCCATGTGGCTGACAGAGTCTTGGTGCTACGGCTGGGTGTCAGGCCTGAGCCTCTGAGGTGGGAGAGCCGAGTTCAGGACATTAGACCAACAGAGACCTCCCAGCCCCACATAATATAAACTGGCAAGAGCTCTCCATCTCAACACTAAGACCCAGCTCCACTCAATGACCAGCAAGCTCCAGTGCTGGACACCCCATGCCAAACAACTAGCAACACAGGAACACAACCTCACCAATTAGCAGAGAGGCTGCCTAAAATCATAATAAGGTCACAGACACCCCAAAACACACCACCAGATGTGGACCTGCCCACCAGAAAGACAAGAACCACCCTCATCCACCAGAACACAGGCACTACTCCTCTCCACCAGGAAGCCTACAAAACCCACTGAACCAATGTTACCACTGAGGGCAGACACCAAAAACAAGAGGAACTATGAACGTGCAGCCTGTGAAAAGGAGACCCCAAACACAGTAAGTTAAGCAAAATGAGAAGACAGAGAAACACACAACAGATGAAGGAGCAAGATAAAAGCCCACCAGACCAAACAAATGAAGAGGAAATAGGCAGTCTACCTGAAAAAGAATTCAGAGTAACAATAGTAAAGATGATCCAAAATCTTGGAAATACAATGGAGAAAATACAAGAAATGTTTAACAAGGACCTAGAAGAACTAAAGAGCAAAAAACAATGATAAACAACAAAATAAATGAAATTGAAAATTCTCTAGAAGGAATCAATAACAGAATAACCGAGGCAGAAGAACAGATAAGTGACCTGGAAGGTAAAATAGTGGAAATAACTATCACAGAGCAGCATAAAGAAAAAAAGAATGAAAAGAATTGAGGACAGTCTCGGAGACCTCTGGGACAATATTAAATGCACCAACATTCCAATTACAGGGGTCCCAGAAGAACAAGAGAAAAATAAAGGGACTGAGAAAATACTCAAAGAGATTATAGCTAAAACTTCCCTAATATGGGAAAGGAAATAGTCAATCAAGTCCAGGAAGCACAGAGAGTCCCATACAGGATAAATCCAAGGAGAAACACACCAAGACACATGTTAATCAAACTATTAAACATTAAACACAAAGAAAAAATATTAAAAGCAGCAAGGGAAAAGCAACAAATAACATATAAGGGAATCCCCATAAGGTTAACAGCTGATCTTTCAGGAGAAACTGCAAGCCAGAAGGGAGTGGCAGGACATATTTAAAGTGATGAAAGGGAAAAACATACAACCAAGATTACTCTACCTGGCAAGGATCTCATTCAGATTTGATGGAGAAATTAAAACCTTTATAGACAAGCAAAAGCTAACAGAATTCAGCATCACCAAACTAGCTTTACAACAAATGCTAAAGGAACTTCTCAAGGAAGGAAACACAAGAGAAGGAAAAGACCTACAATAACAAACTGAAAACAATTAAGAAAATGGTAATAGGAACATACATATCAATAATTACCTTAAACGTGAATGGATTAAATGTTCTAACCAAAAGACATAGACTGGCTGAATGGATACCAAAACAAGACCTGTATATACGCTGTCTACAAGAGACCCACTTCAGACCTAGGCCTACATACAGACTGAAAATGAGGGGATGGAAAAAGTTATTCCATGCAAATGGAAATCAGAAGAAAGCTGGAGTAGCAATACTCATATCAGATAAAATAGACATTAAAGTAAAGAATGTTACAAGAGACAAGGAAGGACACTACATAATGATCAAGGGATCAATCCAAGAATAAGATATAACAATTGTAAATATTTATGCACCCAACATAGGAGCACCTCAATACATAAGGCAAATGCTAACAGCCATAAAAGGAGAAATCGACAGTAACACAATAATAGTAGGGGACTTTAACACCCCACTTTCACCAATGGACAGATCATCCAAAATGAAAATAAGTAAGGAGACACAAGCTTGAAATGACACATTGGACAAGATGGACTTAATTGATATTTATGGGACATTCCATCCAAAAACAACAGAATGCACTTTCTTCTCAAGTGCTCATGGAATATTTTCCAGGATAGATCATATCTTGGATCACAAATCAAGCCTTAGAAAATTTAAGAAAATTAAAATTGTATCAAGTATCTTTTCTGAACACAATGCTATGAGACTAGATGTCAATTACAGGAAAAAAACTGTAAAAAATACAAACACATGGAGGCTACACAATACGCTACTAAATAACCAAGAGATCACTGAAGAAATCAAAAAATACCTAGAAACAAATGACAATGAAAACACGACGGCCCCAAACCTATGGGATGCAGCAAAAGCAGTTCTAAGAGGGAAGTTCATAGCAATACAGTCCTACCTCAAGAAACAAGAAATATCTCAAATAAACAACCTAAGCTTACACCTAAAGCAATTAGAGAAAGAAGAACAAAAACACCCCAAAGTTAGCAGAAGGAAAGAAATCATAAATATCAGATCAGAAATAAATGAAAAAGAAATGAAGGAAACGATAGTATAGATCAATAAAACTAAAAGCTGGTTCTCTGAGAAGATAAACAAAATTGATAACCCATTAGCCAGACTCATCAAGAAAAAAAGAGAGAAGACTCAAATCAATAGAATTAGAAATGAAAAAAGAGAAGTAACAACTGACACTGCAGAAATACAAAGGACCATGAGAGATTACTACAAACAACTATATGCCAATAAAATGGACAACCTGGAAGAAACGGAAAAATTCTTAGAAAAGCATAATCTTCCGAGACTGAACCAGGAAGAAATAGAAAATATAAACAGACCAATCACAAGTACTGAAATTGAAACTGTGATTAGAAATCTTCCAACAAGCAAAAGCACAGGACCAGATAGATTCACAGGTGGATTCTATCAAACATTTAGAGAATAGCTAAGAGCTATCCTTCTCAAACTCTTCCAAAATATAACAGAGGGAGGAACACTCCCAAACTCAACCTACAAGGCCACCATCACCCTGATACCAAAACCAGACAAAGAAGTCACACACAAAAGAAAACAACAGGCCAATATCACTGATGAACATAGGTGCAAAAATCCTCAGCAAAATGCTAGCAAACAGAATCCAGCATCACATTAAAAGGATCATACAGCATTAAAAGGATCAAGTGGGGTTTATCTGACGAATGCAAGCACTCTTAAATATATGCAAATCAATCAGTGTGATAAACCATCTTCACAAATTGAAGGATAAAAACCATATGAAAATCTCAGTAGATGCGGAAAAAGCTTCTGACAAAATTCAACACCCATTTATGGTAAAAACTCTCCAAAAAGTAGGCATAGAGGGAACTTACCTCAACATAATAAAGGCCATATAGGACAAACCCACAGCCAACTTCATTCTCAATGGGGAAAAACTGAAACCATTTCCACTAAGACCAGGAACAAGACAAGGTTGCGCACTCTCACCACTATTATTCTACATAGTATTGGAAGTTTTAGCCACAGCAATCAGAGACGAAAAAAGAAATAAAAGGAATCCAAATCGGAAAAGAAGTAAAACTGTCACTGTTTGCAGATGACATGATACTATACACAGAGAATCCTAAAGATGCTACCAGAAAACTACGAGAGCTGATCAATGAATTTGGTAAAGTAGCAGGATACAAAATTAATGCTTAGAAATCTCTTGCATTCCTATACAGTGATGATGAAAAATCTGAAAGAGAATTTAAGGAAACACTCCCATTTACCATTGCAAGAAAAAGAATAAAATACCTAGGAATAAACCTACCTAAGGAGACAAAAGACCTGTATACACAAAACTATAAGATGCTGATGAAAGAAATTAAAGAGGATACAAACAGATGGAGAGATATACCATGTTCTTGGATTGGAAGAATCAACATTGTGAAAATGACTCTACTACCCAAAGCAATCTACAGATTGAATGCAATCCCTATCAAACTACCATTGGCATTTTTCACGGAACTAGAATAAAAAATTTCATAATTTGTATGGAAACACAAAAGACCCCAAATAGCCAAAGCAATCTTGAGAAAGAAAAATGGAGCTCGAGGGGCTTCCCTGGTGGCTCAGTGGTTGAGAGTCCACCTGCCGATGCAGGGGACACGGGTTCGTGCCCCAGTCCAGGAAGATCCCACATGCCACGGAGTGGCTGGGCCCGTGAGCCATGGCCGCTGAGCCTGCGTGTCTGGAGCCTGTAGCTCCGCAGCGGGAGAGGCCACAACACTGAGAGACCCGCGTACCGCAAAAAAAAAAAAAAAAAATGGAGCTCGAGGAATCAGACTCCCTGACTTCAGACTATACTACAAAGCTACAGTAATCAAGACAGTATGGTACTGGCAGAAAAACAGAAATATAGATCAGTGGAACAGGATAGAAAGCTCAGAGATAAACCCACGCACATCTGGCCACCTTATCTTTCATAAAGGAGGCAAGAATATACAATGGAGAAAAGACAGCTTCTTCAATAAGTGGTGCTGGGAAAACTGGACAGCTACATGTAAAAGAATGAAATTAGAACACTCCCTAATACCATACACAAAAATAAACTCAAAATGGATTAAAGACCTCTATATAAAGCCACAAACTGTCAAACTCTTAGAGGAAATCATAGGCAGAACACTCGATGACATAAATCACAGCGAGATCGTTTTTGACCCACCTCCTAGAGAAATGGAAATAAAAACAAAAATAAACAAATGGGACCTAATGAAACTTAAAAGCTTTTGCACAGCAAAGGAAACCATAAACAAGACCAAAAGACAACCCTCAGAATGAGAGAAAATATTTGCAAATGAAGCAACTGACAAAGGATTAATCTCCAAAATATACAAGCAGCTCATGCAGCTCAATATCAAAAAAATAAACAACCCAATCCAAAAATGGGCAGAAGGCCTAAATATACATTTCTCCAAAGAAGATATACAGATTGCCAGCAAACACACGAAAGGATGCTCAACATCATTAATCATTAGAGAAATGCAAATCAAAACTACAGTGAGGTATCACCTCACACCAGTCAGAATGGCCATCATCAAAAAATGTACAAGCAGTAAATGCTGGAGAGGGTGTGGAGAAAAGGGAACCCTCTTGCACTGTTGGTGGGAATGTAAATTGATACAGCCACTATGGAGAACATTATGGAGCTTCCTTAAAAAAGTAAAAATAGAACTACCATATGACCCAGCAATCCCACTACAGGGCATATACCCCGAGAAAACCATAATTAAAAAAGAGTCATGTACCACAATGTTCATTGCAGCACTATTTACAATAGCCAGGACATGGAAGCAACCTAAGTGTCCAGCAACAGGTGAATGGATAAAGAAATGTGGCACATATATACAATGGAATATTATTCAGCCATAAAAAAATGAAATTGAGTTATTTGTAGTGAGGTGGATGGACCTAGGGTTTGTCATACAGAGTGAAGTATGTCAGAAAGAGAAAAACAGATACCGTATGCTAACACATATATATGGAATCCTAAAAAAAAAAAAAAAGTTTCTGAAGAACCTAGGGGCAGGACGGGAATAAAGATGCAGACATAGAGGGTGGACTAGAGGGTGGACTTGAGGACATGGGTTGGGGGAAGGGTAAGCTGGGACAAAGTGAGAGAGTGGCATGGACATATATACACTACCAAATGTAAAGTAGATAGCTAGTGGGAAGCAGCCACATAGCACAGGGAGATCAGCTCGGTGCTTTGTGACCACCTAGAGGGGTGGGATAGGGAGGGTAGGAGGGAGATGCAAGAGAGAGGGGATATGGGGATATACGTATACGTATAGCTGATTCACTTCGTCGTACAGCAGCAACTAACACAACAATGTAAAGCAATTATACTCCAATAAAGATGTAAAAAAAAAAAAAGAACTGTTCATATACAAAAAAAAAGAAAGAACGAATAAGAGTAATAAAATGATCATGACTATAACATTTCTGAGACCCAAATAGATGATGATGTAGATAAAGATAAGATCACTGTTATTTCGGTATATAACTTCATTGTTCTTTGTACAACTTACTTGGTATATTAAGCTGCAAACTTGGATATAATGATATCAGTGTTGTATGATTATTAATGAGCAATAATGAAAAGGTGAAGAAAGCATATTCAGTGATGCCAGAAAATTGACATTTGGGCATAATAAATAATTTTGTTTTCTAGGAAAAAAAAAAAGCCAAGTAGTGTAGGCCCTTGGCTGGCTGAATGTGCAGCATCACAGTCTGATAGGTAAATCCCTGGGGCTTTGGACCAGGGGGATGGAGGTGAACTCCCAAAGATCCTGGAAAAACACGTGCAGATGTTGCTGCTTGTGGTGTTTATAGGAAGAAGGGGATGAAATACACGGCCACATGAAGACAGGTGCCTAAAAATGGAAACCCACGCTTATTATGCAGGAATCTTCTCCCCTACATTAAAAACAGAAAGGCAATAAAAATGCCAATTATGTCAATAAATGCTGTCAGTAAGAGAGAACACACAATGACACTCATTCACAGGTACAGCTGCACTTAGAAACCATTAGAAGAAGAAACTAGCAGAAAAAGGAAAGAGACTGACACTGCCCAGACTACATCCTGGCAGCAGGGGAGACATGCAGAAGAGGGAATGTACAGGTGAAACCAGATTGTGGTTGGGTAATGATGCCTCTTACCAAGCACTGTCCTGGGCCATTATGGGAAGTGACTGGTTACCATGATGCCACCATGGTAAATATAGGACGCTTAGAACTGAACTTCCTGTTGGAAGCCCCTGAAATAATATTGTACATACAAAGCCCTTAGCATATTACCTGGCACATGGTAAGAAGTTAAAAAATGTTAATTTTTTAAATTATTACTATAATTAAGCCCATGGTTTGATATTTCATTATACAACTTACTCCAAAACTGCATGGATAACATTTGTTCCCATGTTCTGAAAGCATTCTAGATAGTTTCAAAAAAAATATGCTGACCAAAATAAATTCCAGGTGTATTAAAGATTTAAAATAAAATAAATGAAACCATAAAAGTCTTTGAATAAAATTTATGTATATTTTTATTCAATCTAGGGGCAAGTAAAACCCACATAAGCATAAATGCAAAAGGAAAACTCATAAACCACAAAGAAGAAAACAGATATATTTGATTACTAAAAAAGTAACACTTGCCTAGGATCCAAACAACTATAATCAGAATAACAAAACAAATGAGTAAGGGGGAAAACTGCAGGGTATTACAAAGGTTAATATCTTCAATAAGAAAAGAACTTCTAAAAATCAATAAGAAAAAGATGAATGCCATTAAAAATGAGAAATCAATTTTTACCTATCATCTTGGAGAGAGTTTTCTTTCTTTGCTTTTGAATTTTCTAGATTTTTGTTTGGTTTTAATGAAAATACTCTGCGTTAGCAAGCATGCTTGCTCACATATTGCTAGTTAAAATGTAAAACTGGCTCGGCTTTTCTGGTGGCAGTTTAGAAAAAAATAAATATATACTATATAGCAAATGCCTTAAAATTTGCATGCCATTTAACCTAGAAATTATACTTCTGAAAATTTATCCTAAGGAAATGATGATAAGCACAACTATTTATTTTAGCTGCAAGGTATGTTCATTGCAATGAGACTTAAAATTGTTATAAAAACACCTTAAATGATCCACAGGCAGAATGGCAAAATGAACTTTGTTACATCTATATTTATATGAAGTGAATCAATATTTGTAAAGCTACTAAAACCCTGCCTGACACAGAATAAACTCTATATGGTATTTAACAGATGAAAAGAAAAATAAAACACCTAACAAACATTTAAAATAATAGCATAAAAGAATATTTACTAGTATATAAGAATGTGAATACTATATTGTTTGGTGGAAAAAAACCAGGGTACAATGGTATATACAATAGGATCTGGCTGTTGTAAAATAAGTGTATATGTTTATACATATACATGTATGCCTGAAAATAATAAAAACCAGTTATCCTGGTGGAGTTATTTTTACTTTTTTTGTTGTCTGTCTTTCCTAATTCTCCTGCAGCATTCATGATCTATATGTAATACATTTTTGAAGCATACTTTGTTTGAATTTTAACTTGCTAAAAAGGAAGAATTTTATAAATCTTAAAAACTTCCCCACGGGGAGGGGGAAGGGTAAGCTGGGACGAAGTGAGATAGTGGCATGGACTTATATATACACTACCAAGTGTAAACTAGATAGCTAGTGGGAAGCAGCCACATAGCACAGGGAGATCAGCTGTGTGCTTTGTGACCACCTAGAGGGGTGGGATAAAGAGGGTGGGAGGGAGACGCAAGAGGGAGGAGATATGGGGATACATGTATATGTATAGCTGATTCACTTTGTTATAAAGCAGAAACTAATACACCACTGTAAAGCAATTATACTCCAATAAAGATGTTAAAAAAAAACTTCCCCAAGAGTTTAAAGGTAAAATTTATACACAAGTTTCTATAAACTTATACAAACGTTTCTATAAATTCTATTAAAAAATAGTCATATCCATTCTTCAGCAACCATTTAGATAATACAAGATTGTTTCTTTTAGGTTCATTTCAGAATTGACAGCAATCCCCACAGACCGTAATTTTGCCTTAAGTTGTTTTCTCTTCAGAGGGATGGAAAGGGTCTTAGCCTGTGAGATTCACACAGAGTACCGAGGCATTATTTATCATCGTCCAATGCCAGCTGAGTTCCAAACCAAAGTCTTGGGTCCAGATTTACTCCACCTTATTATTCCCAAATGAGGTTTATTTTCAGCAGACCACTCAACGACCTCCAAATGACTGAAACATTCAGACTTCGGCCAGTCATTAAAGTCTGCCCAACCCAACTGGATCAACAGCAAATTCCATCTGATTGATTGTGCAGACAATCCATATTCATGAAAAGGTAACTGGGGGACAAATTAAATCTGAACAAAAAGGGTTGCTGCAGGGCCATGGATAAGGAAAACCTTAGTACAGCTCACCAGGACAGAGCCTCTGCTAATAATCTAGAACCAAAAGATTATGCTATGGAGTCTCTGATTTCCCATTTGAAATTCTATGAAACAGCAGGAGAGCCATAAAAGCTTAAGAAAAAAATAATAAAAAAGCTGTCTCTTCTCAATAATTTTTCCAAGGAGTTAACAGGACCATGTCACTGAAAACTAATTTAAACATCAATTTTTCTTATGGAAATCCCAGCCTTTACTCTCCCTGCCTTGCTCGCAAAGCAGGTTCAGCCATTAGCCTTAAAAGAAAACCAGTGAACCAGAAAGACTTTTTCCCTTGGAAACATTTTAAGAGCAAAAGCAATCTTTATCTTTCACATGGAGGTTCCCGAGTCCATGTAAGTCTCTCCTATATCTTAACCTGGAGTTTTATGATCATCTCACTACCCTAAGATTAATATTAACCGTTCTACTCCCATATCTTCACACTCTTATCTGATTATTCAATCTGGGTGCGTTTCTCACTTCAAATTATAAATTCTTTAATTAAAAACAATCTGATCGGGATTAGGAAGAATATAGCTTTAGAGTTTGAGGTCAACACTTTCAGCTCCCAGAGGAAACTTCCTTCCCAGATGCAGCTCATCCAACTAAACCTTTCCACCCTAGATCTATTTGGCCAGATTCTTCCAAGTATCACAGGAACACACAGTATATAAAGTCTGAAAGCACATACAACAGTGATGAGGAAAGTGACAAACATACTACTTCTGTGATTTCCAGACCAGCAGGCCAGCTGTTGTTCTCATAACTACATCCTTTCCTGAACCCTCCAGAGGCTTTGTAATCTGGCACTAACCCTCAATGCTACACTAATCACAAGGAGCAGGAAGCAAATGCTAACTTGTGCGTCTACTTTCCTTCTCTCCCTGATGCTCCACTCCCTCACCCCCAGCAAATACAGATACTGAGGGGGTAGGGGAAGAAGGGCGAGGAAGGAGTGAACTGCATGGAAATTGTTGGAACAAACTGGCCTGGGGTTGGCAATTTGAGGTAATAAGACCTTGGTGCTCATAAAGCCAGGTGTCCTTTGCCCATGAGAAGACCAAAGATGATAAAAATGCAAACTACAGAGCAGAGCCAATGGACAGACACACAGTCAGCAAAGTCCACTGCACATGACAGCCAGTGGAAACCCTGACACATGGCTCAAAATCAGGTCACGGCTTTAAAATCTCATCAGAAGCATGATTTTATTTGAAAGGCTTCTGGGGCAGTGGAGGGTTTTCCTTGCATGGCATTTTCCCTCTCACTGTACAGTGACTGTCAGCAAGATTCTACATAACACTAAAACCCAGAAGGATAAAAAGCAGTTCCTTCATTTTGCAAGGATGAAAAAGCAGCTTAGAGCAAGTGGAGAGGAACCAACCCATTGGAACTGGTTAAACTCACTCGAGAAAGATAAATTTTCAAAGAAACCTTTTAAGTGCTGACACACTCAGGATCAATTAGATTAAAGAAAATGAATTTCTAAAACTAGGTTGGCAGCAGGCATCTGGTATGGAGGAAGTTTTAATCTTGAGGCAGAAATTATAACTAGCTCATCTTTGTCCCCCACCAAAGCCTAACTAGCACCCACATATAGTGGGGACTCAGTAACTGCTTACTGAGCTGAAGTCTCTTTACTATCTTATGTATTAATTACATCAATCAAGAAAACTGAGAAAGAATAAAAAATTAATAGGACAGCTGTTGGACGACCTGGAGAACTGAATCAAAGCAGAAGACCACACTCCAATCACGATGGTTAATTTTACGTGTCAATTTGACTGGGCCATGGGGCACCCAGATATTTGGTCAACATTATGTTGGGTGTTTCTGTGAGGGTGTTTTTGGATGATATTAACAAAACTGATAGACTGAATAAAGCCCTCCCAAATGTGGGTGGGCCCATCCAATCAGTTGAAGAGCTGAATAGAACAAAAAGGCTGACCCTCCCTTGAGAAAGGAAGAATTCTTCCTGACTGCCTTCCAACTGCGGACATCGTTTTGTCCTGCCTTTGGACTTGAACTGAAACATCGGCCCTTCCTGGGTCTTGTGAGCCTGCTGACCTTCAGACTGGAACTACACCATTAGCTCTCCTGAGTCTCCGACTTGCCAACTGACCTTGCAGAATTTGGGACTTGTCAGTTTTCATAATCATGTGAGTCAATTGCTTATAATAAATCTCTTTATATATCCTATTGCTTCTGTTCCTTTGGAGAACCCTGACTGACATACCAATCTATTTGAAAATCATACGTCAACCTCTCCCATGACTGCCCACTGTCTTGCAAAAAATATTTTAGGCTTAATCTAAGACTAAGGCCATCTGGTAACCTACATTGGGGTAAGAATTAGAACTATCTAATTGTCAGTGTCTTTTTCTTGTTCCAACCCAGGAATGGGGCACCAGGTGGAAATGGTTCTAAACTTCAGGTGTCCTGTGTAGATACTTAAAAAAAAAAAATACAGACAGAAACAATGTAGTCAGAAAAGCTCTCTCCTTTTCTCCACTCTCATACTCAAGATCCCCACTAAAGGCTACAGAGAAATCCTAAAGGGAAACTTGAGAACGTGGAGTATCTGTCCTTAAGTGCGGGAATCAGTAGCCAACACACACTCCATATGTTTCTATATGTCACTTGACATAAATGATGCTCTTTAGCATTCTAAGGATCGGTGACCAAAAGAAGACAGTGAAAGAAAATTCACGTGGAAACTCAGAGCTCTGGTGTGACCTCAGCTGGCATGCTGATGACTGCAGGAATACGCTGACTTTATATTCAGGGAACAGTTCAGGACGGTGTCCTGCCCTGGTCCCACATACCTCCTTGGTCAATCCAAGGTTATGATGCAAAACCATTTCTAATAAGCCACACTCATGTCATAACACTGGAAAAGCCAAAAATGTACAACCTCCATGTAGGTCCAATAACCCAGGGATCAGTATATGGAAAAACGGACATTCTTCACTTACCTGTCAAAATCACTGTTAATAAACAGATTTATGGAATAAGCACAAGCTTTTCATTGTTATTTTTAAATCTCCACGAAATCTTGCAGGTCCGGGATCATAATCTGAAAAGGACTTCTGTTTGTTTTGTTTTGTGTTATTCCCTATCACTACATTGGTAAATAAATATATAGCATTTTCTTAAATTACAAACATTTGTTGAACATTTAAGATATCACAGACTTGGTACGAAGAACTCTAAATATATTATCTCATATAATGGTTACAAAAATCTTATGAGGTAGATATGAGTAGTATATGCACTTAATAGATGAGGAGTTTGAGAACCCAAATGGTTAGAAAATAAGCCCTCGCTTTTAGCCATTACATCAAAACTTAACACACCAAAGAACCCAAAGTATACAGCCTCATATGTAGAGCATTGAACCTTGTATGTCACAGAGCTTCTACCAGAAAAGGAGCCTGATATGATATAAAATGAAAAGGAGATGCATTGGAAAAACAATCCTAAAACATAGAGAGCTGCCCTAGATTTATTTTTGAAAGACCAGAACACAGAAGAGAGGAGAAAAACACCTGGGCCTGAGTCGGTGTCACATTTCTATTCTACTTCCGAAAAAAACTAAATCTAAGTCCAAATTACATAACATGCCAAATAGCTTGCTTAGTCAGTTGCCTCTGTTCCAGTTTAGTCTCTGGAGGATGTCAGCTAGAGCCATGCTCAGAGGTTTGGCAGAAATTATAAAGTCTGAGAGAATTAGCATTCTAATGTCCAGAGGATATAGTGACAAACTAGTTTGAGAATACTGCACAGTTAATAAGGGGATTCAAATTGGCATGTCCCAATCGAGATTAAGATGCTGCACATTGAGTTGCCACATCAACAGCTTACATATGCTAAAAGCAAAGAATTCTATGAAGAAGACATTCGTTCTAATCATGAAGAATCTCTCCTGCATCAAGTCAACTACTGGGAGCCTCCAACACAAGGAACATCATGCTAGGAGATGTGAAATATAAATGTGATATAGTCCTCAATTTTGTGACACTTACACCCTCTAGATGAGGTGCGGGAAGAAGCTGAAGAAAGGATAAACAGCAACTGAGGATCTAAATGCCGATTAATGACCACAACAAGAAACTAGGTAGGTTGGTTAACAGGCAAATCAATGGAGCGGTCAATTCATGTAGGAGTTCAGAAAGAAAGAAAAAATCATGTGTCTTTGGTGGACAGGAAAGATGTACAAAAGCCACGATACTTTAGCTGGATTTGGAAAGATGGGTAGTATTTGGAAGGATGGGGAAGAAGATTCCAGGCAAAGGGCCTAAGCAAAGGGCCAGAGGTACAACAGAGCATGACCCATTCAGAGCCTGTCTATCTGGCTGGACCAGAGGGTTTGGGAAATGAAGTGTTTATTTGAAAAGGTGTGCAGGGTAGAGATTGGGGCAAACCTTGGATCCCAAGCTAAAGAGTTTGGACTTTGTCCTTCAAGTAAGGAGACCACTGAAGGTTTTTGATGAGAAGACCAAAAACCTCAAAGCAGCACCTGAATGCAGACAGCGATTTAGAGGAGAAAACAGACTCTAGCAAAAGGGACAGGTTAAGGAGTCTGTGGCCATCGTGTAGGCTTGTGGGGATGAGAGAATCAGACTACATCTGTGAATGAGAAAGGCAGAGAGAGAAGGAAAGCAATGCTGGCCAAGCCCTGTCCACATGCAAGCACTGTGCCTAGATGCTGGACATTCATGTCTCCCTGGGTTCTAACAGCCACGCTGAGTGCAGCTCTTATTCATCCCATTTGACAAAGCAGGAAAGCTTGGGGCAGTTACCCAATCATAGCACCAGTAAATGGACAGAAGTGATACGGAGAGAATTACTTAGACAGGATAACTCACTAGAGTTGGTAACTGGTTGAAGAGGGTGTGAAAGACAGGATAGAGTCAATTATACCTAATTATGCCTGCAAGTTTAAGCAGAAAAAGCTAAAGTTCTTTCCTAATAAAAATATGAAGCAACAAAGGCCCATAGGAAATGCAGGGTCCCCTTTCAAGGGTAGTTGTTTTGCCTGGAAGTGTGTAGAGTGTGCCCCCAGTACAGCTGCACAGAGGATCACATTCTGTTTAATTAGACCCAGGCTTGAAATGAGCCCCTACTTGTCATAAGCTGTGCACACGTCGTCTTGCGGCATCTGTGGTCAGATCGACATGGGCATTATATTGCTAACTGGAAGATAGATCTTGGGAGCTGGGACACTGAAGGTCTGAATATCAATCCAATGCTTACTTACCTCTCATAGACTGACCACCTTGGGAAAAAGGGTCTGGTATCTGATCACTCCCCTCCCTAATCCGTCGAAGGACAGCAATGAGAATTGTCTCAATGCTCCTTCGGCTCAGGGGCAATGTCAGCTTGAATGAAATAGTGCCACCAGTTTACGTGGAGAACAGTCCATCCACTCATTTCAAGGCAAATGGACCCTCTGGAAAGGACACGGCCACCTTTCTTATATAGGACTATGAAGTAAATATGCACTTTGTACATTAAATTGGCTCATAGGCTATAAGTCAAAAAGGGACTCACTTTATCCTCACTGAGGAATCCACATATCAAAAATGAATCATCGTTGCACCTGTTCTTCCTGGAGCCTACCAGCAAAGCCATTCTCAAGGGTATGGGTACATGCATCAGACCAGCTTGTCATCCATGAGGTCAATGCAGCATTCACCAAATCTAAGGACCTACCGAGCCATGTACGATTACAGTGCCCAGGATGAAGATGAAGTCTCCTTCAGGGATGGCGACTACATCGTCAACGTGCAGCCCATCGACGACGGCTGGATGTACGGCACGGTGCAGAGAACTGGGAAAACCGGGATGCTTCCGGCAAATTACATTGAGTTTGTTAATTAATCATTTTTCCTTGCCCTTTGAGCTTTGTTCTAATGTACACTAAACGTAATCTTTTTAAAAGATAGAAGATAAAAAAAAAATGATTTCATCTTCCACTGGAAAAATAACTTGACTCATGAGGCAAAGATCAAACTGTTCTCATCACTGGTGAGTCCAGACATCACCGACTGGCCCTCTATCGTGAACTTGGTTTCTAAGCATAAATATGATTGACTTTGACAGGTCCTCAGGTGCTTTTAGTTTTCTTCCAATGTCATCTACAGGGAAGAACAAAACCCAAATTGAACCTGTCTTCTTGGCCCTCTCTTCAGAAAGTCCGGATCAGGACAAGAAGGCATGTATTATTCCAGCGGCATGCTCACCGTCTGTTGCCAGCCTCTGCAGATGGACGGGAATGTGTTCAGAATTCACACAACATCGTGGCCCTGAGAGCGCAATTGTGCACAACATGCCCAAATTGTAATTTGTCTGTGAAATGACAGTCACAAAGGGCAAGCAGTTAGGAGCCACATGACTCTACCTAACATGCTCGAAAAGAGCCAAAAACATGTAGACGTGGAGGCATGCTGCATCACTAGCCTCCCTCCTCCTCTGAGAAGACCATGGACCTCTCACACAAAGTACACATTCCTAAGTAGGAGGCAATTCCTAATTAGGATAAATCCAGAATACAGATTGTTAAACAAAAGAAAGTAAATAAAGCTACATGTATTCGGTCAGGGACATCTCTGGGAATCCCACAGACCTGGAAACATGTGTAAGTCAGCCCTCTCCATTCCTCCTTTCTAGGCTGAGATGTGTTTCTGAACATGCCTTACATGGATGTGTCAGGTTGGGAGATCCATGACGGTGACATCTCACGTCTCTTCTCCCACCCTGGCAGCGGGCCAACAGAGGGAAGACAAGTTTGCCACAGGAGGCCAAGAGGCCATGCCTACGAGCAGAGTGTCTGAGCCCATTGCTGGCCTTCGCAACCACCACTACACACTCATATTTCAACCCAAAAGGCAGACTGTTTGCTTAGATTGAATTGCATTTCTCTTCCTCACAGGTGGTTCTAGAAATTTCTAGAAAAAAAGATAAAGTGATCCTGAGCTCAGGAAAGTGTAATCCAGGTGTCCACAGGAAAAAAGAGAGAGAGAGAGAGAGAGATTATATAAAAATAGCAAAAACAAAATCAAAAAACAAAACAGAAAACATAGGAAACTGCTTGACAAGTTCCAGGATTGAAACGTCCCACAATCACCATCACTCAGCCGGAGTGAGGATTGGTTCAGTGCAACTCGCTGTGCATTTCTTGAGCATTTCTCTGATTCCCTCTGGCATATGCTGGGATGTGTGGGGAAGGGACATAAACATGAAGGACAAATGGCCTCTTCCTTCAAGAGCTTCTATCTCTTGAGGGAAGCTATCTACATAGAAAGAGGAGTAATGGTAATACATCCAAGGCCAAATGGAATTAGTGCGTAAAAGGGAACAACCAAAGCACGAGAGACAAAGAGAAAGATGGGGGGGAACAATCCATTTTCACTGGAGAAAGCCTGTCAGAACAAAATAGTCCTTAAACTGAGCTGGAACAGAGAAAAGCAGGAAGGGACAGTCCCAGCAAATGACACCAAACATAAACAAGGCACATTTGGGGGAAAGTACCAAGTGCACTCAGGGGTTGCTGAATTGGCTGGAGTAAAATGTAGGTAAAAATGAGCAAATCTCAAAAAAACATAAAGTATTGCCAGATAGAGTCTTGACAGACCCAGTCAGGAGTGTGCACTTGATTGAATAAATGACAGTCACTAAGCACTTCTCGGTACTGGAGGGATGTGCTAGGTATCACCGCTGGCCCCAGCACCACAGCCATCAGGCTGAGGTTAGAGGCCCCTGGACCAGCTTGCCCTCAAGACTGGTGCTCTGCATATGTATTTATTGCTGGAGTTACCTCATGATTCACTCTCTTGAAGGTCCCAAGAGGCCTCCCCTTCCCAGCAGCCCTGCAGGCCTGTGAACATGTTACCCCTGCTGCTACACCTGTATTTTTTTGTGTGTGTGTGTGGTACGCGGGCCTCTCACTGTTGTGGCCTCTCCCATTGCGGAGCACAGGCTCCAGACGCGCAGGTTCAGCGGCCATGGCTCACGGGCCCAGCTGCTCCACGGCATGTGGGATCTTCCCGGACCGGGGCACGAACCCGTGTCCCCTGCAGTGGCAGGCGGACTCTCAACCACTGCGTCACCAGGGAAGCCCTACACCTGTATTTTAATCAGACCTCCTTTTTCATTTCTTCCTTTTCTTGGAGGGGAAGTTATTTCAAAAATCAATGTGCTTCCAAAATGCTTTCCCAAGTAAAATTCAATAGCAATCCCTTTTCCCCTCTGCCTCAAGGAGGAATAAGAGAAATACCTGAACTTCAAGTTTATAGGATACGAGGGGAATCACTCAGACTTTAAATTTGGAAGAAAACAATTTAATGTTAGACTTAACTAGAAAAAATCTCAGACTGAGGATCAAGAGGCACTGACCAGAAGACAGAGGGGTAATGTATCCCCTCCTCTGTAGAATACCGAGTTTCAAAACACATGGTTACAGGAAACATTTAGGGTAGAGAGCAAAAATGCCAGGTCCACTTAGAGCCCCACACTGGATTTTCAGTAGTTGGAATTTAACTGAATTTAAGGGCACAGTTCATCCTCTTATATCCATGCTTATTCTAGCACATTTCAAAGCCCTGTTCCCAGATGTGCTGTTCATGTCTCAGGGAGGTTTCTCTTCTTCCTCCCAGTAAAACCCAAGGCCCTTCCCTCAGCCTGCAGAGCCCTGTGTTTCTCGATCTACTCTCCCTCCCTCTTCCCCTCGTTCCTCCTGCCCCAGATACAGTGACCTTTCGTTATTTCTCAAGCGGCCCATGTTCTTTGCATTTTTTTCTAATTTGAGCAGACCTCACTCCCTCTCTTCCTTCAGGTCTCAGCTCAAATCATACCTTATCCAAAGGGCCTTCTTCCCTGACTATGTTATGTGAACAGACCCCAGAGCCCAGCATTGTTCTCTATCTCCTTCCCTGCTGTCTTTCTTTGCAGCACATGAAATCGCATCAGATATAATATGTGTATTTACTTATTCTTTTTTTTTTTTTTTTTTTTGCGGTACACGGGCCTCTCACTGTTGTGGCCTCTCCTGCCGCGGAGCACAGGCTCCAGACGCGCAGGCCCAGTGGCCATGGCTCACGGGCCCAGCCGCTCTGCGGCACATGGGATCCTCCCGGACTGGGGCACGAACCCGCGTCCCCTGCATTGGCAGGCGGACTCCCAACCACTGCACCACCAGGGAAGCCCTGTATTTACTTATTCTTACCATCCTCACCACCCCTCCAGGTCAGGACAGTAAAAACTTTGTCTTGATCACAGCTGCATCCCCTGAGCCTAAGAAAGTACCTGATAGAGATGTTTTTCCCACATACTGGTAGGAGCTGTGATTACACAGGAGCACAGCAAGTACTCTAGAGATGGAAGAAATGAAAATATCCATTCTCCCCTCTTCAGGTAAAAGAGTACCTAAAATTATGTTGGGAGATCACCTCTTTCCCACTCTGTCTCTGTGATGTGGCCTTGATTGGTCTAAAACAGTGGTTCTAAAAGTTGGTCCTCAGACCAGCAGCATCAGTACCACCTGGGAACTTCCTAGAAATTCTCAGATCCCACCTCAGACCTGCTGAAATCAGAAACCTTGGGTATGGGGCCAGTGATCTGTGTTTTGACAGGTCCTCCAGGTGAGCCATGACTGCAGAAGTTTGAGAACCACTTATGTAAAGGAACCAACTCATTTTATTTTCCTGGTTACAGTGATTGACTTAGAGACGGGCCAATCAGAATCGAGGAGGTGCATGAGATTTGCTTGGGTTTTGGAGACAAAAGACTCACCTCTGTCTGCATGATTTGTCTGAAGAATTTGGAGAGGAGAGGCCTGTGCTTCAACACAGAAGAACTGTGTCAGGAACTGGAGAGAGCACAAACCCTGGGGGCCTCATTTAAACCTTGGATCAAGCCACGAATGAAGTGCCCATAGCTTTTCAGCTACATGAGTCAAACAATACTCATTTTTACAAATTAAACATGTTACTATTTAAACTAGCTTAATTGGGGTTTTCTTTATATGCAACTGAAAAAAAAAAATCTAACGAATGCAAGGTGAGCAAAAGCACATGTTACAGCTAAACTTAGGAAACAGATAATCCATCAAAGTGCAAAGAGAAGTTACATCACCACATTAGTACATGGGTTCTTGTACTCTCCCGGAGTGGGGATTCTCTTACCCCCAAGGGGTGCCCTATGCCTGAGACTCGTGTGGGAAGGGCCTCTTACCCAATGCTGTGGACGATGCTCAAATCAAGGAAAAGGGCAGAATATGGAACAAAATAGGTGATTAGATGGCCCAGTAAGGCAGGGAATCAATCACCATTATCAGGAAACGCAGGACAGAGTCTGGGAATCAGAGAACAGGGAGGAACAGGTCCTCAGGGAGTGAAAGATGTCGCTAAATAGACCAAATGCCTGAGCAGACCTGGTGCCTGGGGCTACCCTTCAACAATGTCTTATGGCCCAACACCTGTCAAGGCCCTTTAAAGGCCAAGAAGGAAGCAAATACAAACGACCTTACAACTCATAAATAGGAGCTATTTCACTGATTGGTGGACAGCTGCCTTGCTCTATCTCTGCCTCATCAGTCACTTCAAAAATTTCTGTTAAGAGACTTTCCATCTGATGTAAATAATGAAGAACAACGCCAGTGACTATCAGGTGAGCAGCCCATGAAAAGGTGAAAACGCCTTTTGCAGAAGTGTGATGGTGTGCCCTCAGCCCCCTGTGAGTACTTACATCTGTTACACACTGGAGTCAAATTACAACTGTCCCACAGCACAGCTACCTGAACTCCCTTTTTTGAAAAAAAAAATTATATACATATGTATATGTGTATATATATACACATACTCGTCCATGTGCTATCAAGCTTTAAAAGGAAGCATTTGGACAAGACTTTTCAACAGCATGGACCAGGCCAGAGTGGAAATGGCAGAGATCAAACCAGCAGTGCTCAAACTTCAATGTGTACACAAATCCCATGGGCACCTTGTCAAACCTGCATGTTCTGATTTCAGAAGGGGTAGGGTGGGGCCTGAGGTCCTGCATTTCTAACAAGCTCCTAATGCTGCTGGTCCAAAGATGGTGCTTTGAATAGCAAGAGTCTGAATTCACGCTGGTGTAGTGACACACGTATGTCATACAATGCGCGCTGGGGCGTTTGGACACAACTGGGCATGTGTGCCTGTGCGTGTGCACCCACGTGTGTAGCAGGTGTGTCTTCATCAGCCTAGATGTATTCTGAAAAAGAACACGGTCCTGACTCCGAGCATATCAGGGCAAGCCAAATAACCCACTACCTCAGATATGAGACTCAGTAGTATGGTATCCCTTAAGGATGAAGAAAAACGCACTTTAAAGCTCCATGAGAGAGATGGATCTTAAGGGGAAATACGATTTGACCCATAACATGAATGAATCACTGACAGGTGAGATTCTGGGTAATGGACTTCACTACGTTGAGAGTATAACACAGGAAGGGTACGGAGCTCCTTGGGACAGGCACATGGGGAGCTCAGGGGGCTGGCTGCATCAGTATTTCAGAGGTTCATGAATGCAGCACAACGCTCCCTGGCTGGGGCCCTCTCCTCCTGTCTCTCAGCGTGGTTCACTGCTCTCCATCCTTTTGATCTCAGCTCAAAGATCATTTCCTCAGGGGACGTCCTTCTCCAATCCATCTGCCTCCCCCTTCCCCTATACGCAAACCTATGGGGTCTGACCCGCCAATGAAACGACCTTATACACTGAAGTTTTCCTTCAAGTACAGACATCATAGCATGTTTAGTTGCAAGGATACTCGTTTACTGTCTTCCTTATTCACTAGACCATGAACTCCACGAAGACAGGAGCCATGTCTATTTCATTCACCGCTGTCATTCTAACACACAGCACAGTGCCTGACATTTAACAAGGCTCAAAAAATATTGAAGAGTTGAAGGTAGAGAGGGAGGGAGGAAGGAGGTAGGATTTCTTAACCGAGGGTCCACTGATCCCTAGGTGAACTCCCTGTTGTACGTGCAAGCGTGCATGCATTTTTCTGGAAAAGAGACCCTTAGCTTTCATCAGAACCTCAAAAAGGACTGTGACCTCCCAAACATCAAGCATCACTGAGTTACTAGTATCACACCAATCAAAACATCTCAAGCAAGATGTGAAATAAGAATGTTTCTTTCTTTAGAAACTGTTTCTAAACAGTCATTAAAAGCAAAAAGAAGGAAAAGAAGATGAAAAACAAGGAAATACTTTATAGGCACACAGCATTAGAATCTAGGATCTCAGTTCCATAATGAACTCAGCCTTTCACAGAAGAGTCAGGCATTCTTATCTCTAGAATTATTACTGTGGACCAGAAAAAAATTTGAGTAGAAAATGGCCACTATTTTGAAATTCAAACATTTCTCTTTAAAAGACCAGTAGGATGAAATCGCTCTATTTAAAATTCAGCCAGCATAATACTTCCAAAACCTGAACAGACAATTTTGCTCAAGAGAAAAGAAAATCTTTTAAAAGAAAAAAAAAATCCTTCAAAATGAAAAAAATGTAGTATCTGAAACATTCGCAAAAAACTGAGTGTTAGCTCAGTTCAGAAAATGGAGACAAGGACTTCCCTAGTGGTGCAGTGGTTAAGAATCCACCTTCCAATGCAGGGGATGCGGGTTCAAGCCCTGGGCCGGGAAGATCCCACATGCCACAGAGCAACTAAGCCTGTGTGCCACAACTACTGAGCCTGCACTCTAGAGCCCGTGCACCACAACTACTGAGCCTGTGAGCCACAACCACTGAAGCCCACATGCCCTAGGGCCTGCATGCCACAACTACTGAGGCTGCATGCTGCAACTACTGAAGCCCGCGTGCCTAGAGCCCGTGCTCCACAACAAGAGAAGTCACCACAATGAGAAGCCCGTGCACTGCAACGAAGAGTAGCCCCCGCTCGCCACAACTAGAGAAAGCCCGCACACAGCAACGAAGACCCAATGCAGCCAGAAAATAAAATAAAATAATACTAAAAATTAAATTAAAAAAAAAGAAAATGGAGACAATTTGGGGTCAGGAATGGGTTAGGAGGAGCTAATACCAGATCACGGTGGTAATGGTCAAAAATACAGTCTCTGGGTCAAACAGATTTGGTCTCAAATCCTGGCTCTGCCTCCTTTTTTTTTTTTTTTTTTTTTCCGGTACGCGGGCCTCTCACTGTTGTGGCCTCTCCCGTTTGCAGAGCACAGGCTCCGGACGTGCAGGCTCAGCGGCCATGGCTCACGGGCCCAGCAGCTCTGCGGCATGTGGGATCTTCCCGGACCGGGGCACGAACCCATGTCCCCTGCACTGGCAGGCGGACTCTCAACCACTGAGCCACCAGGGAAGCCCTCTGCCTCCTTCTTGCCTGGTGACCTTGGGTGATATTCTTACCTCCTTTAAGCTCGTGTTCCTCATGCACACAAATGCAACACTATATGCAGGGAAAGCCCTTGGCGGTCACTTGGCACACAGCATGCAAACACGTAAGCTGTCACTCCTCCTCTTCGCATGGCATTCCCCTTATTACTAACACTGTAAAATATTGTTAGGCTTCCCTGAGTTTCAGGCACATAATGAGTGTCAATCAATGCTGTTAACATGGTTGTCGTTACCTCCTATTACTGAAGCCCATGTACTTATTTCCTTAGTAATGCAGGCCTCTGTTTTCAGTCAACCTCTGACTCCAAATCTTTTCTTCCCCTCAAGTAAATACCAACCTCAGCTTTCCTGCAGTCCTTATTTGCTATTCAGTCAATAAATCCTAACAGTGGCCACAAAACTACAGGTCAGTATCTGCTTAATATCTTTCCTCCCTGGCTTTGATCGCAAAGACAAAATGAAGATTCCAATTTCCTGGTTTCCTTTTCATATGGAAAAGCTTTCAGGGGTTCTGAAAGGTCTTCTGGCCCATATTCTTTGAGGAGCTCAAATGCATCCTACCTTCGTGCTCACACATGGGCCATTTGCTTGGGATACAACGAAGAAACCAGCTAGCTCATCCTCTCATCTGTTTAAACTCCCAGCACTAGGTAAGACAGTAAAGATCACAGAGAACAGCTCTTTCATGTTAAAAGAATTATTAATTCCAGTATCGTCACCAGATTTCCTTGTAAAGCATTTATTTCTCTACTCTCTGTGCCCGCTGACCAGGTTCTTTAAAAGCCTGAAGCCGGCAGAAAGGAAGCAGACTTTTTTACAGATACATCCTGTTGGCCATTCTGGGCTCACCAGCCGGGCCCCCAGCTCCGGGCTTGTCTGTCCTGCGTGCTGGGGGAGGGGAAGATTTGGGCAGCTCTGCGTCTGCACAGAACACCAGCTCCAGGCTGGTTCATCAACAGAGCTGCACGGTGTCCAGCTTTCTCTTCAGGGAGGGCACTTGCTGGGCCCCGGGTCATTCATCTCAAAGTGACCGCGGCGGTTCCCAGCTCACTGTGAAAAGTATTTCAGTGGCCAGGAGAACTCCGACTCTGGATTCTAATTCTGGCTCACAAATGGCCCAGTCAAACAAGTTCAACACTTCTGCTGGGCCTGGCCTTACGAATAAGGAAGCAGTAAGACCAGGGCTTTTTTGCTTACAAAACAAGACATTAAAAGGTTTACTTTGGTGCCTACTTTCTTTTTTTTCCATTTTTAAAATTGAAGTATAGTTGATGCGCAATCTTATTTAAGTTGCAGGTGCACTGTGTAGTGATTCACAGTTTTTAAAGGTTATACTCCACTTATGGTTATTATAAAGTACTGGCTATATTCCCTCTGTTGCACAATATATCCTTGCAGCTTACTTTAGTCCTAATAGTTTGTATCTCTTAATCCCCTATATTGCCCCTCCCCCCTTCCCTCTTCCCACTGGTAACCACTAGTTTGTTCTCTATATCTGTGAGTCTATTTCTTTTTTGTTATATTCACCAGTTTGTTTTATTTTTTTAGATTCCACAGATAAGTGATATCATACAGTATTTGTCTTTCTCTGTCTGGTTTATTTTACTTAGCATAATACCTTCCAAGTCCATCCATATTGCTGCAAATGGCAAAAGTTCATTCTTTTTTATGGCTGAGCAGTATTCCATTTGGTGCCTGTACTTTAAACAACACACCAAGAAAATGCCACTGAGCTCCAATGACCACTTTAGGTGGGCATGTGCTTAGCTCCTAACCCCTTACCCATGGACCCACTCTGTGTTCTCATCTCTAATGTTTGGAGGTTGACTGTACAGGACAAAGAAAGATAAGTCCCATTAGCCATAAAAAGGTCTTGGAGTAGACCAAGTCTCAGAGAACTGCATCCCCTTGGGGACCCACAAACAGCTGGAAGCAGTTCTTCTAATTCCTGTACCTCGTGCTGAGGTTCTCCAGGTGTGGTCCCTGAGTCCCAGCACCCCTTGGGAACTTGTTAAAAGTGCACATTCTCAGCCCCTGCTCTAGACCCACTGAATCAGCTCTCTAAATGATTCTGATCCCTGCTGAAGTTTGAGAACCACGACCTAAGGCACAGAATACATGGTAGGTGTATAGAAACTAAGAAATAAACGAATGAGGAATAAATGAAAAGTCTTCAGCTTTACTGAACCAATGCACAGTATGACCTGCTCCCAGGTAATGGTTGAAAGACACTCTAGTGCGCCCCCTTCGTGTCTGATGGATGCTGGGGCATAAACTCTAATGATCTGGCTGTGGCCTTTGCCTCCTGACCTATCTTCCACACCCCCCTAGTTTATGACACTGCCCCATGCAACATCTATCTGTTAGCTGCCTGTGCCAGGCTCTTGCTGACTTCCACGGCTTTGAACATGCAGTCTTCCGTGGCTGGGATCTTTCCCTTTGTTCTCTTCCCCAAACCCCTACTCCTTTTTGTGCAGCTAAACCCTACATATGCTTCTGGTTTCAGCTTAGGAAGTCACTGTCTCCAGGAAGCCACCCCCCCTGGCAGGTTTCCATAGCATCCTGTATATCCTCTATCAAAACTGCATCCCTCCCTATCTACATTCCTGTTTACTTGTCTTTCTCACCCACTAGCCTATACTGCAAGCTCTGTGAGCCAGAGGACTCATTTATCTTAACCACTGCCATACCTCCAGCACCTTGAACAGCGCCTGGTGAATTATTTAATCAATGAATCCTGACTACAAAATAATCTGTGTGTGTTTTTTTACAATAGGTAATATATACCTGTTTTAGTTTATTATTGATTGATTTCATTGATTCCTAGACATGAATAATTGACTATTAGCCTAGAAAAGAGACCCATGGATATAAAAAAAATAGTAATTCAGCATCTTCTTCCTTAACAAAAAACTGCCCCTACATCCAGTCTTTTTTTTCTTTTTCTTTTTTTTTTTTTTTTTTTGTGGTACGCAGGCCTCTCACTGTTGTGGCCTCTCGCATTGCGGAGCACAGGCTCCGGACGTGCAGGCTCAGTGGCCATGGCTCACGGGCCCAGCCGCTCCGCGGCATATGGGATCTTCCCGGACCAGGGCACGAACCCGCGTCCCCTGCATCGGCAGGCAGACTCCCAACCACTGCGCCACCAGGGAAGCCCCAGTCTTTTTTTTTTTTTAAACACGTACACACTTCTGAATATTTGGTCTGTAGTTGAAACACCGGCCCCTGTGAAAGCCTGTGTGTACAAGCCTACTGCTCCTTTCCCTTGCCAGGTCAGAAGAAAATTGAGATTGACTATAAGATTTCCATGTGTAGGACGATCCAGGATCACAAAAGCCTCCCTCCTATTTCATATTTGCACACTCTCCATCAATTTTAATTTTTGCCAGCTTGATTGATAGTCAAAAAGTCCTGGATGGCCGTCCAGCACAGTACAACCCTGAGCTCCCAGCATAGCACAGGGGCCAGTGAGCCACCTCTGAGAAGGCCATGATGCTGCCAGGATGCCGGCTGATTTCACAAGACGCTGCTCCTGTCCCTGTTGCCTCACTGAGTCACAGGGCTGTACTCACAGCACATCAAAGATTCAACCAATCTGTCTGTGGCCTGACGGAAGCCAGCCCACACACGGCCATCTCTGAGGACACCCATCCCCAGGTTTTCTCGGTTCTGAGGCATTCTGGCACCCAACTGCGTACCTTAATTTTCTATGGAACAACCTGAAACCACAGGGCTCAAGGCGGAATGCCACTAGACCACACTGGTGATGTGGCCAAGGGAAGTAGATTCCTTGGTGTTTCCACCTGGGCGTTACAAGGGAAACCTCATTCAGCCTTATGACCAATCTGTTGGTGATGATATCATCTCTATTGCACGCAAAAAATAGAAGTTCGGAGGTGTTAGATCCTTTACCCGTGGCCACTGTCGCTTATTCCTCAACTTGTTCCAGAAAGGATTTACACCAGTTTACAAAACTACATGCAGAATGAAATAAAATGAAACTTAGTGAATGAGGAAAACAGGAAAGGCTTAACAATAAATTTAAACAATAAACGCAACGCAGTTATTAGCTCCGTTTCTATGGATCAGGAGTCCAGGCATGGACTCTGCTGAGGGTCTCACAAGATTGCACTCAAGGTATTGATTGGGGCCACGATCTCATCTGAACCTTGACAGGGGAAGAATTTGCTTCCAAGCTCATGCAGTGATTGGTAGCATACCCAGCACTTTCTAAAGGCACCAGTACTGGCAGCCTCCTCTCTGGCCTGCAAACAGGCCACACCCTTCCCAGCATAGAGGCCTGCCCTTCCCCCGCCCATGACAGACCTCCCCACCCCCGTCCTTCCCACACACGGTGGGCTCCACTCAAAGAAGCACACCTCCAGAAAGCTCTTCCTGTCTACCTTATTCCAAGTTGGCCACCCCCAGCCCACCGTATCATATCACACTACTTCCCCCATTCCTCTTCTCACAATTGGCAATGACCTTGTTTCTTATTTATCGCCATCTGTCCACACTAGACTGTGAGCTGTCTGAAGGAAGAACTTTTGTCTCTCTTGTTCAGTCCCAGATCTCCACACCTACAGCAGTACCTGGCACACAGCAGGTGCACACTCAAAAGTTGTAAAAGGAGTGAATTAAGTAATTAATGAAATCCTCCTCCAAAAGCTCATGGCAAAAGCAGGATATTTAAAAACCTGAGTGGACAGTGGTGGACTCTGAGAGCAGCCCTAGCAGCTCTTGCCAAGTTCTCTGACAAACACCCGAGACCAGGTGTCCTGTCAGGCTGGCTGCTCAGGCTCCACGGGGGGCTTGGAATGAGTCCCCTCACCTCTCAGTGTCCCAGTTAGCTCAACAATGACATGAGGAAAACATTCCTCATGTCAGTCACCACCCCTGTCACTCTCATGGATAGAAAGGGCTTTATACCCATCGATAACGAAAATATAATAAAGCTACACCAGACAGTCTCCTGCTTACTAAGGAGTAATCTAAGTCCCCTAAGCAGCCAAGAGAGATGCTACAAAATAATTAGTGTTTTACCTGCTACAGTGACACTCATTCAAATCTGTGTTCAAAAGCCCCATCTAATTACAATCCAAAATATAATTTTCTGAGGAGAAACACTGCAGGATTCCAGGAAGTTTATTCTGAAAATAAACTCAAAGCTAAAATTAAAATCAAACTGAAATTACATTTAACCTTGAGCCAGGCAGGCTGTGTAGTAAAGAATTAAGCTGGCCCAAAGAGAGTCTGGCCTTGGCCTTTAGCCCCTGGGGAGTGATCTCTAGGCCCCTGGAATGCACTGCTTGACAGGATTGTCCTTTTTTGCCTGGGTGCTTTGGCCAGGAGACACTCTAACAGTGTGCTTTATGATGGGGGCTTTGGGCCACCTGATTAACAGCTCCAACCTCCAGAGGAGCTGGAGACTAAAGGCATTAGCATGACCTCTGGGAGGGGCTACAGAAGGTCAGCCATGCAGGCAGCAGGCAGCAGGTGATCCAGTCCCAATAAAAACTCTGGACACCAAAAGCTCAGGTGAACTTCCCTGAGGGGAAATACCCCATGAACAGTGTCACACATTGTGACCAGGAAGAGTCAGTGCCAGTCCATGACTCCATGGGACAGGATGATGGAAGAGGCCAATGCAGAAATATCTGTAGATCCAAATACCACACACAAAATACGGCAAGGCCAAACACTAGCCATCTATAGATAGAGGGTATAGAAGAGGATCCAGGAGGTCCAAGTGGCTTACAAGAGAACTGCTAACAGGCAGAGGTGGATTCTGAGATTCAGAGGCCTGCCCCTGGCAGCCAGAGTAGTAGACTCATGCATAAGGATAGCTCTTGCAGCATCAAAGGTGGACCAGAGGCTCTGCTTGCTCTGACTAGTCTATGCCCTGAAAGGACAGCAATGTGTGCACACTCTGACTTTAAGTGTATAACGAGCATGGGGATAAAGATCTAAGATGGACTTGGCATTGGGGGCAGAAGTCACAAGGTGATCAGAGAGGATGAAGATGACAGAAAGGCTAAGAAGGGAGCTAAGAAACCTTTGCCCAAAGCAGACCTTCCAGGGGTGATGCTGGGTGAAATACAAAAGGGTAGAAAAGACATTTCCCATTCCCGAGTGAACCTAAAATCCAATGCGGGCGAGGGACAACAGCAGTGCAATACAGTATATGCACTAAGTAAGGACAAACACAGTCAGCATCTCTAAGAAACCAAAGAACAAACATTTACAGAGGCCTGGGATGAAACCTGAGCTGTGCCTTCAGCTTAAATCAATGTAGAAAATGAAGGCATCTCAGGCAGAGGAAAGACATGGACCCAGAGGCAGAAATGTGCATTGTGTATTTAGATACAGTGAAGGAGTAGCCTAGGGCATAAGTTAAAAGAGAGAGAGAGAGCTACTGAGTAGGGACAACATTTTGAACTTTAAGGTTGGACTCGTAAGGGATGAAGTCTGATCGGTGGTACAACTGAGGTGTCTACTGCCACCTGGTGTCACCTTTATTACATATTCAGAGTGGCTGCTCATCCTAAAAGCTAAGTTTGCCAAAGGAAAAATAAAAAGGCAGGTTTAGAACATCACACTTTAAAATGAACATCTCATTTGATTTAGGACCCTAGTTCTAATGGCAATTTGAGGCAAATCATTAAAAGCTGTAAACAGAAATGTTCCAAGCACGTTCTCCTTTGAAGCAAGGGAAGATTGGCTTGATTTTAATTATAGAACAGCAGTTAGCTTTATATGATTTTCTCCTACAAACAGACACACACACACACATAAAGTCTGTACCCTTGCCTGCATCTCTCCTCTTGCCTTATAATAAATGATGAGTTTCCTTTATAGGAAAACACAAAGTGGGTCATCCACAAAGGCTGTGATCTTCCCTTGGAAGGAAGCCACTGGCAGTCCCCAGGCGCCAGCACCTCTGACACCGTTGTGCTGTCGGAGTTCCAGCGTTCTCCTGCACAGCCTCCCACCACCTACCTCCCAGGACCTCAGCGGGAAGGACACATCTGTGAATCCCCTGGCCTTCCTTCAATTCCTTACAGCTGTAAAAAACACTGCATGGAAAGAAAAGAACATTTCCTAGACTGGGAATCCCCAGACACTTACCCAAACCGAACAAGTGAACAGAGTTTTTGCTCCGGTGAATTATACTGCATGAAGGGGAGTGGGGAGAGGAAAACAGTCCTGAGACGACGGTGGTCTGTAAAGGCCTGGGCTTTGCTGCAGTTCACATTAATCTTCCTGGCTTTTCTGAAATGTGGGACTGCCTTGACTGGAGAGGCCCGCTTTGCTAGCAGGTTACACTCACTTGCAACTACTTCATCCAAGATTCAGGTCTGAGTTTGCTAGTGTTTCATACACCAGCCCAAGGTATAGGTGGTCTTCTCTCTCCCCAGTGTGACCCACATAGCTCAGCCCATCTCCTGGCTTCCTTGTGGCCCCTGGGGGCTGCCAAGACTGGTCTCGTCAGCCTGCCCGAATTCAAGGTGGGGAGTGGATTCGATACTGGCTGCTGAGGACCGCCAGGGAGCCTATGGGGTGGGGGGCTGCTTATTCCTCCTGGATTTCCCAGTTGGCAGCCAAGACACAGATGCAGAAGGCAGCATGAGGCTGGGGGAGGGAGGTGAAAACAAAGAAATGAGAAAAGAGACCCAAAGACAACATCTCCTCCTCAGGGAGGCCTATGTGTGAATCCAAGTATAATTGAAATGATTTCACATTCATGTTTCCACGGTATACTAACTACCTCCCTTGCTACCAGAATGTCTCCGTGACACACCAGCAGCGGCCAATGCAGATTTGCAAAGGGGATTATCTAATTTGAGGACAAGTCAATTAGCAACTCTAGGACTTAAGACACATTATCAACATAGCCAGTTAAAATATTTATGTGATTCATAATTAAATTATTTTGCATCCAAACATATTCAATGAGTTAATGAAGCCAATATGCTGATCACAAAGCCTTTAATTTTTATAGCAAATGAGGTCATGATGGGTAGAACTGATGTGTGAAGAAAAAATGAGCAAATCTTAAAGTTTCCCAAAAGAGAAAAAGAAAGTCTTAGCTAATATGTAGTCATTTCTTATTCATTTACAAAGTTTTTTCAAGTTTTTAGACAATGGACAGTCTACTATTAAAAATTCTGAACTGGGTAAAAGACCAAAATAAAATAAGAGTTCTAAGTCCTAGACATCTCAAAAGTAAACTCTAATTCAGAGAAATTAGAAATTACTTTGATCTTATAAGAAGAGCTATCTCATATTTATAATAGAATTTTCCCTCTGGAACTTCTCATATGATTAAGGAAACCCAAAAGGGGTAACATTTCCTGAGAGAAATACCTCCTTTATCCTCTCCCTTTTCTAAGTTACAAACACAATGGTACTTGGAAGGTGGCATTTGTATATTACGCAACTTTATTCTTTGTCCTAAAGGAAAGTAAAGATACTTCTTTGAAGGATAAGGGGAAAATGAAAGGAATCAAATTCATATACAATTTATATATATGACTTTCCATGATATCAAGGCAAATCCCTTTAGTCCTATACTGAGTCATAAAAAAGATCACAGCCCTTAAAACACAGGTCATGACTATGTTTTAAGCATCATTTTAGAAATTCCGCCAATGACATAAAATATACAGGCAAAATTTTACATGTGTGGAACGTGATGTGATGGCTATTTTCTCCTTTATTCTTTTTAATGTTACTTAATTGTCATACAATGAACATATATTATTCTTATAAGACAAAAAGAACAATTTTTTTAAAGGCTTGCAATGCAATCTTCACTTACTGTATTTCATTCAAGGTCACGAAAGAGAAACGGTTCATTTATAAATCGTTCCGTAGATTCATCAGTGAGACTCTGTCTAATCTGTTCTCCACGATGAGCACAGGAGAAGATCTCGACAATCAGAAAGGTAAGTGGCCAGGGATGGGTGGGGGCCAGATTCTCCATAGAGAGGAAGGGACACAGGACAACAGTACACCGTGCCAGGATGGCCTGTCTATCACGGGCCAACGTGGCACCACCCGTTGACCTCAGTCCTTGGAGTAGCAATCCCACCAGGTAGTCGCTGTCGTACCTATTCTAAAGGCAAAGAATCTGAAACCCAGCAAGCTACCAGGGCCACACAGCTAGAAAGTGGCGGGGTTGAGGTTACGTCCGGCTTGGCATCGCCCGATGCATTCTCTGTCCGTTGCTTCCTAAAGGCTCCCTAAGGTTTGTCCCTTGCTGGAGATCCCCTGAGAACAGAACTCCCTTTCCACGTTGACCTTGTTTCTTTTCTCTCTCCTGCCACATCCGTGCTTGGAGGAAAGAAAGAAATCCAGGATCTACCCAATACTGGCCACCCTCACTTGAAAGTGCATGAAGGTGAACCTCTCGGTTGGGGAATGAGATTATCAGCAAGGTGCGTGACAGTCAGGACTGTCCAGCTCTGCCCTCCTGGGCTCCCCTGCCTCTTCCAGGGAGCGGCTGGCCTGGAAGGGTGCTCTGTCCCTGCATCGCACACAGCAGAACACAAGCTCACCTCCCACCATACTCCATCCTCCAAACCTCAGTGCACAAAGATCCCAAGAGCCTTCTCATAAGCTCCCCAAACTCGGGCATCCAGCCCCTTACACAGTGACTCCCCCGCCGCCCCCCAACTGCGCCGCTGTAGCAACTTTCAACAGCAGAAGGTTAGCATCTGTCTGGCCACCTAACAATTTCGGTTCTCTCTGTTCATGTCAAAGTCGTTTCTCACGACTTCTGCCAAGGTGCTCATCATATTCCTGCTAGCAGTCCAGGGATCATAATACAAAATAAATCACCAAAGAGCAAAGAAATCGAAACTTGCAAAAAGGGAAGAATCTCTGCAGGCCTGCTCTCCAATTTTTGCTTTCAACACGTTCCTTTGAAATGGGATGAAAACCAAAGGTGTAGGCTGCTAGGGTCCTGGGAGAAGTACAGCCTTTCTATTCTATTTCAGACAGAGAAGGGTCCAATTCAAATCCACAACTGGGGTAGGGGAGCTTCCAAAAGAAGGCTTACCCTTGTTAATCATTTAATTAATGGTAGAAGCTACAATAGCAGCCAACAGTTATGGAGCACATTGCTCGGGGGCACTGGGTTGAGCACATGCATCTATGTTCACAGTCTCACTGAATCTGAAGACAGCTCTTCAAGGAAGGCTCATTATTATCCCCACTTCCCAGATAAGCAAACTAAGGTCTAGCGAGCTTAAATAACCGTTCAAGGTTGTAAAGCCGGACTGGATTTTTAGCTCTGGGAGACCACAAATTTCTTAATTGCTGTGCTCTATTGCTTCCCATCAGACTTTCAAGTGATGGGTATTTAGATTCCAAATGAAGCCTGGTTTGTCTGTCCAGGTGCTTAATTCACTCCAGAGTGCATTAAGATCTTTTGATTTCAGTAGACAAGGGTGAGGTCAATCTAGGGGGTGGTACAGGGAAGAGAAAGAAGGGAACCCAGTGAATTCAAATTACAACCGGAAAATGCCTTGAAGGAACTAAACACATGAGTTGGAGCCAAATGGTTTGGCAGATGCAGCCATGTTCAGGGATTTGTGATGACAGGGACAGTCCTTTTTCCACCCTACTTTGAGCTGACTTTATAGAACTTTATCTTTTATATCCAAAGATCAAATAATAAAAAAAGATCACATTTAACGAGAACTAGGAGAAATAAACTGGTGGCAGTTAAAGGGTAAAAAATAACTTCTCTGTGGCTTCAGACCACAGGAGCTTTCTCATTTTAAGAGGCAAGGCAAATCACTTAAACAAGGCCTTTTTGGACTGTGTTCATCTCATGTTTCCTCCCACATCCACGGTGGTTAAAGTTATATACAGTCTTAGCTCTTGAACCTCATGGAATTGTGTAGTAAATGGAAGTACAACCAGGCCAAACTCATCAACTCACAAACGCAAGCTTGTAGCACAGAAGTCAAAGCCAGTTCTCCTTTGTAACCAGTTGCTTTGTATGGAAGGAGGTTAATCAGAATTAGAAAAGTTTATGGAACCCACGGTCTTTTTCTTTTCCATATATCATCGATACATAATATAAATGTTGCCCTATACATACAAGTTTGCATACAGAAATGTATAGACATGTTTGCCGAACTGAGAGCAATGTTTAGCTCAGGGTTATGAAATAGGGAATTTTTAAAATCTTTAGCACGTTATAATGGCTAATTTTATGTAAAGTAGGTGTTGCCTTTATATTCACAAAACAGGTAACTTCAATGAATAGTATGTTCGTTTAATACAATGATTAAAATGGTTTGCTTAATACAAATGGAATCCATGGTCTTAATGAGAGTCTTTCCTTCCTCCATCCTCAAGCCCTGTTTCTACTCTCCTCTGACTCTGGACACAAAGTCTCATAGTTGGCTAAAGTCCAAGGAATCCTCACTTCACCACCTTGTTTTCCATGTGCAGATGTGTTCTGGGCAAGACGATGAGAAAGACCTGATGAACTCTTCCTCAGACCTAGAATACCCAAGCTCACTCAAATACCCAAAGGCAGCCAGAGTGATTTGAGATTCCTACCTCTGCCCTATACCACTGCATTTTAGGCCAGATTTTGGGAAGCACTCTTCAATCTTAAGAGTCAAGCTACACCTGGAAAAATCCTAGCGTGTCACTAGCTTTCCAGTGAAACTGCAGACACAAAAACAGAATCACTTAAAGGAGATAGCTCTGAAATATGCCCTTCCAATTTCCTAATTTGGGACATAATGTGGGGCTGAGTCAAGATGAGATCAGTCTCAAGAGAAGAAAGAAGCAGAGGTGTTTACACTGCACTTTGGGGGCCCTTGTTTTGTACACCAAGGGATTTGATACCCTCTGTTCCATGGTCAAGTCTACCCTTGGTCTGTAACCCAAGCCTATTCCCCAAAGCACTGTACTTACCGGTAGAAAGTAGCATAGTCTACAGTTGAGTGGCATGTCTGAAACTCCCAGGATTTTGAGTTTCTGGCATTCCCGATGGGCTCGAAGCTTTACCTTCACTGTCCCTTGACACAGTTCAGGCACTGGTTTTCTCTGGGGTCTGTTGCAGAACTCATTGGACTCTACCCTCCAGGACTCGGCAAAGTCATCCACATCAAACTTGAAGTTTCCATCTCCACCAATTAAGTCATCACGCTTATGTCCATTGTAGTTGCCACAAAGACCACAGAGTTTGCCCTTGAGATGGGGTGCAGCCATGACTTCTACAAAACTGTCTCCATCCCACGAGATTTCCAAACCTAGAGGAAAAGAGGATCAACCACTCTTGAATCCACCAAAAGTTCCCCACTGTATAGATTCTTACATAGTACATATGACTATCGTCTAACAAGGAACACTAAGGATCTCACCAAATTCTTGATTACCTTTTAATTTCGCCACATCAAACACTGTGTGATATAACATGAATCAATTATTGGGGCTTAGAAGTTTTTAAATGTATAAAGTTTGCCCTTATAATGATATCTTATGTACCCTAATTTGACTTGTAGATGACTCTTTATTGACCATGTTACTCTAGGGTTTATATTTTTGCCCTTTTCTAGAGTAATTGTCTTGGTCCAAATCATGTTTTCATTTATCCAACGACTACTACAATGCAGAAATGGAAAGACAACAAAGATGATAGTTTTTTAATATCATCTTTCTTCATCCAATAACCCCCCCATATGATTATGCTAAGTGCCAAGTGAAAATTTCCAAATTATTTGCTATAGTGGAAGGATTAAAGTAATAAATATAAAGCTTCTGAATACATTCTCTTCAAAGGACAACACTCCTACAAATGAAAATGTTTGCCCCTTCATTACTTTACAGTCATCTGTGAGACATGCACAGCTGTTCAATCCATGCTTCCTAGGGTTGAGATGTTATAAGCCCTAGGTTGGGGCCTCCATGCCTGGGCTGATCATAAGCTTCAAAATTTGACTAGGCATTGGAGGCTACCAGCCCACAGGCCAAAGTTACTCATGTGCTGGATAGAATCAGCAGGACAGTACTGTCTTGTTCACCAAGGAAACAATCTTCACTCCACAACGTAAAGAATGTAATCTCCTCTTGGTTTGCTGAACTGACCATCTAAACAATTGGAGAATATTTCTGAGAACATTCATATTTTTCCAGACCTGCTAGCCCAAAGCTTCTAGGATTTACTCCAGCCAATGACCCCACTGAATAGTGGGATTTCTGTCACATGTCAGACAGCCAGGTTCCACTGTCACACATCACAGATCAGTCTGACCAGAAGGTCAAGAAGGAATGTTCTCATAGCCATCCTGATATTGTATGTGAAGACACTGTCCATAAGACAAAGAGGAGGGTTTCGTGAAAAGTCTTTTGAGGCTCAACCCAGAGCAAATGATAACTCTGGTCTTATCATTTTCTTTATGTCTCAGGTGTGCGTTGGAAAGTTTCTCTTACTGCTCTCCTGGTAATGTCCTGGTAGGGCCTGAGCCCCATAGTGAATGGTGAACTAGGTACCAGTTTGGTGGATGAACACCAAGAGAACCTCTACAATAGGTTGAGGTGCATTTCTGCCCTAGGATTCTTCCTTACTCAGTGTCACTGTCTCCTAAGAGGGACAGCCCACAAAGAAAGCTCTGTTTTAACAGAAAAATAGAAAGTGTCCCCGCTATGTGTTTTCAGTCTTACCCTCTTGGATTTCTGACAAAACCTAGTCTTTGATTTAGTCTGTTCTGAGCCTCCGGAAAGATCAACATGACTCTTTTTAGAAGACTTTACCTTTGCTCCTGAAGGATCAATACTAGCCTGATGAGCAAGTGTTCAGAAGATACTCAGAAGCTGGGGAGACAAGGTGGTGATGAAAAAGGAGAAAGGGGTGCGGAGGGATGGAATGGATCTTGTCTGAATATAAAATTGGCATAAGGCAATGTCAGAGTGATATAAGATCAGCAAGAAACACTCAGAAGTAAAATGCTAACACTAATATTCCCTAAGCCAATATTCTAAAGCCAATATTCTCTTGGACGTGGTCCAAAGGGAGAGAAGCCTGGCCAAACAGCATTCCTGTGAGTAGGACACACAACTGCCACAAGCAAGAGTTACAGATCCGCTTTAGGGAAAGTTATTGGTAGAATAAACCAGTGGTCTAAAACTGGATTTCTCAAGAAATAAACAGAAAGACTCATATGGAAATCACTGTATGGTAAATGAAAGGAATGGAAGCATTCTCAGTCCAAGGCAAATGGTAGAGAAGATTCTTCATCAGGGGAAGAAGCTCGGTTCCAAAAAGCAATTAAATAGAACTGGGTAAGAAGCAGGAAAGAAGGTCATAAGAAAGTGTCTCTTGGGCTTTCGGGAATAATTGGGTGAAGAGAAGACAGTGATGGGACATGGTGATCAGAGCAAGGGACACACTGCTAGTCTGTCCCCACACTGGACTAATCTCCTATGTGGATCTCAAAGATGGGGTCAATTCTGACAAACCACAACTATTGTATAAAACGATGTCTAGGGCTTCCCTGGTGGC